>NC_141345.1:33972500-35172500 GCF_057382095.1 Aulonocara sp. 'chitande type north' Nkhata Bay
ACACCGGCTCTCGAGGCCTGGAGTTGGCCACCCCTGACTTAGACTGATGTGGCTGAGCAGTATTTCATGTCAGTTAAACTATACAAGAAATCTATATATCTTGCAACTGAGATAATTTCAATATCTATTTGGCATTGTTAATTTTTATGGTTGCAATGTTTTAAAAACTCAGATAATGTTGTGAGACCATCACAGAGTTTAATATTGGATGATTGTCAAAAATGCAAACACCACAAACGGGTTAGGAAACAGGTTCCTTTGCTGAGTTCCTTGTAGAGATAGGAAACGAGAATCCGTCTTGTTCCCAGTATTCCTGTTCCTTGGAATTGTTAGTCAGCTTGTCTATCAGTCTCACTTATCAGTTCCAGTTGCACTTCAGCTAATTTCAGTTTGTGTATCAGAAGAGGAAAATATTAGAGCAGTCTACATCATGGATATGAACACTACTTTTATTTTTATTGCACAAAAGGACAAGACCACTGCATTCAGGACTTCAACTTCATTTTGCAGCTAACACAACTTTGGCTATTTAGAAGCATGTTACCAGTAAGCTTGCCAGACAACTGCTAACGATAAGTTAGCCACAGTTAACGCTAATACTAATGCTAAACTGGCGAAGAACCCAAAGTGATGTTAAAGCTGATTGAATGCTGGCCCCAGGCAACAGCCAGACACTGAACTTTAACAGGTAATACACTGATGAGGAGTCAGGCTGCTGCCTCCATTTTTACTTGTTCATGTTTCTACAGTAGAATCACTTTCATAGAGTCTTTGTGCTGGTTTTCATCTTTGCTTTGCGCTCTCGTCTTTGTGTTCATAGTGTGTTCATGCTAAGAGAAAGATAATATGTGTGTCCTCATTAGGATAAGGATTTCTTTTGGTATGTGGGCTCCAGCTATTTTACAGAGTAACATTAAGGCAATTTAACAAGCAGTATAAAGAATGACTTTTTCCTTGGAGCAATTGAATAATGTACTGCATTACTTTTAAGAAAAATGTTCTATGTAATATGTGTAATAATTACTTTTTTTTGCAACAACTCCAACACTGATCACAACAAACAGGGAAAATACCTCCGACATACAAAAACATTTGATCTACAGCATGCAATTAACTTGCACAAATATAATGTCTTTGATATGCTTTTTAGTGATAGTGGTCTCTCTCAAAGCGGAGCCAATGAGAATCGATAATGAACTGAATCATAATATCGATAATCAGAATCACTAGATTCCTTTTAATTCCCATCCCTAGTTCCTTATGACTAAATGGAGAACCAAGCATTTTGTTTTGTAGTGTTTACTTATTTGTGACGTTTTTTGTGAGGGTTTTTCTTTCTTAGTTAAAAGGCTTTTAAGTTTTCCTGCTTTGTCTAACACTTACAAGAACCAGTACACTATCTGTTCTTTTTACCAACAGTCATCTTCAGAGGTGTGCTGGGGGGAACTTCTGTCCTAGCCACCTTCCAGACCTGTTGTGTGCTCAGTTGTGTGAGCGTCAGGGCTTTTGCTATCTTGCAGATGCCAGGCCTTCCTAAGAGGGCTTCTTGGGGCAATCCCAGTTACAAGCTCTGGTGTTAACCTGCTGGAGGACTCTTATCAGCTACATGTCATGTTCACATTTTCCCTGCAGGTCCACCAACCCTCTCACTGTCATCTCAACACTTCCCTAAGCTCCACCCTTGAAGGCCACTTTTATCTGGAGCTCTAAAGTGGCAAACATATTTGTCCAGAGCTTTCCCACAGTCTAGGCTTTTTGAAAGTGGCCAAAGCAGCAGCACAGTAAAGCAGAACAAGAGTCAGTATGTCCACATAGAGTCCCCTGTTTTTACAGAGTCCATTTCAGATTAAATAATTATACTATGGTTGTAGTTACATCATCTAAATTGTCACTCCTTTCATTAATTTTATTATGGTAAAATGCAAACATTTTACACTTGCGTAAGATGGTTAATCTGTTATAGTGAACAAGCTGTTAGCTTGTTTTAAATGCAGTTATATTTTAGTAGCAATTATATCTTAAATGTATCATATATTTCAACAAATAACATCTTTTCGGGTGTGAAAATATTATTTTGATATGTGTACTGTAAAAAAATTTTCACAAAATTCCTTTTTTTGTGCCACACCAGAAACAAGTTCATGATTCAGCAACGCAGATTAGTGTCCAGGGACTTTACTGATTATACTTGATGGACATTGACAAAGTGGAATTCTAAATCCCCTGTTGACAGCCACAAACCATGATCCCCACCTACTGCAGCCTACTGAATTTGTTCATTATAGGGAACAATGAAAAAGAAGAACAGGTACAAGAAAACAAAACAAAGCATGAATGAAAAAACAGTTTAAAGCTTTATTGCTTGTGTGCACCTCAACTTTCTGAAACTTTCATTTTTGTTGATGGGGAGTTGGCTTAGTTTGACTTCATTTGGCTTTGACTTCTGTCAAGCCTTTTATGTTCTTACTGTGGATTTTGGGTCACTGTCAGGGAGACTGGAAGAGAATGTGAAGGAAATTCAAATGTGGCTCTGTAAAAGGGAGAGGAGAATACTGATTGGCCGGTTTACCATTTGGGGAAACGCAGCTGTGTCCTGAGCACTGGAGTTCAACCCAGCCTCTGGTGCCTAAGGAAACAATGTGAGTATATACTTTTATATCCATGTTAAGACCATAAATCATAAGTAACTGGTTGTTTTTCTTCCCACTTCCTAAATTTTAATTTTGTACTGTAATTTTGTATAGTACTACAGGGATACTTTGGTATTGCTATAAAAATATTTAGAGTCATTTTAGTGCAATAGCGTCCTTTCTCTATTTGTCAATATTTAAAGTAATTGGTGAAATCCTTTAGTTGGCCATTGATTGGGCACCCATCGCTGCCTTAAATTGGCACATTTCCCACCCCTTGGGGATTAAAATCTGTCAATGGACCCCACTGCTCCACATGCACACTCATACGCTTTCACATACACTGCAGTAGCATCTCAAATCTCTAGTTCTTAGAGTGCTCTGTATGATAGTGACTGGGCAAGCTTGGGGCTTGATTAGTGCAGTTAGCCCTTCTAAGGCTCTGGCTGTTTACAGTGGATTACAGGGAGGGAGGCAGGGGTTAAGTCTACCCAGGCACAATGCCCCCCCACCTGCCTCCACCCCACACCCCTACGGGAGCCACTGCAGCAGGGCTGGCAGCTCGTCTGGGCTCCACATCGCAAGGCCAGGCTGACAGGTAGTGGGATTTGGCAGAGCACTTTGCATGAGAGCCAACAAGAAAAACTGAACATGGCGGATTAGCTCAGGATTATGTTGTCAGAGTTAGCCTTGATGGACAAACTGCAGAGGAATAAATTGCAATCTGTTTGAGGAGAGGGCTGCCACGCAAACAGGAGAGGCGTGGGCTTGTTTCACAGCCTGTCCAAAATGACAGGGAGGGAAGAAAATCATTAATAATTTATAAACAAAGTCCACTGCCATTACTGACATCTTCCAACTCTGGCTGGACAAGACGTCTGGTTGTCTAACCTCTAACATCAGGAGCTGGTTCATGTTAAATCTTAAAACCAAAAGTGACATGGGCACGTATGAAGATAACAAAAGGTCATACTGAGACAGGCTTCTAAGATGAACTGGCTACCACTGTGATTTGAATACTATCATTGTTTCTGATAAGGAAGTATGTGAGCAGCAGACAGGGAGATGCACATTTACCCAATGCAGTCTCCAAGTTTAATATTCATTAGCTTACAATGACAGGTTCTGCCACCTGCCGTCTTAGAACAAAGTTTTGTCCAAGTAGCTTTCACGAAACCAGAAAAAGCTACTTGAAGCAAGCCCATTATTTACTTTCTCAAAGGCAACTTTTAGAGTGTTGTTTCTGAACTGGACAGTTCTGCCAATTGTTGCTTTATTATTTTATTTATTAATTGCATTCAGCGTTCCTTGGAGAGAAGAAATTTTAAGCATTTGTGAGATTTTCATGTCATATAAGACTTACAATGACACTAAATAGCAGCGCCATCTGGAAATTAAATTGTGTCTTGTTTCACACAATACCGGTAAATGTAACAAAATTTTAAAAAAGAAGGAAAAGTGACTTTTTAATTGTTAATGTTTCATGAGAAGACAAGACCAAACTTTGCAGTTGAGGAGGTAATGAGATGATAAATGAGAAACTATCGAAATATGAATTTTTTAAAAGTCCAAAATTTCCACTAAAAACGATGGCTTTATTTAATTTCTTTTTGTTTTCATCTCACACTGGAGAAGCTCTTTGCTGGGGAATTGAATTAGCTCAATTTGACGCTGTGCAGCACCCTTTTTGTGATGAGGACTGACTGGCATGGTAAAATGTATTAATGAGCTTTATTGTATTCCACTCTTCCCTACATCATTAGGAATGCATGTCTGTATGTTAAACATATGAATATGCATCGGCATAGAGCATTTGCTCTCAGAGTTAGCAGTGAGCCAGTGTTGTGCCTTGAATAATAATCTAGCTGGGAAATGAAATTTCTTTGCCTTTGCTTCCTAATTGAAAAAAAGATAATATCAACAATTTTTTATTTTTTATTCTTAATGTCAAATTACATTTTGATTAAGCAAACTGATAACTGTGTTTGTACTAATGTTTGCTCATATGATAAAAGTACATTTTACGTTTCATTTCAAGATTTAGCTTCATTCGTTTAACCAAACTGTATATTTGTGATCACGCTGTATCATGCAATACATTAGCAAACAAGTAGAGTGAATTACAATCTTTCACTGTGTTAATGGGAAATATAGCAAGTAACAATGTAAACAAGTTAAACAGCAATATGTATTAGAGATGTTTCATTCCTGTCTGTTTTACTAAAAACATCCAGTGCAGCTTTTCTACACACACAGTCAGCCTGAGGGTGAATCTAAGGTCAGCAGAGATCACTGGATAAAGGTTAACAAATTACCACTATGCCTCTCACACGCTTGATTGATGTTGAGGGGGGGAGATGTGTGTATAGAAGTTAGGTCAAGATAAGGTAAGTTTAAAGCAATGCCATAAAATGTGCTTTACAGAATACTTGAGGCAAAAGTAAACAAAAACAAGTAAAACTGGAAAAAAGGCCAAACTTTTATTATATATATATACATACTTACATACATATATATATATATATATATATATATATATAGATAGATAGATAGATAGATAGATAGATAGATAGATAGATAGATAGATAGATAGATAGATAGATAGATAGATAGATAGATAGATAGATAGATAGATAGATAGATAGATAGATAGATAGATAGATAGATAGATAGATATACACTATTGTGTATGCTCTTGCATTTAATTGCTTCATTATCTTTTTTTTTCAACAACAGGACACAAGAATTCAGCAGTGGTATGTGCTTACTCGACTAATCGATGGCAAATCATAACTCGCAGATGGAAAGAGGCAGATTTCTTTAGTCAAAGCTGTATTTAATTGATCCACTTGGAATGCTTTTATATCAACTCTGTGTTCCAATTTCTTTTCCAACTGTGCTCTCATCATTTTTGACCCAAATATGATGCGTGGACATCTGTACACATCAGGCAGCATGTCATAGGCATGGATGACATGAAGCAGTAAAGTGAGGGAGGAGCCAAAGTTACTAATTTACTGACAGGACAATTAGAAAGGACTAATCTCCTATCTGAGCAAACTATTCCAGATAGGATGGGCATGCAGCAGGGTGACGAACTCTCCAGGGATCCGAAGGTGGGGGTCTGTTACCCAGCGGGGCGCCACGGGAGTGTTTGTGTTGACTGATTTATCAGGGTAAAGGTGAAATTCGGATGCATCAGACTTCCTGCTGTCACAACTGAGCTGTTGTTTTGCTTATTGTGCTCATTATGACTCAAGCAATTAGACAAGATTTTGCTCCAAAAATAGCAACAGTCCTGAAAATCAGTCCAGATTTAAAATCCAGGAAGTTAAGACCCAGACATCGAAATAGTTTCCAAGATCGTCATAAACCATTCCAAAAGGAGACTAAAACAAAAGTAGCAAGTTAATCACACAGTATATGCTGCTCATCTTTTCCCAATCCCCATTGTAAATACATAGATTAGCTACATCTGTACATGCAGTTTCTGACCTGCGCTGACTTTATTCCTTGAACATTACAGATTTCATTTTCCTTTTCTTTCCTTTTTTTTCTTCCCTTTGATTTTCAAACATTATTATCTTTGCTCTCAAGTGCAAGAAGGGTAAACAGTAGCGGTGGAGAGTCATATGTCTCTTTAAATAAACCGTATTGTCTGATGATGTTTTAATGGGCAAACCTCGATCCCCTGGGCAGTGACCCTTCTGACTGTGTTTCTGCTATGTACTCTGCACAGGGTGCTGAGATGTAATTACTGTGTACATACCAGGCTTTTCTCTGGTTACTACACTGCAAAAAATATCCAACTCCTTTACTATTGCATTTTCACTTGTTTCAGGAAATTCCATTAAACCTTTAGACGCTTCATAACCACTTCTGGAATAAATCCAGAAAGATTCAAATTGGAGATAACATGAATAACCCCTACTCACTTGCAGGCCGGTTTCTTCATTTTCTCCCATAGATCATATTTTAGTTACTCACAACTGAAGTTTTGAAAATCACATCATTTATCATAACCATAACTGGATCCAAGAAAGCAGTGTTAGGATTCCTCCACTGTGTAATGCACTCAACAGATGTTAAAATAAATCAAAATTAACATGGTAGGAATAATAACAAACAAGATTATAGATAGATAGATATGTATAGATAGCCATGGAATATGAGCTTTGCAGTGTTGTGAAAGAACTTCCATCCAAATGGTACAAAAAGAGCTTGTGTAGTTTTGCAGTGTTTGTGTGATATATAGGACGTGTTCCAGTAGGCACACCACAATAGCAAAACATATGCACCAGATGCTGTTGTGGAAAACTTTTTAAGCATCTTCCAACCCATTAGCTTGGATTTGTTTTGTTTATTTATTGAATTATGTAATTATTATCTGGCTATCTGCATATAATGTGCGTCGCTTTTTAATACACACATGTAATTTGTGTCTTTTATTGTGAAGCACTATATGAAAGATGCTATTTAGTGTGAATAAACAAATATATTACCTAATTTTTACCTACTCCAAATGTCCAGGTTTGTTGTGCATCATGTCCTATCACTCTGGGACAATTCAGAATTTGACGTTAAATAGTTGAATCATATTTTTCAAGGAAATTCTTTTTTGTAGTGTCTGCCTGTACAAAATGTTCCTCCCACCTTTACCCCCCTGAAGTCCCTTTCCAGTCAAAACAGACAGGGTGTCCACAGAACAGGCAACACATAACTTTGGCTGCTATTTTAGTGATGTTTTCTTGGGAAGAAGCAGAAACATGTGCAAGACTGAGGGCATGACAAAGAGGATGGGAAACTTGAATGAAGGAATGAGCAAGAGAGCAAACAATGAGACAAAGTACCTCAACTCATATGTGAACTATTCCCACATTTTCCTTTTTCAACTAGAACTAATGAATTTTTGCAGACACAGGAAATGCTTTGGGAATAGGTAAAATTTCATCAAACACCGGATGTGTGCTTTTGATTAGTCATTCAGACCAAAGCTAACTTTCATAAGACAATATTATAAGAGTGCTCGAGAAAATAGCTAATGAGCAGCTAAGCTAACTTTATCTTGTTCCAAAGCATACAGTCATCTAATTTTTTCAGCACTGAGACCTAATTGGATTGTGAAGAAGTGAATCAGACAAAGAACATTTGTCTTTCACAATTATCAGGAATTCATATCTTGCGCAAATTTGCTGGCTTGCATTAACATTCGATTAAATTAAGTATTGATGAGTAGCAGAAACCATTGTCACTCCAGTCTTCCAACCCTTAACACTCAAGAGATTATTCAAAATTTTCATATTACAGAAAACTTCAAAAATCCAATGAATTCAGGTCATCTTGTTACTTTTATCGGTAATTCACCAGCTTTTTGGCCTCTTGCCTCCTAGCGCCTGTCTTCTATTAGAGCTCAGTGACCACCTATTGACTCAGTGTACAGAGGAAGCAATACAGTGACGTGGTGGACAGTCTAGCGTAATTCACGAGCCGACACTGAGGAAGCAGCCTGATGAAGACGTAAAGTAATATCCCAGCCGCACATGAGGTCAGCGATCCCCCTTTTACAAGCAGCAGGGAAAGAGGTTCGAGCATCGGTCACGAGACAGGGCTGGGTCCTTTTGTTTCAACAAGAGTTCATCAGTTCAGATAATATAACAGGGTGAGGTGGCTGCTGCAGGCCATTTCTAATGTAATTAGATAATATCACATGCATGCACTAAAATTTGCAGACACAAACAATGTTCAAAAGAGAGTTACGTCATTCATTCCATGTGAACTATTTTCCTTTTTTTTAAATTATAACATAAAAAAAATTGTTCCACTTTGAAAGGAAAAGAGTTGCTAATCTGAGATTGGATGTTTCATTTATTTATTATTTTTTTACCTTTTTCTGATTTTTTTTTTTTTTTATTTCTGCAAATAGCACTATAAGAAAAATACCAGCACGTCTCTCTTTTTAAATTATTTAATGATTATATATCTGTTGTCACCGTGATATTTTGTCTAGGTGCAAAATAAAGAAAAAAACACAGTATAAATAACACTGTCTAGTCTGTACTGACATTGTCCATGCCAGGCCACCAGTTAACCTCAGATGGATGGAAATCGCCCACATATAAGGTGGTGTGAGGTGAATCACCATAACTTTGGTATTAGTCCCATAATGCAAGCTGACAGTGGGGATTTCAGAAGCAGAGGAGGCAAGGCCAGAGGGTGGGACTGGGGTCCAAAGGGTTTGTGATCATGGATCTTCTGTGAATCATGCAGCCTAGCGTGCGATCGGCACACTGCCCTCCTCTTGACTCCCTCATAAGCTCTGTTACAATAACACACTTGCCTTCACTCTGGTCCTACCCCCTCCTCCCACCACCACTAATACTCCACTTCCCTGAAAAACACGAGTGGAAGAAAAAAAAGAAACAGCCACGTACCTAAAGTTTCAAGATAAAAGCTTGATGGTATTTATTTCGGCCGCTGGCTGCCCTCTGAATTCCATACTGTTGTTAGCATAACTGTGATGACAAAGATAATCTTTGTTATTATTATTATTATTCCCCACTTTAATTAATTTCACCCTGGGGCTGAGAATGGTAATGAAGAGCAGACATTGACTGCTTCAGCACCACTTGACTTCCTTAACACTGAAAGCCCAACCAAGTATAAGTCAAGGTTAACAGTGCCACCTACAGTAGAGAGAAAAGTCCATCATGTGCTCTGATGACATGAAAGGAACAACCGTGGACAGATATGAAGTATCAGCTATCCTGTACTGAAAGGATTTTACCCATTTTAATTTAGGCTGGATTCAGGGAAAGTGGGCCTCTTTATTGCAAATAAATTGTTTAAACATGTTTAAAGGTTTTAGAGCCTTAAACTGTGAGAGGCCTCCCCTTTAGACATGAGTTGTAGGCTGAGAGGGACAAGTTGACAGCCTGTGGCTGTATATGTAGTAGTTTAAGTTAATTGTACTAAATTTCAGTCAATTATACTAATTTATACTAAAAGTAACTACTTGTCAGTAGTTTAAAACACTTTAATAAAAAAAAAAAACCTCTAACAAAAAGTATATTTGATGTTGAACCCTGAAACCTGGGAACTAAATACACACACAAAAAGATGTTGTGATTTGAGGCTAAATAAATAAAACTAAACTGAACATACAGAGCTGTATGATGAGCTTTAATGTTGATTTAGAATTCAGAAATTATGGTGTAATATATACAATATGTAATTGTACCACTTATGTAAGTTCACAGAATAAATCATTCATAATCAACGAATAAGATTTGCATTCTGTCTGTCTCTCACAGCTTTACCCTAATCTTTTGTCCAATATTGAATAAAAAATGCTTAATGCCAAAAATGCTACAACTGACACAGAGACTAAAACATCTGAAACAAGTGCTGAAAACAACAAGAAAAGCATGGCATTGTGCATTCTTGTTTTTGATTATGGTCAGTGATGGCTTTGGTTTTTATTAGCTTTTTTGTGTTTACTGTAGTTGTTCAATTTGTAGTTTGTAAAAGAATTGTGTTTTTAATCATCTGAACTGACTGCACTTTAGTGTCATCAAGCAAATATAAATTTGCCTCTCTTTAAATTTCCCTACAGTCATGATAATGTTGCAAAGATCTAAAAAAGACTGTGGTCCAAGTGTCTCATAAGACAAATTCATCTTGATAGAGAAACCCACTCTAAGTCATTGCCTACTTTGTTACAATTTATTATTTCACAGCTGACTAATTTAGTTCATCAGTTTAAGGGACTACCCGCAGGAATCCAGAGATTGAACCATTTGCCTTGGCAAGAGAAAGACAAAAAAGAGGCAGAAGACGAACCATTGATGTTTATCCTCAGCCTTATCACTGCTGGCGATAGGCTTGTAAATATTATCCTATTCTCTTTAATCCACTGCACGACGTCGTGCTCACCCACTTACCGGAAGCTCCGACATCTACCTCGGGATTTGCCGGGGCTTGGGTTAGAGTGGCTGTGAGTGGGAAAGTGCTAATCTACAAGGCCGATTCCGGATTAGTCTGGTGAGCCAGGTGACCTGAGGCCCTGAGATCTTATTGGTCACAGGAGATGCAAGCCTGTGGTCCATGGTCGGGGGGTGAATGGCTAAAGGAAAACTAAGAAAATGAGAAAGGGATCTCACTGACTCTAAAGTCTCTTTTTTTCCCCTTTTCTCTCACTCTTCTTTTTTTTTCCTCCTTTTTTCTCTCCTTGTCTCTCTTCCGCACTCTTTCTTGCTTACTCTGTCTCTCAAGGAGCCTTGATGAGAATTCCACTAATCAGCTGAGGATTAACAGGGACTCAGACAACACTACAACTAATTCCCCCTTCACCGCCACTGGGGCAGCATGAGGCCTCACAGAACACTGCTGTACAACAGCACACTAGTACAGAATAAATCATTATGCATGAATATGAATTTTTCTGCTAGGCTCAGATATAAGAGATATTCACCTGTTGATTTCAACATTGCTTTAAACACGAGCCTGGATTATGTTCAGCTACATCATTTTAGAAGAAAAAAACTGTTGAATTGTCAATGCGTTTAATAATACATTAATTAGCTGTTAAAATAACTAAACAATATGGAAAGTTATGTTTTATTGCTTAATAAACAACTTTTTTTTTGTCATTTATTTTTGTTTCATTTTTGGGAAAATGCATTTCACATTTCTGGCCATTTTTTAATCCGCATAGCATTTTAAAAATTTGAAATGAGGATAATTAACTGCAATTTTAGAAGCCTTTAAGCTACGAAGTAGTAGTTCCTTCCTTAAAACTGTGCAGCTGCGCTTTTGTTGAGCACAAATATGATGAAATATTCAATAAAAACATTTAACAAAGGAAAGTAAAAAAAAAAAATGTTACTACATATATGACTCATCTTGTCTAAAATACCAAAATTGGCAATAATGTGTGGTACAAACACAGCACAGCTCGATGTTTTAATCGTAATGTTTTCTTATATCGTTCATATTTTCTCTAAGACAAGTGTGTAAGCCTGCATGACTGCTTTGAGGGTAATCCTGTAGGCTTGGATAGGAACACGATGGTCAGCTTGGGTTTTTCAAAGTGACACTGGCATCAGGAGCTCATTCATTTTAATGTCAAGACTCATTCACTTGCTAGGTCATGCAGGCCCACCCACAAAGCAATTCTCATTACAAAAAAAGTGAAAATCAAAAGTGTAAAGTTTCACACCATAGATATGGTACATATTTTGTCACGATATTTTGAATTTGCTTAATTTTAGTAATGGCAAACTGCAATTTGACCAGTCCAGAGTTCATGATAATAAATTAGAGGCACTGAAGGTAATTCGGTTGCATTTTCAGTCTGGTTAAGTACATTTTTGCAGCAGTTCCATGCTATCGCAGAGACAGGTTGGCTTCTCAGCCTCCCACAGTTTTGCAGTAATGAAGGAGCTGTCTTACCCAAACAAACAGGCTCTCTGGAGATGTACCTCAGCTACCTCCTTAATCCAGGAAGTCTCCTTATCTCCCCACAAATGGCCCCGTAGTGAGCCACAGCACACTACAGTGTCATTCATCAGTTAAACCCCAGAGCGATGAGCAGGTACGATTGCTTGATGTTCGGAAAGTGAAAAGTGACCGTTCTGAATATGATAGCATAAATCAGGGCTTCACCATTAGTTTTGTCAATATCGCCTCAGCTTATTTGTCACTATATTGAATCCTTACCGAATGATGTGCTGTTACAGTTCACTGGCAGACTATTAACGATCATCTAACCAAAGTCTACCTGGTGTGATGGTGCTGTTGTGTTCTTTCTTTTCAAAACATCACATCTTGGGCAATGAAATTCATTTCAGGTTTTGCAGGTCTAATTCAGTTTAGTTAAAAAAAATTTAAAAATAAAATAAATTCATAATTATAATAAAGGTCAATCAAATGGACCAATATGAAAAAAAAATTATAAAAATAAAAAAAAATTAAATGAATAATAAATTAAATCAGTACATCCCTTTGTTCAGATCTTCTTAATGTTAAATGAAGAAAAATACAACAACTGTTGGACTGGATTGATTTGTTGAACATATCAAGAAAAGCAGTATTTTTTAATAAAGGGCCTGTAGATACTAGAACATCATGAGCCTTACTGAAACACACAATATAGCTTAGCCTCACTCACTCCCATGCAATTATTTTCTTTGCTGGTTTTGAAAATAAATTAAACAAATGAACAAAAAAGGAAAAGAAAGGAAAGAAAGATCAGATTTCTGTAAGACTGCACAGAATATAACTTCTATCTTGATATATATGAGCAGTTTTGTTTACGAGTTCCAGAATTATGTTGAGACTTAAAAATATATGGTTTACAGCCCTTAAAAAGTTAAATGTTCAAATTTAACTTTTATGACAAGTTTATGACATCTGATAGAAATACACTGAAAGGGCTTGTGAAAAGAAAAAGGAGGGCCTGGAGGTGTTGACACGGAGAAAAAGGGGGCACAAAAACAGAGGAGGGAGGACTGGAAGCAGAGTAAAGTAATTTGTGGAGGAGTGGTGATACTTGGCGCCACTCATTAGACAGCTTCATAAAGAGTTAAAAGCTTTGCTTCTTGGACTGAATACACTCCCACACAAAGCTTAATGGACCATGTCAGAAACAGAGCTGTCAAATAACAAAAAAAGGAACTTAAAAATTTATATCTATACATAAATATGCAGTATTTTAAGAAGCATTAAGAATTTAAGAAAACAATAACATACGGAACTAAACTGACAAATTACAATCGATTGCAAATAAATATGGATGAATATGGCATGATGGTTTGGTAAGATTATAATTTCATATATTTATTCAGAAATGACACAAAATAAAAAAAAAACTTTTTTTTAAGTTAAACTGCTTTTCTGTTACCAATAACAACACAGTTAAACAATTAAATGCTGAAAATAAGTAAAATATAAATAGACTAAAAATATAAAATTGGTTATGATTTAGCTAATTTGAATTCACTATAATGCCCCCAGGTTTGCTCTTTGTAATTTAGATGATTAAAAATGTCTGATTTTTGTTTTCTTTTAACAGCTGTCAAATTTACCTAGAAAGTTAAATCAATGTAATACGAGACTGACTGTTTTTATTTCAACTGACCTACATAAAAAGTAAGTATTAGGTTTAAGTCTAATCAGTCTTTTTGCTTTTGGTTTGCTAACAAGACTTTAAGGTTGCTTTGTTATTTTGTCATGTATTTACTGTATCTGCTGTATAATTTGTAAATCTTCTAATTTAATAAATTGTGCAGTTCTCTCTTATGATTGAATTGTTGTCTGTGTTAATATGTGTATGTGCTAAATAGCCGAGCAGTTTCCCATTAATATCAATTACTCTGAGGCAGGTTTTGAGCTAGTTGCCACTTGCCAGTTGCCAGAGCTTTCATCCAGCAGTGTTGATCGTTAATACTGATGTGTACATTTTTCCAACTAAAGCTCTTATAAAGAGCTAAGACCATAAGACGGTGTTTGCGAGTTTAGTGACTACGCCAACAAGGCAACAAGGAGCTGGAGAGAATTGGAAACCGAGTACGCAGCCGCTTCAGAAAGCTGAAAACAGCTGTGTTTTTACAACCGCTGAAATACAACGCTGGAAAGGATATTTTTTTTCCTCAGCTACCCATACTGCACCTGCCATTTCCATCACAGCCATGTGGTCACAAAGGGAGCAGTATATCTGTCAACAGGATCAAGTCCTCAATAGACCCCGCAAGCCACTCAATCCTTCAAGACACCCCCTCCACAGGCCTCAACAAAGCCTCAAAACCCCTCAACCTGGCCATGTTGGCCAAATTCATTCAGGATATCCTCCAGTTTTCTACAAGGAAGATACCTCCATCACCTGTCGAACTTGTCCAAACTACCTGGGGAGCTGTTTATTACCATTCCAGAGACCAGGTCAGAAGTTAGTAACCTGTTTCTGAGCTTACTTTGCGCAATTTTGCACACCAAAAATGTCTGTATTAGCAACATTATTTAGTGTAGGAAGAACAAGGACATGGAAAAATAAAAACTCACTAACCCTCATAAAGACACCTGTCATCGTGGCTCAGCTCTGAACTCTCCATAAGCATTAAATAGTATGGGTCCTGAGTTATCCCCACATCTGACCCAAGCGGTAGTGTGGGGTAGGCACCCTCTAGGTAAAGCCCAAAAGACGAAGAAAACGGGGATACTGGTTCAACCTGCCGGGGATTAGGAAGGGGTCACAGTGGATTGGCTGGGTTTTCCTCTCCCACCGAGGAGGGAAAACAAATATTAATCACCTCTAGCACTTCACACACAAAGGGCCCCAAGGCACAAGGGCAGGAGGGCTAGCTGAGAAGAAGACACAGGCCCCGACAACTAATGAAACTCCCTCCTTAGTGGCTTTGCCATGGTGGGTCTTGATCTCAAGACACCGTAGAGTGTAGAGTATGTGTGTTTGCAATGTTTGGAGGCAAATGTAGTTGTCCTTCTACATGCATGTGATTACTGTTATTACTGAGTTATTAACATAAAGGTAATAACTCAGTATTAAGTGCATGTTTACATCTATGACCTGTATATGTTTTACATATTCCGTGTACTTAGAAAAGTAACAGAGTGATCAAGACAGAGAAGGAAAATGAGCATGTGTGATAACATAGATAGCAGAAAATGTGTGTTTGTTTACTCTGTTCCTACTTGGCAACACGTTCCTCTTCCTCCCACACCTCCCAAAACTCCCCCGTCCTTCGTCCACAAGGCATCTCACAAGTGGTAACGACGAACCCCACCTGGCATACTGGTGATGGTGCCATCTGGTTGTGGCCAAAGCTCGCCATCGGGCCCGCAGTCAGTACCCACAAGCCAGTGTGGTGTTGTTTAATGAGCGCATATGAGCAAACATTTGACTGCCAGGTGGCGTTGCAGCCACGCCATGCAGACCAGGCGTGGTTCTGCCATTGCCGTTCAAACCCGGGGGCATCAAAGAGGGGCCTTGGATTTCTAAAGTAACTAAGACATAATCCACCCCCTTATTGGTCCCATTCATATTGAAATACATGATCAGAGGAGCTGCAGAGGCCTTAATCTTGCCAATGAGCGGTCCGGCACAGCTGCAGGGATAAAGTCAGAGTATGAGACTGCCAGTATATTAGAAAAACTCAGGCCTTGCTGATTGGATTAGGGGAGACGAAGAAGGGGGGGTGTCTCGGGGGTGAGGAAATGTCATCTTCCAGCGTTATGTGTGGCGTGGTGGTCTCAGTGTTGGCGACCAAGGATCAGGAGGTGGGGCAGACACACTTTGTCCCAGGGTTCAGTGACCCACAAAATAGAAATTGAAGGGGGTGAGATGAAGAATAACGACAAAATGGAAAGCAAAGGCAAAGGCTGAGTGTGTGTAGTCAGGCCTTGATAGCACCACCCAGCCACCCAGCGTGAGCTCGTCTGGTATTAAGTTGTAGCATGGCAGTTTTGAGGAGGAAAAGAAAAAGAGAGTCAGAAAGAGGGAGAGGACTAAACCGGGCATTAGCTGTCGACTTAAAGGTTTGTTCTGGTTCCTCTGGTAGGAAGAGCCGCCCCGTTTAAGTGTGATTGAGCATGGCTTAGATGGGGATCAATGGTTATCCTCTTGACTGTTTTGTTTTGAGGTTTCTTTTCTGTATTTACTGTGAGGAAAAGGAGAAGCCATTTTGTTTCACAGAGCATGAGCCAAATATTTCCATAGTTGTATGTCTGGCACTGGCATTGTGATTTATTCATTTAAACTGGCAAATACTTCTCAAACACACACTTCACTATTCATTACTGTTGCACACTTAACTCCTCCTTGATTATCAACCTAAACATTGACTATAAAAACTGTGGACACTCATTTTTTCCTGGTGGTATTTTGAGAGTGCTTGTATATCACTTGAACATTCTGCTCGAGTTTATTTCTTGTTATTTGGTGAGAGTGGGCATTTGACCCTTGCCCTGTTCTGCAATCTCCTATGTAGAGATGACTTTAATGTTTATCTAAAATAACACCCTGTATAGGCTCAGGTTTCTTTGCTTTTCTCTCTCTCTCTCTTTTTTTTCTTAGCCTCACTTTCTTTTTTTTCAGGTGCTAAAATCTCCAATCTCCTGAAATCTTTGATACAAACTTGCAAAAGTGGTCATTCTTACCCTATTTTCTAAAAAAATAAAATATTAATTTGTTAATTATTCTCTCTTAAGCTTTTGGCTTGGTAAGCCTGCACAGGTTTTTATGTTCTTCTGTATTAAGCACATTTATTTAGCTGGTAATGAAATATGCTATTGACATTGTCATTGCCATTAAGCAACATGTTTACCGTGCCTTTTTCAGACTTCACAATTTAAATTCTATGACCTGCCTGCAAGCTATAATGTCTGTCATTTAAATGCAAATGATATAACATTATCAATATACATTCAGGGTTTAAAGCGCATTTAAAGCACACTTTGTATACATGTAATATACAAAATATAAGCTATAAGACAAACATACACAAAGACTCTACAGTATATATGCAAAAAAACAAAATCTTATGTAATATTTTTTTTCTGCCAGGACATTTATTGCTGTGGGTGATTAGACTGATTCAGCATCATTATCTCCTTCAGACACACAGTTGGGAGCAAAAGCATAGAGTAACACGGCCTATATGCACTGGGCTGACGATGGATTTTTGGCTCATGGTACACCTGCCCAAGATATTTACACTGGATTGACACTTAGCCTGCACTTAGGAAAGTATTGCAGAGAATTGCATGACTCTATTTCACATAAATTATTATTCTAATTTGAAGATTTGAACAATTTCATGATATGATCGAATAATAATGTTTCCTAACCCGATTGCAAAATAGTGCCAAATACACTTCTACAGAGAGAGAGAGATTTCAGGTTTAGGTCTTTTAATAAATAAAAATAAAATAAAATGTTGCACTACAATCTACATAACGGGGTCTCAATACTTTCTGAATCCCCTCTGAAATTGAATTCATATAAATCAAAGTGTACTTGCGCAAATCATTTCTTATTAGCGGACCATATATTATTTAAAATCCACCAGCAATTATTATTGGATATATGTGTGCCTCGACAGACATATATATGCACAAACATGCGCATGTGCATAACCAGACACACAGGTGGGACATCTAATCTCAGTCATTCTTTGAGTTTGTAGACAGCAGACTTTCATGGAATCCCTTTGCAAATTTAACCAGCCACACTGGAAAAACTTTACCACTTCGTGTTTTCACTGTGAGAATACTATGCCAAGCACATTTCTCCATAACATGTTAAAGATAAACTTTATATCCAGGACAACATTTTAATCTGAGAGACGTATACACAAATAGCAGCTTTCAATTAAGGTTCATTGTATTTTAGGATTGAGTTTAGATTCATTTTGAATCTTTCTCTAAACTGGAAGGTTGAAGTTTAAACTCTCATTTCCTTAAATTAGATCCACATGACCACTGATGTTTTTAATGATACTGCCCTGCCCCAATACATATCTACTATATCTATTATATCTACTATCTACTAGGCATGAATATTTTCCTACATTATTACTGAACAGTATTAAATATATGATTAAATATGACATTGTTGTCATATTATATAGTATAATGCACAATAGACATGAGAGGTGTGCAGTGCAAATCAGAATTACAGATTAGTACAAATGTTTGACCAAACCTCATAATACATTTAGAACAAATTTAACATTTACCTATCAAATACAGGTATAAATCATACATTTCTCAAAATGATGACATATTTCAGCAGTATTAATTCCTTTATATGTGCATTTTTTCCTTTTTAAACTGTATTTATTCCATTTTGCTTAATTAAAAAAATTCACCGTGAATTACGTAATTCACTGTTATTTCTATTAAATACATGGCTGCACCGGGGTTTGATCCCACCCAGGATATTTACTTAAGCACTACATTGCTGCATGCTCTCTCAAAGAAGAGCTGATCATTGTATTTTGTATTACTATAATGTTCTCTCTGGAGGTTTGGAACCTTAAAAAACCTGTCTACCTCCGTTATCTATCATATGATGTCATACATCTGCACATGTACCGTTGGTCACTCGAGTCAAAGAACAAATGTCTGCTTTGGTCCCTGTGGGCTAAATGAGCTAGCTCAACAATGCTATTGTTCCTTCGAGGGATCTACAGTTTTTTTTTTTTGTTTTTTTTTTTTTTTTCTTTTTTTCTAAATGACATCAGAAACAGCAGTATGCGACATTACGTGATGGCAGAGCTTCAGTTCATCCTTTGTCATTTTTTTTTTTTTTTTTTTTTTTTTTTAATAAATAGGACAGGGGGAATGAATGAGAGAAAGAGGGGGAGAGAAAGAAAGAAAACCAAAGGGGAGAAGAGACGGTGAGAAGGGGGGGGAAGAGAGAGAAAAAAAAAAAGAACTCCTGGGTCACCTGTATGGAGAAAAAAAAAAAAAAAAAAAAACAAACAGAGGAGACAGCAAACAACAAAGAGCAACATAATAATAGAGAAAACAAAGCACCATCACAATAAACTAGCTAGTCATAGATATCAATATTTACTAAATAATAAACGATATTGTGCAGCACGCAAGATAGACAGCGCACAGTGTGCTTTGAGGCAGCAGCCAAGAAAGCTTTAGTCCGCGTCTGTGAATACCCATGTGTACACCTGTGTGCATACCTGTGTGCATGCTTGGATCTACAGTTGATTAAGTACCCTGTTGAGAGAGTGGAGCTGTTGCCAAACAAATACTAAAATGTCCACAGCAACAATGGTTGGTCCAGTGCCAGAGATGCCAAAGTGCTCGCCTGACATTGAGCATTTAGGGTTCGGTGCCTTACCCAAGAACACAAAGGGACCATGGATCAAAGTGCCAAACTACTCCTTATAATTAGGAGACAACCTGCTCTAAATACAAACTTCTTACCAAGTGTGAAATTATTTTACTTATTTCATTTATGTAGCATTGAAGTTCAGTCTTGTTTATGATAACACAGTGAAACACAATGATGTGATTCAGTTCATTAAAAGATTCTTAAACATAAAGATAGAAGTAATTAATTGACTGGCAGTTTTTTGTTTTTTGTTTGGGGTTTTTTGTAAGTAGTTAGCCGTCTTTTGGTATGACACACCACAAGTATACTGCTTCAAAAACTGAGTGTAAAGAACATGTTGATAGCCATTAACATCTACTTGTCTTATTTATAACTGCATATATATTTCCCTTCTAACGACTGCAATGGTGCCTATTCCTGCTGCTCAGGATAACAGTCTGTGCCAGTATGACAGACGGCAGCACGTAGCCCATGTGCGCCGTGGGAATTGACAGTTTGTGTCAGCTGTGTCTTCTACCTGTCGTCAATAAGCTGCCACTAACTCTCTTCCTCTTTCCCTGAGCAGGCTTGTTTTCCGTCCACTTGTATCTAAAGGCTCCTTGCTGGGTGACATACCTCTGTAATGCCAAGGAGCTCCAGAGCTATTTATCTCCATCTCTGCACCTTTTGGAATTAGTAACATCGCATTTCAATAGTGATTCCTCAATCAACAGTGGAGTGCTTGGACATCTGGCTGTAGCTGTGATACTTGTATATTCTTACATGTTGAAATAGCAGCAAGTAAATGAGGGAGTTGGTGAGTGATTGACTGAGTGTTGAATTTGTCAGGGAAGCACCATGTTTAGTCAGTGGTAAGACCTTCAGGCGTACAAACTACTACAGGAATGTAATATCAAATCTCCAAACAACTTGTAAATTAGTGAAGCTGAGCATGATCTAGGATGTACTGTCTAAATAACCTTAACAATGAGCTGGCTGCTAGATTGTCCTATGTCAGAATTTTACCTGTACTTTGGGAAGTGTACAAATAAAATATTCTCAATAAACTGCAATAGTCAATTTGCCAGCATTGATTTTTGTTCTGCAGCAGCAGAAAAACGTTGGTATGCCTCAGCCTGTGAGTGCTGACAATTTGATCTAACTAATTTCCAAATATTTGTTTGGCTCCAAGAAGTTTCAGAGTTGACCACACTTATCCTTTGGCAATAACGTGCAAAAACTGCAGCGATAAAATGCATTATCATTCACCGTTAATTGTTAAAGGAAGCTGCAGAGTTGGACGTGTTGTATTTTTAAGTAATATTCTATGAACTGCATCTTTAATAAACTCCAAAATTAATGGAACTGTTTTATTACAGTTTGAAAAAAATGTCCAGAATACCACCAACATCAGAGAGGTTAATTTTGTGAATGTGTGTTTCATCACAGTAAAATATGTTCCACCTAGTATAGCAGACATGACCACAAGATCAACCTGCAAACTGAGTTTGAATGTGGGTATCAAAATTTACATGTAACCAAAGTACTTTGGTTACATGTAATTATGTTACAAGTACAATGTAAAAAATTAAATTTAATGTAATCTGGTCAAAGAAAATGTATGTAATTAGTATACATTCATTGAGCATATTTTGTTAAGTATTTAGAGTTATTATTTTAAATAAATCAACCTTTTATTTTATACATCTCAGTCGCATTTTACTCAAACATTTTTAGTGTCAAACTTACTGATTCATGTTTATGAGGGCAAAAATAATTTATTTGAGTGCTGGTCGCTTTCAGCCACTATCCGGCTTAGAGCTCAGTGACCCTGTCTGTAACTTTATGAAGTCTGCCACTTTATGCCTGAATTGCTGTGGTTTCTAAGCACTTCCACTTTGCAATAATACCAATTAAGATTGAAATATCTAGGATGAAAGAAATTTCACAAGCTGCCTTGTTGCAACAGTGGCATCCTACTACAATCCCACACATGAAATTCAATGAGCTCTTTAGATCAACCTATCCTTTCACAAATGTTTGTGAAGGCAATGTGAATAGCTAGGTGCTTGATTTTATACACATTGTACATTGTCCACAGTGTATTTGTAACTCCCCTTATGATGTATCTTGATCTGGTGGTATATTTCAATCAGCTTTGAATCCATCATGAAACAAACATTGCTTTACTCTGCTATGTATGGTAACCAGTAATTTACCTGAAGCCTGCTTCTCAGCTGCTGGTTAAACATTTAAACTGTGTGTCAAAAAAGTAATATAAAATCTTTAAATTGCCTGGTTTTGTCACTGTAGCTTCAGAATGATGATAAATTAAACTGAATTCTTCATTGTCTGTGGGCTCAAAAGTCAACTCCATATGACAGGAACACTGAAAGAGCTCAATTTTAAGTCTAGGCCCTCAGATTATACTAATTATACGCAATAACAGACTCAGTTCTTTGAAGGTTAAGCCTCATTAACTTCTCCGTGTAGGCACATGTAGCAGTAAAAGATCATCGGAAAACCCCTGGAAGAGTGTCAACATGTACAAATTCGGCTGTATCTACAAGTGGTATGTATTGTAAGTATTTCGGCATGCTGTACTTTCTGTAAATTATTCTGACTTCATGTTTTTTCCATTTTGTAAGTAGTTTTGTTAAAACCACTACTGTTTTCTAGACCAAATTAAAACAATTTGTGCATGTATTGTTTATCCAAGAGCCATTCATTCACCTGACAGTTGTTGTTGATCTACTTATCAACTTCAGCTTAGTAAATTGTGTGATTTTTAATGCAATTTTGTTAGGCCTTTTTTGTAAATGAAAAAAGACAAAAAGGTAATCTACTTGGTTTAACTTGAAACAAAGTTGAAACACACAACCCTAAATCCATCTGCTTCCTCGGTGCTGGTACAAAATTCATCTCAAAAACAAACACCTGTTTCAGAGATGCTCGCTCCCTCAGTTTTAAGCTTTATTATTGGAGAACAAACATGGTGTTTAATCGTTCATATTAGACATGATTTTGATAAACCCAAGATTTTAATGTATCTCAGTGCACTGGCTCAAAGGTCACTGCCTTCCACCTAACAGAGGAGTCATATAGTAAGAGAATGAGCCCTGTAAAGGAGACCAGAGATTTACTGTGTCTTCCTCATACCCATGCTTTGATGCCATAACATTTTATGATGTATTTTCAGCAATACTTTTTAAGCACATCTATCCCATAAGGCAGAGACATAATTCACTTATGGCTATAGCTGAGTCATAGCCTTTCAAAGCCTGATCTAAACCTGATTTGAATTGCTGACGCACACAAGAGCTCATCTACAGTGTTATAGAATAGTCCATACAGAACGGATTTAAACTGATTATTATGTTATGTATACCATTGTTATGGTACTATAATGTTATTGTTGATAGTCGCATCATAACTGCACTATGCAAGTCAGTGTCAATTAAAACTCATATATTGTACGCTAATTTTATTTCCATAATTCACTTATTATAAATGGGAAAATAATTTTGGTAGCTTCTGTGGATATTTTGTTATATTGTTATGGTTATATTTAACTTATGACTTATTATTTTTGATTTTTATTTAGATTTATTTATTTATCTAGACATATGTTGTGTTGCAAGGAAAATTAGCTAAAACTATTTATATTATACATGCAGAAGAAGAACATTCCCCACATTTTCCCACACTTAAGGTCATGAAAGTGTCTTGAAAAAATGATTATCGAAAAGAAAAAAAATGCTTACATATAGATTTAGCTAGGTGTCTTAACTTAGAAAGGAACCACTGCCACTTTTAGCCACTTCTAAATGTACATGAAACTCCCATTAAATGTGATAGAATAAAAGAAAATATCTAAAGATAAACTTTATTAGATAATTACAATTTATTGTTACTTAAAATGAATCAGAACATTTCCATATAAGGATGTAAGACAAAACACATTCATGTCTGATGCAGACAAGCAAATGCATGCAATATTTAGTTTCAGAAATGTTACACCGTAAAGAGTTTTGGCAGTGAGGCTGCTCTAATTAAGCTTAGATGTTTTGGTTCATAGTTCAAACTCACCCGTTTTTATTTGGAGAGCAGTAAGGGTTCAAACTTGTCCTCTGAGTGATGTGATTGGAGGACACTAAATCCTTGTTCTGTTAAGGCTCAAAGAAATATTGTGGATGAGAGAAAATATCTTGGCAAAAAGCATCAGTCAGAGATGCTCATGGGAAATTATTGTTTTTAAGTTAATAAGTTGTTTTACTCTTAGCTGAGTGAAAGGGGATTTTAGGGATTCAAATCAAAACAAACAAAATGTCCAAATGAACTAAAGTGCAAAGGAAGAATCCTTGGAAGGAAATCAGTTCTACACATGGTATGAGCAAAATAAAGTCCAGATGTAGTGAGCTGATTTTCTGCTTCAGCTGTGTTTATAGGCATGCAATAACTAACACAAACACACACACAAACTCTCAAAATGGCTTGTCAGGAATAAAAAATTATGAAGGAGCCCACAATTTCTTCATACTAATCAAGATAAATAACCTCTACTGTAGCAAATTGAACTCGCTCCATTTAATGCTTCTCTAATTTCTTATCTCAGCTGAGACATGGCATTAATACAAATTGTGAACACGAAGGTTTGGACCATATTTAAAAGCTTGATTGCAGCCACATGATTAATGGATTAATGTAGTAGAGTTGACAGATAGGAGCAGCTGTCATTTTAGCACCTTGACAGTCCATTTTAACTGAGTCTTGTGCACTTTTAGTATATTTACAATATAAAAAACATGTATAATAGCAATATAATAACTTTCATTAAATGTGCTACATTTCATAATAAAGTTTTATGTGTAATATGTACATTTTTTTCTACCTTACACACAAAAGACAGATTTTTCATTATATTATTAAATATATGTTTTCCTTTTCAATAATAAAATTTATAATTACAGTTAACAATGAACTCCTTTGCATGATGTCTCCCAGTTAGGGGATGTACTTTTCTCTAACCAACTACTGTTGCAACGTTGCTCCCCCTAGTGGACGTCCTTCTCTGCTGAATGAACAAGAAAACAGAAATTGTAAACAACTTATTTCACACAAGCAAGACTAGTCATATTTCTTGATGATGTTGTTGAATTTACTTTGAACATGTCTGCAAAGCTACAGGTTTCAACTTGGGCAACAAAAATTAATCACAGGAGACAAATCTCTCCCTTAATATCTCCAAATATTGAGCACATCTCAAAGAGCAATGCTGTAACTGATCATTAGGCAACACTCTCGGGTTAGGGCTCCCTTTGAAAACAGCCCAGTTAGCAAACAGAATGCTGATCCCTCTGTCACTGTGCTCTTCAACCATTAAACCGCCTTTCTTTATGAGTCCAGAGATGAGGTTTAGGTGCTAACAGAGCAGGACGCAGAAGGAGCAAGGGCCATAAAATCACTTGGCTTCCCATATCTCCATAAAGTCATATTTTTCATGCTTCACACAAAGTTACGTTCTATTTGCCCAGAAATGAGATATACCGACTCATAGAGATAGACTGTTAACTTCATTAACCATGAAATTGGATGCTTTGTTCATGTCTTTTAGGTGTTCTGTACTTTTTGAACTGTATTATGTGATACTGGCATTTAAAACACATTTTGAAAACTTAAAGAAGGCACAATTAATCATTTTGATTAATCTAAATGTTCTAAAACAAACATTTTATGGTGGTTGTGGGTGTTCCAAGAGCCCATGCAATAGTCTAACTTGTCAGGGCAGGGCAGAGCTCTGGGGTGGGTAAATCTACCTCCAGTACCCTGGGGATGTGGGATTACCCTGGGCCATTTGGCTGTTTCCAAACAGGTGAGGAGTCAGGTTAGACAAGACGGACTTTGTTGGGGTGTCCAGGGCTTAGTGGATATTACTTTAAAAGCAACTTGGTGGGTGTTCCCTTTGGCATCTCCCTGCCTCTCTGGGTTGTTTGTTTGTCAGTCATTAGAGATGGAGCATTTTGTGTGGGTAGTAGGTCTTAATCCAAGTGATAGTGATTATAGGGGCAGTCAATAGAAGCTAATTGTGTGCACTGCAGAGTTAATAACACAAACATAATCAGTCAGCTTTTAAACGATGAAGTAATCTTGTATTGTGCTGAAGGACTTTCCTTGCTGATTGCTAATGAATTAACATAGTATGAAAACTACTTCTGCGCCTTCTGTTAAAATATAATAATTTCTATGTACAAATGCAATGACCTTTGACTAGGGTGCGTATTCAAAGTCTTTAAATTGAATTGTTACTCGACCAAACTGTCAAGCATAAACCCTACCTTGACTGGGGACTTTGTGTGCCTTAATAAAGTCCTAATAACTGGGAAGCATTGTTTATTTTCTGTTACACTGGCCCTGGGGCCAAACAAATTTAAACCCACTGGCACTGTGGCTTTACCTCAAAGCCTCACATATCCGCTAAATACCATTGGAGATCTGAGACTTTTCCTCGACCGTCCCTTTCACTAATGTTTCTGGTGACCTGACTAGGCCTCCCTGGCACTAGTTTCATTTCCTAATAGTGGATCAGCTATGCTTTTTCTGTTAAACATAATAGAGTTCATTCTGCAGGGAGATTTGTTATTGGTTGCCGAGACGCTGTGCCGCTGATTCTTTTACTTGTTATCATTTGTTGCTTTACATGTAATGTTTGCAATTTAGGATTTGTAGCTTGTTTTGCTGTTACTTTTAGTATCCTGGTTAAGAGCAGACATTTAATGCTGAGAAATACAAGAGGAATATCTCTGAAATATCAATGTAAAGCTAGCGTTCTGTCAAAATAGAAATACATAAGCGCTTGAATAATAGACAAAGAATATTTTGATTAACAAGCTAAATTCAAGTAAACATGGCAATCTGGTCTTTTTTTGTTGTACTAACTCTTTAAAAAGTTCTGTGTATTTGCAGTGGCAAACAAATGTTTTAAAAAGATTTGATAGTATTAGCTTGGAGTATTTATAATGTGGATGTGTGGATCTGGGTTTTTGTAGATAAGCACATCACCACCTAGTGGAGCTTATTGTTTTTACAGCTACAGCAGATGCATTTCTGTCTCAAATAAAAGGCAGCCAGTAGAATGAATGAAAAAAGAAAACTGCTAAATCATATTTTGTAGAAAATGTCAGGCCATGTATGTCACTTTATTACATCTCTGTATGTTGGGCATTTCAATGTAGATCTAAACATCCCATCCTATAATCGCTGACTGTCACTGATATCCATATCAAGGCCAGATTTTCCACGTTTGCTCAGAGAACATCCCTTTCAAGCAAATGTGTTTGCTCTTACACTCAAGACATGTGAGCTGAGGAATGAAATATCAAACAGGACAACTGTTTAATGGGATGCACGCATGCTCGCGCAGCCACACGGGCGCACACACACACACACACAGTTATGCATGCAAAAACAAAGCAAATGAATCTCTGAGTTTACACTTGCAGACACTTCATACCTCAGTGTCCTTAATGATAATTAGTCCTCTATGATGCCCACCGAGTGATCAATGACTGTTCTGTGGGTTTTGCATGAATAATTTGTAAAGGAGAGAGTATGACAAAGAGATTGAGAGAAGCAGTAGCTGTGTCCTGTTGTGTTCTGGGACAGGGGAAGGCTAGATTACCCATGTGCCAGGGGAATCTAATGCAATTACGAGTGTTTGCTTACACCATGTGTCCTCTTCCGTCTGCGCAGCGGCATCGGGACTGCACCCGCCGCCATCCTCCCATTCAGCTCTCTTGTTTGTTTTCAGTATTTACGCCACCACAATTCCCTGCTCCTTCACCACCCCCTCCTCATTTGCCCCTGTTTTCAATATCACTAATTAAAGTAAACCAATAAGGTTGGGGGAGGGCAGAAAATAAGATTTGTTTGAAGACCAGATTGAACTCTACCGGCAACTCAGAAGTCAAAAGAGACATTGTGGGGGTTGTTGTTGGTGGTGTGTGTGTGTGTGTGTGTGTTTTGCTGGCAAAATATACATTATTTATAATGCAAGAAAGGAAGCCACAAAGGGAGAAAGGAGGTTTGTTTAAGAGATTAACATTGGCCTGCTTATTAGCTTTAGCACTCATTCCCAGTCATTTGCCTGTTCTCCCATGCCATCCACAATGGAGCCAGATTATTGATTAAAATCAACTTTTACATTTTAGTCTTAATTTGAGTCTCCAATAACGCTTCGCATTAATGTATCTGTACGTAGAGCAGTAGAGGTAGGAGATTGAAATGTTGCCCATTGTACTATATCAAGCCCTGGCTTGGCTGTCGATACCGTGGGACATGGATGACTTAAATATTTTGTGTATTAGCTCCAAGGATGATATTAAGTTAATCTGTCTATGCTCCCATTTGTTCTTTGAGATTTAAGAAATATAAGCAAACATGAAGCACACAGAGACTCCAGCTAAGATGAGGGCCGATTGAGAGACTTTTGGTAAAGAGAGGGAGCTGATCGCAGTGAACTGTTGGCTTTCTCAGTGTGAGGCTGTAAGAACACTGTCCATGTTCAAACCTCCCCGGTTAGGATTACATATTTGATGGTTAATCCTTTGCTTAAGTTTAAATCTGTGTGTCTTGCTGACAGCAAAGTTGACCTTACAATGTGAACCTTCTTAAAAACTAACTTCCCAGAGGCATACAAGATTTAATTCAAGATCACTAGGAAGAGATCACATTTACAAGCGATATGCAGTGAAAAACTGCGTCTACATGCAAGTCTGTGTTTTCAGTAGCAAGTCTTTACTTGCTAGCCTATTAATGAGGAAGAAGAAAACTTGCTGCAAGACCTACACTGTTAGTCTCTAACCCCTTCATTGAACAGCATTATTATCATGCCACTATAAATTTTGTTCCTGTTGCCCACATGCTAGAGTACTCTTACAGAAACTCTCGATATTAAAAAACTCCAAAAATCAATCTATTTATTCCTGCTAAACTGCAACCATTGATAGGTGATACAACTAACATTGTTCATCTCACTAAAGTGCATTACGCAAGCTTTGGGTCGTGACGTTCATCTGAATGTTACACGGCCATATAATTTACAATATAATAAAATAATATTGTATCTGCTTTTGAACACCATTTCTTACTGTCTTAAATGTATTATTCAAATATTGTCTGTGCCCTGCTTCATTACTGCTATAATATAAAGTATAATACAAAAAATAAAAGTTAAACTCTCTTAAGTCTCGAGGCATTAGTTTCCGGTTGCTTTAGCACTACATACATTTCTGTGTACATCGGTGAGATGGATTTATCTAAAACTGCTGAATCTGTTTGTCAGCTATGCAGACTCCTAAAGACACAAAACAAAGTGTCTTTATAATTTAGACTTCCAGGTACGTACATATTTAAATACACGTATATGTGAATTCAGCATTACTCAGTTGAATTGCTGCTGCCCACGTGTAATTGAAACTGTGGGATGGTTGAGTATGAGTAATCTAACCCAGCCACCTATAATGGATCATTTCAGGTTTCTTTTCTGTTCACCACAATTACTATCCAAAGAAAAGTGTATCAACTGTGTGTGTTTTTTGGGATTGGCCCAGTCTTTTTGTGGACAGGCAGTAAAAAAAGGAAGCGTGATCCGGGTGCCTCAATTTGGAACAATGGTGAGTTGTTGTGAGGAAAAGTGGAAAAACAGAATGATGTACTTCACCGTGGTGGTAGAGCAAGGTTAACTATGGCCAACCGCACTCATCTTGACTTTTCTTGTCTTACCACAACCTTGAAACTCCTATGAAGCAATGTTCAACTTGGGAGCCATCAGAGCCAGAATATTTTTCAAGGCCAAAAACAACGAGTGCTTGTCTACCACTAAAGTCAATTTATTTCACGTGATTTTTTTTTATCCTAATATTTTATCTCATCATATTCTTGGGAAAAGGTGAACAAAGTTCTTTTAAATAAACTGCAAAAAATGTTATAAAAATGTAACTCGCTTTACTACAGCATATTGACCATTTTAAATTGTTCCATGTAGATACACAACCACTTATTTCATATCAATTATGTTCTTACAGTCACATAAATAAAACGTTCACAAACCCTCCCAGGAATTACCTCAGCCACATGAGGCTGTGGGAAACAAGGGAGAGGTAAACTGAGCAGGTTTGGAAGAAAGGTAAATCTCCAAGTACTTTCTTCATGCTTGTGAACTTCTCCGGGATTACCGGGTAAACACACAGGGTCTCAGAGAAATATTTCCCCTACCTCCATGCCATAACCACATCAAAATACTCTGTTGACTCAAAGTTAGCATACTAAAACAAAGAATAAGTGGCAGATGGGATAGGGCTGTGTTCAAGTCTGTCATGGATAAGTCCTGTCAAGCCCACAGGGTCAGAAGTTATTCCACTGTTTTGGGGCACTACATTTAAGTCAAGTGACAGTGAGTCACGGATAAGAGCATGAACACAAATTATGATTCTCTACTTTTGCCATGGTATCGAATTAATATATAATAAAAAATGTATCCTCAGAGTCTTTAATACTAGGTCATAAGAGCTATAAAAAGCTAGACTCAAACTACCCCAGAGTATGACTCCTTCCCATGCCTGTTGGTGATGTGCTGGGTGACCACTATGGGAGAGACTAAACAAAGGAGTGCCATGATAGCACCTTAGAGCTAATCTCTCAATTACTACTTTACTGCTGCTGTCAGACAAAACACAACAAAAGCTTAGACCTGTCACGCATGTATCTCTGTATGTGTGTGTTTGTGTGTCTCTTTGGTAATAGCCATGTGTGGTCTGCCTAATCCTGCTCTTTGTTGCAACTTAACTATTAAACAGTGTCACAGGTTATAAAACACAAACATATGGTCATGCATGGCTCAATAAGGGGTGCATGATAAAGTTCGTATTAGGGTTAAAGGTTTTGTATAACACTAATGCCGCTGAGAAATGTAACTATAGATTTTAATATTGTACGAGGAGCACAGAAAAATGTAATAGTCTTGTATATACTTTTGTTAGCCATGTCATATGTCTTTTGCTTTTAGAGTGCTGTTGCATGGAAAACATTACTATAACAACACTAGTATCTGAATCCATTTCAGTCACTTTATAATGCCAAATGCACTGTTATCAAGTCTTCAACACATGGCAGCCATAATTTCTAAAAATAAATGATAATACCTAGATAAAGTAGGCTTTTCACTTAAAAAACAACACACAATGCCGTGCCAGATATGTTACTGCACAGTTCACTAATGCAGCAGAAAACCAGTTGTCCTTCCACTACACTAAGTACCACATTGTGCTGTCCTCCAGTGAATCTGAGTATATTCCACTAACACAGCAGCTAAAGCTAACCGTGTCAGTGAAAGACCGGGAATGTCACAGGCAATGCCTGGCATTAGCCGTATAATGGCCAGGATTTGCTGATAAAACAGGGGCCTCACACTGGCAGTCTTTAGTGACTTAAGTGGGCCGTTCTTCCATAGCCTTGAGGCTATACAGTATATCTACTTGGTCTCAGGTTTAGTTCTCACAGATATGGATATTGTAATTTCTTGACTGATCAATTTTAGTTTTACTTTTTTGATTTTCCAGTGACACGAAACAAGTGTGCAAGAGGTTTATGAGAACACAGTGATATCAGTATCGTATAGAACTGAAGCCCTGCAATGTCGCACTGCAAAAAGAACATATAAAGACTAATTAAAAGTAGTTAACACTGAATATTTGCAACACTGCGTTTGCCACTGAAACACATCAAAATATATTGTGTGTAGAATGGATATAATACAGAATGATTGCTTCTGTATGTTCACTGAATACATCATCAATGTCCTTAAGAAATGAAAAAATGGAAAAGTGAAACACTTCTAGAAAATGTATTTGTCATAGAATAAAATATCTCAACATTTTGTCAGACTTAATTGTTAGCCAGTGAAAAACAAATAAACCTGTCACTTTTCTTGTTTGATATGAATTCTCACTGTGTGACTGAAGCAGCCATAATGTGAAACGGGAACGAAAAACAGATAAAGCCAAATATAAATTAGATGTGTATTAAATTATTTCAGAATATCTAGTAAAAGAATAAATATTACTAAGAGTAGATGCATTGCGTTGCTGTATTGTGTAACCATGTTGCTGAAACTGACCCTTTTTTTCGTCTTTAATTGTTTTAGTTTTGTTATTTATTTATTCTCCTTAATGTGGCAGAGAAAGAAAAATATTAAAAATTAAAATTAAAAAAACCTTTTTTAAAGTAATGTCTTTTACTTTTTGAATATACATAAATGTAATCATAAAAATGCATACAGCTTGATTCCAGGTAGCAGGAATGTGAAAATGATGGGGTGAAACAGCTAAACATCGGCTGCTGCTTTCAGCGAATCTCATCGAGTCAATGCCACTCCACAAGACAAATAATATTCAACCGCGTCCTTCTATTTCCATTACTAATTCTTTTGTGTTCAGAGAAACCTTTTCCATATGACATGAAATAACAAACAAAGACCAATATAGCATATTCTTTTTTAAACCCACATAGACTGTTTTCTGCCTACTATTCTTATATTCTTAGCATATATAATGTGCCATCATCCTGTCACACAGGAATATAGCTTAATAAATATGAGGAAATCCCTTGATCCCACTCTAAATGTTGTGAAAAGGCAAGGCAGCATGTTTTGATTTTTTTCCAGACATACCTTTATTTGTGCCATGGCATTTACCTCAAGTATCGTGTCTAAAAGTCTCAGGAAAGTAATGATACCAAGAGAAAACGAAAAGAAAATCAACAGAGGGGGGGAAAAACATGTAAATATCAGGGTTGGTATCTCTTATCACTATTCAACTCCATGCTCCTTCATGCTAAAAGATTGTATCCAAGAAATATCTGCAGAAAAGCTGTACAGATGAGTGAAAAATATGACGAGATGGACAGTTAAGGCTTTTCAAATGCATACAGTGCTGAGGTTGTAATTCAGATAACATGTCCTCCCTGTGTTGGTGCACAATGCTGTGACAATTCCAGAGGTTACAAGGATCAAAAACAAAGAGGGGAAAAAAGAGGTGGGAGACTTACGGTCGTCACTTTGGATAGTTTTCCCATGGATGAGGCAGATATTTGGACACATGTCCGCAAGAAAGCCTTATAAATCTGTGAGCATGTCCAACATTTATAGATGACAGTGCCCAGTCACATAACCACCTGTCAAAACTTGTCTTCCTATTTCTTTTGATCTTCCCCTCTTATCTCCTTCTACTGCAGCATTATGTGCATTATTATGTGTTCTATTTCTCGACAACATTCTCTACTTTGAGGGTTTTTTAGTAACAGAAGGTGACCTAAATTGTATAATCTGTGATTGATAGCATACAGGCAGAGGAGAAGGAAAGGAAGGAAGAGCACCAATTTATTTTCCATTTTAAATAAAGATGGAAAAGTGAGGTAAGTGCCAAGGGTATTCATCTGATCTGAATGGAACTTCAATAAAACAAATTCCTTCGGCAGCTATTTCAGCTCTTCACTGGGAGGCATTCCCCAAACAACCTTTTGTCTTCTGTCCTGACAGCCCACAACTGTTATTCTAGCCCTTCTCTGTGACTCCCATTTAAATCAATATATAATATTACCAAGGACGAAATTTGGTAAGCCTGACCACATGAAGCAGATGCTTCTTCATGGTTTATGACAGATTCAGCTACTTGGTTCCTGTGTCTTTTAGAGCACCTTCTATACAAGGGTATTTAATTACAACTATTGCTGTACATTGATATCTGGATTAGAATGACCATCGTTGCAGCTTCCAAGCATGACAAAAAAAAATTGCCCTGATGTTCCTGCAGATGCTGTATATTTATAAATTACAACCAATTTACAAAAAAAAAAAGAAGTAAACATTTTTGTGTGATGGATCATGATAAACAAAAACAATAATCTCAGAAATCCACATGAATAAATCATTCTTTGCACACTGAAAACCTGTTTTTATTGAGATGATGCCTTTAGTGGACCTAAACATCAAAGCTTTTACACGACTGCCATCTAGTGGCAGATGGTGGCATGTCATTTCCTACAAAGCCGAGCATGGAAAATATTGTAATTGTCAAACTAACACAAAAATGACAAAAACAATGCAAAATGTTATAAAAGTGACAGAATACTTCATTTTATGAGCAGACATTAAAGGTTTATCCTTTGTTTAAGAATCTTGAAGGCTGACGACAGTGCGGATGCTAAGAAAATAAAAAGAAGAAGATGAATTAATATCAAAGTTTCAATTCCCAACAGAACCAAAACATCCATCCTACAATAGAATTGCAATGTTTATACAATTAATCAATCCAGTGGACATTACTACAAACATTATCCATTTTTTTAAGCCACAAGTCACTGTTCTAGCTTAATCAATGTGAATATTTGGATGTTTTAAGGTCTCAAGGTAATCAAATACTTAATCAATAGAAATATTAAGGACACACTATACCAAATAGTATTTAAATTTTAATGTCCTGGGAAATAAGTTTCTGAAATTATTTCTAAAGATCAATCAAATTGAATCTAGTGATTTGTTTAACCAAACAGAACATGTTAGACAGACGTTAAAGATTTGAAAATACTTTTCTTACATACACAATTTTGTCCCTATATAGCAATTCAGCCCCAATATTTATGGCTAAGTAGACTTTTTCGTTGTTGTTTATGTACACATATGAAAGGTCTCACCTTTTACCACTTTTTAAAAGGTCAAAGGCCTTATTGATTTGAACCAGCGGGAGCTTCTCCGTAATAAACTCATCCAGTTTCAACTTGTGATTCATGTAGTCATCCACCAGTTTAGGCACATCCTTCACACTCTTCCACCCTTTAGAAAAAGTTAACAAGCTCAATTTGTAAACATGTTTTCATGTAATATGAATTGCATTGTTGTAAGACCGTCCTGTGGACACATTCACAGCCAGTTCAGTGCACATCAGATGTGAGTTTGATGTGCTCATAGTACATGAAACATATGTAAATGTATTGTTACAAACTGTAAAAGTGATTATATAGTTTATGTAGGATATACCTAACTGTCTGTTCTCACTGAACTTCTTCTTATATACGTTTTGAACTCAGGAACCAAAAACTGATGGGTATTTTGACAGAAATTTAGACGATTCATCGATTGTTTAATTTGTTAACTGAGCACAACTCAAGACTTTTTACAGATTCTATTTTTTGGGGTTATTCTTTGGGTTATTAAATTGTACTTCAATAATATTTAGGTTCAGGAATGTTGATCAGAGAAAACAAGCAATGATTGTTTTTAATGCTTTACCTAAAAAAATTACAAAATAAAATTCTAATGCCAAAGCATTTGTAATATAATTTTTAACACATTTTAAATATTAATAATCCAATAGTAAGGTTTTTTACTCCAATATAACATTCGATTTTGCACTGAAGGGCAACATTAGGGACAGTTTTTCAGGATGATACACTCAATTTTATGTTCATCACTCAATTCCACAATTACACCAGTTACCATAAACCTGTTGATGCGTTATGAAATGCTGTTAAATAATCTAATATGTATGGTAATTTTTTTTACTTCACCTCCAAAATAAGTGCCCTTTAAGGTACGTCCCATGAGAAGCTTTTCAACTGAAATGCTCATTACTTCTGTCTCTGTCCATCCAGCAATGACGCAAGTACCCCAGGCATCTCTTGTGGACTCAAATGCAGCATTCTAGGGTGACAGAAGCAGTTGCTTAGCTAATTATCATTTTGTATTTGCATCATTATAGAACTGTTTCACTTGTGTCACTTTTGCAAAAGAGATCAAATCTAGGTTAACAAGGAAGACATTGTACAGTGTATTCCAATTATAGTCACAAGACTTAATTTGCATTGAACAATCGCACGCCAAATTTCAAATGAGGCACCCACCATGATAGCTGGACTTCCAACACACTCTAGCGCATAGTCCACACCTCCACCTGTCTTCTCCACCACAACCTCTTGGATAGGCTTGCTGTAATCTCTTGGGTTTATGCAGTCTGTCGCTCCAAACTGTCGGGCTTTCTCAAACTTGTCAGGGTTGATGTCAACCCCGATGATCCTTTTCGCCATGGCAACTTTGCAACCCATGACAGCAGCCAGCCCGACAGCTCCAAGCCCAAAAACGGCACACGAGGAATCTTTTTCAACCTGAACGCACAAAAGTTGGAAGCCAGTCAACTAACAATTCTTAAAGATCATTTCAGCATTTTCACAGATAGTTTTTACAGTAAATATAACATTTAGAGTACATTCCTTTAAACGCATACATGAGATATTATCAGGTCTGTGAATCTTGATTAAAGTTATGTCTAAATAAATAACGCATGCAAGGATTTCCACTCATTTTTAGTTGGTTTCTTTTTAGTAAATGAGTACAAAAGTGTCCTGATTTTGTCATTTTGTCATTTTATTTATGTGTGTGTGGACCTACTTTTGGCTGCTCCCTTATTCACAAAGGGTCACCTCAGTGACTTTGGCAATTTTTAAAGCAGATTTCTTTCCACATGCAGCCAAAACAGGAACATTTATTTCACATGTTATACAAATGTGTAAACAATTGCACTACTTTGCATTATTTGAATTTGTATAAAGTAACAAATTAAAGTAGTTGACATGTACACCTTATCCTGAAAACTTAGAGGCACTCATGCCATTTCTGCCATCTAGTGTTGATATTAAATGACTACAGTCTTGCAGCATATTGTAAGACAGAAAACTTCCAAATACAAATATCACAAATTTTTCCTTTTTTTTGGTTAAAATATGCTTGGCTGTTTATATATTGTCATGTTTATCAATATATCTTTTCAAATTTGTTGCTTCGTCACATCTGTTCTAAGAGTATTAGTTTGAACCTTTAGAGTTCAGTTTTCTAACCTTGCCTGCATTAATAGCAGCTCCATAACCCGTGGAGACACCACATCCAAGCAGACAGACTTTGTCTAGCGGTGCATCGCTTCTTATCTTTGCAACCGAGGTGTCGGGGACCACAGTGTATTGAGAGAAAGAACTGACTCCAAGGAACTGGTAAACCTGCTGTCCCTTGCAAGATATCCTGCTAGTCCCATCAGCCAAAATTCCAGCTTGCATATTTGTCCTAAAAACCACAAAGAACAGTATTTACGTGAACACATTTTAAGTAATAGAGTAAACGTGGTTGTCTCAAAAATGGGGAAATAAAATCACCAGTTTTTCTTGCAATGATTTGTTTTTGGACTTAGACAGCGTTCACATTCCCCACAGTATGGCAGAAAAAGAGGAATAACTTTGTCCCCTGCGAAAACAGCAAAACAATTATGTAAGTCTGAGAAGAAAAAAAAGAGAAATAAGACAAATGTCATCTGACTGGTTGTGGCGCACTTTACCCGGGGAGAATCTGGTGACTTCTGGGCCAGTGCTCTCCACTATGCCAGCTGCCTCGTGACCAAGTACCAAAGGGAATGGTCTGAATTTCATCCCTTTTCCAGTCTCAAACAGGTATTCCCAGTCTGTGTGGCACACACCTGTGGCAACAACCTGTACAAGCCAAATGATGTGACAGTTTTAGGAAGTGGAAGTGTCTGTGGTTAACAGTCACACTAACAGGAAATTAGATTAATCATATGCAAATCATATGTATTGTCATATTGCTGACAAATTTGAGCTGTGCCCAACCTTAATTCGGACTTCATGAGCTTTAGGTGGTGCCACCTCCACTTCTTCAATACAAAGAGGCTTCCCGGGCTCCCACGCAACAGCTGCCTTGCATGTGATCACCTAAAGGGGAAGAAACCCCAAAACAAAACAAACAAGTTTGCAAGGATGAGTGACTGTGTTTGGGCGCTGTTACAGATGGAAACAAACAACGAACACTCTCCATGACAGAAAACTTTCGAATGAAAAGCAGAACCCCCAAAAAGCAGCAGTAGCTGTTTATAAGACAAACAGTAAAAAAGAAAAAAAAAAGCTTAAAAACAACTTTTTTCTTACCTTTCCAACTGTTGCCATTGTTGACAGATGCTGTCTTCATATAAAACAGCCTGTATTTAAACAAAATAATTTAAATAAAGGAATAATTAAATCTTCACTTATCACCAAAACAGCTGCGAGTTACATTATATCAACATTTGAGTGGGTAAGGTTGAACTGACCGAGTCAAACAGCAGACAGGTTGCACCCTCTTCTAATTCTAGTTTTTCTTCAATGGTTTAGCTGTCAGCGCATTTACGACACTTTCCGAGACTGCCCGGTGCCTTTACGGCACGTTACGGTCACACGTGTTGTAGTCGCATGGAATTTCGGCAGGGCGGTCTGAAGTCTAGCCACTCGGTCAAATTTGTGAGTAATTTTCTTTGTCTGTGCAAAAACAGTGTTGCGCACTTTTTCGGTGTGTATGTTTTTAAACGACTACGTATCGTGTTGGTTTATGTTAGAAAAAACAGATGAATTTTCGTACTTTGAATGACTGAGTAATGCTAACGTGAGCTAACGACTTCAGCTAGCATAAGAAAGAGCTTCCAAGTCGGCATAGTTTGCCTGAATCATGGGCAGGCTAATTCATTCATAAGTGTTTAGCTTCAAGCATGAAATCACGTGAGCTGTGTCGTCTTTGTGTTTTCGTTATTTCTTATTACAGAGCATTTGAGGAAAATGTCGTTCAGAGGAGGAGGAGGACGAGGTGGTGGCGGATTTGGACGAGGTGGAGGAGGATACGGTGGAGGCAGAGGTGGTGGAGGATTTGGACGAGGTGGAGGAGGATACGGTGGAGGCAGAGGTGGTGGAGGATTTGGACGGGGTGGTGGAAGAGGGGGTTTCAACAGACAGCAAGACTATGGACCTCCTGAATATGTTGTTGGTAAGCCCAGTTCTAACAAAACGCTAAACCGAGTGCTTCTTTATACACATGTGAAGCTAAACTTTTACCACAGCTTCGCGTGAGTTCTCAGCCATTGAGATACAAGTAAACAGTCTTGATGTTGCCAAAACACTGACTCTGTAATATTACCATTACACAGTTATGGAGAAATGGTGTGGATGAGTAGGCTGTGAGAATTTTGTCATCATCAAAGATGGAGACTATCCAAGGATGTGGAAAACAAGACTTGTCCTGTTGCCTGTCTTCTGTCTCTTCTTTTCTATGTTTGCTGAAAAGTCACCAGGAACTAGTCTGTGCAGTCACAAAAACAAACAAAAAGAACAGGCAGGCATGCAGATGTCCATGCACACCATCTTGCTTGAATCTATGTAAAGCCCATGTAACATATGTAAGATGACATTATCAAGCCAGCATTTACTGTGTTAATTACTTTGTGGTAGAGTCCTGGCAGTTTACATGCGGTGCCAGTCACGATAGAAACAAACAAAAATACCAGAAAGTTTTTTTTTCCCCCTTCTGGGTTGCCACTCTATGCTTTGTCATTTTTATAATTGTTCCTCTAGTTTTTCCACATCTTTGTACATTACCCTAGTGTCCATTCCAATAGTTTTGGCAATCTCCCTCCAGGAATTTGCTGCCGATTGTGAGTCCGTATTATGGTTTCTATTCCTTTAACAGATCCTTACATTGTTATTCTGTCATTGACAAATTCTAGCACTGCATCAAAAAAGTAGCCAGAAATGCATAGGAGAAATCAAAGGTATTCAACAGGCCATTCACGGTTGTAGTGGGCAGTGTTGATGTGACATGTAATTAAGTTTCTGGGGAGGTGCATGTCAGTTTATGAGGGTAGGTTGCATTATAGGGTTTCTCAGTGTCTGCGGCTATGTACATTGCCCACTGAAGCATACGTTTCCAGTCAGTGTTAGCAGGCAACTCTAAAACAACGGTGGACCTTTGGGTGTGTGTGAATGGTGAACTTCAGTAGATATTCTATGTGACGAGAGTATGAAATTAATACACCGTGTGTCACCTACATGAGGTATTCAAGATCCAGTTCATGTTAATTAACTTTAACTACATGTTTCCAAGTTGTCCCAAAAACACCAGAAAACCAAAAAGATGTTATATAATATTAGTAATAGTAGTGGTGATAGTAGTAGTAACAATAGTAATAATAATATGAGCAATATGTAAGTGTTTAAATGCAAACTGCATTACAGACAATCTTTTATATATTTAATGATCATCCCACAAAATGTGAATATGACATGCTGTACCAGGAGTTAGGGTGCATGGAATATATTTTTAAGTCCACATTGTAATATTGTTAAAGATGTATCTGTGTTTCTACTCATTGGGCTGTTCAAAAACAATTTTTTTCCAACTTATTTGAACTTTGTTTTTATATGTTTATATTCTAGTGCCTCAAAGTCTCTGTTTTAGCATATATTCTGGGTCACTTCCTTTAACCCCCATTTATTCCCTCGGCCTCCAAAGAATTTCAGACTTACAGAAACCTTGTGCTGGATGCCCATAAAGTGAACTGCAGAGCAGTCAAGCATATGCTGACGTATTATAACCAGACAGAAATTTAAATTGGGTGTCAGTCATGGTATTGCACGTCTTAAACTTTAACTGTGTTTCATTGTCTTCACAGCAGTGGGAGAGTTCATGCATCCATGTGAAGATGACATTGTCTGCAAGTGCACAACAGAGGAAAACAAGGTTCCCTATTTCAATGCCCCAGTGTACTTGGAAAACAAGGAGCAGATTGGAAAAGTCGATGAGATATTTGGCCAACTCAGAGACTTTGTATCCTTTCTATTGTCTTTGTTTTTCTCTAAACCTTTGATTGAGTAGGGGATCTGTTTGACATTGTCAGTGTTCTTGTTGCTTCCTTAACCCACCTTTGCAGTATTTCTCAGTAAAACTTTCTGAAAATATGAAGGCATCTTCATTCAAGAAACTACAAAAGGTACCAAAAATGTCTCACTAAACTTTTCTAGTGACTAATTTAATATCTTAGATTTCTAACCAAAATGTTGTCTTTTAGTTTTATATAGATCCGATGAAGCTACTACCACTGCAGAGATTCCTCCCGAGGCCACCAGGAGAAAAGGGGCCTCCAAGAGGAGGCAGAGGTGGAGGAAGGGGTGGTGGTCGTGGAGGTAAGATGGCATTCTCATTTTAATTTAATCTTCTGGCTACGTGTTTAGAATATATAACAAAACAGACATTTTTGTTTTTCTTTAGGAATTCTGCTCAGTTTTTGCTCAGTATTTACTTTTGTAGATTGAAAATGGAAAAAGCCTAATGCATGCAAGAGTAGTTTGATTAATTTTACTTTCTTTTTGTCTCAGGTGGTTTTCGAGGAGGCAGAGGTGGAGGTGGCCGTGGTGGAGGAGGAGGCCGTGGTGGAGGAGGAGGCCGTGGTGGAGGAGGCTTCAGAGGAAGAGGAGGTGGCGGTGGTGGACGTGGATTCAGAGGTTGGCAGGTTTTCTATCGTCTTACAATGTTTTGGTTATTTTCCCTGATGTGACACATGGTTTATTATGTCTGAACTTTGTTGATCTTTTGTTTTCTTATAGGTGGGAGATGATCTGACTCTGATGGTTCATTGTGACCATCACATCCTTATGGTCACTCTCGCAGCTAAAAGGTTATGATCTGTGTCAGATCCTGGCCTGTTGGACTCATATGAAGATTGTCTCTATTTGTAGAGTTGATTTTCCTGTTCTATTTTAATTTTTTTTTTTACCAGTTTTAGAAGATTGCTGGATCTTCAAGATTTGTATTTAAAATGTATTCTTGTAGCTGGAACCTTTTTGAGTCATTTGTGGGGATTATTGTATATTTGTGAGAAGAATGACAGGCGTTCGAACGTATTCACAAACCTCCATGTCCAAATGTCTTCATGTGCAGGATGTCAGACGTGTTTTCAGCTAAAAACATTGGTAGTTTGTAATATAAAGAGTTACCATTGCAATCAAATGCCTCAATTAAAAAATGTGCTTTGTAATTGTGTGGCTGTTTCTTTATCATTCAGCAGTTTTATCCACATAGAAATTAAAAGAAAAGAAACAAAAAAAACCAGGCACAACTATGTTTTTACTTACTTTGGGCATCTCCTTGCTTATAAGTCACCTAAAAATATGCTCTATTTAACTCAAGTTACAAACCAGTGGAGGTTATGTTTCAAAACCCCTTTAAATTAAGGCTGAGAGAATCCTTCTGCTCATACTGGGTTCCTTGTAATGGCAAGAAGACGTATCTCTTGTCCTGCATGAGTAGGACTGGATGACTTGTGACTTGGGGACAGTTTTGTCAGTTCTTTTTATAAGACTGAAGTGGGAAACTCAAAAGAGGAAGTGATCGATATCATGTTCTTCTTTTGACTTGTTTTGAATGCACTGAGTGACAAAAACAAACGTGTCTTATTCATTGATGTGTTATGGGCTTAGTCTGTGGTTTCTGTTTGGCATGCTTTTAAAAAGCAAAAATATACTTAAAACGATGCAGGTGACGGTTTCACGAGATTGAGGCTGGACCATCTGGCTTGTCCATACTTGCGCAGCACATTGAGGTAGTGCACTTTTATAAATATCTGGGTGTCCCACTGGATGAGAAGTTCTACTGGTCACTGAACACTGATGCTCTACACGAAGGCGCAGAGCCAGCTGGTGGGCAAGCCAACTGTGCTTGGCAGGAGGCTGGACACTTAAGACTGTGGTTGTGAGGGATACATTGAACAAAATGAAAGCTATAATGGACAACAGCAGACACCCGCTCCACAGCCTCCTGACTGGGCAGAGGAGCAGCAGTGGCATACTGCTGCAGATCTGAGTGGTTCAGGAGGCCCTTTGTCCTCACTGCTAGTTTAACTGGCAGTTTTTTTAACTGGTGAAAGAAGTTTTCTTAGTTGTTTTTTTTCCCACACTGTAGTAGGATTCTTCTTTCCTTCTGATTTTTGCAGGTAAAAAAAATCAATAACTGAAACTCACATTTTTATATCTTTCTTATATGAGTCTGGCATGTTACAAAAGCCAACTCAGCTTGTTCAGTGTGAATCTTGTTTCCTGTATCTGGGCACAGTGTGTTGATCTATGTCTCAGACTAAACCCTGTGAGTTTCTCAGTGTAACAGAGTAACAGCTGGACAGCATTCAATCAACCCTGGGTTCTGGATGAATCAAACCTAAACAACCGAGCCTAAATAAGGACTAAAAGCAATTCTAATAAATTATTTTATTTTATTTTTTTTTAAAAAGGTGCAAAATGAATAATAAAGGTGCTAAATTGAAAACAACACCAATGAAGTAATTATTCATATAGTGCTGAAACAAATGGTTTGTGACTCTGACTTTTAGATTTATATTGAGGCTTAAAAGCAGATTTGGAAGAGTGTGCTGTACTTTGAAACAAGCTTCAACATATCAAAGATAATTTCCTTATCTAGCTTTTTTTTTTTTATCCTAACATCATCAACATTATTTACATGAAGGAGGTGCTGCTGGCAGTATCTCACCAATCAGAAACAAGGACAAGACTACTGGAAGTAGAGTGACTGATTTTAAAAAGGAAACTCTGATATTAGGAAAATATGACGAGGTTAAACACAGAATACAGACTGAAAACACCAGAGTGTGTACGGTATGTGAGGAAATTTAGAGTCTGGTAGGGAGGTCAGCTGTGTAAGGTTGGCATTTAGGCATTATATATATATATATATATATATATATATATATATATATATATATATATATATATATATATATATTAATTAATATTTGTATGACAGGTCTATCATAAGTGAATTTGATAGCTTATAATTGTTATTCCAAATTAAATTTTAGATGTGTGTGAAACAGTATTTCAGCTGCATGCCTGGTGCTGCTTAACTGCCATAAGTGAGTGAAAATGAAATATAAAAACAGAATTCAAAACACAAATTGCATTGTAATCCTGCTCACTCTTTAAAGACACCTGAAGCATGTTTGGTCAAGAACATCATTTATTATTGATGTTGACTGGCACCGTTAACAATTGTCTAGTTTAACACGAAGTACTAAGATGTTCAAGTTCAGAGTTAGTACTTATTCCAACTGTACAAATATATCAGTAAACTTTTAAAGATAAACATAACATATTCTCCAGCATCCAAAAAGCAAAAGTCCCCACTGTCAATGATGACATTCAACAATGACTGAAGTTATTTCTGAAAAGTGTTTAAAAAATAAAAGATTGCAGCCTACATGTTTTCATTTATTAATTCGTTTTATTCACAAGTATTTTTTTAAATATTTTTTTTAAAATTATTATCAGTAGTAACATAAGTAGTACCAGCAGCATGCAACTATTTGAAATTCTTAAGCGCCCTTTTTTGGCCTATTTTCTTCATTGCTCCCAAATGCGTCATGCGTACGCTAGTCGTTCTCGTATCTGATTGGTCCGAAGGTTAACTCCTTTACGGCTGCTCAGTGGCCCGTCTTCTTCTCTAGAAACAACGAGCATGGAGACAGCTGGTGAAGTGAGTACTGTTCACAAAGACTGTGTAAGAAATATATGAAAAAACAAACAAAGTTTCCTTTTGTGCATTAGTCGTAAAGTTGCCTTAAAGTTCAAGTTTATTGTAAACTTGGCAAGTTCTGTAAGCTAGCATGCACGCATTAATTTGCTCTGAATGAAGTACAAAGAATCACTGTTCGATTACTTAACAGGGAACTTTGGTGGGTCAGCGGCAAATGGTTTTTTGCAAGTAGCTGCAGCACTTAAAAGCCATAGTGATAATAGTGATGGCATGGTTTAAAAAGCATCAAGACTGACGGCGCTATTGGGGGTTATGTAGGCTGAATACTATTAAAGCAAACATCAGGAAGAATCTTAGAGATGCATAATCTTTGACAGAGTGCAAAGGCTAACTACGCTGGGTGCAACTAGCTCGATCTGCCACAGGGACTGTAAAGCTGGAGCCAACCCACAGCTGCAGCTACTCACTTGACTTGGAAAAACATGCACATGTAGACATGGAAAAATACTGTCCTTTGCCTTCAGGTAATCAAGTGCAAGGCAGCTGTTGCCTGGGAGCCAGGGAAACCTCTTTCTATTGAAGAGGTGGAGGTAGCCCCACCTAAGGCCCATGAAGTTCGCATTAAGGTAACTCAGATCATCAGACTCGTTCATAAATCTAAAGCCTGACTTGACTGCAACTGAATAAAAACACAAAACAAAACTATGTTCATTTTAGATTCATTCAGTATTTGTGTATTCTTTTAAGATATGTTGCTATAGTCATGTGATAAATAGCTTTCATAGGACTCTAGGCAATCATTTGAAAAACTACCTTTACTATTCCCATAGGAATTAAGAGGGTAAGTAGCAGCCGGGTGCTGCTAATCAAATGCACTTAATTAAAGGATCATCAGCAAGTGTAGCTTCCATTATTAAAGCAGATTTTTTTGGCAGTTTGCTTGTCTGAAGTATTTATACAGTGCTAGAAGTTTGGACATGGCTTTTCAGAATGGGTGGAAAGAAAAGAATGAAGCTGTTGCAATCATTGAAAGTCCAGACCGCATCCTTAAGAGAGCTTAAGAGCTGTGCATAAACAAAGAAGAGTCCTATGAAAGTGTTATTTGATAAGCAGAAAAATAAACACTTTGTTTTTGCTCTTTATTCTTTCAATCCCATCAACCCCAGGCTTTTGCTTTTAAGGTTTGAAACCACATGTTAAATTAGTCAGTGTTTTTTTTTTTTTTTTTCATAAATAAGGTTTAAGTTCAATTCAACATAATGTTTTAAATGTAGTACTAATATTATACTCTTCCATCCAGCAGCCATGCCTGACGTGAACTTTAAGTGACACTGTGTCTTTCAGATCTTTGCTACAGGCGTGTGTCATACAGATGCCTACACGCTGAGTGGCAGTGACCCTGAGGGGCTTTTCCCTGTCATCTTGGGACACGAGGGTGCTGGAACAGTTGAAAGTGTTGGCGAAGGTGTTACCAAGTTCAAGCCAGGTAAACAACTGCCAAACAAAACATTAAAACTTTAATATTTTACTTCTTGGTATACTTAGGAATAAATATTTGTTGCATGTGGGTTGTTTTTGTCTTGTTCTTTTTCTAAGGTGATACTGTCATCCCGTTGTATGTGCCTCAGTGTGGTGAATGCAAATTCTGCAAAAACCCCAAGACTAACCTTTGCCAGAAAATTAGGTAATGTATGAAGGCCTATTTCCGTAACCTTGAGGTGCTGAAGTCTACTTTTGTGATAACAATTTCATTAAAGAAAGATGCCCCACCACAGGGCAACAAAAGCTCAGTCAGAACAGATTATGTTTTCTTTGCACATTTCATCATGCTAATCTGCACATTTCCTTCCCCCTTCACCCTGCAGAGTAACCCAGGGTCAGGGTCTGCTTCCTGATAAGACATCACGCTTTACTTGCAAGGGAAAGCAAGTGTATCACTTCATGGGGACCAGCACCTTTTCTGAGTACACTGTAGTGGCTGACATCTCTCTGGCCAAGGTGAATGAGAAAGCTCCGCTGGATAAAGTGTGCCTTCTCGGATGTGGCATTTCTACAGGATATGGTGCTGCTCTTAATACTGCCAAGGTGGGAATGACATGACGCTGCTCATCAGCAAAGACATCGTGCAAAACATTAGATTTCATTGGAATATTCACAATCTTTTTACATGTTTGTCGCAGTCTCACCTATAGAGTAATAAGAAAATAGTTGATAGATTCTTTTTTTCTTAGTTTGCAGTTTCACACAAATAGTTTTTGATGTGCTAGCAGGTCCTTCAATTTTAAATGATGTATTCAGGTATTTACAGAAAGAATAATAAAGGAGGCAACTGTTAAGATCCATGTTTCAATTATTGTGTGTTTTTTACACACACACACACACACTTAAAAAACATAAGAACAGCAATAGGTAGGCCAAATCTATTTTAGAGTTCATACTTGGATTATTGTTTATATGGTTATTTCTCATGTAGGCACAACACTTAAACTTTCACATTTGTATTCTACCTCATGCTCACTCAGGTTGACCCTGGTTCCACATGTGCTGTGTTTGGCCTTGGAGCTGTGGGCTTGGCCGTTATAATGGGCTGCAAGGCTGCCGGAGCAACCAGGATCATCGGTGTGGACATCAACCCTGATAAGTTTGAAAAAGCCAAGGAGTTTGGAGCCACTGAATTTGTAAACCCAAAGGACCACAGCAAGCCAATCCAGGAGGTTCTGGTGGAGATGACTGATGGGGGTGTGGACTACTCATTTGAGTGCATTGGAAATGTGCAAATTATGGTGAGACTCAGGCCCACCAGCATGCATGACCCTCATGCATGCTAGAAAGATGTGTGAAAAAACAGTGCACATTAGAATTCAATTTTTATAGCACTGTGGTGTAACTTTGTAAGTAGTGTACAAGGTAAGTTTAAAAAAACAACAACATTATTGTTGTTTGGGTTTTTTTGTGTGTGTCAGAGAGCTGCTCTGGAGGCATGCCACAAAGGTTGGGGTGAAAGTGTCATCATTGGTGTAGCTGGAGCTGGACAGGAGATCTCCACCAGACCATTCCAGCTGGTGACAGGTCGCGTGTGGAGAGGCACAGCCTTTGGAGGTAACGGCCTGAGTTAAAGAATTTATTTTAAAGTGCTTAATATTGTCTGGCTGCAGCTTTCGTCTTTATTTTGTGTATTTTTTATAAGCATAACCTTTTATTAAGTGGAGTCAGATAGGACACATTGTTTTGTAATGAAAACACAATCTATAATGGTATTTTATGAGCCTTATTGTTGTTGGCTAATGTGAAAACTGGAATGCATATGCTGTTTTTAAACCCATAGATTCAGCATGTTAAGTTTTGTAGCTTCTTTTAGTTGTATTAAGACCTATTATTTATCTATTTTATCTATGTAATTGGTGCTTTGCCTCAACACTTTCAGTAAAATGGTTCAGTCATGCCTTACTGATATTGGCAGTTGTAAAACTGGTTTTGTTGTTCACCCTCAGGGTGGAAGAGTGTGGAGAGTGTTCCTAAACTGGTGGAAGATTACATGAGTAAGAAGCTGAAGGTGGATGAGTTTGTAACCCACACACTGCCCTTTGAGAAGATCAATGAGGGATTTGACCTCATGCATGCTGGAAAGAGGTGTGGGAAAACAGTGCACATTAGAAATTCAATTTATAGAAGTGGCTCTGTAGTGAATGTATTTTGTTGTTGAACTGCAGTGCCTTGCATCCTTAGCCTAACTTTCTTTTTTTTCCCCTTCTCATTGCAGTATCCGCACAGTGTTGACTTTCTGAAGTGCCTGAAAGAAACATCCTTCACATCCAGCTTTTAAAGAGTCTCCTGCCATAGTTAAAGCACTTGTTTTGATAGTGTACTTTTGACTGTTAGATGTTTTTACTAACAGTAAGATATGTTTGACTGATCCATTTCAATTAAAACCTCTGTAAAACCAAAGGTTTCTGCTTTTCTGTTGGTTGTTGGCTGCTCTTGAGCAGTGTCTTTCAGTGACATTTAGTTGGTTAATATCAAGATGGCAATATTTAATCATTAATTTACATAAAGGCACCAATATTTGTTATATTTTGGAAGCACCTGTTAGATAATACCACAGTGAAATAAATTAATAATTAAGAATGTTGCTTACATACTGCAATATGGTCTCACAGGTCACTCACTCATATTTCCAGTTCTTGTGTATCATATAATGGACAATGGACGTCATACTTTTTCCTATACAGGTACAAAATGAATTTAAAAAATTGCCTTTGCGATATTCTAATGTCTTGTGCATCAGGGTCTGTATAAACTGACAGGCTGTTTGGGTCAGAGGCTTGCATAGTCGAAACACAAGAACATATAAATATATATATACACATACACACACTGATTTTCCTAAATGCAACAACACATTTTAGGAATAATTGTCCATATCAAACTGTTATTTAGAAAAACATCGACAAGTTCCCACTGCTACAGTGAAATATTCAGTCTTAACCATAAGATGATTCTGTTTTCGCGTAATGTACATAATTATTATGAATACAGTTTATTCAGTGCGTTCGTATCACTTCAGAGTTTATTTCCACTAACCACTGTCCACGCTATCAAACCTGAAGGAGGATGACGTTTTTCCCCCTCACACGTTGAACCAATATTTAATTTTGTACGTATTTGCTTGCGCATGCGTGTTGTGCTTACCATACGACCCAATCCAAGCTATTTTAACACACGGCGAAAAACTCAAAGTGATTTCCAGAAGATGGCGACCGCACTGGTGGTGAGTCCCTTTGCTAGAATAGGTTATATGTGGTTCTTTATCTTTCAAACAGCACGTTTATGGAGTATTTAATTAACCAGCGGTAAAAGACAACTAGGCGACAGTTTAGTCTAAATAATCGAGAGTCTGAGAAATCTTGTAAACTTTACTTCTGACAGGTAACAGAACTCGCTAGCCAAGCAACTTAGCGTAGTAAATTATAGCCAGTTGTTTTTAAAATCTTAATATCAGCAATATTGCTTGTAAGACCATTTACAGTAACTGTTTTTAAAGCATCGTTTACGCCGGGTTAACACTGCGTTGACTGGGTATATGCCCCGGTCGGTGCCCTGAGTTGAACTCAGATACTTGTATGAATGAGAGGACACCGGTAACGACTCTCGTGGGTTCCAGCTAACGTTAGCTGGAAACCAAATGTTGGTCAGTGTGGGGAAATGTGTTTAAGAATGAGCTAGACATCTTCTCTATAATGCAATTTAAAGTGGCAAACGATAATAAATGCTACCCTTTGAGAAAACCTATTTCTTTTCTCAAGTTTGCTACAAGTCTGTAGATTCAAGCCATTTTACGTCAGCATGGTTCCACGGGGAGGTGGAGCACTCAACAGGGCTAAAGAGGCCCTGAACATGTAGACACGATAGCATAATGTGGCATGGGTTGAAACGATAAAATATCGTAAGACGTTAAATTACTAAACCTCTCAGACACCGTGTGCACACACTTGGTTATAATCATTAAAATACCAAAACAACTTGCACTTCTTTTTCTTCTAGGTGTCAAATTCCGTTCCTGCAAATGGTGAAACTGAGAAATGTGAAACAGCTGTTCAGAAGGTTGTGAATCCTGAAACGTACATCAAACACCCACTACAAAACAGGTAAGCATTTATCCACGTCTGTCTTTTCTTGTAGAAGTATAAATCGATACAGCTTATAACATTCATGTATCATTCTACCTTATGTATAACAGTTGCAAAAATACTGAAGACAGTTAAACTGTTATATTCCAGTAGTGTGAGTCTCCTTAAATGAATTTTGCTGTTATATAGTATGTGTGAGGTGGTAAAAGTTTGCAAATTTTTCTTCACTACCAACCTGACAAATGTAGACAGTATGTGGTCATACTCTGTAGTAAGACGTTTGTTTGTTTGTTTGTTTTTCCCAGGTGGGCTCTTTGGTTTTTCAAGAATGACAAAAGCAAAACGTGGCAAGCCAACCTTCGTCTCATCTCCAAATTTGACACTGTGGAGGACTTCTGGGCGTACGTTTTTGTTACTTGTTGAGTTCATGCCACTCAGTATCATAGACTTAAATGCAAAGCTAGAATTATAGTATGGATGGGTTTCTGGTTTTTGTTTTTTTTTTGAGCAAAAATGTTGATGATAATTCCTGTTTGTGTTGGTGTGTTTCAATGAAATTCAAATTGGCCTATTCGTTGAGGAGAGGTTGCATGTATTCATATGCTATGCTCATTATACTAAGCTTGGAAAAAAGCATGCCCATCCTTAAACTATAGATCCTATAGTGTAGTCTCTGGGCCAATGGTGACCCTTAGAAGTTATGAACCACTGTAAATTTTATTTGTCGCAGAGTTGACGCCTTATTGTGATGGCATCTCTCTCCTTAAGAGAGAGAGAGAAGTATTTCCTGTGTTGTCTTCTGTTCCAGACATCACAACAGACTAAACCTTCCTAACACTGCCAAATCCAGCTTGTCACAAAATATGAGCCTCACAGTTGAAAAAACAAAATAGACTCTCTACAACTTAACTAACAGTGTTTGATGTTTATGTTTGTCCTGCGCAGCCTTCAGTCATATGCTGAGTCTATGAAATAGGAATTTATTTTTTTTTGTGTGTTGTGCCAAGACGAGCTGTGGGTTGCTGGTGATGCATGAAATTAATTTTCTTTAAAAAAATGCTTTCTTTCTTAGATTATACAATCACATTCAGCTGTCAAGTAACTTGATGTCTGGCTGTGACTACTCTTTATTTAAGGTAAGAAGTGCTTTTGTCCCTTTCAGGACTTGCAGTATCCCCATGTAAAATGACATTTTTCTGGTATTTCCTATTCTCTGGTTCACAAAAGTTGTTTTAGTAAACACTGAAAGTGGACCCCACCTATCGAATAATCAGAATGGAAAGGAGCATCTTCTGCATTAGGCTGACAAATGGCGTAGTCCGTGTGCATTGACTGGTTTATTTCAGCTTTTCAGTTTATTGAAATGCTTCATCCAGTCTTTCAACAGAAAAACCTTCCAAAATTTAAAATCCCACAATAGAGTATTTATTTATTTTTTTGTCTTTTTTCCTCTCCCCGCTGTCATAGATGAGGGTAGTTGTGAGCATACAAGTGTCTCAGTAATTCAGCTTCATGTGACTTTAGTTAATACATTAGTTGTCTGTTAATGTATTAATTTCTTGATGACTTGTTTGCAACAGTGATGTATGTGGTGTGGGCTTGTGTTTGAATACAGGATGGGATTGAGCCCATGTGGGAAGATGAAAGGAACCGGCGAGGCGGCCGCTGGCTGATAACTCTGTCCAAGCAGCAACGTAAAGTAGACCTGGATCGGTTCTGGTTGGAGACGGTATGTTGCGCCCTCTTGTATTTTTGTTTGCTCTAACAGAGTCATCATTCTTTTCATCTATTGGCCTTGTACACTGTGTATGTTTTGACACATGGCAATAGGAATGTACAGTGTAAATGGGTGTAGATAAAAGGATGAGTTCCATGTAGCAGTCTTTTTTTTATAATAGCAAACCACAACTGTGACAAGCCAGTGAATGCTAAGTACACAACTTTTCAGGTACTAACTGCATGTAAAACAAAAACATGTGTCCACAATAACAAATCTTTTAAAAATTCATATTTTCCTGCAGCTCCTGTGTCTTGTTGGAGAAGCTTTTGACGACTACAGTGACGATGTTTGTGGAGCTGTCATTAATGTTAGAGCCAAAGGTGATAAGATGGCTATATGGACTACAGACTATGAAAATAAAGAGGCCATCACACACATAGGGTAAGTTGAAAATGCCACAATTAAAGATGAGGGAAAAAAATCTGAGCACATTAGATGCTGTTGTGCAAGTTTTTGTTCTTTTGTCTTTTCTCTCTTCTGTCTAGAAGTATGATTCAGAATGATCTGTAGTATCATATAGTATTAGTCTTGGAGTAAGAAGCCTGTTACAGGAAGATATAACAAATGTGTGGGTTTTTTTTTTTTGGGTTTTTTTTTTTTTAAAAGACTGAGTTTGTCTCATAGCTACTATGTAAAATGTCTTTGCTTTTTTTAGGCGTGTGTATAAAGAAAGGCTAGGCGTCCCACCAAAAGTGATCATTGGTTACCAGTCACATGCAGACACGGCCACAAAGAGTGGCTCAACAACCAAGAACAAGTTTGTTGCCTGAGGATCCAAGGATTATCAACCAAGTCTTCCTGTGTTTCCAAATAGACTTTTTTTTTTTTTTTTTTTTTTTTAAAGTGAATGTAACTTCGATCTTTTGGAAAACATTGGGGGGAAAAGGGATAAAATTGTTGTTTTTTTTTTGTTTGTTTTTTTGGTCACTTATCACATGTTTGGGACACTTAAGGAGACTGTGTGATAAAGATGCCTTTTTCCCCCATTTGGTTCTCAATAATTTGGTGTATTTTTAACTTTTTTTTTTTTCGTTAAAGTACTCAACATTAAAGGCATATGCAATAAAAACATGTAGTTTAATAAACTGGTACTGTACTCCTGTAGCAAATTTCCAGTAACGGCATAGGGATTTAAAATGTTTACATTGGAATTAAAATTAAACAAATCCAAGTAATGCGTTGACTTCAGAGGCTACTCACTGTAGAAGCAAGGCAATACTGACATCGTTGCCGTTGACCCACTTTGGGTGTCACTAAAGTCACGGTGGGGTTTTTCTTTTCTTTCTTTTCTTTTTTTTTTTTTTTTTTTTTTTTTTTTTGAAACGCCACCCAAGCATGTTGTGCAATATATTTGTAATTTTTTTTTTTTTTTTTTTTTTGGGGGGGGGTTCATGTGAGTGTCTAAAGAGTTAAAACTTCACATCTCTGTAAGGACATCAACATCAGTGTTCCATGATAGATAAAATTTATTTTCTTTGGCCAAAGTATGTGTTCGGTGCATGTGTTTTCCAAAACATGCGTGTTATACAGCATTTGTTTCTTGAAGTGAACAGCCGGGCTGTTCACTTTCTTTGCACGGTATTTGTTTCTAGAACATGGTTAAGCTTTGTTAAACAATGCAAACAGTTATTTCCATTCCACATTTTTGTGACAAAATGAATATTGTTGGATGAAACGGTGCCTTTAATGTAAATCCCTGCCTGGTATTTCTGAAATGTACAGAGCGGCAATGTAAATAAACTTGTACAGTGGCTTTTTTTTTCTGTGTTTTGTCAACATGGTGTGCTATAAACTTGTCAGAAAATGTTTTAAAGCCTCTACCAAAGCACTCAACAGTGGGTTAGGAGAAGTTACTTTTTTTTCCCTGCATTGCAAATGTCTATTATGAAAGAAACTGATTTCAGGGGAAAAAAAAAAAAAGGTTTGATTCTTGTGTCCAAACTTAACTTTGCTGCTTCATGATGTTCTTTTTTTGGCATGGTGTTCATTCATTGAGGAAAGCCTTGTGCTTTATTTTTTATTTATTTTAATATTTATTTTTTTAGAGACGCACTGCTAAAATGCTTTCAGCCTTAAATAGTGTTTTATGAGGGTTTTTCTTTAATCCTATGATACCCTGTTCACCATTTAAAAAAAAAATAAATAAATAATAATAATAATAAATAAAATAATAATAATCACATTACTTTTCTGAGATCCTCAGACTCGGTATCCAAGCATTAGGATAAGACATTGTAAAAACAAGGTTTGATATTTGTTCTTCAATAATTAAAGGTTTACACGAAGCAGCTGTAAGTGATGATCATCATAAAGTTGCCCCTGTTTCTTTCTCGAGCATTGTAGGGTTTGTGTTCCAATTTTGTTTGCTGGTTTTATAACTACAGTCTATTGAGGAAGATTAAGCGGTTTCAGTGGGAACCGCTGCATCACTAATTTATGGTCCGTGCCTTTATTAGGCTGCACAAATTGCAGTTTAAGGGGGTTTTAAGTAATCTATGACATCAATTGACTGATACTTTAGAGCAACAGCAGCTTAGGCCCTCCTGTCCATTTGAAATAAGCATCCTTGTAATTGACACAATCTATCTGGTCACGTTTTCACACGTGACAACTTGGAGGAAATTAGAAGAGAGCTACAGGAAAGTCTCTTGAGGTCATAAGAAAAAGCTTTACCTCATCAAAAGTATTCCTTGTTGAAAGCTTTGGAGCATTTTCATTTTGCTCCCTGGTAGATATTCAAAACATTATTTGTTGATGTTGAACAAGTGAAGGTAATTGAACACATTAAATCTCTCTGCTTTAATGCAGACCAGAGTGACTAGTAAATGTTCTGCAGTTAAAAGGCACTGTTAAATGTTAGCTGTGTTCTACAAAGCCCTTGACATTATGCTTCTTTTCCACTCATTCACATGCTTACACCAATAGTAACAGAGCTGCCATGAGTGCTGCTCACCACTGGGAGAAACTGCAGGATCATGGTCTTGCTCAGTGGTACTTGAGCACATGAAAGGGGCAGGGTATCAAACTGCTAACACTGCAATTAGTGGTTAGCTTGTTCTACAGCCTTTATATTTCATATATTTGCAATGCAGACAAAATACATATGGCCCCATGAATCATGTCTAACCTCATACCTCAACCTTTGGATGGTGTCACCTTGGACTCTACTGCTACTCCAGTACTGCCATTTTGGACCAGGTTATGTCCTTAAGCTTACACACTAAACAAACTACTACTACTGCTTTCCCCAAGTCTGTGCAGGGCTGACAAAATATTGTTTGTATTTGACTGACACTAAAAAAAACTAGTGCATGGATTTACTTCCAGGGTGGACACACAGAGTAATTTCATACTGTCAAGTTGTCCTAAAAACTCCTTGCAGCAAGAGTTCTGACAAGGCACTCAAAAAATAGATATCTCTTCTCCAGTATTAGCTTCAGTGGCTTCAATTTTAATCCAGAATGGAATTTAAAATCATCTTCATATACAAAGTGCTGAATGATTAGGCCCCGTCATATCTTAAAGAGTTCATATTACCTCATTATCCCCATTTGGGAGACAGACAGCCTCTCTACTTTTAAGATTAGACTTAAAACGTCCCTTTTTGATAAAGCTTATAATTAGGGTTGGAACCTGATTAAATTCTTGTGATGTTACAGGCTCAAGCTTCTGGCAGACCTCCTATGATACACGGAGCAGTTCTCCACGTCCCTCTTTTCATGTCCTATTTGTTTTCATACCACATCAACTTTTGTCTGCTCTCTTCCTTAGTTAACTATAGGCATAGCCTAGTCACCTGACGTTCCCCTCACCCTTCAACCAGTTGCACTAGATGTCTGCTACTCCTTGAGTCGGCTTCTACCTGAAGTTTCTTCTTTAAAGGAAGTTCTTTCTCCCCACTGTTGCCAAGCCATTGCAATTTATCTCCAATATATTAAACTATTGTAAACTCCATTCTTATACTCATGGCAAGCTGTGAGTGTGCCACAATAAGCTCTGGTTTTATTGTGTAGTTTTGAAAGAAAATGGTGGATTGGTTGAAGATCTTGTCATAAGACATTGAGTCAAAAGTTTTATAGGTGACTTTGCATTAGTTTAAATGATATCCAACTGCATTTCCCCACCTTGGATAGATTCAGATAGCAATGTCAGCCTTTGCAACTATACCAAAAGATTGCTCAATTTACTAATATCCCACTCTTTAATGTAATGCTGCAGTTATCATAAATACTAATCAATATGACTGCCTATCTAACTGTTTTTATAGCCAGTTATGTCAGGTCATATAAATGCATTTTTAGGTGCACTAAATGGAGCTTATGCGTATGTTCAATAAAAAGAATCTGTATTCATTCATCTGCCTGGATTCCTGGGTGTTCAGGCTGCTAATCTATTCTTTACATCACTTCCGCTTCCCCACACTGTCAGACTTGTTGTCTGATCCAATCAATTTCTTGCCCACCTTCTGCAAGTCAATCCACCTCTCTTCTGTGTGCTTTAAATCTCAGTGCTCTTCTGTCATTCTGTAAGACTCTCATTAGTGCAACCCACCTAGAGATCTTCCTTCACCTGCTTCATCTCTGACATCACCAGCATTTTGACTCCGGCAGTCCTGTCCTATTTCCTACCATCATTAGACTCCACTCTGCAATGTAGATATCAATGAACCATTTTGACTTCCTCCAAATGATTCCTTCTTCTCAGATGCTGTTCTTGTATTACTGATCAGTGAGATCATTTTCCTTTTTAGTGTATAAAGGTGTGTCTTTCTTTGCTTGCGCCTCCATCACACAATCCAAAGACAAGCATGTTACATTGATTGTTGATTCTGTAGGTGTGGCTGTGAATGCTGTCTTGCTTATAATGTTTGCCTGTGATAGACTTGTGAATAAATACTGAGTTTACCACACTCAGTGTCACTGCCTCTGACTCAGTGCCAGCAGGGATAGGATGGATGGATGGATGGGATTTAATTGTCTCTTTGGATAGGCAAAACTATGATACAGCATCCAATAAAATCTCAAATAAGATATATTTCTTTATTTTATCAAACATGTCCCATTGTTTTTAACTTATTATTATATATCTGTTGCCACCGGGATGTCTGCCTTTCCTTTATTTTAATAATTTCAAAGCAAATAAGATGCCTGACGCTGCATTATGATCATCTGTTAGCATATTTAGTGCGAGTTTGTGCAACCTGCTTTTCTTCATATGCCTTTTTAGCTGATTAGCACTTCTCGTGCTCCTCTTGTTTACACAGCTGACACCTGAGGTCTGTGGATTTCATGTCTCTGATGCCTTGACAGATGGAATTGCTAATCTGATCTGACACCTAAAATTGACAGTCACAACATTAATGTGCTTCCCATGAAAATCAGGTGCAAATTAAACAGGAGTAACGTATATTTCCCTTCTTTTTTTTCGATTTGTATTTTTAAATTTTGAGGATCCTGTTATGATTCTTAGAAAATGCTGGAAATATTATTCATGTCTTATCTATCTATCTATCTATCTATCTATCTATCTATCTATCTATCTATCTATCTATCTATCTATCTATCTATCTATCTATCTATCTATCTATCTATCTCATTGTTGCTATGAGTGTAATTAATGATGAGCAGTTATGTTGCCATGTGAGTAAGGCAGAAAGGTTCTTTTCGTTTACTAAACTGTCCACCAGGAGGCAGTATAGCTACACACTTGACTTCAGCTTTCACTCTTGAATCCCCCATAAATGTTTTGGTAGATGAAATTGGGATTCCACTGAGTGAGTCTCTGTTGCACACACCAGGGAAAGAAGATATCTGTAAATAGCAGGTGGGTGCCTTATTTATTTATATATCCCCCCCAACCAAGAAACCCCAACTCCCTCTGCCCCCCACCCCCTAGTTGCTTTAGGCAACTGTCAGCCTCCTGTTCACCAGCCCACCTCATATGCACAAGTGCAGCTATAAACACAGTGACATGACACCCCGTTGGATGAAGCTGCAGCATAAAAGGTTGCAGATAGTTCCTTGCATCTGCAGGAGGTGCTGATTCCCTCTGTGTTTCATGATAGATGTGTCACTGAACTACTCGTTCACTGTACCTCACCAGCGGCTGCTTTTGAGGACTCTGAGCTAGTCTCACTAGGTAGGTTATTATCCATGGTGCTGCTGACAGAGTCCTAGAGTCAATAATAATCTTGTCATCTTTCTGTGTGAACCAGAGGGAGGGATCCACTCATTTGCCAAGTAGTATATAGAGGGCTTCATATCACGCAGACACATATAAGTGTGCACAATTGCACACAAATGCACAAGCCCTAGAGTTCTGACTGCATAAGACTCAGGTCCTGTGCTTTCAGATCAGACTCACGTGCAGGCTGCTTGGTGTTTCTGTCTTAGAAGTAGTACACGAGAGACATATATTAAGCCCCTGGTGTTGATAAAAAAGGGAAATATTTGAGTTGACTGCAGTACATTATAAGTATTTGTGTCTCCTTCATGTATTTTTTTGCATATATGACACACATACATTTTAATATTAGACAAAGTGAGTAGATACAAACTAATTACAAAATGCAGTTTTTAAATGATTATTTAATTTATTAAAGGAAGACAGAATCCAAACCTAATATTAATGTGGAAAAGTAATTACCCCGTAAACCTGATAATAGGCTGTGCCACCCTTGGTAGCAAGAACTACAGTCAAGCATTTAGAATAACTGGCCACAGTTCTTGTGGTAGAATTGTGACCCACTCTTCTTTGGGTAGTTGTTTTAAGTTGTTGTTTTGCTCAAGCAGCACTGGAGCATTTTGAGCATGAAAAAATTTAAAAATCCAGATGGGGACAAATACATTTTCAGGACACTTTATACGTCAAAATATAAAGTTTGTCACATAAAAAAAGTGTTAATATTATCATTTCACATTACACACATTACGTCACACGAAGGTAAATGTATATGTGTCTGTTTGCTATACCTGTGAACAGTGCTTCTACATTCTGTGTTTCATCCATTGCCCTTAATTAATTCAGAATAAACGTTTTTTAAAGCTGTAATATGAATAATTTCTATATATCTTAAATTGTTGCAAAGAGAAAGGCTGTGGGGCTAACACCAGCACAAACTAGTTTCGCTCATAACTGCTTCAAACAGATCTGTTTCCAAGTATAGAGAAGCTATTTTACTACCCAAACACAAATCAACTTGTGGAAGTACAACCAGGATTATTCAAATGATCCATTTTCATTCAAATACTGATCATTGTACCACTTGATTGTTTCCAAAGCAAAAATGTCTGCCACAGTAGTTTCATTATTCTTCGTGTAACAACAGTGAATCAGCAGCTGATCACAGAGTCTGAATATTTTTAGACGTAACCCTAATGTGTTAGAACAAGGGAAAAAAATGTCACGTTCTGTCACATATTTCTCAGCCTTTTCTGTGAACAGACTGCAAAATGGCTAACACTAATGTTAATAATAAGCTGCCTGGACCCTTCAGCAGAAGGATAGATCATGTGTATCTGTGCCTGCAAAATGGCATTACTCAATGAAGTGAACAGCCACAGTAAGCTAATTTATTTAGCAGTTCACTGACTTGCAGTGCTAGAATACAGTATGATTGTCCTTAGCAGCTACAGTTGATGTAATCTGCATGCAGACAATAGCTTATATGCCAATAAGCAAAGCAAACAAAGTGAACGTTAGCTTTTTATGAATTTCTTGAACTCAAACTGACATGAAAATCCAATTTGAACAATGGAAATACACTAAAAATGGTAAAAAAAAAAAAAATGGAGATGGCAAAACATTTACAATGCAATACAATGTAATGTGAAGTAAATATATTACTGATCTGAAACTATGTACCCTGATGACTTCCTTCTGGATCCACAAAAATCCAAATAAATATTTAAGGCTTTCATTCTTATACCCCATACCTGAAATTATAAATGAACAATTCCTTTTTTGGTCAGAGGACTAGTTCTGTTACCACTGCTTCACCAGGTGTTGTTGTATTGATTTAAATTGCATTCGTGCCCTGAACAAAAAAGCAGCACCAGAATCAGCAGGCTGCTGACAAACATCATGCCGCAGAGAAATAAAGAGAAATAAAAATCACTTACCGGTACTTGTGAAGAGTGAAGTGAAAAATACTATGAGTCACCCTTGAAAACACCAGCAGTCAGAAAACATGGATTCTGACTAATCAAAGGCTCTTTTATTAAGCCTCTGAACCCTTTCTTGAAGATTTTAATCATTTCAAAAGAATCGCAAATCATCCTTAATTTTAGGAATCAACTTTAATTTTCTATTCAGATCACCAAATTTGGTTCACCAGAACTTCTTTTTTTTTAATCCATTCAGTTGGTTTTTGTCTTGCTTTGTATTTTCTTCTTGAAAATTATAAACTGTGTTGAAATGTGATAGCACTGATTTTTGTATGTCTGCTGGAAAACTCTTTCACTGTGCAAAACCCAGTAATAAGCAGTAACACTACTGATTAGAGTCTCCGAGGGAAGGAATTAACCTATGTAAAATGGATAAAAAGTAGTTAGGGAAAATAATCCTCAGGTCTTTATTATACAGGAAAAGTAAACAAAGTCTTTTCCACATCATAAGCAATGCTCCCATCCATGCTGATTTGACCTTGAGCGAAACAACAAACTCCTACCTGCTTCGGGCAGTTTTATGCACTGACCCAGTTGGTGAAACAGTAATGTGTTTGTGTGTAACACAGCAGGCAACTAGCTCTTTTTAAAAAAGCACTTATTCCCTTTCGTCAGTTTCTGTACATATATTCAGTTTGGCAGTTATTTAGCTAAATGAGCTTCAGCAGTAATCACTAGTGTCACAACTCCAGAATCAAATCTATGTTAAATTCGTTCCCCAAAGCTTTGGGTATCATCCATCTCTTAGCTTCCTTCTGTGGACAGGTTTGGTTTTATGACCTAGTTTTTCTTTCTTTCTTTCTTTTTATCTGCAACACATTTACATCAGGTAATATCGTGGCAGGATGAGCTGCTGCTTCTTATGCAGAGTTTGATCCCGACTCTGCGGTCAGCTCATCGTGGCTAAATGGTGTTTCCCTGGCAACATATTCCCTATAAGAAATGCTGATGAACGCAGTGGAGTGAGTGGATTGGAGATCTGGGAAATCATTCACTGGTTGCAAGAGCTTGTGATGAGGATAACATATCACTAATATTTGGGACATAACTGAAACACTTTCAAAGCACTCATAGTGCCTGTTTAAAAAACAGGAACATATATAATATATATATTCCTTTGGACATGCTTTTGCCACTTATTTTCCGTGTAGTTCTTGTACCTGATGGTTTCAAAGCAATGTATTTTTGTTTGTTGAGCCACTGTCACAAAAACACATCACTTGTTCCCATTTCTTTAGCTGAATCTAGAAAAACCTAAAGTATAAATGCTATTTTTGCACCAACAGGGTGATTCCCAATAAACTTGGTATATCTCAGCATGGCGTACAATGATTTTGAGGAGAAAAAAAGCAGTGGCAGGATTAACAAAAAAAACTATCAACAGCAAATGAACAGTATCTGAAAAACATTTCAAACAGTCCAGTGAAGATGTGACACAGGAGCTGAGAGATGCATCTGGCCCTTGATCCATCTACTGTTCACTGAAGAAATGGTCTCAGTGGAAAGGTGGCTGTCAAGAAGCGGTTCTTAGGGAAGAAAACAGGCAAAAGGGCTGAGATATGCCAAGTTACACAAGAACTGGGCTGGAAATTAGATGCAAAAGGTCTTCTGAAGTGATGAATCCAAATTTGAAATTTGTTCAAATTGTGGTTAGTTTGTATGGAGGAAGTCAGATGGAGGAGGTACATCAGTGAGAGCCTCCAGCCATCTGCACAGTGGTGGCTCTGTCATGGTTTGTATTTCAGTCAGTGGTGTTGGGGATCTTGTCAGGCAGCCAACATCCAAAGAAAAGCCTTGGAATGTGCTTCAAGAAGCCCAGACAACTATTCCCAAAGACTAATTAAAGGAATTACAAGAAAGCTAGGCAAAGCGAGTTCAGACTCTGTTGTAGAATAAAGGTGGTCATAACAAATGTATGACTTTTAAGTTTATTAGAAGTGTACAACCTTTGTTTTTGCCTTATATACTTGTACAGATGTACTGGTCGATATATAGATCTGCACTTATTACCACTTTTACTAGAACAGTTTAAAGATGGCTCCAAGTTTTTGTACAGTGCTGGATATTTGGTCACGCTGTATTGACTCATCCTTTTCTGCTCGAAATATGTTAGGTTAAATCAGATACTGATATGCCACTTCATTTGAGGCATTTGCTTTTTTGTGACGGATAACTGGGGCGTGATATTGTTTGCGAAACAAACAAAAACCCGCTCGCTCTCTTCTTCGGGACAAAGGTTAATGCAACAAATCTGGCATGGTCTATATTTGTAAGTATACAAAACTGCCTCTAATCCAAATCTCCAGCATTTAGGGAAGTGCCTGTGATTTCCAATGTGTGTACATCGATTTGTTAGCTGTGTAATCCTCGATTGTGACAATGGTCAGCGAGATTAGGGGCTAGAGCCACAGCGTCGGCCCTTTTAGGCGGGTAATGGGCAAAAAAGCGTGTTAATTGCCCTTGACTGTTGAAAGTAAATTAATTATTGATTGCTCTCTCGACTCCTCTTCTGTACTTACATACCCTTACAAATCCTTTTATCTCCGGCTCAGAGTAAGAACATTTCCTCTTTTCCCATCATTATGCAGGGTGGTGAGCAAGAGGACCACTAGCCTACCTCTTCAACCAAAGCCATCTTGAATTTTGTTCCCGCTTGTAGTTGTGTAGCATGCTGAGCAGTCCTGTCAGAAAATCTCACCTCAAAAGACGCTTACCTTCTTCTCTGATCTCTTGCCACCTCTCTCACTCACACCTCCTCTCTCTTTTCCTCCTCCTCTCTAATTTTCTAATAGTGTCTCCTTCATGTTTTTGCTTCTTCCAGCTCACACGCACACATACTTACAGCCCACATACTACGCACATGTCCCCATATACCAGCAGTGGTTGCAAATAAATAAGTGAAAATGAATAAAAACCCGGTTTGAGGTCTAAAGTCTGCTTAAATTGATGACAGTGAACATAAAGGCGTGGAGGCAGTACAGACAACAGCATCATTATTCTACCTATTGATTTTCTCCGACTGCTACTAAAAGGAATAAGCCACCTTGGACTTGAAATGAGATATAAACAAAGTCCAACATGATACAGCTGCATAATTTTTTTTTCTGCAGCAGTAGATGTGAAAGCCCACGCTTAGCTTAGATGCTTGGCTACAAGTTGAACAGCCACAAGGGGCAGTACCCTCCATGGAGAAGGAGGCTAGAGGGCAAGATCAAAGTAGCACGGAGGGAGGTTAGCCAACTAACGGAGTAGCAGAAAGGTGCGACAAAGAAGGTGCATAAGAAATACAGCAAGCTGTCCATACCTGAGGCCTTGGAAACTGACAAGCAAAGACTCACAGCCTTGGCCAGCCGCTTGAGGAGGTACACCAGAGAGATAGAAGGCAGGAGAATAAACCAGCTGTTCTCCACAGAACCAGCAAAGGTGTACTCTCAGTGGCAAGGGAACAATAATAAGAGAACAGCACCACCAAGGCTGGAGACGGAGCAATACTGGAAGAGCATATGGGAGAAGGACGCAACCCATAACGGCAATGCTCAGTGGCTAGTGGATCTGAGGGCAGATCATAGCGACCTCCCTGAACAGGGTCCAGTAACCATCACAGTGGCAGATATCCAAGAAAGGGTCTCCAGTATGAAGAATTGGACAGCACCAGGGCCCGACATGGTTCACGCCTACTGGCTAAAGAAGCTGACTGCACTCCACGAGCGTCTGGCAGCACAAATGAACCAGCTGCTAACCGAAGGTCGGACGGTCCTGATCCCCAAGGACCCCAAGAAGGGACCGGTCCCCTCCAACTACCGACCAATAACCTGCCTCAGTACTACATGGAAGCTCCTGTCAGGCATCATATCGGCTAAGATGAACAGGCACATGGGTCAATACATGAGCGGGACACAGAAAGGAATTGGCAAGAATACCAGAGGCGCAAAACACCAGCTACTGGTAGACAGAACAATCAGCCGAGACTGCAAGACCAGACTGACCAACCTGTGCACTGCCTGGATTGATTACAAGAAGGCCTATGACTCAATGCCCCACAGCTGGATACTGGAATGCCTAGAATTGTACAAGATCAATGGGACCCTAAGAGCCTTCATCAGGAACTCAATGGGGATGTGGCGCACAACACTAGAGGCCAACTCCAAGCCCATAGCACAAGTCACCATCAAGTGCGGGATCTACCAAGGAGATGCTCTGTCCCCACTGCTGTTCTGCATAGGCCTGAACCCCCTCAGTGAGATCATTAACATGACTGGCTACGGATACCGACTACGGAACGGAGCAGTTGTCAGCCACCTCCTGTACATGGATGACATCAAGCTGTATGCCAAGAGTGAACGAGACATCGATTCGGACTGGAGAAGTGTAGTCGGATGGTAACAAAGAGAGGGAAGGTAGTCAGAACTGAGGGGATTGAACTACCAGAAGGCAATCTTGCAGACATAGAGGACAGTTACAAGTACCTGGGGATCCCGCAGGCGAATGGGAACCATGAAGAGGCCGCTAGAAAAGCTGCAACCACCAAGTACCTGCAGAGGGTCAGGCAAGTCCTGAGGAGTCAGCTGAATGGTAAGAACAAGATCCGCGCCATCAACACGTACGCCCTGCCCGTGATCAGGTACCCTGCTGGGGTAATAGGCTGGCCAAAGGAGGAGATAGAAGCCACTGACATAAAGACAAGAAAGCTCCTTACCATGCATGGAGGGTTTCACCTGCAGTCCAGCACCCTGAGGCTGTACGCTAAGCAGAAGGAAGGGGGCCGGGGACTGGTGAGTGTCAGCACCTGTTACGTTTCGGTGTTGTCAGTGTTTTGTTTTTGCGTGACTGTCATGTGTTTCCTGTTCTACTTTGAAGGTCTGTTGTTATCTTAGTGTGTTCAGTTTACGTTTCCTTGTCTCGTCAGGTCTAATTTGCCCCAGCTGTGTTTCCCTCCTGTGGTCCATTCCCTGATTGCTCCTTCTATGTATTTAAGCCCTGTGTGTCAGTTGGTCATGGTTGCGATCTCCCCCGTGTTGTAAATAGATTTGTCGATACTTTAGTTTTGGGATTTTGGTGGAGAGCTGTAGTTTTTTTCTCGTGTGTTTTTTTTCTTATTTTTATTTTCATACGTTGCACGCCGGTTGCCTAGGCCGGGGTGTAACATATGGGGACTCGTCCGGGATTGCCTTCGCTGGAGGGTCCGTGGGACCGCTCCAGCCTTCATTCGCCTTCGCTGGAGGGTCCGAGGGACCACTCCAGCCTTCATCTGCCTTCGCTGGAGGGTCCGAGGGACCGCTCCGGCCTTCGTCTGCTGGAGGGTCAGTGGGACCGCTCCAGCCTTCGTCAGCCTTCGTTTGTCTTTGCTGGAGGGTCCGAGGGACCGCTCCAGCCTTCATCCGCCTTCGCTGGAGGGTCCGAGGGACCGCTCCAGCCTTCGTCGTCTGCTGGAGGGTCAGTGGGACCGCTCCAGCCTTCATCAGCCTTCGTCCGTCTTCGCTGGAGGGTCCGTTGGAGGGACTGCTTCAGCCTTCGTCCGCCTTCGCTGGAGGGTCCGAGGCACCGCTCCAGCCTTCGTCTGCCTTCGCTGGAGGGTCCGAGGCACCGCTTCAGTCTTCGTTTGTCTTCGCTGGAGGGTCCGAGGCACCGCTCCAGCCTTCGTCTGCCTTCGCTGGAGGGTCCGTGGGACCGCTCCAGACTTCATCCGTCTTCGCTGGAGGGTCCGGGGGACCGCTCCAGCCTTCGTCGTTTGCTGGGGGTTCATGGGACCGCTCCAGCCTCCACCAGCCTTCATCCGCTTTTGATCAAACATTTCACTTGGGGTTACATGTTTGATTTTTGGGTGGGGGGAAATGTTACGTTTCGGTGTTGTCAGTGTTTTGTTTTTGCGTGACTGTCATGTGTTTCCTGTTTTACTTTGAAGGTCTGTTGTTATCTTAGTGTGTTCAGTTTACGTTTCCTTGTCTCGTCAGGTCTAATTTGCCCCAGCTGTGTTTCCCTCCTGTGGTCCATTCCCTGATTGCTCCTTCTATGTATTTAAGCCCTGTGTGTCAGTTGGTCATGGTTGCGATCTCCCCCGTGTTGTAAATAGATTTGTCGATACTTTAGTTTTGGGATTTTGGTGGAGAGCTGTAGTTTTTTTCTCGTGTGTTTTTTTTCTTATTTTTATTTTCATACGTTGCACGCCGGTTGCCTAGGCCGGGGTGTAACAGCACCACAGTCCAGGATGAGACAAGGAACATCCAAGAATACATTGGGAAGACGGCCCCAACTGACCGAGTGCTCAGTGAATACCTCAGGCAGCAGAAACCCAAGAAAGAGGAGGGAGACGAGGAACCATCATGGAAGGACAGGCCCCTGCACGGTATGTACCACCGGCAGATAGAGGAGGTGGCTGATATCCAGAAATCCTACCAGTGGCTGGACAAAGCTGGACTGAAAGACAGCACAGAGGCACTAATCATGGCAGCACAAGAACAAGCTCTGAGTACAAGATCCATAGAGGCTGGGGTCAATCACACCAGGCAAGACCCCAGGTGCAGGCTGTGTAAAGATGCCCCAGAGACAATCCAGCACATAACAGCAGGGTGTAAGATGCTAGCAGGCAAGGCATACATGGAACGCCATAACCAAGTGGCCGGCATAGTGTACAGGAACATCTGTGCCGAGTATAACCTGGAAGTCCCAAGGTCAAAATGGGAGATGCCCCCAAGGGTGGTGGAGAATGACCGAGCTAAGATCCTGTGGGACTTCCAGATACAGACGGACAAAATGGTGGTGGCTAACCAACCGGACATAGTGGTGGTAGACAAACAGAAGAAGACAGCCGTAGTGATCGATGTAGCGGTCCCGAATGACAGCAACATCAGGAAGAAGGAACACGAGAAGCTGGAGAAATACCAAGGGCTCAGAGAAGAGCTCGAGAGGATGTGGAGGGTGAAGGTAACGGTGGTCCCCGTGGTAATCGGAGCACTAGGTGCGGTGACTCCCAAGCTAGGCGAGTGGCTCCAGCAGATCCCGGGAACAACAGCGGAGATCTCTGTCCAGAAGAGCGCAGTCCTGGGAACAGCTAAGATACTGCGCAGGACCCTCAAGCTCCCAGGCCTCTGGTGGAGGACCCGAGCTTGAAGGATAAAACCGCCCGCAGGGGCGTGCTGGGTGTTTTATATATATATATAAAAACATTCGTTATATATGTATAACGAATGTTGAAATGTAACAAATTGGAGGGAGAAATGTGTCAAACCACCAGAGAAAGGTGTGAGAACAGCTTCAAATCACCTTGGTTTTGGGTCTACAAGTTTATAATAATAATAATAATAATGGATTGGATTTATATAGCGCTTTTCAAGGCACCCAAAGCGCTTTACAATGCCACTATTCATTCACTCTCGCATTCACACACTGGTGGAGGCAAGCTACAGTTGTAGCCACAGCTGCCCTGGGGCAGACTGACAGAAGCGAGGCTGCCATATCGCGCCATCGGCCCCTCTGGCCAACACCAGTAGGCGGTAGGGTAAAGTGTCTTGCCCAAGGACACAACGACCAGGACAGAGCCCAGGGATCGAACCGGTGACCTTCCGGTTACAGATACGCTTCCCAACCCCCTGAGCCACAGTCGCCCTAAGTTGAGTGAAGTTTAGAACTTCACTCAACAAATAGAAGGCCATACTTGTGAAAGTTCTACCCACCTTTGCAATGGCCATGATGAACATTGTGTTCAGGGTCATTAAGCCATGAAGTGACCTATGGATTTGGGCTTTATCACATGAAATAGACCGCTACGGTCATGAAAGACATGTTTCATGACAAAATAAAGATGACTGGTCTGAACAAGTTTGCAATGATTTGCAGTGACACTTCTGTAAAAAGGGACAAGTGAATACAAACCATACTCACTGCAGGTGTGCAGGTTCAGACTCTTCCTTTATCACGTGTCTGAATGTGTGTTTGCGGATGCGTGAAAGATGCTGTTATGAAATATACCAATATTTTATCAGCGACCAAAATGCATCTCAAATGAAATCAGAGCAGCGTGACAGTGGAAGTAGCATAGTTAGATATTATGTGACAAGATTTTCATCACTATACATACTATACATTACTAAGTAGGTAATTTTAATGCTTTAGTTTGTTAATTATTTAAATAAAAACAAAAGCACAAAGGAAATAAGCATAAATTAAAATGTGGGTCTTAAGTGAAGGTCTCAAGGATCAAAGGAGTATTGTGAGATCGTAGCTGTGGCTAGAACAGGTTATCTTCTAGTTAAAAGTTGGTGGTTTAATCCCTGTTTCTCCAGTCTGTTTGCCAAAATATCCTTGGTGGTTTATCTTTAATACAGGAATTGTTATCCTGACTTTGTGTACCAATATAACACTGTGAGACCTGGTCTGTTTCTCCTTGGTTTGGTCCTTGGTAAGTTAATTGTTCTAGGGTTAAACTACTTATTTAATGCACAGATATTTTAAGGGTGTTTTTGCAACTGCTGTTTTTAGTCCATTTAAATTGAACCCTAGTTCCTTTTCCCAGTTGGTGCAGTTCATTTGTGCAGGTATGAACACATTAATTGCACTTGTGTGTAGATCTAAACAACTTCACGGAAACGCGTTGGAGGAGGTACGGTTTCAAATGAACACCAGAGGAGTTCATTTAAATAAATGTGATCCGAACTAACTACCACCTGCACGTTACAACTTGGAGCTAAAAGAACATTGCGTAGCTATGTATGCTATTCTCCAACTCTCAATGTGGAAAGCTTATAGATGTACAAAGGTCTGTGCGGGCTAGCAGCTAGCCCTAAAAATGAACTTAAATTCTCAATGATCTCCATTGGTCCAGAACAGAGTACTTTTTTTCTACATTTACTTTTGTTGCTTTGACCCCAGACACCTCTGGCCAATGAGTGGACTGAACAATCTCATGTGGTTTGTAATTATGCAGTTTGGCTTGCTTGGTGAAAACTCTCTGTTACGACTGTGCGTAAATCCCCCCTAATATTGGTATGATCCGAGCTCAGACACTAAGTGACTGAGCGAGGGGGCGGGGCAGCTGCTGCCTGCAAGTGCGCTGTTGGAGAAACGCAGCGAGGCAGACAGAGGAGAACTGAAGTTCGACCAGGTACCAAAGAAAATCATTCGTACTGTACAAATCATGTAAATATGACGATGTATCACAAAAGATTGATGTCAAACTGATCACTTGACCCATATTACGTTACTCGTTCTTCAAGAGAATCAACAAAAGGCAAAATGAAAAGCCGAACAACAACAATGCTGTTTCTTTAGAGCAGGGGTAGGCAACTCCAGGCCTCGAGTGCCGGTGTCCTGCAGGTTTTAGCTCTTACCCTGGGCCAACACAACTGGATCAAATGATTAGTTCGTTACCAGTCCTCTGGAGAACTTCAAGACATGTTGAGGAGGTAATTTAGCAATTTGAATCAAGGACACATTTAAAACCTGCAGGACACCGGCACTCGGTGTCACGGTCTGGGGGGCAGACCGTGGGGGATGTTGGAGAAAGGACCCAAACGCTGGACTTAATGAAATGAACAGTGGGTTTATTTACAGTGAGGTAAATGTACACCACACATTGAATCTCCAAAAGTGCTCCCTCGACTCCCGTGACGTGTCTTCTCCCAAGTGCTGGTATCCCGTGCTCTCTGCCCCTGTGCCTTCACACACCCCGTGTGTCTTGCAGTCCTGTGTTCCACTCTCCTGAGGAAAAAACACAGACACAGCCGTTATGGCACCAACTCCAGCAGGCATACACTGACCAGCACTACAAACACTGACATGGAGTCTAACTCAACGATCCTGCGCCGGAGGAAGCTCCATCGCTCTGTTAAGTAGCTCCCCCGACGATCCTGATCAGAAGCAGGTGTGTGGTAAGCTAGGCGTGACCAGCAGCTGGCAGGGCCACACCCATCAGGCCTGCAGGTGGCTGTCCTTCATCCTCCAGCCTCACACACATACACACACCAGCATTGAACACAAGAACACAGTGCAGCAAACATACATCCAATACACTAATAACAATAAAGGTCCACACTGTTCACGAACCCCGAGTCCCCGGAACCGGGTCCGTGACAGTACCCCCCCTCTAAGGGTCGACTCCCGACGACCCCAAAACAAAACCACAGAACAACCAACCCAGGGCGGGTGGCGGGGGGTCCAGGACGGAGGGCCCCAAAACCACTCCGCTAAACAGCCACCACAAAGCAACAAAAGAAAAACACAGGTCAACAGTCCAATCCCCCGGTCCAGTGGCAGCAAACAGTTCTGGCGGCCGATCTGCAGGACGGCAAAACAAGCGGGACCCACTGCGGGTTAGGCAGTGGCGGCAAAAAAGTTCAGGTGTTGCTGCTCCCGCCTCAGCACCACCCACGATTCCCGACGTGGCGGCCGGGCTGCAGGACGTGGCGGCCGGGCTGCAGGACGTGGCGGCCCCTCCGGCACGCAGACCTCCAGCTCTGGCTCAGCGGATCCCTCCGGACCTCCGAGCTCCTCCGGTGGCAGCGCGGGCTCACCAAGCTCGCTGAGCTCCTCTGCTGGCAACGCCGGTCCCTCCGGCTCGTTGAGGTCCGCCAGCAGCGGTGCGGGCTTCTCAGTGGGTGGCTCGCTGGGCTGCTCCGGCTCACAGTGCTCCTCCGGCTCGCCGAGCTCCTCCGGCATTAGCTCGCTGGGCTGCTCCGGCTCACAGTGCTCCTCCGGCTCGCCGAGCTCCTCCGGCATTAGCTCGCTGGGCTGCTCCGGCTCACAGTGCTCCTCCGGCTCGCCGAGCTCCTCCGGCAATAGCTCGCTGAGCTCCTCCAGCATTAGCCCGCTGAGCTCCTCCGGCTCACAGTGCTCCTCCGGCTCGCTGAGCTCCTCCGGCATTAGCCCGCTGAGCTCCTCCGGCTCACAGTGCTCCTCCGGCTCGCTGAGCTCCTCCAGCATTAGCTCGCCGAGCTCCTCCGGCTCGCTGAGCTCCTCCAGCATTAGCTCGCCGAGCTGCTCCGGCTCGCCGAGCTGCTCCGGCTCGCCGAGCAGCTCGCCGAGTTCCACAGCTGGCGACGCGGGCTCCTCCCGCTCGCTGAGCTCCTGCTCGGGCATGCTGAGCTCCCGCTCGCCGAGCCGCTGCTGCTGGACAAAGTCTGGAGTTTCCCGAGCTTGCACTACCCCCCGGGCTTCATGCAGGGTGCGAAGGAAGGCGGAAACTTCCTTAAGCTGGCCGAGGTAGGGACTTCCCTCCAGGATTGCCTCGATGGCATTTAACCCCACCACTCTTGCCCTTGCGTTGGTGGTGTGAGTTACCCAGTCCATCAGGCGTTGGACGCGTGTGAGGTCGCCCCCTCCGGACAGGGCTGCTGGAGTGGGTAGTGGAATGGAGGCTGCCGCTGGTGGAGAAGATGGCTGAGGGGTGACTGCATGCGGATGAGATGACGACGGTGTTACAGCTGCAGATGGTGAAGCAGCGGGTGGTGTAGATGGTGAACGGGATGAAACGGTAGGCAGCGAGGTAGATGTCGCGGGGAATGATTCAGCAGGTGACGGCCGACTTACTAGCTGGGCGATTGGCTGTGGTACGGCGACCAGCTGGGCCGCTGGCTGCGCTTTGGCTACCGGCTGGGCAGCTGGCCGTATAAACATAGCCCCAGAGTAAACGGTAGAGGTGAGTGACGAAGAATTGTCCATATGACTCACCACAGCCGGCTGTTGGAAAGTTTTAGAGTCTGACTGCGGTGAGGCACGCCGGCGGCGCAAGCGTCGCTTCTGTAACGATGCCGGGGCCAGCGTATCAGGCTGAGGTTCCACCAGCCGGCCGGACAGGAGAGCAGCTGTGTGATTTTGAGCTGCCGGTCCTTGGTCTGCTGACTCAGCAGGTGCCGCAGAGGTGAGTGGAGATGGGGTGAGGTGCAGAGGGCGTGTGAAACGTTTCCCCCGCAATGGAGGGTCCAACAAGCGAGCTGCAAGCGACGGCGGGGAGGCTATCAGCCTATGAAAAAAGAAATAGGCAGCAAGGGCTCCCAGGGAGGTTGCCATATCCTCCTCGCCCGGACAGCCCAAACCAAACAGCTCAAAACAGGAACTTTCCCTCAGCGTGGTTATAATCGAAATTAGTCTCTTAATGTCCAAAAAGCTCACAGATGAGGTGATTGATGATAAGAAGGAATCAAAAAATACGACCTGTAAGTGTCTCTGATGTGGATCTGCCGCCTGGATAATGCTCCGACAGTATTTCCAGAGCTGGGCGAGCAATTCCTCCTGTGAGACGGTCCTTGAGTCCGCTGGGCCCATAATGGCAGGATCGTTCTGTCACGGTCTGGGGGGCAGACCGTGGGGGATGTTGGAGAAAGGACCCAAACGCTGGACTTAATGAAATGAACAGTGGGTTTATTTACAGTGAGGTAAATGTACACCACACATTGAATCTCCAAAAGTGCTCCCTCGACTCCCGTGACGTGTCTTCTCCCAAGTGCTGGTATCCCGTGCTCTCTGCCCCTGTGCCTTCACACACCCCGTGTGTCTTGCAGTCCTGTGTTCCACTCTCCTGAGGAAAAAACACAGACACAGCCGTTATGGCACCAACTCCAGCAGGCATACACTGACCAGCACTACAAACACTGACATGGAGTCTAACTCAACGATCCTGCGCCGGAGGAAGCTCCATCGCTCTGTTAAGTAGCTCCCCCGACGATCCTGATCAGAAGCAGGTGTGTGGTAAGCTAGCTGGCAGGGCCACACCCATCAGGCCTGCAGGTGGCTGTCCTTCATCCTCCAGCCTCACACACATACACACACCAGCATTGAACACAAGAACACAGTGCAGCAAACATACATCCAATACACTAATAACAATAAAGGTCCACACTGTTCACGAACCCCGAGTCCCCGGAACCGGGTCCGTGACACTTGGGGCCTGGAGTCGCCTACCCCTGCTTTAGAGAGTCTTAGCTTACATGTGTGTTTATTTCATATTTTCAGTTGTTTCCCTCCAGGGCTAAATAACTCAGTTTCAGTAATGCACTGATACACAAGAATGGACATAACGAGCTTCTTTCAAAGAAAAAACTCAGGTAGATGTTATTTTATATATTATGCTTTGTATGTTGTTCAGTATATTTTTATGCAAAACAAGAGGAATTTCAATACACAGCATTATATTTAAACCAGATATTTACATACACTTTATGGAAAACACAAGAACTTTTTTTTTACTGTACAACATCAATTTAGAGTAAACTTGTTTTGTTTTGGATAAATAAATATTGAAACATCTTTTGAATTAGTTATATCTCAGAATAAAGAGAGAGAGCTGTCTATTTTTTTATCACTTTGATCAAATTTAGGAGTACATGTACACTAAGGTTATTGTTAATTAATAAGAAAACGCCAGACGATTCCATTCTGAGCTGAAGAAGTTTCTGATAGGTTAGTAGAGTCCATGTGAGTAAATTGGTGGCACAGCTGTGGATGCATATAAGGCAAAACACAGAGCCTGTTTCTTTGAAATGGGAAAATCAAGAGATATCAACCAAAACACCAGGAAAAGAATTGTGTGGCTCAATTTTGAATACAATTTGGTGCCATTGTCAATTAAGAAATACAGATAGTTTCTCTCTTTACTCTTAAAGTTAACAAATATGTTTTTTTATATTTATCAACCTAAAAAAAATAAACATTTAGTCTGATTTGATGTTACAATGAATTGTTTTTAGGTTTGTTATTTTTCAAATTCTATATTTATTAAGTTCTGCAGGCTTGTTTGCACAACAAGGCAAAATAATTATATAAACTTTTCTCAATCTAAATATTGTACTTTGGTAGAATTAAAAAATAAGTGTAGTGCAGGTCTATGGTGATTTTTAGTGCTACTATCATCTAGTTCTGACTCTGTCTTGGTTAAATCCCAAGTAGTCCTGATTTTGAACTGTTGTAGTCCTGTTTTAATTCTGGATCAGTTCTGGGTTTGGTTGAATTGGGGTTTAGTCCTCGTGTCTTGATACAGCCCTGACTTTGTTCTGCCTTAAAAAACTAGTTTAAGGTGTCCTGCATATGTGATATATAGTTTTCCCTATATGAAGTCATTCTTTTTTGAACAAAACTCAAAACAGAGCCTATTACTCTTTCAGTCATTTCTAAACACCCCCCCAACCCCACATGCATCATACTACCCTTTAGGGCTAAGCCCCGGGTGTATCAAATGTCTGCCTCCGCCTCTGGTTGACAGTGCAAGTTGGGGCCCATTTTTATTAACCTCAGCAGCAATTTCTCAAGGCTGAAGTTAACATTCATCTTAACAACCACGCACAATGACAGTGGGTAATTAGACCTCTGGTTGCTAAAATTATGTTTGCCTGTAATGATATGATGTCACTAAATGTAATTAATGATGAATATGCTAATAGGAAAACTTAGCTGGTATCTGTCATGCACCGTGAACTGCCATACATTGCAGAGATCTAATGTGGCACAAGAGTTTAAATACTTCTGTGTGATGAATTCCATGCATTTAAAAGGTGTCCATGCTGTCAGCTGGGGGATTTCTGCATCACAAATAAATAGCTGTATTTGTGTAGCACTGCCTCTGGAGGCAGGATTTTAAAAATTGCCTTCTCTTTCTTTCTTTTGGCTGGATTTTGTGTCAGGAAAGAAACTCCAGCTAAATTTCCTCATAGCAAAAATGTTGTGAGAGTTTATTTGTAGATTCTCTGAAATGTAACATCTGCTGTGTTGCCACACAGAAAATAGCTCAGTATGATGTAATGTGACATATGTCTGACTACAGAAATAGAAAACCCACACTCCAGAAATTGAACACAGAAAAACATCAGCTGGTATTCCACGTCTGACTCTGTCCTGTTGCACTTTAACTGAGGCTGTGTTGTACTTGAAGTCGCACTTGCTTTAATGTACCCACATGACTTTGATAGTCGCTTACTGAATGTTCCCACACCAATGTCACACATAAAATTCAACTCACATTCATTGGCCGTGGTGACTTGAGCTATTCCCATCCTGACACATTTATCATTGAAGGACCTTGAATCCTCCTGTAGCATTTTTACTATGATAATTGAGAGAGAGATTTAGACAGATCTCCGGCTTTTCTGTGCCCTCCTGTTGGCAGGGTGGTGTTCATCTCTTTGAGGCTGAGATCTTTATGGTGATCTAATCTCTTGCATTTAGGGTTTTGGTCAGTTGAATTATATTCTTTCACTTTCTGATCAAGAAAGCAATTTCTTTTTGGCTGAGGTTTATGCACTGAACCATTTCACTGACTTGCTTTAGAGAAAGTTAGAGGCAAAGTTATCTATGTGATGACTATGTTATTTCTGTTCAATCATGTGTATTTTCATTTTCTTTTGTCTTCAAAGACAAAAGAAAATGATGTGAACAATGTATAAAAACTTGATAAATATAACAGCAATACCGTATATAGTGCAGTAATCCTTTTGGATTTAGGTGATCCACCAAACAACCGATAACAACAACAAAGCAGATCCAGCAAACTAAGCCACTGAGAAGAGCATGTGTGATTATTTGTGAAGAATATAGTTTTATAGTATAGTACAGCGGTCCCCAACCCCCAGGCCTCGGACCGGTACCGGTCCGTGAGTCGTTTGGTGCCGGGTCGCGAGAGTTGAGGCTCAGGTGTGAAATGTATGGTTTTCAGGGTTTTTATCGGTTTTCAGCGTTATTTTGTTATCGTTTTTATCGTTAACTCGGTTTTCCTGGGTCTTTTCACGTGTGTTATGAATAAATTTTCTTTTTTTCGGTACCGGTACTAGTTTTATTTTGTTGTTTTTATCCGCGACACCTTAAAGGCCGGTCCGTGAAAATATTGTCGGACATAAACCGGTCCATGGCGCCAAAAAGGTTGGGGACCGCTGGTATAGTATATCTATGTTTATTAGTGACAGTATAAACAACACTGGCACTGATAATAGTGTGATGAAAAACACAATCCCAATTATACAGAGAACATTAACACTGCATTTTTCATCATTTTCCAATCTCCTCTGTCTGTGAGACACAATTCCCAAAATATTAACGTGTCGTATTTTTGTTTTACACATTTAGCCTGGGATTTTAAGATATTTCACAGTGGGTGACGACTTATAGAGAAGATGATATGCGTAGACGAGGAGCATTTTACTGGATATATATCTATGAATATTTTCCTATGACATGTACGAAAACATTGTGAACCAAAGGATATGCCGCTACATATTTACATCTATTCCCCAAATCTTGTTATTCCATGGATGTTTGTTGGGTAAAGGGTTCTCTTTGTCATTCGTTGTGTCATATTTTTCCATTACATGACCCATGAATGATTCAGGAGCTACTGTGTTTGTTGCAAACAGTCATTCATTTTTCATAACAGCTGTATCTTGAAAAACCTCTTCTGTCCTGGACCACCCTGCTAGAGCATGGTTGCATTTTCATCACTGGTGAATGAAGTGTAATGCAGGCATTCTTCTTTTGTGCATGCTCAGATTTCCAGATGCACGATTTCTCCTGTTTTTTTTTTAATGGCACTTCTATACATTGCTCACAACCTTGAAATATTCACCTCTTTGGCAAAGACGATACTCTAAGTTTCACACACATAAACATACGCAGTGTATACATAAATATAAATTCTTACTGTTTGTGTATCTTCGTCAGAAAACCCACAAGGTTTATTTTGCCCTAACCACACATGCAAATGCTTTTCAGTGGGAAGACAAATGCATATGCATCAGTAATTGACTGTGCGTGGATATATGCTCTTAGGTGTCTGTTGAGTCAGCCTCATTTGAAGCCATTTCCTGTACAGCTGCTCTGGATAAGTAGCTATTTACTGAATGACCAAAATATCAAATGATATAAATGCCTTATATAAGAGGTGCAGTGTTAGAAAGAGAGCCACACTGGATTCTCAGACCTAAAGCTATTAGTCAAGGTATAATACAACCACACATCAACTTTTCACGGCTGTGGCTTATCGCAAAATAAACACTATACTGAACTGAGACGTTTATACTGTAGTTTAATTGAATTTTGACCTCGGGAACAGATATAGAGCTGCAATGTAGAGGCGACCTAAGAAGAGAAGGGATTATGTGCAGTGGGGCCATCCAAAAAGTCTCTGTGGGGCAGAAAATAAATAAATAAATAAATGGAAAAAAAAGAGGCAGTCATGTTTTGGGCAATTGGTGTGACTGTGTCATAGAATGCAGCTCGGTACATATGTGTGTCTCTCTTTGCAGCGATTTCCCGCCAGCCTAGAGGGAACAGTTATCTCCTTGACTTTTCTTTACCTCAAGTCAGTGGCAGACTCTCCACCCACCTATATCTGTGGCTGTGCCAGGTGAGAGTGGCAACCTCATTTAGATAAATGCTTTTCCTTTTTTTCCCCAGGAACTTCAGGTTGTAAAAGGAGTTCAAAGGAAAGTTATCTTGTCCTTTCCTTACACCCTATCCCCAACACACACACATACACACCAATCCTTTACCCTTTCCATTCTTTTTCTCTGTTTCTTTCCCTCCACATCTCAAGATTAATAATGCGGCATAACTGATCCCCCCCTCCTTATTTTATCTACACCAGATAGTGCTCAGACAGCACAAGCTAATTTTAGAGGATGACACTGCTGAGTGCTTGCGATAAGGAGCTCACAATGAGCAGGACGTTATTTTCTCTCTCTCTCAGGTTCCAGTCCTCAGGTGGAAATCACCGTAAACACGGCATGTCCCAGATCTTCAAGATTACAAAAAAATTGCAGAACATATTTTGCATCATTAAGCTTTGGAGACTGCATCTGGCATGCATCCTGTCTTACAAAATTAGCGTTTGGCTGTGATGTCTGCACTTATTTTTGTTTATACATATGGCTGTTCGCATTTGAGGGAACAAACCACAGACTTGTGCAGCTGTAGAAGAGGCACAGTACAGAAAAAAGTGACAGTCTTTGAGAAAATCATTAATATTTCATTTTAAAAGGACCCCATGCAGTTTTTCTACAGATAACACATGCTTTAAAGTGACATATTTTTTTTTAACAATTAACAAAAGACGTCGAATAACGGCAGGGGGCTCCAGATCCTTGGCTGACATAGCAACCTGTTTAGCATTTGAAGCTTAGAGCCCACAGTGCAAGTGTTTATCATACAAAATGTATTATTAATTTTCAAGCCTTCAGAAATATCGACCTCAGTATTTGTCTAACCTAATCATGTTTATTTTATCTTGCCCATAGCGTGTAAATCATGCTAAATCAGCTCTAATTACACTGGAGTGGAGTTTGTCTACAGTTGAGGCAGCAGAGATTAGATTCAAGGACAGGATTATTTTATTGCTGCGTTTTTTGTTGCCTCCTGTTCTGGATGTGTATTGCTACACTGACATGTGGGCGTGTGGGTGTTTATGATCTTATCTTACGAGGTAGATAATTGAAATTTATAGGAGGCACTAGATAACATGAATGTACATCGAGCCAGCAGACAACATCAGGAGGAGCAATATATATCCTGTAGCTGCTGTTCATTTTCCAAGAGGCTGAAAATGGAAAACCAGCGACTGGGTTATATGGTAGACTCTGACATGGACTTTAGTTGCTGGACCTGACATTTTCTCTTTGGTATAAATTGGTAAACCACATACACCGAGTGTTGGTATTACTTATTCGTAACCTGGTGGATTCAAAAACAGCAGCTGTTTTTGTTTTTTCATGTTCAGTGTTCAAAAAAGTAATATATTACAGATTATATGTTACCTTTTCAATATAAAGGATTAAGGTATATAATTACTCTCTAGAGAAAGTAATTCAGCATGATACTCTTTACATATCTTTTATTTTACTCAGTAACATGACCAGAAATAGTGCTATCAGTGTTAATCTCGTTAAAATGACGTTAACGTGGCAAATCTCCGTTAGCAAGTTAACGCGAATCGTCCCGTGCGAGAGGCTGCACAGCGCTAACGCATTAACGAGCTAACAGCACTAACGCGTTGACGGAGATTTGCCGCGTTCATGCGGTTATGACGTTAACGTCATTTTAATGAGATTAACACTGACAGCACTACCAGAAATGCATTGTAATAATAATAATGTTTCGTTAAATTACAGTCAAAGGCCAACACTAATAAGAACATGCATATGCCAACAACACAAAGCAAATGTGAAAGCTAACCCAAAGAGACTTCAAAGAGACCTCCATTGCAGTTCTGCTGTAGAAATGTGTACAGGTAGAAATGGAGGCTACAAGTCTGACTGCTCATCATTACCTTTGTGACCTCCTGAAGATCAGGCTCTGGCTCCTGTGCTGATGCCAGTGTGAACTCAAATACTTGCCATGTTGTGTTAGCAGTACAATGTAGTTGATTCTGTTGTGACCAGTTTACATTTTATCATAGCGTTCTTGTATGTTTCAAGTTTTTTTTCCCTATTAATCTGCCCATCCTGTAATGCAAATATACAGGATGGGCAACTGTAACTGTAACATAATTACAAATATATGGTAAAGGCACAGCTGTCAAAAATGTCAAAAACTTCAGCTACCAAATTACCAGCTTATTAAAATTTTAGGCCATGTACATATTATTATTATTATTATTATTATTATTATTATTATTATTATTATTATTATTATTAAATGGACTACAAATGCAATATCTCATATCTATGGCCAACAAATTATTTTATATTTTATTTCCAGTATTTCCAGTAGGAAATTCTTTTTCCCCCCCTAGGTAATGCCATAGCAAATGATAATCTCTGTCACTGCAAAGTGTTAGAGGAATGCACGCAGAGATTCTTGTCATATTCAAATGAATGTTTGACAAATGAGTTTCTCTTGAGGACATATGATACATTATTAGCATTTTATTATTACTAATGATTGTGGTGATCAGGATTATGTAGAAAAGATAAATCATTTCCCTTCCTTTCATTTAGAGAATGAAAATGGTTTATGGCACTTAGAGGAGCATTAGACCTGGGTCAAAGATTTTGATGTTAGTGGATTTTAAAGGAACATTTCTACTTGGGCCTTATTCTCATAGTTTTTAAGATCATGACCGTTGATTTTGTTGAAGATATCACCACTTCTGTCTCTCTGGAGCTTCTAGATGAGTATCACATGCAAAACCGAAAGAATGACAAACATTAAAACACAAACAAACCTTGCATGATTGCTTAATTATGTCTTTACCTGTAGTGAGCCATGATAAAAGTTCCTTATTCTGCAGCATATATAATGGATTAATAGGCTATGGTGTAACCATTGCAGAGGTCTCAGCTTCTTCATCTATATTGCATTTATACTGCAGTGATAAATCCCACTCTTGACATCTACACTGCATTAATGCTGTAATAATAGCAAAAGTAAAGGTCCCTCACAATGCATCTATCTTACAGTAGTCTTGCAGGAGCTGCTTCAACCTATTCTTTTAAAAATGTGATAAAGTAGAGTTGAAGACTTGCAGTGTGTTGCGACAGTGACCTCATATCTCAAACAACTGGGTACTGAGCCATTCCTTATGCCTGACAACTAAAAAGAGGGAAAATTAGACTTTTTGACTGTTTCTGTAAAGGCCAAAGTAACACTATAAAAGTGGCAAATAAAAAATCTTTGATTTGCTAGAGAGGGATTTGACCAGTTTTCCATGGCTCGATTTGAGGCAGACTAATAAATGCAGAGACAGTATAACTACACAGCCCACTCTATCATTCTTAACTATTGTCAGTGTTTACAATCAAGGGTACATTTTATCCTCAGAGTTTTCTGCGCAGGACTAATGTTCTCTGAATCGTACAGAGAGAAACAATTCAGGTTAAGTGTGGCAGCGGAGACACAGAACTGCCTCTGTTTGGGGATTTCAATTTGCATTCAAGTCTCTGCCCCCCTTTCTTAACTACTTCTTTTTTTCCTGCAGCCAGTAAGAGACAGAGTAAGCACACACATCGGCCTAATTGAAAGAAAAAAAAAAAACTTTGTGCAATTTCTAAGGTGGTATGAGCTTGTGTTAAAGTGTTATTTTTTAAATTGTTTGCCACTTGGCATTAACTAAAAGGAAGCTAATTTCTGTAATTACACGGTGACCACCTTTTACACGATGTTCTTGATGATATTTCTTAAAATATAAAGTGACCATGCATAATGTGTACTTGTGCAAATGAATTCATTCAGGCCTGTGAGCTATTGGCATAAGATTAACATGGTGGAAAAATAAACGTTTTTTGCAGCTTAGTTGTTACCCACTTAAATTCTAAGTACCACACTCTTGAGCTCTCAAAACCTGTTAACAACCTATTGTTTAATTTGAAATGCCCTTTGCCAGCAAAAGCAAAATAACACTTTTGTCTTACTTTACACTGAAGTAGGTTCCCCACACCGTGTTTTCATGCAGGTGTTCTTTCCCATTAATGTGGTGGAATGAACAGGTGGACAGTTTGTTTTATGGCTTATTTCACGAATCCTTTCATCCTGCTTTGTATGTTTATCTCATGGTACACTGCTCACCTGCGAAACCTTTGTTGATCCAATTTGCAACCTGCTTTGTATCACACTGCTTTAATACATGCCTGAATGCAGGAGGCATATTTGAAGTGTTACATTGTACTACATGTTTTGTGTAGGTTTGAAATGTTTGGAGGGATTTTTCAACAGAAGTATGTGGTTCTCAATTTATTTGTGTAGTGAGTCAATTCACGAGTTTTTTTTCTTTTTCGGTGTATCTGCTTTTCCACACAACCTGTCTTGACTTTTTCAGGGAAGGATTCTTGACAGTCTTTTGACAGTCCCCAGAGATAATGTGTGAACTTGTTGAACTCATTGTTGAAGAGAGCAGAAGTTAAAGGAAAGCTTTTCCAAAGGATAGGTTAGACCTTTCTGCTTTCTCCCACCTAACATGAGAAAGTTTTTCACTGAAATGATTCAGCGAAGAACATCTTATAAAAAGAATTATAATCCCTGCAAGTTAGAGTGAAAAACATGAGAATCTGACATTCAGACAAGCACGGGCAAACGATTGTACGTCTTAAATGATACAGTGATCAGCCACAACAGGAAAGCCACTATTGTGTACGTTCTCCACATGCCATCAAAAACCGCTATGATCTCTGTCATAAGATCTCCTGTGACTGTTAGCTATGTTTTGGTGTAGGTTTTTATATACTAAATACTATAAAATATCAGAAAATCAATAATAATATATAGTAATGGAGTAAGGAAATTTCATATGCCTTCATAATCATACATAGCAACATTTATAATGAAGTATTTTCTACTGGGACTGTGTACTGGCATGGCTACAGTTACAAATCAAAATGTATTTATGATGTATTTATTTCTAAAACATAATTTTGCAAAAATATTTGTATTAAATTCCTTTTGAATTTTAATTCTATTCTTCTTCTTTTTTGATGTTTGAATAATAAGCAGCATCAGAAACTATTGATGGATGGAAAAGGTTTTCATCCCCTCTTTCAGTAATGATACACAACCTGCTGTCCACAGCTTTAGAACTGTTTGAACGGGCTAAGCCTCAGAGCAGATCGTGCCAGGCACTAAAATTCAGAGTCACATAGCAGTCGGAACAAAGGTGCACTCTACCTGAACTCAAATACATCTTTATTTTTTTTACTCAAAATACAAGAGTCGCTGTCGGATTCCACCAAAAAACTGACTCCTGTGTTGAAACCTATTCATCTTAAAGACGGAAAAAAAGGTTTTAGTAATTAAAACAAGTAAGTGTCTTTCCAGTCCTGAGGATGTTCAATAAAATATTACCTTGGGAGTACTGAGTATTGACTTTTTATTTGTTCCAGTGGCTATGGTCTAATATCCTCAGGCACTTCATTTTCTCTTATTCTTAAATGTTACTCTTTGCTAAAGGGTCAAATGAACAAAAATTAAATCCCCATACAATACACAAACCGACTCAGCGGCCTGGTTGCAATACCGTCACCATTTTCTAATACCATTGGCCTTTTGACTGGATGAACACCATTTGGACCATGTAATCAAGTTCCACATCCACAGTTGGCATTAAAAGATTTTATGGTTCAGATTCATCAGCAATCCTATCACAACTTGATCAAGCATTATGTCTGGCTGCCCCACAGTGAGAAACTGAAGATGATGTGGTTTCCCTAGATTGATGTGGAGAACCATTGCTTATGGGCTTAAAGAGCATTATGTCATTCCATCATAATGACACCAAGGCACATAATCCACATGGGACATGTCTAGTTTTCTTCAGTGATGAGCTCAACTTGCGATTGCCTGCTTCATGTTTGTGTCTCATGTCTATGTTTAGACAGCTAAAAAAAATGTAAAAAGGTTTAACCTTTAAATTAATTTCCAGCCAGTGATTCTGACAGGATTTATACTTTCAATATAAACCATTAGGCAAGGAAAGGACTTTGCAAGGAGGTAATTCAAGGAGCACAGTTTTATTCGTGTTTTCACTGAATACTGTGAAATCAGACTAGCTAACTCCGTCTTCTTAGAACTTCCTATTTGTGTGCACCCAGATATGACACAGTGAAGTGCCTCAGTCCTCAATTCATCTCAACGCAACACCAAAATGTCCTGGATGTTAGCTTGTGTTTCTGGCTGGAGAAAGTTTGTCCCTACTTTTCTCTTTCTGTTTATTAGTTTTTGATACCCTTATCTTCTGTGAAGAGCATTCAATACTTTCCAACGTAACCTAAGGTATTATCTACCAAGAATGACAGAAAAGGCTGAGATGACTTTTTGGGGGTAAGACTCTAAAGAATATCATAAAAAGGCTTAATAAGTGATATGAAATAAAAAAAAAAGTTTATTGGCTTGAAGTAGCAACTGATACAGAAAAAAATAGTTTCTCAACTAGAACCAGACTACCCATGAAGAAATGTTCCTATTTAACTGAATAATCACCATAGTTGCACAGGTTCAGTAATTACCCCGCAGCAATAATAATAATAATTGTTATAAACAATAGGGTCAGCCATTAGTTACGATTTTTTTTGCAGCTGAGAACTACCCATATGGAAAAGATACATATAAATCTTATAAAGTTTGTATCTGTCTTGTGTGAAACTTGTATGAAAAGCACACAAGAGTGAAAACAGATATAAGATCCCTTGGAAAATTATATAATGAAACTTGTATGTTTTGGATACTTACTAAAACAATATATGAAAGTAATGAGAAAGTGGCCACTTTCATGAGTAAATCATATAAGGTTTTACTATTTCTTTTCCATATGGGTAATTTTATTAGTAATTAGCGATTTAATACTTTAACACTCAAGGTAAAGCATATGTCAGGCAGTCTGTTATGAGTTTATTTTGTTTTATTTGCCACATATGAATGTGGGATATGCAAACGAAAGCATTTTCTACTTCAAAATGCGAAATCTTGTGCTTCTTTACTCCGCAGAGCAGCTTTTTAATCATTTTTAAATGATAGAATCAAAGGCTCAGTACACGCAAAAAAAAGAAAGAAAAAAGAAAAAAAAAATATTTATAGAAATAAACAAGGGATGATGTTTGGTCTCATGAAGGACTGTTCAAAATATCAATACCTCTTCCCAGATTGGGGCGCACAATGGTAGATTTACTTTCTGAGATAGTTTCACAGTGACGTATGCCCAGATGCTTCTTTAGCCATGCTGTTTCAACTATTAATACTTTTCCAGCTGCAAACTACAACAGCTCTATGTATTTCTTTGGATTCGATTCATAATGAAATTGAATTTCATTCTCACCACTTGTCTGTGCAAGATATTTTCCTATAGGAATTTATGCTCATCCTTTATCCTCGGCAGCTTTTTGTTTGGAGATTTGACTTTGGCTACATGTTTATGTATGCCACATTCATCACTGTAAAACTGAGCGGTCAGAGAAACTGATAGATAAAATTGTAGTAATCACATTTTCTTCAAGAGTTTACTTTCTACTCTACTGGAAATTATAAAAAGATTATGTTATGACATTCAGCTTCAATTCCCACATGAAAGTTCAGCAAAAATCTGTGGAATGCTAATATAGTTAGAATGTAAAACAAGTAATAGAGATCATTTAAAAAACAATATTTGATATATTTGTCATTCAGCTGTAAAAGCTGGCTGACTCTGCCTGTAAATGTACATGGCCATTTTTTTTCAACTCTTAAGGATCCTGGGTCTTTTCATCCAGCGTCTTGAAACTTCATGTGTTTCATGTCTGTGCGTCTTATATTGTCAAGTTCATGCTGTCATGTCTGCGTCTCATTATGTTTCCTGTTGTATTTTGAAGAGGTCTTGTGTTTCCAGGTTCGATGTGTTTAGTTTTACTCTTCCCCTGTGATGTCATTGGCTGTGTCCCAATTAAGAGACCGCACGCTTGAAGAACGTATTTTGAGTGCGATTACGTCACCGCCACACGACGACAGCTGTCCCAATTCGAAGTGTACTTCAAATGCATACTCCAAATGCGCCGTCGATTTCCCCAAATATCAAGCGTTGTCTGGTGCACGCTTCGTGGTCCCATATACCCCACAATTCATAGCTCGGCGGTGGGTGTGGATAATTTTGCCGCAAAATACCCCACAAGAATGGCGCTCCGCAGTGGCTGCAGCCAGATCCTTCTCCAAAATACGGCAGACGGCCGAAGAGTGAACTGTCAAAAGTAAGTACTGAATATGATGCCACTTATCTATGTGCGAATGTTTAATAACGAAGGACATTTAAACATTACTGTTGGCCACATGTCGGCAAAGTTATGTGACATTAGTGATGTTTGTACTAACTTGGTTTTAAAGCCTTTACTTTAAAATATACGCCGTTCGATAGTCGACCTTAATCTTACAGAGAATATGATGATTCTATGGATAATTAAAGTCAGTCATATATCCACAAACACAACGAGCTGAAAGTCAGTGATGCTGCTCGGTTTGCAGTCCTGAATATCACGGCACAAGCAGGATTCACTGCACTGTTAATGTTAGCTGTGTTATATTGCTGCCTCTGTTCGGTGGTGTCGAGCCAAACGGACTTTAACGTGTGTTTGAACGAGCTGACGGTTCACTCGTTAAGCTGAAAGAAAGATGCTTTAATCACAGCAGTCACACATGTGTCCACTGCACCATCTGGGACTCTTCTTGTTTCGTAATAACACAAACACTAAATCCTCCTTCTCTGGTGCTGTTGTGTAGCAGTGTGTACACCTGAGACTGTCACCTGTCTGTCTGTCCTGCACTCTCTCTCTGTTTCTTTCTCTCTGATTGTGGAATAAAAGTATGAACATGTGTTTATAAGTCACACTTGTGTTTGAATCCTGCAGCTTATCACACATTTGATTTCCATGTGTGACAACTGCAAGTGTCCAGAGTGAGGACAGACTGAGGGACCCACTGCTGCACATCATCTGTGAGGCTTTGCACCCCTGATGATCCACCAGGACAAACTCAGCAGTGTGTGAGGAAGAGGAGGAGGAAGAGCCAGCAGCAGCTGACAGATGGAGAGAATAGACAGACTGTTCCCTGTTTGTGAAGGACTGCTAGGAAAGTTTAACATACCGGTAACTGTCTGTCCTGAATCAGTCTTATTAGGTAATGTTCAAATAATTTTATCATCCCAGTGTTCTCAGTATGGGAGAAAGTACTCAGGGCCTTCAAGTTACACACTATGAAAGGCAGCAACAAATTTAATGTTCAGAAAGCTAAAGTATGTATCAGCAGCAGAATGGAGCTAAAAATAAATGTTTGTTTCAGTTCTATGAAGCTTTGAGTATTTTGGATCAGTAGCACTGCTGTGTTTGTTGCATCATACACAGCAAAATCTGCAGTGTTAAATTAACACTGGATAGTGTCTATATGGGTCCACACCTCTGAGTGTTAAATACAACACTGTTGAGTGTTAAATTAACACTTTTGACAGTGTTATATGTTTAGAAGTAACCTAGTCAGTTTTGAAGATTAACAATGGCTAACACTGAGCAGTGCTGATTTTCTAACACTGGAAAATAACTCAAAATGTTAGAAATATTCCAGTGTTAGAAAAGGGCCAAATTGCATTATTATTTCTTCATGTCAATATATGGGCTACATGTAGGGCTGACGTGGACCGCAAGTTTGAGACCCCTGATTTAGAGGGTACTAAAGGACACCGATAGCATGCATGTCTGTAGTTCCATTGACTTCTAACATAGAGACAGTATTTAATAAACTTGAATAAGTATGAACCCGTTAATGAAAACAGTGAGAGGGAAAGGAAAACTACTGATTTAACTTCATTTTTAATCAGATCTTTTATACAGAGTATCATTAAATAAATGCATTATTTTCACATGTTGTTAAAGAGGTATTTAACTGCATTGAAAGTGTTGATGATTGATGCTAATTTATTTTACTTCTACAATAGAGACTTTCTTTATTATAACAACCACAAACAGGGGGTTCACAAGAGACCAGCAGTGAAAAGGTAGGGGTTTTCCCACATTTACTTTTGCTATTAAAGCCCTGTGTTTTGCACATGGTATGCAAATTAAAGTTGCAGGATTAGGTCTAGTTTTAACACTCACTGTTTTTTGTTTGTTTGGGGTTTGTTTTGTTAAAATTAATCAGAATGTTTGCAGAAATATGTAAACAAGGACAAAAATAATCCAAACCTTATATTAATAAATGAAGATAACACTGAGAATTTTTTTTGTGAACTGTGTAGTCGTATCAGCACTCTTTTAAATATAAATAAAAACAAGGGCTCACACAATATTTGTACTAATTATTATCCGTACTTAGGGAAGGATATTCTCCAGATCATGGAGGTCTTTAAAGATCAGCTAATTAAATCTAATGAGTGTGTATAGCTGTGTTTGCATGCACATGACAACCCTGAGCCTTAACAATGTTTCTTTAATGGAATAAAAGTCAACAGTCTGTCTGTAAGGTGCAGAATCCACATCTATCTGTATGGGGTTTTTGTTGTTTTTAGTTTTACTGATTGTTGAGGTTTTGATTTTGATTTACTCAGTTTACAGTCCTGCTATCACTTTGGTTACTGTTTATTATTTCCCTCGGTAATCATTAGGGGTGCAACGATACTCGTATCGATATTGAACCGTTCGATACAGTGCTTTCGGTTCGGTACGCATATGTATCGAACATTACAAAATTTTTTATTTATTTTATCAACTTTCCTTCTGACGATGCTGTCTGTGTTGAGCGCTCAGTGTATCTGCGCTCGACAGTGCAGCCTAGGCGGAGTAGTTGAACGCAGATTCACTGAGCGCAGGGCAAGCTAGCGAGACAGAAGTTAAGCTCTCCTTGCAATATGGCAAATTGAACCTCCCCCACCCTCATTCAGATCTGGCGTTTGGAACTATTTTGGTTTTCATGTGACGTATGACCCTGAAGGTAAGCGAGTCATGGACTAAAGTAAAACAGTATGTTGGATGTGCCAGGCAATGCTCAATTACATGGGTGGGAGCTAGTGTGTTAGCGCAGTTAGCTCGTTAACGTGTTGGCCGCGGTAACGGAGATTTGCCGCGTTGTGGCGTTAATGTCATTTCAACGAGATTTACGCTGACAGCACTAGTGGGAACACAACGAATATGACTGCACATTTACGCCGACATCATCCTAGTGCAAAGACAAGTGGAAGCAGACAAAAACAACAAGCATGCATGCTACAAACTTTACCCGAGTCATTTAGACAGCCGTTAGCACATGATTCTCCTTATGGGGACCTGATATGTTTAATATGCTGCTGAGAATATACTGAATATGCTGAGCCCGACGTCCTGGGGCTAGCGATTTTTCCAGTCGGGCTACCAAAATCTATCTCTTCCCTGCCCGTCTGCCTATCGTAGGAAGGAAAAATATATGTCAATGCTTTTGCATTCTTTCGGAAAAGTAGCTGGGTAATTATGTCATTGGCATTGATGAGCCACTGTCAATATGTGACATATTGAAATCGCGTTTGAATTTGCGCTTGTTTTTTGCTTTCACTTTGCAATCACAGAACTGTGTATAGAGAGCGACAGTACTGATTGGTGAGTGATGATAATTTGCGCACCAATTCCTCTGACATCTTCTTATCAATCATTAGCTTACTATGCAAACATGACAAGTGAAATCTCCCACAGCAAGCTTAAACATGTGAGAGGTTGATCACGCAGAGAATCGCTGAGCGTTATGTGAGTGCGTGTGTAAAAGCAGCAGGATATATATTTTAGTTCTGCTGAGCCAAATAAGACAAGTCAGGGTGAAGAAGTGACAGCCAAAGAAAAGCTTACCACAAAACGGAAAAGTTATGACAAATCAGACTATAAGGCAAAAAGAAAGTGCAGCTTTATGGTTTCATGGACAAAAGAATTTCTGTGGCTGCAATATGACGAGCTAAATAACCAGGGGTGCACATAAGTGGTCCGCAGGTGCGCATTCGCTGTCAAAATAAAAAACACGCACAAGATAAGAGTTGCAATGCGTGTTTGCGTACATAAGATTTTCAGGAAGAGGACAGACATTTGTTTAGAACTCTTAAAGATGTCGAAGAAGCTCCTTTAAGCAATTACTGTGATGTTCCTCCACCTCCAAAGAAATGTCAGGAGTCCGAACCACAAAAGAGGCGCATATTCTCGGAAAAGTAGTTGCAGGAGGTGAGCTGGCTTCAAACAAATGATGAACGCACAGAGATGTGGTGCGGAATGTGCCGTGAAAATTTAATAAATGACAAATTAAAAAGGCATGAACATTTTTTTTTGTATCGAAAAAATATCGAACCGTGACACCAAAGTATTGAACCGAACCGTGAATTTTGTGTATCGTTGCACCCCTAGTAATCATGTAAGCAAAACAAGAAGGGGTATATAAGTAAAGGTCTGTAAGCGTGCTTTATGCTTTACACTATATTTTAAAGTAGTCTCTTGAGTAATAGTTCTCTAGTTTTCTTTGGACGCTGGCTGCTTTTTCACTTGATTTCAGTCCAGTACTTGTACCTGACCATTTTCTTGTCAAACCACTTAGTACTGACCTATGAAACATTCAAGGATAAAAGCACCCCCCCCCCCCCCCCCCCATTTCTTTTGTTGAATTTGGGAAAAATTACAAAGACGACATAGTTTACAGGATTAAAATAGTATTTTTGCACCAGGAAGTAATTCCCAAGGAATTATTCGCTAAAAACCCAGCATGATGTGCATTGTATCCTTAAAACATTTGAGGAAACTGGCCAGGTGGAGTTCTCAGTGAAAAGGTGCCTGTCAAGAAATCATTCTTAAGGAAGGTAAACAGGGAAAACGGGCTAAGATATGCCACATTATACAAGAACTGCTCTGAAAATCATTATTAAGTGTTATATAGTGATTAATCCAAATATGGATGTAAGGTCAGGTGAGAGGCACAACACTGAGTATCTATAGCTATTTCTAAAATAGATGGTGGTGGAGGCTCAGTCATGTTTTGGGACTGCATTTCATCCAGTGGTGTGGATGCCAAAATTTATTCAATTATCAATGCAGAAAAGTACCATCAGATTTTGATCCACCATGCAAAACCATCTGGAAAGTGTCTGATTGGCAAAGGCTCAAGTTTACAGCATGGCAGTGATCCCAAACACACTGCCAATGATGAACAACATACCTGGATAGAAAAACACAGTGAAAAATTGTTAGTCATGGAATGGCCTCCCAAGAGCCCCTTAACATTACTGAAGCAGTGTGGGATAATATTGACAGAGAACGGAACAAAAAGCAGACAACTTCTAATATTGAAATGTTGATTTTTAAGCTGTACAATCTCTGCTTTGCCTCATAAACTGTATTTCTTTTGTATATTTGCAGGTTTCTATAAATTGCCTCACCTTTTTTACAATTTCCTAGCAAAGAATAAGGAAATTAAAGTTAAATTCAAACTTTTGCACAGTATTTGTTAAAAAAAAAAAGTTACACACAGTAGAATCCCTTATACTTACCTGCATACTTACTGAATTTGGCATTTCAGCACCCATATAGTCATGCAGATGTCAGGTTAAAAATCAACACATTAATAAGCACATTTGTACAAAATTATGAATTCCAACAGATGATGGTCTTTTGCAATCAGTATTGCTGTTGATCAGGTGAAACTACGTCAACCTCATCCTTGTTACTACTGGGTGGCCTGATCCAGGACAGAAGAGAGCTGCTATCCTGGGCTGCCTAATTCCCTTTCTTTCCATTTCTGAACCTGTCTCTTCTTAGTATCGTGCTGCAATTTACAAATACATACAGGTAGTGTGCGAATTAGTTAACCTAGTAAGGACGTCACGCACAAACTGACTCCGTCCACTCTGGCTGTCTCTGCTTTTTCCTCTGCAGCAGGTCAGACACACACACGACATGCTCCGTCTCATATCTTGTGGCCTTGTGCACAAACTTTGACACAATAAGATGTCTTTCATTTGAGTTATATGCCAGGACATCCCTAAGTTCCAGACAAGCAGGGAAGTGGATGTGTGCACTTTGTTGTCATCTAGCACAGCGAGTGTTCAAGAATTCATGATAATCCAAGCGATTTTTGACTAGGCCGATAAGCAATGAAAATGTGGTAAAAATCTGTAAGATTTATGGAAATTCTGTACAAATTGTCATGCATGACTCTGGATGGATACGTTGAAGACTAATGTTTATGACATCCAAATATTTGCATAGACTAATGATCACCCACTTCGATCTGCTTTTAAAACAATGACAAACATGGGCAACTGTAGGGCAACGATATTGTCACCTGCCTGTCACCAATAAAAGCAGATCAGTGAGCGAGGCTGCTTCTCAGGACGCTTGAACGGCAAGTGTACCTGGATGTGAAGGGAGAGAAAGTTGAAAGAGAGGCCAGGGCATGTGGCCTTAAGGCTAGACAGGCAGGTGCTTGAGTGCCACCTGGAGTTTTTTTCTGTGCATGCATTCGGTTCCCTCATCAATTTAATCCTCCGTTGTTTTCCACGCTGTTAAGTACACTCATGTTTCTGTGCTCCTTTCTTTGATATTTATTTCTAACCTTACTCTGTCATTTCCTGTGTCTTGTTTTGCATTTCACTTTTCTGTTGTGGCATCTGTTTTTCGTTTTATCTTTCTGTTGTGTTCTCCCCAAAACTCTAACACTTTAGATTTGGTTTGAGATTTGTTTTATTTCGGGACTTTGAATCTTGCAGGGGTGTTTTCTGGGGTAAGTCGAGAGGGGGTGGGGCAAGGGAAAGAGTAATGCTAATTGTACAGCAACCACCCAATTGGAGGAAACATGGATATGAACAGTGATGATATGTTGTTGTTGTTTTACTGAAGTACAGTTTTAATGTTTTTAGTAATTTGTAGACTGCCCCCCAGAAAAATAAATAAATAAAAATACAGGTACACTTAAATCACAATCTCGCCTACTCACATCATAGATAATATTTTTCTATGCTAATTTTCTACAGTGCATTTATTGAGTTTCCTAAAGCATATGTGCCAAATAATTTTTTGTAGTTTTTAGCATAGTCAGTCTTGATTATTTAATCATGTGTCTATATCAGGAGAAAATCAAAATAACATTTGATATAATTTTTACCCTGGTTTAGGAAAAATACGATTTGAAAGGAGCATCACAACACAAAATATCTTGTTAAGAGCAATATTGTTTGCAATGACACACTGCCAGGGCCACTGACTATAACGTAATGGGGAGCAGTGTTGTGACTGTGACAAGGGCAGCTACTGATGTTCACCTTGAGACAAGGGTCACTCTTCTGCCTCATAATCCATAAAGGAGCCATAATAGCTTCTCCCTCTGCCAGACACGACCCCTTTTTACATCAAAGTAGAACAACACTGTCTGTCGGCACAGAGAGGTACTTTACTATACTCTCACAACATAAATGAACATGTACTGGCATGTAGGACAAAACAGCCTTGTGTGGAGCATGCAATGCGGAGGTAGTATGCATGCACACAGGATGTTAACATTTCATGACCTTTTTTTTCTCCCCCCAAAAAACGTTTTTTTGTTTTGTTTTGTTTTTGTTTTTTTGACAGCAGCAACAGCATACTGAGCGGCTACCATACAAATGTTGATTAGGACGACCAAATGCAGTTTGGCCTCAGTCTTAATCTTTCACTTTGTTTTTCTGAGCTAACAACTCTTGAAATAGTCCGGGAATATAAATATATAAATGAAGTGTACCTTTACGGTCTAGTCGGGGATGATGAAGACGGATACAGACACAAGTATACGCAGAATCTCAGTCACATTCATTCACTATCATCTCTCTATAAATAGAAAAGCTCTATGCTACACTGTATACATGTGTAGGTGCTATTGAAATCTGAGTCACAATTTCAGGACTTTAAGGATGCATAATTAATTCTTTATAAAACACAGAATAACAGACCAGCCTAAGGTGTAACTTGGTCATTTTACAGTCATGGGCAAAATTATTGTTGACCTTCTTCTTGAAAATTACTTACACATTCATTAGTGTATATTTATCAAAAACTACTGACTGTACCTTTAAAGCCGATTTTTCTCTTGCCATTTTTAGTTTGATCAGCTATCTCCGTTTAAACGGAATCCATGGCTAAAGCTTAAAGACACATGATACCAGCTGAAGATAACAGTATACTTGAAAATATCTTTTTGCAGCTTATTTTTGTAAAATTCTGCAAAAAAGCAAAGTCATGCATATTTGAATGACACACCATTATTACTTAAACACTGTCAACAATGCCTTATCTTAAAATATATGTTGTAAGGGTATCGTACGTATCATTGGCTTGTTTACAAGGGTATCACTTATTCACTCTTCTGCAAGGAAGGGATTGTATGTGTTTTCTATAAACTTACTATGTATAGTGTATTTTGTCATTTTTATACCAATGAAGTGTTCAGTATTCCAAGAAATATTACTCCATTTCTTACATCACTAATGCTCTTTCAACCAAAAACTGAGAAAAAGAGAAACATGGTTGGAAACTGAATGAGACAGATACATTTGTTAAAAGGTAATGTTGTTTTGCTCTTCTCTGAGAGGTTTCAGGTCCTTGAAAGGAGCAATTATGGCTGTTTCGTAGCTGCTAGCAAAAACCACTGTCACATTGTTCAAGTGTAGACTGCAAATGGATTCACCTTGATTTAGACCACAGTTTCATTGCATATTCTGCAGTATGATGATTACTATAATAGATGTGCCAGCATATTAAAAAATACAAACTGTTTCTCTTTTGATAAATTCCTTTTTATATTACAAATGAATATTTGTAACATTAGACTAATTAACACTGAATCACAAATCTTTTTATATATTTTTTATTTTACAAAGAGTGTGTCTCCTTGATTTCCCCCCCCCCTGAAATTACTTAGTAACAGCTGATTTCCTAATTCCAGAATGGATGATGGGTATCAAATTTGTCAGAACTGATTTGTAATTTCTCTGTCAGTCATTTTTTGACAGCAGCTGTCACTTTTCTCAAATGGCAGATGTGACGTCTCACTTTGGTCCCAAACTTTATGAGCTACAATCTTTGAGGAAGTAAAATTTCCCAATTTAAGGTCACCAAATACCCTGGTGCCTACAGCTCTTCTACGAATTTGCTTTTTTTGTAATTATTATGATTCAGCTCAGCCACTAAAATATATAGCAACCACATACATAGCAGAGATGGACTGTAGAGGTCTGACAAAGACAGCTATTAGAGACAGAGAGGGCTACGGGGGGGAAGCAAAATTGGACTAAAGTGAGCGGCCTAATGCCTCCACCAGCAGCTGTCAAGCCATCTCACGATGCCGTTGCTAAATGAACTCCATGGCCCTACTGTTCACACTCCACCCACCTCCTCCACCCACTGTCTTCTTCACCCTCCCTCGCTCTTTTCTGCCTCTCCTCTCTGAAATTGGGCACTGAGAATCCATTCTGGCCCACAAATCAAATCATATTATATTGTCATTTTCCATATCCACTCTTTCTCCTCCTTCCTATACATCCTTCTTACTCTATCATTCTCCTATCTCTCCCCTTTAACTTCCTCTGTCAGAATCCTTTGCTATCTCTCTCACTGCACTAAGAAAAGGGCATCTGATGTGAGGAATGATGCAAGTCCAGGAGCACAGATTTTTTTCCCCCCCGTTCCTGAGGTGTAATCCCATCAGATGAGCTGCAGACATTAGGCTCAAAAGTCACAGACTGCACGGTTGCTTTTATGTTCAAGTTGAACATTTTTCATCTCTGCGGTGCCTTTTGTAGCTGAAGTCATATGTAAGAGGCAAACCCATTTAATAATGGTTTAATATAATAGTCCTCCTTGAATGACATTTCAATGTCATCAGGGTGAATGTGTTTCATGAAACTGCCGAGTCTGTTTCATAGAAGCGTTCCAAATTAAAATCTAGACTTCGATGCCGCCTCATCATCAATACCTGCTGTTGACCTTGGAGACATTAGATTCTTAACATCCTTGACCAGTCCAAGGAAATAACTTTTCTTTCCCACTCACCAGTCCATCTCTCCACTCCACCTTTGGGCTCTTTAGGAGGAGAATATCTTTCTGAACAACCTCTTATTCCCGAGGGCACGGCAAGGCATGTGTATCTTGGAATCCAAACAGACAAAAGCAAATGAATAAAGTAGATCCCTGAGGGAATCATGACCACGGTCTGAATGCATTAGAACTAATGTCGATCACCAATGTCTTCGCCTTGTTTAGTAAGACTTGTGAACTGCCTTGATGTAAAAGATTGTGTCTGTTTGTAAAGTAATTAAACTCTACAGCAGGGACAGATGGCTCTTGGAGATGAAGAATATATTAGTTCACAACCCAAAACAAACACTCAATAATAGAAATGTAAAAACAAAAGAAAAGTCTCACTCTCAAATCAAATATTATTTTAAAAAGCACACTGTAATTAAAACAAAGAATAAATCTATAAAAATAATAAAATAAATCTAAATATATTTCCCCAGGACGATGAATTGAATAAACAAAAGAGTGTGGATGGATGGATGGGTGGATGGATGGATGGGTGCAGCAGTATTAGTCGCAGAGAACCTCCAAATTTTTGTTCCAGCAACTGCTGTCTTTCCAAAAATCTTGTAATTTCAAGGCCACGTCTCTATCTAATAAAACAGAGAGAGACATTTAATTTTGGTGGTCAGTGGAACATAAATATTGCAAGCATAGAATAAATCAATCCATCCGTCCATCCATCCACTGATGCATTCAAAAAGCCAAGTGAGAGAGAGAGAGGGAGAGTGCAATCTCTCCAAATGATATTGGGTCTTTTCCGGTCCTTCCAGTTCTCTTCCACTGGAACAGCTCATGTAGGAGGCATCCAGCAGGCATCCACGTGAGATACGCTTGACCAACCACAGCTCATTCTTTTCAATGTGGAGGAAGTCTTCTCTGTGTTCCTACCTAATGACAGAGCGTCTTACCATGTTCCTAGAGCCCAGTCTAGGTATTCTGTAAAAGAATCCCCTTTTCACCACTTGTATCCAAAATCTTATTATCTCAATCACTACCAACAGTGAGGGTCGGTCATCGAGTAAATAGTTTCAGGATTATGTAAATTTTGGATAATGTAAACGTTTATGTCTCAGATGGATTTTATCTGGTAGCCTTGGTTCCATAGCCTATTACCTTTAGTTTTAACTGAAATAAGTAGTGAGCCTAGATTATGTAGAGTAAGAGTACTAGTACTCTGCTTAGTTATGTTTAAGGTACTTCCAGACTACATTCATGTAATCCATCTGTACATTGTGATCACAGGATCAGATTCATAAAGAAAAAGCATAAATAAACCAAAGGTAAAGGTTAATGTTCTTAGTATAATGTTGTGTAAGTTAATCAATTAGAGAAGCTTGGCTTTTCTGGGAATTAAGCATTCCTTTTTATCTTTAACATATACTATAACTGCACAGGACAGTAATCTTGTAATTCAAGTTGTGTGTGGGTGTGAGAACATGTGGCTTAGTCATCACAGACCCACACTAGACAAAAGAGAAGGTCCACCTACAACCCTGAACTAACTATAAGGGAGTATTTTAGCTATTGATTGAAGCTGAACTGTTTTTCACATCTCATCAACCAGTTTGAGCAAAATAGAAAAGTAACGATGCCTACATAACTAGAGCTGCTAAAACCCTAATAGTAGCAGATGAATGAAGTGGTTTCATATAAAAAATGTAAAGGACTTGGTATGTTCTTTAATAGAGGTAATTAATAGAAGTAATTTTTGAGTACAGAGAAATATCTGTTCTTCAAAGGGGTTAATTGTACCCCCAAAGTACCATCTCTACTAGACATACTTTTGCTTTTGAGGTTTTGCCATTACAACAGTGCACATACATGCCTAAGGAATACAGAAACACTAAAGAAAGTTCTTGTTTATGCTGGAATTGTATGAAATATACAGTACTTAAAATGGCAATTTGAATTCTGCCAAATGATTCTGGGATTATAGAGGCTGTTTTGTGTTGCTTTGGGATATTTCAAATCCTTTTTAGCATTATAAGCTTTTTGAAATTCCTGTCAGTCACTGGCAGGAACTGTCAAAGCTCTGGGACTGAAAGAGTAGCAAGCTAAGTCGGCTTCATCAAGGCAGCCAATAATATCATTTCAGGATGCAAATATCCTCGTGAGGGAAATTTTTAATTCTTTTGCAATGCCCAGAAGCCACAGGCAAGTCCAAGTTCAATCTCTGCACAAAAGAACCACACTGGTTCAAATTTCTTTTCTTATTAACAGCTGGGAGGAGTGGATGCAAGCTTATTAACTTAGATCTTTTCGTTTTTTATCTTAGGTACAGGAAAGCAGCTGAGATACTCTAGCTTATTCATGTAAAAAGAAGAGTGTAAAGAAGAAAAACTATTAATAGAGAAAGAACAAAAATTACACAAATAATGATAAATCTGGGAGTGAATTAGAAATAAAGTGTGATTCTACTTCCATATATAATTATGATTGTATCAGCCTATTATGTCCATTTCATATGAGCTGACAAGGATATAAAATAATCAAGATGTTAAGTCTAAACCTATGATCTACAATCTATGATGTATTCTTCTACTTTACAATCACAAGGCAAGTATATGTGTTTGTATGTGGCATTTTTTTTGCCTGCAGGAAACATGTTTCTCGCTAAATTCTTCATGGGATTAGCAAACTTACATCAGTATTGGTTTGGGGCTAGAGAAACACCTTGACACACACACACACACACACACACACACACACACACACACACACACACACACACACACACACACAGAGGTGGGAACTTGCTGGCTTCCTCTTTTGTTATAAAGACTTTTTTTTTAATCTTCAGATCAGTTCTGTCAAATGAGTTTACTATCATAAAAGCCACAGATTTTCAGTGTTTCAAATACTCAACATAACGTTAAAGATATGCATAGTTATTGCAGATCTGATCATGATGATTATTAAAAAGAACTGGGCCATTAAATGAAATGCAGGTTTTCTTTTTTTTTTATCAACCAAGGGAAAAAGTAAATAAGGAAAAACTGAAGCGTAACATTTTGTTACACTGTTAGAGTGAATCTGATGTTGCAGCTGAATGAGGTCAAAAGTAGATTTGACTTTAACCATTCATATAATATTAACATTTTGCCTAACGAGTAATAACATGCAACAAGCAATAAGTAAAAAAACACAAAATACTTGCCTTCTCTTCTACCATCAAATATAACAAATTTGAACTACTGAAAACAAATGCAAATTAGTTTTTGACACATTTTATATTGTCTCCTTGAAGCAAAAGCGTCACCGCACTATTCTTTTTAGAAAAGCTGAGAGAAGAGCCTGAATGCCTTACTAACATCACACCATTCGTCAGTGACCTTCACCCTTCACCCTCCCCTTCCCTATAAGCAATCAATAAATATGCTATTTCAAGTCATGATGGGAAAATCAATCAGAGTATTTTTTTCAACCACCTTCCTCTCTCTCTTGGTACATTTCTCAGAGTGCCTCCAAGGGCCAGTTGTGAAAGAGGAAAGTATTTCCAAGGACTGCTGTGGATGCGATTGAGTAAGAAGATTAATGAAGCTTGACATAAGAAATGTGTTTTCACAGGACAGCAATGTATGCTGTTTGATTTTATTTCTGACAAATTTCACTCACCACAAAAAAGGCCTTAAAATTGAAGATGATTAATTGATCATTGATTTACAAGACATAGATAGAAAAAATAGCCTTTTATGAAATTGGCATTTTGTGGGATTGCATACAAAATCCAAAAATCACATTTTATGTGAACATCTCAATGATCTACCTTCTGCATTTTTGTTTTGATAGTACTCACTTTATTAAGTCTGCTTATTACAGCTGCACTCCAGTCTTTTAGAGGCAAATTAAAGGCAGTTAGTCAGAGCTGAGACACTACTCAAATGCAATACTGCCAGACTCAAAGTCTGAATCTCCAAAACCTCTTTTATTTATTCATTATTGTGTAGTTAATAAAAAGAAAATGAGAAATTACTTTAATACTCTCCATGAGAACGTATGCCTCATATATAACACATAAATGTTTCTAAGTGCATATGAAATATAAATAAATGTTTATTATAACTGACTAGTCTTATATATTAAATGACAACAATCCACTATGGTACCAGCTTGAGAGCTGAAATGACATTCAAATGCATAAAGTGAATATTACACATACCACCCCTAGTGTGGTGGTATGTGTAATATTATGTGTGCTCTGAGACTATTCACTGAGCCTGGGTCTGCTTGAGGTTTCCTTTCTGTTGAAAGGGAATATTAACACCCCAGCCTTGGCAAAGTGCCTGCTCAAAGGGGTTTGTGGGGATTCCCCCTTTAAAATTGTAAGTGGTTAACCATTTAACGGGGGTTAACTTTATAACACAGTTCATGATGATTCTGCTTGTTGTGAATTTCATGCTGCAAAAAGGCTAATTAAGGCCTATGTTGTTTTGAAGTGACAAATTAATTTGAACATAAGGGCAAAATACTAATGGAGCAAACAGTTTTTCCTTGACCTAAAATGTGTACTGAGAATCTTCATAAATCAAATGACAAGTGATTGAATTAATGGAACATATGGGTAAAATGATGGTAAAATATAAGTTATACAGCAAGGGTCGCTAAAGAGAAATAAAAACATTATCTAATTCCTTTTCCCCCTCTAGAGGGGCAGAAGACCTAGAGGGCAGATATTGGAATGTGTTAGACACCATCATCATCACTCATCAATATTTTTCCAAGAATGTCTTTCATCCCTTCAGCAGAGATTTACCGTAGACAATATCAGCTGAAGGGATTCTGCGTAAACAAAACCATCCTGCTATTGACGTCATCAATAAAATGTTATTAATCTTCATTTCTCTTCTTTTTGCATGTGTTTTCACACAAATTATATCCTAGCCTTAACCCTCTGCAAACGTTTTCACGCCAGTTGTTATAAAAATGTTAAAATCAGAGAATCACAGAATGTACGAAATCCAAAAACCTGAAACATGTCTAACTCACTTTAAGAGCTGGAAGATAAAATACTGTTGTTGTTTTTTTCAGTGAGATACAAGGTCCATCTCTTGTAACCATTTTAATGCATAGTCACATCAAGATCTGAGAAGCAAATTAATGGGTTACACGGTATTTACTGCTTTCCTTCAGTCAAACTAAATCAGATACACAGAATTTATTCCTCATTGACAACAAACTGTGATTAAAAAACGCATTAAAACAAAACAATGATAGCAGTGGTATTTGGGTAATGTATGGGTAATGATGTGGTTCTATTCAGATATCTCTGAGGAACTGGTCGAACTCCACTCTCTGCTAGAACCGTCGAAGCTGGGTCGACAAGCCCAGTGCCTACTGTTTCTGAAGAGCAGCAGCAATTGGTTGATCAAACAGCAGAAGCTCAGCAAGAAGAACTGATGGAGTTCTTCATACTCATTCTTCAGAGTATGACTCTGTTTCATCAGGATCCCTGACAGATACTCCAACTGTGGACAAGATGACAGTCCTAGATTCCTGGGAATTAGGCCTCACTCCATCCCCTGAGTTCCCTCAACTGATTCCACCGTTTGGAAGTGATGATGATATTCTGACCCTGACAGTCCCAGCCAACGATCTGTTACATGAGTTGTGAGGCAGCCGGCGATCTCAAGGGGGGGTATCAGAAGAATGTGAGAGTCTCCGGCATGTTTGTCACAAATGGAAATAATGGAAGTTGTTGTGTCTGTTAAAGCGTAAATCAAATAAAAAGAGTTGTGTATGCATTGCATTGCTAAAAGATTAATAAAAAACCATAATGTGTGTATGAGTTAAACGGTCCTTAAGACATGAGAAAAAGGAGAAGTAATTTCTGTTTAGAGTTATTAGGGAAGTTGAGCTGCAGCATTGTTGGGTGGAGTGGAAGAAAAAGAAATGCACCAAAACTGCAAGTCATGCCAGTGCGTCAAAGAGCAAAGGGGGGGGGGCAAAGGAGGAACATGACATGTCCATAGATGGTGTTTTCGTCCGGAAGATGTCTAGACATGTCTGGACAGGTCCGTAGAGGTGTATAAAGATGGGAGGCAAAATCAGAGAGGGGCTTTTTCCCTCTAGTCCCCAGCCAGTGAGTAGGTTGAGAAGAGACTGAAGATCCGCGGTGAGAAGACGAGCGAGGGACAGCAAGAGGAGGAGTCATAACCCTTCACCGGGGATCGACTGATTGGGTTGTGAATTTTGAACTGCCTACTCATCATATGCTGAGTTAGGATCGGAGTCAAGAAGGTGAAGACGGGGAGCCTTGTACTGGGCTACACTTTATCTTTCCTTTGGACTTGGCCAACACAGCGGGGAGCTGGATTCTATCAGTGTGCACAATGATCTTCCTTCCCTCCTAAAAGAAGACCCACCTCAACAACGGTTGTAGTCATTTAGCAACAGAATAGTTAGGGTTAATATAGTGTGATAAATTGATTATTTGGATTTGACTGATTAAATTGATTAAATTGCAATTGAGCTGTTTGCTAACCCCTGCTGAAATCTTGCTTCAATAAAAAATTATCTATCTGCATTCAAAGTCAGAATTGTGGACATTCATTCTATTACTTCCTTAAAACAGTAAATGGATGGGACTCTGACCCGAAGGATGGAGAGCTGGTCCAGACCACCTGTACAGGGGTAACTGGGATCTAACACTGAACTTAAGCCATCAGTTTGACCACTGACTGTAAAAAAATTAAGCCAGCAAGGTATTAACAAAAGACATTTTTCAGGATCAGAGAATCACAGAATGTATGAAATCCAAAGATAAAATACTGTTGTTGTTGTTTGTTTGTTTTTTCAGTGAGGTACAAGGTCCATCCCGTTTATTTATGCTTTGGGTTTTGATTTTCCTTATACAATCTATTTGTTATGATTATATTTCAGTTCTAGTCTGTATTTGCTATTGTTATAGCCTTTGTCACAGTATCTGTTTGTTCTCCACTAGTATTCTCCCAGTGCTTCTATGGTTACTTGAGACTCTTGGACTTTAGTTAATGCTTTTAGGTTTGTTATTTGCTGATGTTTTGGTTTTCTGGCCTTGTTCGCAACCTGCCTGCCTGTCTCACAGTCTGGCATTTGGGTGCTTTTCCTTGCAAATTATGACATACATGCATCACTGCGAAAATACATTATAGCTGTTTATTTTTGCTTTGCTATACTCTGACCGACTTACACAAGGCTGATTTTTTTTTTGCGTGTAATACTTTCCTTTTTCATATTTCCACAAAGATTTCATACCACTTTCTCTACAGTTGGCAAAGAGAAAGAATCACAGACTTTCGGTACATATTTTGATACACGGCTATTTTGTAACATTGCATTACAGAGCAAGGTAATGCCGGGAAATTATAATTCTTGTGCATGTGAAGAAAGAATACTTAACAAAACTGCTGAATGACAGTCATTTGTCTTATAACAATATAAAGTTTTAATAAGTGTCTTGCAGGGTATCCATCCATCCATTCGCTTCCGCTTATCCTTTTCAGGGTCGCGGGGGGCGCTGGAGCCTATCCCAGCTGTCATAGGGCGAAAGGCGGGGTACACCCTGGAAAGGTCGCCAGTCTGTCGCAGGGCCAACACACAGGGACAGACAACCATTCACACTCATATTCACACCTAGTGGCAATTTGGATTATCCAATTAACCTATCCCCACAAGTTGCATGTCTTTGGACAGTGGGAGGAAGCCAGAGTACCCGGAGGGAACCCACGCAAACACGGGGAGAACATGCAAACTCCACACAGAAAGACCCCGGCCTGATGGTGGAATTGAACTCAGGACCTTCTTGCTGTGCGGCAACAGTGCTAACCACCGTGCCACCGTGCTGCCGTCTTGCAGGGTAATTGTGTTAAATTTGTTAGTTTACTTCATAGCTCTTTAGTTTGAAGAAACTCAGTAACCTAAACGGGTATTTGTGTGTATAAGTCAGCCTTTCATACAGTTTTAAATATACAGATTACATTGCTACTAAAATTTATTAATTATTATACCAATTAAAATATACAGTTCAACAAATTTTACAATTTGTATGTTTGGCAGAATCATTGGCACTGCTTGGACCATGAGTCCTCTGTGCTCCCTTACTGTAACATAGGCTATATGCAGGCCTTTTTGTCTTATTTAATGTCAATGCCTCTCAGAGTCCTTAAACATTTAATATCCGCAAGGAAGGCAAAGCTGCTATTGACAAAGAATGAGTTAGTGGGTATCTGCAAGTGGGTATCTGCAAGTGTGTGTAAGCACACATCAGCTTTTTGCCTTCTATAACCATGTTGCCTTGACAACCATGCTTCTGTGCTCTTTGTCCTTTGTCACTGTGCATAGTGGCAACAGGATGAAATCATTTGTCTGATCAAGGTCATTCACAAACACAAGAGCAAATCTCATAGAGAGAATGAGCTGAAAATTCAGAATTTTACACATTAAGTCTGCAAGTAAAGTCTTAGTATGGTGAATAAAACCGTAATTTTTGATAAAAGCCTTTGATGACATTTATGGATGTATCACTTAAGGACTCCCTGGTGTCTGTTTTGTATTACTGCTTGTCTCTATTCACAAGGGGAGGCTTGGAAATCTTTAGGGGGCTGTGCTCCTCTAATCCCAGAAAAAAATGAAATATGGCGGTAGCAAGTGCCTAAAGCAATTAACAGAAAAGAAAAAAGCCAGAAGTGGCCATTGGCAAATTGGAGGGTGACATATGTCTGTTAAAAAGAGCATCCCAGTGAGACAGTTTGACATTTGAGTCCAGCAGACTGAAGTTTGTTTGCACAGTCTCATCAATTCAGTGTGGTGTTCAAGGTTGTGTCTAGATACACAACAGTACAATGTGCATGTGTGTACATGTGCTAGAATGTTTGTGTGTGTGTGTGTGTGTGTAGCAGATGTGAAATGGTCGACTGCGTTGTGACAACAGACACGGACTGGCTGGAAACAGGGTTTATTCCTATAAAACAGAGTGCAGCAGCAAAATCAGTGTCACACAGCGGCAGCAGGCTTCTCCTCACCCAGTGTGGAGTCCGTACAGCTCTGCTTGCATCATATAAAAGAAAATACAACTTATCAAAATAATAATTTTCACAACCGCCACTTCAAAATCAAATATTACAGTGGGGTAAAACAGAGACAATTATGGAATCACTAACAATAACGTATAACATTCAAATTCCCATTAAAATAGGTCAATTGCATAATACATATTCAAACAACTTTTTAACTCTTCCCAACATGGCTGAAGATACTGCTCAGAGCACAGCCTCGGGACATGAGCTCATTATACACATAAAACAAAAACTACACATTTACACATACCTATAAAACAGAGTGCAGCAGCAAAATCAGTGTCACACAGCGGCAGCAGGCTTCTTCCTCACCCTGTTTAACACAAGTCAGTTCCACACAAACGGATGATACAACAGATAAAGCGCAGTTCCAAATATCATTTTTCTCACTCAAAGCGATTGAAAACACTTTGAGAGCTTTTAACCCTAGGAGCCAATACTTAACAAAGACAAATGCACCGAATTTATATGGATAATTTAGTACAGGGAGAAGAGCTACAGAAAGCGTGCCTCACCAGTGTGGAGTCCGTACAGCTCTGGCTAGGAAACCCCACACCCGCAATGTGGCCGCAGGTGGCGTTACACTGATTAATGTCCCACTTCAACAATAACACACGGAACCTTAGTTCCACAAAAATAAAGTTCACACAATAAAAAAGTATAACCTATGTACAATACAGTTTTGAGAATGTTCACAATTCGTACATTATATCTCAGCTACATGTGCGCATGTGGGTATTTATTAAATTCACGTTTGGATTCATGTGCTTGGACTCACAAGCGTTTTAAATCATTTTTATGACTTGTTTGTCTCTACACTCTGCTAAACTCCTTAGCAATAATGGTATACAGTCAGTATAAAAACTATCCTGCAATTACAACTGCTGGATAGTTACATCTTTCCCAGTGCCAAAGTGCTTTCAAATAGATATAAGCAGGTGGCAACCTGGAGGTGTTGTTGAAAATGTAACATGGGGTACTTGGGAAGAAGACAAAACCTTGGCTTGATGATCAACCTTTCACTTTTGAGTAATGAGGCAAGTAAATCATATCACATTTACTTTAAATCTAAACTTCAAACTTGAGAAAATGCTCAGCTTGCATTGTGGAATATTTGAGTTTCTTTCCTAAATGATGATTTAATTTATTAATACCAATAAGTTATTCAAACCTGCCTGGTCCTATGTGAAAAAGTAATTGCCTCCTAAACCAAATAACTGATTGTGACACTCTTTGCAGCAAGAACTAAAATCAAGCATTTGCAATAACTGGTAATGAGTCTTGCATATTGCTGTGGGGGAATTCTGGCCCACTCTTCTTTGCCTTTTTTTTCTTTTAAATTTAGTACGCTGGAGGGTTTTCCGGGATGGACAGCCTGTTTAAGGTCATGCCAAAGCATCCCAGTCCAAGTTAATTCTAGACTTTGAGAGGTGAACTTGCTGGTGGGTTTCTGATCATACTCCATAATTCAAGTTAAGATGGCCATTCTCCTTCAACATTTTCTAGTAGAGAGCATAATTCCTGGTTCTACCAGTAATGGCAAGAAGCCCAGATCCCAAAGCAGCAAAGGAGCCCCAGACCATCGTGATGATGTTATTTTTATGAAATACTGTGTTAGCGTAAATGCAACAGGACTCAAACCTTTCATAAAATTTCACATTTTGTGTCACGAGTCCACAGATTATTTTTCATAAAAGTTTTAGGAATTGTTTTTTTTATTTTTTTTATTTATTTTATCAAAATGTGAGATTAGTCTTTCTGTTATTTTTGGTCAGCAACTATGGATACCTAGTCTTAATGTTATTTTGGGTTCTTTTGTGACCACCCGGATGAGTCATCAAAGTGCACCTGAAGTAATTTTGGAAGGCCTGTACACTCCTGGAATGTTTCACTACTTTTCCAGGTTTTCTCCATTTGTGGATAATTTATCTGCCAGATCCTTATACATAGCTTTGTAACCCTTTTAACACTGGAATCACCATTGTTCCAAACTCCCTATTACTGCAGGAGGGGTAATTTTGACCCCTCCTGCAACAACAGCAGTAATGGCAAAAGGAGTAATTTCTTAAATTTAAGTTGTTAATTTTCATCTAATTTTTCTTATTAAAAAAAAAGCATTTAAGATGATTTTTTTTAGGGGTTTTATTAGTTTAAAAAAATGATTTACAGATCATAAAGTAAAATTCAGACGGGTGACTGGGCAACTCTTTCATTCAGTAGCTCATGCTATATGGTATAAGCGGACATATTTTTTATTTATTTTGATCTGACACACTGCAAAATTCAGAATTCAATGAATAAGGATCAGTTTTTGAAAAAATCATGAAATATGATAATGATGGGGTTTTATTTGAACAGAGTTACATGATTCTTAAAATGCCAGAAGGTTAAAATGACGCCATTGGCGGTTCTAGTATTAATGACCGTTTCTCAGCTCATGGCATGATCTTTTAGCCTACTTTACTTTGTGAGACAGGTTCTATTTAAGTGAGCTATTTAAGCAGTAATCAGGCTCGGGTGCGGCTAGTGAAATTGAACACAGCTTTCCAAAAAATGTGGTTAATTACAGTTAATTAATGATTCAACAAGAGGGACAATTACTGTTTCGCGCAGGGCTAGGAAGGTTTTCATAGCTTTTCCCCTTAAAATTAAAGCATAATTTTAAAAATAATTTTGTATTTATTCAGGTTCTCTGTGTCTGATATTTAACTTTGTTTGATGATATGAAGCATGTATAATTGTGACAAATATCAAACTATGAAATCAGGATTGGACACTTTTTCACAGTACTGTGCACAAGAGTAAAGAGAAAAAAATAAAACCTTCATTAAACTCTGACTGCTATCCTCTGTCAATATTGCTACTATTATTAGATTCCTGTTCTGGTCACTTGAATGTGGGACTTCAGCCCGGACCTCAAATTTGCACAGAGAGCAAACATGACCTTTAAAGTTAAACTTACAGTATCCAAACCTCATGTTTAGAATCAATACTTGTAATGAAAATTTGGTCTGTGAAAGTCCAAGCAACAAGACGCAAACAAAACATTTAATATATGAGTTGTGCAACTGAATCACTGTTATCAAACTGATAAAGATAAACGATAAAGAAAAAAAGTAACAAATGGACCTCTGCCATTTAACAAGAAATGGAAGTGTGGTATTAGAACTAAAGTGTTAAATACAGTCAAGGGCAAAATCACATTTGCAACTGTTCTGTTCTGCTTTGTACTGCCTGCGGGACTGAAATCATGATTTAGCAAAAATCAAGCATAATATGTTTCTGGGTGCCTTCAGGATTTCTTTATTGGACTTGTTCAAATGAGAAATACACAGTATATATGTCAGAATAGTCCATTTCTGGCCATATTTCAAAATCCACCCAGAGTATGGATAATTTCTGCTTCAGGTATGCTTTACTTTCACAAAACATTGGCTTTCTGCTACATTCCCATCTGTTTCTGCCAGCCATGACAGGCTTCTTTGGTCACTCAGTTGGAGTGAGGAGTGGTGTTAAATGTGTAAAAGTGAAGTCAGCGCACATTCACTGTTTTTGGTGGACTCAGCAGGTTTCTTTCAGAAAGAATCTTTTTTTGTGGGTGCAACTGCCATAGGTTGCTTGTTACATTGTGATTATTGGAGGGGCTGGATTTCTGAATAAAAAGTGTACCTGCTGGAATAGTATTTCCATTTTTTTAAAATGCATGGTTTTCACTTTCTTTACAACCATGGTATTTGCATTCATGGCACCCATTTGACTCATAAAGGTTAACAGCCTTTGCTTATAGGTATTTAAAATTTATTCCCTCAATATTTCCTTACCAACAGTAGAACTCCCTGTACATTTATCATGCCTTGTGAATAGCATTCTGCATTCTGATGCAGAAAATGTGTATTTAGCAAATATTTTAATCAACTGGGAATTTAAACACAAAGTCCAGAAGCAATAAAGAAGAAGATAATCAGGGGAGATAGCCAGTTCTATGGGAGTAAGCCAGATAAAATACAGCAGACTATTATTGCATGTAATCGCTGACAATATTCTCATGCTACACCAGCGTGACCTACCTGAACTAATCACAAGCCCATTATACATATCCAACCACAATAAACATATTTCACTTCATTACTTGGCTTTCTGGGGAGCAATCAAGACTTCATAAATAACTCCTACAAACACAGCCTGTCAATTTCTCAGTAGTTGGAGTAATACTACTACTACTGATAATAATAATAATAATAATAATAATAATAATAATAATAATAATGATAATAATAATAATAATAATAATAATAACCACTCAACTTCTCATTCAATGGAATTTTCTTCTTTCTTATAAACCATTTGGTATATTGATTAAGTCACAAAGAATTAAACTTATTATTGTGGTACAAGGTTTCCAGTTGCATCAAAGTCATATGAGTGGATACAAGGAAACATCAGCAGTGAATGAATAATTATGTGAATGAATACGTTTTTATGTTTCTGAGAAAATCAGCATAAGGCAACATTGTTCCTGGAAGGCCTTCAGTGAGTTTTGTGGTAACAGGAAACTCACTAAAGGTGGGCTGGTGGCATTATTATACTGGGAGCATAGACCAAGGACAAAAAAGAATCCTTCTCACCATAAAGACAAAAACACAGAGTGTGACAAAATATTAAGAACAGATAATTTATTGACTGAAAAGCGATCTAAGCGAAAGGCAGTCTGAGCGACAGAGTGCAGTTGCATTCTTTTTCTAGTTGTTGATGGATCCCTTTTTATTGTGCTGATAATGGAAATGGTTGAGTACAAGTGATAAACTGATCACAACGTTTTTTAATGTCCTCACTTACCCTACTCATTAAGACACCCTATCCACACAACCAAGGACCATAAAAATATGAGTTAATCAATTAATTAGGGGGAGCTGAATCAAAGACACATCCAGAGGAAACCCAGCGGCACAGGCGGAGCGTATATATTTCAGCATGAAATATAAAACTCTATAACTTGAACTTTTTATTGCAAACAACACACGCTGATCACTATTCCTGTAAAAATATCTCAGTTAGAAAGCACATTAAAGTAATATATCTTAAAATAAGTCTTCTTAAAATTTTATGTGGTGCAGTGATTTTTATCTAGGCAAGCTTTTCCGTTGTATAAACTGGGTCACTTTAGGTTACACAACTGTAGCAGAGCTTCCTCTTCCACATAACCTGCCCCACGCCTATAATTTTGGCTGCATTAAAAATCTGTTACTCTATCTGTAATCATTCATTCATTCATTTTCTTCTGCTTATCCAATTTAGGGTTGCAGGGGGGTTTTGTGTGACGAAGCTCACATACACACGGGAAAACATGCAAACTATACACAGAAAGGCTTTAGCCTGGATTCAGTTGCTGTGAAGTGGTAGTGCACTCCACTATCGTGCGCCTCAGTTTGTAACCGTGTCTTCCCTGAATATTGTTTGTTTTAGCAGTGGTGGAATGATTGGTAGTGGTCTTTTCAGCAGCACAGCCAAGATTGAATAATTGTAGATGTATCCAAGGAATTTTAAAGCAATACTACAGGAACCAGTGTGTTTCTGACTTTTGATGGCTTTGTGTTAATGCATATTGAAAGATGTAGATTTCAGCATAGCCCAGTAATTCAAACCAGCCAAGGCATAAGAGGACCAGCATTCACCAGTGAAATTGTATGCATATATGTGTGTGTGTGTGTGTGTGTGTGTGTGTGTGTGTGTGTGTGTGTGTGTGTGTGTGTGTGTGTGTGTCTGAGCTTACAAGAGTGACAGACAGAGGGAAAAATGTGGACTAGTAATCACAGCCTACCATTTTTCATGCAGCGCTCCCAGGTGCTATTTATAACTTATTTGGAACACTGCTTCGTCACTTTTTGACCTGAACCAACTGAACCTATGATGAGCATGTTCTTTCAGGTTTACCCAAACTGAGCAGCAGATATCACAATGGAGCACTAATCAACCATGCTTGTGTACAAATACATTTTAAGATTCACAAACTGTGAATCTTATTGTTAGTCAAATAAAAGTGGGTATAATTTAAGTTCAACACTTGGAAAATTACCCACTCTGTTGTGATGTGACCCTAAAGTGACACTACCAGGAAACGTGGTCATTTTTATTGTGCTTTAGAAAAATAGTGTCTTGATTTGGTTAACTCAGGCTTGCGTGTCCTGATTTTACCTTCATTTGATGAGTACAAAAGAAATGATTACAAGCAGAGCAAAAACCATATCTTTTCTATGGACACCTGACTATTAAAAAGACAGAATTGTCAAATATGAAATTTTTAACGCACAACAAAACATTATTTTTTCCTTTTTTAAAACTAATTTCAATTCATCAGTTTCATTACCCACTTGTTAAAATTAAAACACACACACTTTTTGTGTTTTTATATCTCTCTGTATTATCACTATCTTCCAACATTTGTCTATTGTTTTTACAACTTTACAGAACAGTTGAACTTCAATCGTATAACTGTGGGAATAATATTAAGAGGAGATAATTAGAGAGTGATGGGTGATAGAAGACCTTGCTAAGATGGTTGAGCATACAGACATTCAGAGTACTATTAAAGAAATAAAGCTTGACATATTCTCACTGCAGGGACACATCTGACAATGCTGCGTTCCACACAAGTGATCTGTGAGAGCAGTGCAGGGTTGCAATTAGTGTCATAAACTGTAGTATTATAGAATATTGCTAAAATGCATAAATATATTTTAATTGAAGTGAAACCAATGCATACACATCATATATTTCAAACTAATCCCAGTATAAATCTTTAAGACGTCTCTTTTCAAGTTGAGGGATTTATATCAAAGTAACAGCGGTCATCATTTCTGCTGTGAGATTGCAAATGTTTTGAATAGCATTTGTGAATCAAATGGTTTGGCAAAGTCTTGAAAAGAGCAGTGATCATGCATCAAAGTCTTTGTAATCCTTGTCACTAAAATTGCACTGTGATCACAGCTGACATTCCCTATCATTATTCTCTCTTGTGTGGCACAGCCAATGCCATGCACTTCACACTACAATCCAAGGCAGAGGAGAAATGTGACAGCTGGTGCCTCTAAACTTATCTGGTATATAGGTTGCTGCTTTTAAGGTGGAAATCTCTCCATTGCCTCGGGAATAATTACTAATATTATATCTAGGGCTGGATTTTAGGCCATATCGCCATATGGCCTAAAATCCATATCGCGATATAATTTGAAGCACGTGCAGTAACGATATATATCGCGATATATTCTTTTCTTCTGTATAATGTATTTTCCATACTTTAAGGCACACTTAAAATCCTTTAATTTTCTCAAAAATCGAGTGTGCCTTATGTATGAATTCTGGTTGTGCTTACTGACCTCGAACCGATTTTGGCGTGCAGAAATCTGTTAAAAAATGTTTTGATGGATTGTCAGAGCATCATGGCTGCCGTAGTGAGGAGCTTCGCGGAGTAATCTGGGTCCAAAACTCCATCTGCTTCAGGTCCCAAAGTCAAACGAACACTGAGAGTTGAAAACGGTCTAAATTCTTTCATCTTTAATAAAATCATCAGTGTTGCTGCTTTAACAGGTGTAACAATTAAGTTTAACATCCAGGCATCCATGAAAACTGTATTAAATGTAACGGAGTTAGAAGTTAACAGGAAGTTAGCCTGCTAGTTTCCACCTAAACATGACATGCCATGTTCTGACTGAGATATTTTTTAAACTAATTAAAACGTACAGCTCTGCTACCACTTCCGACATAAATGAAGACAGAAAACTAAACAGCAATGGCGTTTGCAGGGTTACTGAAGTTGGACTGCCTGGTATATAATGTTGTGCTACATGATTGCTAGCGACACAGCTATGTTAGCATAACATTAGCACAGTGAAGCTGGAGGATGAACGCCAACTTTTTTTCCACTCGATAAAAGTTAACGTGAGGGATTCTGGTGGTCAGGGACAAATGAAATCTCATAGCAGGATGCTGTACACGGGCCAAACTTCAGTCAGGAGAACAACTGAGATTATTCATCCACAATACGAGGTTAGTTATAAATACACTGCAACAACATGGGAATAGAACTCCTGCAAGAGAATTCAACATTAATGAATCAACGTTATGGAAGTGGAGGTAGCGCAGTTTTTGGCTTTCCCCATATTTCAAAAGTGCTTCATCTCTTTGCTATGACTGTCACCTGGCATAATTTGCAGATGATAATGGTTGTAGCCGCTGTGATGCTTTCGACCAAAACAGGCGCAGCTTGATGACATCATCAACATGCGCTATCACGATAGAGCGATATAGTCAAAATCTCTATCGTTGGCCAAATTTATATCGTTTCTATCATATATCGTTTACATCGCCCACCCCTAATTATACCCATACTCTCAAATAATGTCATTTAAGCTAAATATTAGTTTTTTAATGAAACAACTCAGAGTTGCAAATGAGAAAAGCTTTCCTCATGTATAATTTTAGACCACTGCTTTAGTGTTTTGTTAACATGTAGGTACTGCAGTGGTTGTGCTAAAGAATCTGCTCACTATTTAACTGCACGACATACAGCCCATATCTCTCTCTCTCTCTCTCAATGGATGACATTGAAATTACTATAACCTGACAATATCACTGCCACATTTCATTGTCATGTCTCGGACTCTTGTGGAGAATCATAAGAGATCATTTAACTCTCATTTGGCAACACAAGATTGCTCAACAAAACAAACAACAACAAAAATTTAAATACTAAAATAAATAATTTAGTATAGGAATTCAATTTATTTTGCATGTTTTAAAACAAAACGCTGGGAAAGAAACAGCAGCAGATATTTCTGTATCAGTAGCCACATGGTAGGAGGGTGAACAGGATGGTTACTACCTGTTTTTATCCTTCCGGCTTTGTGCAGACACCTTTCCTCAAATGATGCTTAATAGATCGATGCAGGTAATGTTCTAGGTTTAATTCAGCACCTTCCAATCTTGAGTCTATACTAGTACATCCCATAGCAGTTCAAATGTTTTCAAGTACTTTCTATTGCTCTTATTCCTCTGTAAAATTGTGCCTCTGTACAACTTGTCATAACTATGCATACAATATTGATGTGGAACATGCTCATTTCAACCAGTTACTAAAGAGAACACAATTTGGATTTAGCACATTTAGACATCATATCTTAAAATCATCTTTAGAAGGTAAAACATTGAACATTGCTTATGTTAGAGAAAACCGGCTAGGTGTCTTTTTGCAGTCTGCTCTGAGCTGCATCCTGATCACGTCACAAAGAGAGTGGGATGCTGTGGCCTCCAGGTTTACGTAGATGTTAATTCTAATATTTTCAATATTGCTGCAGCTGCAGTTTATGTGGCCACTGCTAAGACTGATTTCTCCCCATCTTTTCCCTAAAAATGAAGACTAATCTTATTTTAGTGCCGCTGCATCATATAAAAAGTTTGATTTTTTTCTATACTAGAGGATGTTCCTTCCAACGACAGTTTCACTGAGCTGCTACTGTAACTACAGTTGTAGTCAGTTACATATCTTGCAGCAAGGCACATAGCTACAAGTAAATGTTGAGCATGCAAATGTCTAGTCCTCTGTTTTGATCATGAGCATGAAAAGAATATTGATAGACAGCTCTGATACAATACCAGTGAGTACTGCTGCCCATGCATAGTGCAACTCTGACTCATCGACTCTGAGGAACAGTGGGAGCTTCATGTTGTTTGCTGAAGGGAGCTTATACATCAATAGCAACCAGCCTAATGAGACAGCTATTGGATTTGCTGTTTCTGATGTTGTGGCTTTTGTTTTTGATGTTCTTTAAGTTGATCTAGGCCCAGATTTACATGTTTTATACAGTTTTTTTGTGTTTATGGAAGCCAAAGTAAGTAAAACTAGAAATATTTTATCCATGCACGCATATTCACAATATAGGTCTAGATTTTGTACAGTGTGCAAAAGTGTGACATTTACATGTTCCATTTTACCTTTCTTGTGAATACTCGCCTCAGTTTGAAAAACAAACTACTCCAGAATAGTCTGAGGAATCTCCACAGTGCTGTGCCTTAAGTGTAGCCCTGACATTGATTTACACATCTTCATCAATCCAATAATCCTCAAGTCCAAGTGGTGTGTTAATAAATTTATATGGTTGGGAGCTGCAGCAGAGTCAGCATGCAGACATTCTTACATTCTTTATGTTTTGGACTCATTTTTGCTCCATGATTTTGTACTCTAATCTGTCGTGGATGGCATTGTAATGATAAAAAGAAGGCACTATTATACTGTTACAGAACAAAATGGAAAACAAGAACAATCAAGGCATACGTACATCTGCAAAACTTAACACAGGTGCACAGAATCATCATCAATTAATCAATGACCCGAGGCAAGTAGAAGAAATAAATCCCGTTCACAAGCTATAATGAACAAGCCAGGTTCGATTTGTGAAATCTTGATATAAATTTTAAGATTCCTTTATTGATCCTTTTTTGTCAACTTTTGTCAGTAAGGAACTATGCAAGTTTTAATCTGGTCTTTCTGTAACAGTATCTGTATGCCATTTCTGTGGATAGTCATGCATCAAACCAAGAAAGGGCATATAAAAAAATTTAACTACATTACTTCTGTGAACATTTTATTGTGACATGCCGGCCACTTCTCTGACATACATCCTAAAATATTTCACTGTAAAAAGTAGGCTTACCCATCTAGTGATTATACAGTAACATGGGCTCATTGGTCATTACACACACTAACAGGTTACAGTGATTTTAACAGCTAGTTAAGAAACATCATATAAAAGAGCCATCAATCATAAGTGCATTTCACCACTACACACTAACACTAAGATTAAGCTCACACCAGAGGGTGCATAAACAATCACAGCACGCAGAAGTAGATCATCCCATCAAGGCACATTGTCACCTCTACTTGAGGCTCTTGGCTTTAAAATAAAACAAAATACATACGTTATTATACAAAATTATATTCAAAACATAAGAAAAACCATCACCCTTTCTGTAGTTAACCGTACTGCAGAAACACACTGGTGATTCACAGCTATAAACAGGGCCTCCTTCCCATAGTTAAAAAAAAAGAAAGGAAAATAAAATAAAAACTTAAAACAGTCACTCAGAAACAAAATGTAAATTAAATGACCTTCAATTTCAAGCAAATAAACCAATTACTTGTTGTGTGACGTGGTTAACAACCACACATCAGCTTCTCTAAAAAAAGTAACAATTTAATAGATTAAAGGCATTAACAGCTTTTCATATTCCACACATACTGTTTTAAAAAATGATTTTGAAGAGCTGACAGGTTAAATAAAATATAATAAAACTTTCTGGGTCACCACAGAAAATCTGAGACTGATTATAACAGATACTAGTGTCCAACCATTCATTGGAATGGACACATTTTTATTTTAAGATACGACCTAGAAAGTTACCCTAAAGAAAAAAGCAGCAAAGCCAGCAACAAAATAAAAACATCAAAAAAGTGGCAAAATAAAAAGATAAAGGAAAGAAACAAAGCAGGAACACTTCTTTAGGCCAGAGTAGCATAGCAGCTCTGCTGTAAAGCTATTAGCCAACAACCCAGACCCATGCACAATAAAAATAACGTTAACAGTAAAAGATGATAACAGAAATAAATCCAAGTTCGCAAGAAGCTAAAGTTAGATACTGATCAAATGGCGTTGCCTGTTTCTAAAAGAAGCAGCCAACACAGTGCTCAGAACACCTGCTTACTACAGAGTCCAATAACATGCAGCATAAAAGAATAAATGAAAAGAATAAAAGAATAAATGACACATCAGCCATCCATGGAGAGAAGCTTCTGAGAAAGTAAGAGTCCACAGGCAATTTCTACAAAAGTACAAGTAGCAATCAATCAGCAACAATAAAACCAATTCAGACAAGGCAACTGAGACTCCTAAAAGGTGATAGTTATGGAAGCTGGGTGGAAGGAGACCTGGATGTTTACAGCAACAGGAGAGCAAGATGACAGATGTTTAGATGGAAGCTCCTACTTATAGTGTAACCTCATAATGCAATTGGCCACCGAACAAGCAATTAGCAATTAGTGACACTAAACAAGATATTCATTCTATACATGTGTATTTGCAGTATTGACAAGTGGTTCTTTGGAGAAAGGGCAACTTATGACCTAACCTGATTCTTGTGAAGTTGTCTAGAGTTCAATGCGTAAAACTGGATTACTAGGAAGCTTGCAGGGTAAAGTTAGCTCACTGTCGAGTCATTCTGATTTAGACATGTGCATTCTTACATACAGCTCATTCAACTAATGTCTAGAAAAGTTGAGGGCAGCAGAGCATATGCAAAAAGGGAACAAGCTGAGCAGAGTTACTTCTAGCCTTAACAATTAAATTTAGAAATTCAAAGCCCCAAATCCCAACCCAGTACAAGAATGACAGCAAGTTCAGCCAGAAGTTTCTCCTGCACTGACACTATATCAAGTCATATGGAAATTAATATTCTGATAAAATCGGTTTAGGGTTAAGGAGGCAGACCTAATTGTCTGTGGAGATTCAGCAAGCAGACAAGTGAACTACATTTTTCCCTATGCCTGATATTCAAACATCAGCAATGCAACAACCACTCTAATAGATGTAGAGTGATTTCTGTTTTAAAAAGGAAATTTTTGTGGTTTTCTGTGGACTAAGAGGCTTTTTTTTCCATGACTGACTCATATCAGTAAAAACAGACAGATTACAAGACATATCAAATCTTTTTATGTTGACTTTTTGACAATTATTGTGTTATTTGTTTAAAACAGTAGCCGTAGCAATTGAGCTTAATATATAAATAAATAAACCTGTTGAAATTGCTAGTGAACCTTGGGCTTAGATTTGATAACCTAATTAGTTAAAATGCTCAAAAATGTTTAAAGATATCTCTATAAAACATTTGCATTTGAGATTTTATTCCCTCAATGAAACGTTGCCATAGTAACTGTCACATTAACACTAACCTTTCCGCTATTAAGTGTTTAGCTATATTATATTTTGTACAATAAATTAATCCAATAGTTTCCATTTACCTGTCTTTGACTTGCTTGTATGTCCACTGTTGCGCTTTAATCTTTCACCACACGGACCAGCCGTGAACAACAAGGCACTCTTATCTACTTAAATTGCAAAGTGAGTCTGCAAGAGACAAGACTCTGTCCTCTCCTCTTTAATTGGGACCTTGAACGCCCAGTACGCATAAATACAAATTTGACTATGCATAACACCGTTCAAATATAAGGACAAAGTAACTGTAATAATCAACAAGAACATGAAGAACCTTGTCTTTCTGATGTAATATAACACCTAATGTTTGGTAATCACAGTTTGACATATAAAGGTGTTTTGTTTTTGTTTTTTTGGTCCAGAAGACCTACTTTATTTGGTGCAGTTTGAAAATCTCTCATACTTCTGAAACTGCAAGAGTTTTTATTGTTTTAGTTTTGTCACCATTTCTGACTTTATTATGCAAAATCTATGTATCTCTAAGGTCAAGTTGTTGTAGCTTTTACAACGCTATTCAGGTTCAGAGATTAAAGAATTTTAGATCTAAATAAAATATAGCTTCAAAGGCTGTTTGTTTACCCTTCATACCCTTGTATTATTTATTTATTTGCATACATTATATGGACATGAGTTTTGGACAACACCACTTAATATCTGAATTTAGGTGTTTTCATTACTAATGCTACATGTGTATAAAACCAATCACCTAGCCATGCATTTTGCCTTTACAAACATTTATGAAAGAACGGGTCACTCTAAAGAGCTCACTGGAGTACAGTTTGTGAAATTCTACAATCAACTTGGAAGCACTTAGAATCGACAGCGATTCAGCCAAAGTTAAAGGGTAAGGTTCGTTGCATGGGTTTCAATAGCTCAGCACATCTGGAGCTATAATGTGCATGTGGCGCAGTACTTTTGTCCATATACCATGCTTCTTCTTCTTTGTCAAAAGTGCTGTTTTCTTTTACAGTCACTCTGACACGCTCAGAAACCGTCATAATCACATTCATACTCAAGTGAAACACAACCTGTAAGTTAAATAATCATCATGATATGATTTCTTGATAAAAGTTCATTGTTGTTTCAGTCACATCATGACAGACATTGTGCACCTACTGGTAGGAACAAGCATCCAATCTCTATTTTTTCCTATATACTCTGTCCACACACACTCAACATGCAGTGAGGTGCTAAGGTCATTCTTGGCACTCCATGCTTTCGTTACTTCTGCACTCAAGGTCAGAGGTCTTTAGATTTAAAACTAGGAAAACTATAGGAGACTTTAAAAAGAAAAAAAATACTGATGGATGTGAGATAGACTGCTCCGTGAAGAAGTGTTTCAAGTTGTTGGTGTCAACTCGCTCATCTTAACGCTATAGTTTTCCTCTTCATGTTACTTCAAGTACACTGACTTGCCTCAGTGCTCTCCACCTGTGACCTTCGTCGTCTTTCTCTCTAATCCACACACCCAGCCCCACAGTCATGAATTTCTGCTTGCTGCATTCTGTGTAAAGTGAGTTATTATTTTTTTCTGCTCTGTACAACACTTGTAAGGGTCATGTAAGTCTCAAAGGGGGTTTAGAGGTACTTCCTGCTGAACCATCAGGTGATAATCCCCACATACTGTTACAGGTGATAACTGGCACACAGTATTGGGGCATTCAGTTGCACTGTAGCCAGAGGGCAGAAGGATTTTTTTTAAAGTCACAAAGTCATAGTTATTGAAGAGGCTTCACTGCAGTGCAATAGTCTCAAGTCACCACTCGTTTCTTTATGTAGTGCTAGAAACAAAGAAATTGTAAATTCGAAGCATTAAAAGTCAATAGCCTGTATGACCACCTTCTTCAATACTGCCTGAACTCTCGAAGGCTTTCATGTTATTTCTTAATTAATCTTCATGAATAGTTTTCTAGGCTTCTTGAAGGACTCTTTGGATGTTGGCTGCCTTTTGTTCCATTCTCTCTCAAGATGATTCCAAGCTGCTTCAATTATATTGCAAACTGGGCCAATTCAAGTTCATCTGGGTGGTTTTTCCGAAATCCTGGGTCTCTACTTCTCTCCACCTGCAGCTAATTATCGGCAATCAGTGTAGCAGTCTTAAGGACTAATTCAGACCCCCGTCTTTACTAGATTGTCAGCTAAACAGTAAATCTGTAAATCGATCTCCAAGTTTTCTTTGCGCCAAGTGTTCCCTTGTTTAATGTTGCGTGCTTGTGTCTTTAGCTTCCTGCACCTCCAGATCATTATACACTTACCTCCATTCTTACCTGGATTTCTTCTGTCACCGGTCCCTTGCCCCAATTCACTGCCTGCCTGAATCTTCCTCCCAGCTGCCGTCGCACCGTTCACTCGACCTCCTGTCAAAAATATGGAAATTCACCTGCCTGCCCTCCTGCTCACCACAACCATCCAACGCTTCAGGAAATAATGTCTGACGTCTTCCTTCACCTGCTGCTCACTTCGCCACTGCCCCTGGAGAGTCACCTCTCCCTCAACAGCCTCTACTTGCCAGCCTGCCAAGTAAGCAACCTTCTTTACTCACCTAGTTAAAAAAGTCACCTGAAATCTCCTGTACTTTAGATAATACCGCTCTTTCCGTTGCAGTGGATCCAGGCTCTGTGAAGTTTCCTCTGTGCTACGTTCTGCTATTGATTATCCCTGTGTTTAATAAAATCAGTTGGAATCGGCCGTGTATTGGGTCTGATTTTGGGTCCACTTTCACACTGGCCTATCAGCCTTTTAACATATTTAAAAAGCTTGTGTCAGGTCCAGTACAAGCTTTTTAAATAACCCCCTAACCCTAACCCTAACATATTTCTGCAACAAGGTGCTAGTACCAAAGTGGCTTTTGCTAATTTGTCTGCAACATGTAGAGACAACCCTGGTTCATCCCTTGGGTTAGGTGACTTTTTAATACTCAAAGGAGTTATAGGTCAGTTATTTCTTGTAAAATGGCCCAGTACAAAGGCTCGACTCAAAGTGCGTTAAAAAGTAGCCAATGTTCAAAGAAAAACTTTGAAAGACCTCTAGAGAGCCTGGAGAACTATTGGTCAAGACCACTTTAAATAACAAACTCTGGCTCCCTAGAAGAAAAATATAAAGCGATGGCAAGTGTCTCGACACAGTGCTGTTGTTCTAACTTATCAACAGACATTTGAAATGTAACAGTAAATACTCAGTGGATAACCCTAACATCCTTTCATAGATCTTTCAGGCAGAGGAAAGGCGTGTTTTCAATTCATGACAGAATTTAAAATATGATTGAGTAGGCTGAGTAAATTACCCAGATTGAAACTGCTACATCTACAATAAACGCTTTGTTCACAGGAAGTCATGCTCAGCAGATCTGTCTGTGGATTGGCTGTCATCACACCACAGCGAAGACCATCTGCGGGTCAGAGAATAATAATTTACTTCCATCTGTCTGTTCTGTTTTCTATCCATTCCTACCTCCATTCCAAACCCATTCATCTGCTTATGTTGTATCCATTTGTTCATTTATGTGAATTGTATTTAGATGCTCAGTCTGTCTCTGCACAGTCATCATTATTATCCTTGTTTCCTGTATTATAACAATTAGATGAGAACTCTTGGTCAGCAAGTACCTTGACCAAGAGCTCTTAAAGAGTTGCTTGGTCCTTTGAGAAGTTTTGGTGTTTAAACCTTCATTTAAGCACCATTTTTTTTCAGTGCATTCAATAAACACTAGATTATTTTCCTGCAAATCCGATAGCATGACTGCCAGATTAGAAAATTAAACTCTTGCTACTGCCTGACAGTTAGAGATCAGAGGCTACTTGACTAATTACTTTCTAAACATGTTATGACGGGCGATGATGCAGGTTTCTGTTGATAGAAGTAAAGCCCCTGGAGGTTCGTGCTGTGTCATCGTGGCAAAAACAAAAAACAAACAAATGAACAATTTTGTGGTCACATCACATTAGCAGTGATCCAAGGAATGCCAATTGAAATATGCCTCTGCAAAAACAATCTGGAGACAGCCTTTTGAATTTATATTCATGTTTTGTCAGTGTTTTGTTAGACTTCTCTGAGAGGGTTATAGTCTGTCACACAAATAGCCCTTTAAAATGTTCACTAGTACAGCATGAAAATGATGATGACATTAACTAAATTAGGAAAATATGTTCTTTACCACTCTTAAATTTCTCTCCCTCTCACATTTGTGAAAGAGCAACTTGCATCTGGTAAAGACATTTAAAGTAGGATGGTAATGATCTCAAGCCTGACTATCAGTAACTGATGATATGTTGACAGATTCACTTACTGAAGCACTATAAGTGCACTGTGTGATCTATCTCCATTCTCCATGTGACTGCTCAATAAGGCTTTGCTCTGTGCACCGGTCTTCACTGCATCCGATGAGTTCTGACTTGCCACTGACTATATGTGTCTGTCCACTGCTCCTCTGATCCGTGCATGACCTTAGCTCTTTTCCCACTCAGCTGTCTTTGTAGCCCAACTAACTTTGTGCGTCCAAAGTGCAAAATTCACTTGTGAATTTTCTTTTAATTATGCATATAGACAGACTCTTTAAATATCTATCTAAAGTATGTTTATGCAGCTATAGTTTCATTTACACTTTGTTTTTGTCAGATGTGAAAAGCAGTATGAAATTCCATCATGGCTCATTAATATTGCATTACAACCAGTATGCATTACAATGAAAATTATTCTTTTTTGATCATTACAGTGTCTGATAAAAGTGGCCTATTTTCACATTAGGAAAGGAAACATGACAGAAAAGCAGACTTCCCTCACAGCTCGCCAGCCTCCCAGAGGGAAAGTCATAATCTCTGGTTATGATGCCCAAACCTAATTTATTGTAAGATAAACTTTACCCAATACTGTGTTCCATGTCTTCAACTTCATGTGACATATGACAGTTTGGCATAAGTTCAGCAAGAATTATGTTTTCGTTATGATTTCTTTTTCTTTGATGTTTTCCTGTTTTGGGTAGTTTTTTTTTTTCCAGTTCAGTCTGCTCTGTCACGTTCATCTTCTTATGCTGTCAGAATCCTCCTCGTTAATTTTTTAAGTCGCCACCACATTCACCGCATTCAAAAAGATGTTGAAAACATTCCTTTGAGACTCTGATCCATGTTAACATAAATGTGCCACATACTATCTGCAAATCTATTGTCAGCTGCAAACTCAAGCAAAAAAAAAAGAGTTCTATCACATCCCAAAGGTGCTGTGATGCTCTGGTGAATGGGAATGCCACTGATGTTCAGTGAACTTACTGTCTTTATCATAAAATCAGTGTCGAAATTACTTCTGCATTATTACATGGTGCAGCATAGCACTGAAGGTAGCCACTGAAATAGGGGTAAAGTGTGGCTGTAAAGGGAAGCGGAATGTACAAAGAAAGTCTTCCTCACATTATTCCACTACCAGCATGTTGAGACAAGGCAAGTTGGGTCTACATAATATGTTGATCTTCATTATGGTCAGGTTTTTATTTTATTTTTTCAATTTACTGCTGTATTCTTTTATTGAGCCTGTGCCCACTGCAACCTCGGATTTGTATTTGTTTTTTTCTTGTCTGACAGGAATGAAACTCGATGCGGTCTGCTGCCGGTGTAGTTCATCTGCCTCCATCTTCTGTGGCATCCAATCACAGATGCTTTTCAGCTCATCACAGTTGCAACAAGTAACTCCCCGTTAGCTCTGTTAGATTACTGGTAGTTGTTTCATCCTTAAACTAGTGTGATTCAAACATTGCTGGTTGTGGTATGGCATACATTTGATACCAAAAGTATGTGATACCAAATGTATGCCGTATCATTATATATTTGTATAGTCTGTATGTTGATACCAGGTTGTGGTAAAACAACCAAAAACTAAGAAAATCAGGTTTCCCCACTTCAGAACAACTTAAGCAGTGTGATGGAACAGAGCACAAAGAAAAAATAATTATCTGGAATTAAAATGTTTATTTTACCGCTGCAGCATATTTGAGCAATGTTACCGTGTTCATCTCTTTTCCTTTTAACATCAGTGTTGCTTTTTACTGGTATGTGTTTTATGTTCTTTATAGACTTTTATTTTATAACCATTTGATAATGGAGTAAGTCACGTGATCCATGAAACACCCTTTTTAGGTTGGTCACATGCTGCCAGTGACATATCAGTCATGTATGGATGGCACTGTTAACTTAGTGAGTTCATAACCAACTTTGTGTGCCCGTTTTCCTAAACACCTGCGATCGGGTAAGTGAATCCAGGTAAAGGAAAGACCCTGGATATCCTGAACTCAGTTCATATTATAGGGCCCTGATATGGTCTTCTATTGCTGTAGCTCATCTGCTTCTGGGTTTGATGTGTTGCATGTTCAGAATCATTTTTCTGTATGCCTTGCTTGTAACCAGTGGTTACTTGAGTTTCAATTTCCTTCCTATAAGAAACTATAAAAAAATAAAGACATCTTACTGACAAATGATTGATTGCTATAGTCTTAAAAACAAAACAAAACAGCAAACATCCTCTGGGATACACTGCAACTGATATCCAAAATATGAAGAAGTTTGCATTTTGTACTTTCTACCTATGAATCACAGACAAACTCCACATGCAACAGAATGAAAATTGTTGCTGTAGGAGACCTCTCACCATTACTCTAATGCAACTCTCATGTTCAGAAGTTCTAATTGCATTAATATTTGCCATATAATAATTTACAAGGGGCACTTTAATATACGCACTTATTACTCTACCCAAATATGCAGGTATCTTTCCATCATCTGGATACCCCTACCCTAAAACAGGCAATTAGGATAAGTAGTCACACTAAGCTGGTTATCAACTTGGGAAGTTAACTCAGGATTTCTCCTGGGCATTCACATGAAAGGAGTGGTGTTGCCAGCATCTAAACGATCACAACTATGGATAATCATTCTGGTAACAGACTGGCTGATTTTGCAAAGGAAGATAATATTGGGAAAAACATGAAGTTGTTAAACACAGACTGAAAGCGACACAGCTGCTGCAGACAAAGCAGTGTGAGTGTGTGTGGGAGGGAAAGGACTGCAGTAGTTTAGTATTAAAATCACTGTATGAATTTGTGAGAGCTTCAAATGTTTTGTTCAGTAAGAATGGAGAAGAGCTACTACATTAACCTTCATCCTACCAACATATTTTACATACTCGGACAATTTATTGAGGTCCCTTAATTATTTACTGCAAGAAGGAATCATAAAAGGATAATCATAATAATAATTTAATAGTATTAGTAGGGGTAGTATTGAATTTATATGACGAAATCAATCAGTATAATATAAAATAACTGAAATAAACACAAGAGCAGTCAGCCCAGAGATGTAATCTTGCCACTATGTCCTGGGTTTGTCATAGGGGCTCACATTACATGCCAGAAACACTTCACCTATGAGGCACGCTGGCCAGATACTCATACCACCTCAACTCACCCCTTTATAATATAAAGGGGTGAGTTGAGGTGGTATGTGCAGGAGTAGCTGTTCTACTCTGGGCTCCTCACCCTGTTTTTAAGGGTGTGCACAGACACCCTTCGGAGGAAACTCATTTCCGTCACTTACATCTGTGATCTTATTCTTTCAGTCAATACCCAGAGCTCGTGACCGTAGGGGAGGGAAAGAACATAGATCAGTTGGTAAACTGAGAGCTTTACTTTCATCCTCAGCTCTCTTTTCACCACAGCAGACTGATATTATGTCTGCATCGCTGCCTAGATCGCAAAAATCTGTCTTTCAGTCACTCCACTCCACTCCACTCTCTCCTCACTCATGAACATGCTACAAGATACTTAAACTCCTCATCTTGGGGCACCAACTCGTGGATTTTCATAGGGAGGCTCTAAATGCGTAGCCAGGGTGAGGAGGGTGCCCGCTTTGGAAACCTCAGAAAAGCATCCCTGCTTTTTGCAGATGATGTGGCTCTGTTGGCTTCATTATGCTGTGACCTTCAGCATGCAGTGGAGTGGTTTGTGAAAGTGCTGGGAGTGTACACCTCCAAGGGTCAGCACTTCCAGGTCTGAAGTAGAGCAGCTGATTTCTCCTTCTGGGTTGGGGGAGAGAGGCTGCCTCCAGTAAGGAAGTTCAAATGTCTTGGGATTTTATTCACAAGTGATGAGAGCATGAGTTGGACGGGGTTCGTATTGGATTATTGTGGTGAAGCGAGAGTTAAGCCGAAAGGTGAAGCTTTCAATCTCCAAGCTCATATACTGTATGTCCCAGCCCTTGTCTGGAATAGCTGGCTTAGCCTGCTGCCACAGCAACATGAGTTTGGATAAGCAGAAGATAATGGCTGGATACTATAATAATTAAGTAACATGTTTGAAGACAGGAAGGAAAGCCAACAAAGATGCCAACTGTATAGGTTAACAGACTTGTCAGTATCACAACTTTATCAATAAACATGAGCACATCTGATAAATTTTAATGGAGTATTTCTTCAGATACATTTCTTAGAAGGTAAACAAGCACAAAAGGTGCTTTGTTTTAGGATCTTTAATTAATATTTTTATAACAATAAAATTGTCTTAAAAATATTGAGACTACAGTCAGGTAAACCCTAACCTTAGCTGGATAAGATGAAATCTTACTTGTTACTTACTTATTTGTACTTCTGTTAATCTTAGCAATATAGTGTATGTAAAAGGCAATTTTTTTGTAATTTTCTATGTTGAATATTTGTAAATTGTTGCCACTGTCCTTCCTCTGTCTTGTTTTGTTGAAGTTGTCGCGTGTTTCCTCATCCTGTGTGTCAAGTGTTTGTATTTAGATTTGGATTAGTTTCCTTTGGTTATTCCTGTTTTAGTTTGAAAGTCTGTTTTCTGTCATGTCCCATTTCATTTTTATTTCCTTCCTTCCTTCACTGATTGTATTCATCTGTTGTTTGTTTCTTCTTACCTGCTTGCTTGTCTGCAAGTGAGTCCCTGTAGCATTCCTGACTTACTACTAAGTGATTTGGGTTTTCTTTGCTCCTTTTTTTGATTTTTGTTTAGTCACTTTTTTTATTAAGGACTTTGCATTGGCCTAAATAAATGTCCGGCTTTTAAAAAACTATTCTTTCTGACAGTAACACAATTTGTTTTTGATTTATAGCCCCCTTTAATTGTACAGCTGCATTGCAGTTCTAATAGTTCAAACAGAGAAAACTTCCAAGAGAGAGAAATTAAAGAAATGTCTCTTTGATTTTTCTCTGTTTAAAAGATTATCTATGAAATTACTACTTTCCTTTGTAGTGAATACATGAGGATTATCAAACTCTTTGCCAACAGTGTGATCTCAAGATAAGATGTGTGTGTTTTCTCAAAACATTTTGCAAATGACTTGTAAATGAGTAGTAGTGAAGGTGAAAACCACTGACTGTTAAGGTGATGGAGTCCTGTGAGATTATATCTGTATTTGTCTGTTTTTAGATACAAATGTATTATTTATCAAACCCAAAAAGAAACATACTTATGATTTGTTGCAATTGTAAGTGAAAGAATTGGAAATTTAAATTCCCTTTACATACATTATATTGCTAAAAATACTTGCTCTCTTGTAGTCCTGGGTCTTTTGACCCAGTGTTTTGTGTTTTCTATTATTGTGATGTATTTTTGTTGTGGTTTTCTAGCTCTTTGGTTTTGTTCTTCCTCAGTTTAGTGTTTAGTCATTCCTGTCTGTGTGTTCCTCTGTGTTAAGTCCTTGTTCATAGTCTGTGTCTTTGCATGTGTTAGTTCCTGTTTTATTTTGAAGGTCAGTGTCTAGACCTCAGTCGGTGTGTTTCCCGTTTTATTTTGAAGGTCTGTGTTTCTTGTCAGTGTTTCTAATTTCGCTTCCCCTTGATATGTCCAATTAATCCCAGCCGTGTCTCCCTCCTGTCTCCCATCCAGTCAAGTTCTTCCACACCAAACTTGCTTACCCAGGCCTTTATGCACCTTGCTTTGTGCACTGGTGAGCAGTCATGTTGGAACAGGAAGGGGCCATGTTCACACAAGATTGGAAGCATGAAATTGCCCAAAATTTATTTTTATGCTGAAGCATTAAGAGCTCCTTTCATTGGAACTAGCCCAACTCCTGAAAAACAACCCCACACCAATATTCCCCGTCACAAAACTTTATACTTGGCACAATGCAGTTGGACAAGTTTGGAGGACTGTAGCAACTGACTTTGCAGAAACTTGGCGACCTCTGTACACTATGTGCCTCAGCATCTGCTGAACCTGCTCTGTGGTTTTATGTGGCATTTTGAATCTTGGGCAATATATAAAGAATGTGTTTTTTTTTTTTAAGCATCCCAAAAACAAGCAAAAAAAAAAAAGATATCGGGGATGCTCTTGCATCAAATATCTATGCTCATCTTACCTTATCAAATACTTATTTACTTTCTAATACAGAAAATTTGTACTACCGGTACTCAATTGATTTATTACCTCATTAAAGCATGATGCTTTATTCCAAAATCTTGCTGCACCACTGTTATCAGCTTTACCTATAACAACAATTGATACATCATTTGCTAGATCTTTTAGGGCCTGTCTTTCCTTTGGGGGTAGATTAGAATAACATCTGTTTGCTGCAGAAGTGAAAAAATAGGAGAGACCTAACCTCTTTTTCAACTAAATGACAAAAATGTTGTACACAGGCAATAGTTTCTGGGGGAATAAATAGGCTTAGGCTTGAATTTCTTACTTATTTGTACCCACTAATTGGTTTTTCCTCACTCCAGTAAGCCGGATGTACAGAGGGAGGGGTATGAACAGAGTCCTTACATGGAAAGAATACTTAAGAAAAATTTAAACAATTTAGTCTTATATTGTCACTCCATCATACAAAACAGACAGACCTTTAGATAAAATGGCATTTCCTAATAACTGAGCTGTCTCTTGGAGAGGTCTTCTTTGCATATTTATCTGTGCCCCCCTTTATTTAAGATTTCTCAACACTTTCTGCCGAGTGTAGGTACCTTATCAATTTTAGTCCCCTTATAATACTTTGGAATCCAATATTTGGATAAAGTTGGCCCATGGAGCATACAGTATGACTCCTTCTTCATCAGGTGTCCCATCTATTTAAATTAGGAGTATAAGCATTCTGGGAGGGATTGTGAAGAAAGAAAAATCCACAAAAAATCAAACGTGGAAGCCAATTACTGTGACCATTCACCCCATGTCACAAATATTGCAGCTTTCCCCATGTTTATATGGAAAATTAAAGCACCTGGGCTCTTATACATTTTATACTTGAATAATACAGGCATAAAAAAAACAACAATTTTTCCATGGTAAACAGAGCTATGAATATTTGAATTTTGGCCAATATTTGGTATACCTTAGAAAATCCTGTTAAAAATAGTAGACAAATTTAAAGACCAGTAACAAAATAAATTCCAGTTCAATCTGATTTTCTTACATTTTTTTTATTCATGAAGAATTCATGGCTCCTAAAGATAAAAAGGCAGTGAGGTGAAGCTAAAAATCTATAATTATTCCACAAAATAGAAACCACTACATGTCCTGACTTAATGCCAAGGATCTTGGGTTTTCCCACAAAAAGTGCTCTATGATGGGAAACCACTAATTTCAGCCTGGTTAGTGCAGATTATAGGATAAACTATTTCAGCTTTCTGCCAGTAAAGTCAAATTACCATTTTTCCCAGCATGGCACATGCGTGTTGTCCTTCTTTGTTCTAGAAGAGTGTGAAACATTAACATCAGCTTGAATCTGCACACCACAGGGCTAAATGAATTACTTACACAAAGAGCATACAGAAGAGAGACAATCCCAGAACATCATGTAAAACAGATGGATATAAAATGCAACCATCTATGAATAATAATGAGCAAATATGAGATTTCTAAAGTAAAAAGACAACCCCTTCTCAAGATATTAGGACAATATATAAATAAAAACAGACTAGAAAGACTTTTAAATTAGCTCTACCAGTATGGTGGCTCCATGGTTACCACTGTTGCTTTACAGCAGGAGGGTTCTGAGGGTTTGGACCCATGCTGGACTCTTCTGTTTCCAGTTTGCTTCTTACTGTATTTTATTTATTTATTTATTCGAACCAAGCTCCAGCTTCTCCCAACATCAGGCAGACAGGAATTCTAAATGCTGATATTGTTCCTTCCTGATTAATAAAGGTTAAAAGAATACACAGGTTTTTGAACTACAGCTGCATGCTTGGAAATTTTACTGATAGTCACTATAGTTATTTTGATTTTCACTAAAGATACCTAAAGTCTCTTGTAAATGGCCTTACCCTTTATAAAATCCCCCACTGATAATGCTGAGCTCCCATTCCCCTTCAAAGAAGTACTGAAGTGTTGTTTGAATACTATCATGTTCCGACAGTCTGTATTGTACCCCAGAGCTTAGCATGTTTCCTTATCCTACCAAATTGTCCTTTCACAGATAACTTAATGTGAGATACAGCACATAAAAGACTGAGATAGAAGGGGAAGAGATACAGGGATACCATTTTCAAGTTTAAAGTTCCCACATGGCTTGGAAGGTCGTTCTATCTGGGTGAGAGCTCTCTTTCTAACCATACAATATGTGGCTTACAATCCGTTTATCTCCATCCAATCAAATGAATGGAAAGTAGGAGACAGAGGGATTGATTTTGTAACAACGCTCAAGCTATTAGTGTATCATTACATGAATGCAGCACTATAATTGTCACTGACACAATGTCACAGAATGCTGCATTTCATGGAAAATGTTAATGGGCACCACATGTTTATATGATGGGCTCATTTTAATTATTGTTGATTAATTGGTTTATAACTTATTTTTGTATTTTTTGTCATCATTACAACCATTAAAAATATCCTTGAAAAATTGGCTATTTATGCATTATTGTGCTAAATACACACAGACAATGCTTCTGACTTGAAAGATTATCTGGGTAAACTCTTTTCAGTGACTACTCAGTTTGAAAGCCACAAATCATTTTTACTGTTTTGTTTTTCATATCCACAACACTAAACTGCTAGAGACCTTACAAATCAGGCCCAGCTGATGTCATAGATTTAAACAAAATAAATTAGTTTGGATAGGATGCAGTCCTGCATGTTTGTTGTGGACCTGCTGAGAGAGGTATATAATAAAGCCAGATCGACAAAACCAGGCTTTTTTTATGTTAACTTGCTAAACAAAATCAGAAGCCCTGATCAGAGATGGGGATGATGCTGATTAACCTTTAGATATAAGGCTCTCCCATAATTAAGGATTTAATTGATTAAATTGATTTAGTTTTGACAGAATGAGAGTGAAATTAATTATACTGATGGAATATTCTTTCTGATAAACAGGATGCCAATAGATTAATCAAATTTCCAATCTATGGTTTATGTGCTGCAAGCAGCTGCAAAAAAGCACATTGATGCAGTTTTGCAGCTAAATACCTGCAAACCTTGGGTAAATAGACTTACAGTTGTGAGCTTCACATCTGCATTGCTTATTGAGTACATCTTCAAGAAAATGATTAGCGAAAATGCGAAAAGCTGAAAAATTGCATGTAAAAGATGGAAAAAAGCAGTCATATACTAAGTAAGAAATATTTTAGCAATATGGCTGAGGCTAAAGATCATACAAATCCACTTGACTGTTATTTAAGAAAGTTAGAATTGCTTTAAGCAATATGGACTAAAGCTAACTGACATAAATGTTTATTTTAGGGGTCACAGAAGCCCTGTGCATGGTGTTGAGACTGAAGTTTTAAAAACCAAAAACACGTACATTTAACTCAGCTGGGCTTGACCTGGCTGCTGACTGATATTAGGTTGGCTGTTCTCAACACTGGTATTGGCTCCAGAATCCATATTGCTTGCACTTAGAGAACTGATGGATATCTCTCTAAAATATTGCAGCTGGCCTTAGTTAAATAAATAAATAAATACAACTTTTTATCAAGGTGAACTATTACACAGGCTGAACCAATGCTATTATCACAGTAGATAAACTGACAAAAAAAAAATTGATTTCATAAGTTGATGTCATGAGTTTAATGTTTTATGTAGCCTTTTAAGCCAATAAAGCTAATGATTCACTTCAGATACTCAGATGGCAATGACAATGGCAATTTTATGTGCTTAACAACAAATGATAAAAACATAAAAACCCATATAGTGTTTACAATGCCTTAAGGCAGTGAAAACAGCAAAATAACATAAAAATTAAGCAGAGCAGATGTCAGGATGGTGTGCCCTGCACTCCTGCGGCCTTAAAGCTGTACAGTATCCAGTTCCAAACTGCTCAACATTTTTTATTTAGAGATCATTTAAAGGGTAAATCAAAATGTGTATTTAAAACAACACATGGAAGCTGAGCTAAAGTTTATGCAGACATTCTGTATTTGTTTAGTGTGATAACAGATTTGTGTTTTTACTGAGCACACCTTTGTCCAATCGATTGTTAATTATTAATGACTATAGTGTGATGGAAATACTATGCTTTCTTCAGCAAAAGGAAATGAACTTAGCCTAAACATGTAACATTTTTCTGCAATGAGGCTATAAGCAAAGAGGAGTGTGATCATTTGTGTGCGGAAGTGAGTATTTGGCATAAATTAGGCAAGCCATCACAATTTCTGAGGCAGTTAATTGGACATGGATTCGTGCCATAGGTTGGCCAAAGCCTCTGAAGCTCAGAGCTCATTTGCTGGGATGCAGAACACCTTGTCAGGGTCACAAGGTGGAAAATCTTCATCCTACAAACACACACATAGACGTTTATCAGGCCCCAGATTGACTTCTTGAATCCTATCTGATATGAGCTATTTTTACATGGGATTAACTTCTTCTTTGCAGAAATGCACTTGGATTTTCTGGGCCAAAGATTTGATTTGTAACATGGTTGTTGCATATTGAGGAAATATTTATTAGACGTTACTTTATGTTGCATTTTCTGAACTTGAAACCAGTTAGTTTCAAATGCTGTAGATTTTGTCTAAAATTAGTAGAGTACATAACATAAAGATACTACCGTATCTTACATGATAACTTTAACATGCTGAGCATCATCCTTTACGAACAGTAGCAATGTGAAAATGATGTGTAAACAATTAATAATTTCCTCTCATCACATTTGCTGAAATAAAATTCTAGCAAATTGATATGATTCATGGTAGTATGGCTGCAAGGTTGTAGTTTGAGGTTAAACTGTCATATCATTCAGTAAGCTCAGTCAATTTGCCTACGATATGCCTCATAAACTAACCGAGAAAGTTATTTTTTAGCACATCAAAAAAAAGCGAACATCTATTCATCACAGGGGCATCAGCTCTCCTTAGAGTGCCCTTCTTCTTAATAGCCCCTCTCAAAGTTTTTCATCTCCTGTGAAAGTAGCAGATCCAGTGACCTGTAGTGTAGTTTTCCTTTCACACTGTCTCATGGTTGAACCTTGAGTGAGTCAATGTGTCTTTCTGACATAAAGGGTACAGACGCAGTAACACAAGAAACAACTTCACCCTCCTTTTTCTTGCTGTTAACAAAATGCAGAGGTGGCCTTCTGAGAAAGATCTGGTTTGTCCATTGGTTTATGTAACTGCCATTTGGAGAAATATCACTCTGTGGATTTAGTGAAGCTGAGCCTTTGTAATCCGCAGCACAGATACTTTTACAAATCCTGTATTTAATTAGATTTCCCCATTTAGTCATTTGCAGACAGAAGCCTAATTCCAGCATAATGCCTACAGTGAGAGCGTATTCCTGGCAAGCCCGTGGATTGCGTCCTATGTTCTACTTCAGTGTGTAATGGTCCAAGGAGTTCAATTTCACCTCAAATATCCCTTTCATTGTGTGAGCTTAACAGAACAGCAACTGGCTTACGACATGTTTTCTTTTATTTATCAAACGATCTGTGTTAAACAAAAGTATTCTTGTGAGTTATTTTAGCAGCTTAGAAAATTGTGGACTTATGAAGAGTGAGCCAATTAAATTTATAGCTGTTATATATAATACTGTGAAGTAATCCTACATGTATGCTTTTTTATGTGGGCTATAATATTTGATTTACAAGATGGCTTGTATAGTAAAACAGATGCAATTTGGCCAAATACACTGTACAACAACACCATAAAAAACAGGTTTAACTTCAATACTTAATTAAATAAAACCTTTCATAAGACAAACAGATTGAATTATTGAGTGTATGACAGTAATTGTTACATGTCTTATTGAGGTGTTCAATACACATCACTGACTGGTTTGTTTGTGTGTGAACTGTAAGAATTCATTGTGTACTGACCACCTTTGATTGTTGGTCGTTGCATCAAGAAAGAAAGTTTAATTACGAGGTCAGATAAAACTTTTCAGCTGATGTTGATTTTCTCTAACTGTATTTTGGGAACTATACTGCTGTCGTCATGGCCAAGCAATGTTGACATGTCACTTTCTTTCAAAAATTTGCCCTCCAGGCCTGTCTAGTTCAAATTAAATCCCCACGGACATGTGAAGCTATTTTCACAATCCTCATCCTCACATCCTCATCATTACTGAAAAAAAAACTGCAGCCAGTAATACAACTATATCAACACAATGACAAAATATTTTACTTAACAAATGTACAATGATAGAATAGTAGATCTTTAGATACCTCTAATACACTTGCTTATGGTTAGAAACAATATAATCTTTATTATAAAATATGAAAACCTGATCATAAGTAGTCAAGATTAGATGGATCCGATACTACAGAATTAGGTATTGGTCCAATATCAGGTAAATATAAGGCTATTATCACTGATACAGAATACTTATACTGATACTTCTAGTGTATAACTTCAGCTTAATTAAGGGAGAGCACTTTGTCTTGATTTATAAGGTAAATACATCATCATTATGCAAAATGGTACATTTTTAGGTATATGTTCACTTCAAATAAGATAATTTATTTAACACATTTAGTGGGCTGAGTATTATTTAAATGTCTGAATATAGTTTATGAGTAATCAGTCTGCTGGAATAACAAAAACAAACCCGGTTCTGGTATTTAAAATAGAAATAAAAATAGAATGCAGTGATTTGCCAATATTATTTTATTTGCAATAGAACATAGTAAACTGAGAAAATATATGATTTTAAGAAAGGCATTAGCTCATTAAGTTACTGGCAACAGGTCAGTAACATGGTTGGGTAGAAAGGAAGAAGCCAAGCTTCACAGGAATAAAGATGAAAAGAGGTTCACGAATCTTCAAAAGAATGTGTATAAAATATTTTGCAGCACTTTCAGAATAATATGTCTGCAGTGCATCCAAAAAGTCCAAGAATCTGAATAGATCAGAATGGGATGCACGTGGTCCTCAGGCCCTTGGGCAATGCTGAATGTTGTAATCTTCTTTGAGCCAAAGCTAATTTAAAATAGACTGAGACCATGAGAAAAACGTCTGTGGTCACACAAAATGAAATTTGGAATTTTTTTTCGAAAAACACGCATCCCACATCCTTTGAGAAAAAGAGGAGCCGTACCATCTGGCTTGTTATCAGTACTCACCTAACAGCCCCACTACTGCCTAGAGAACTTGCAGCATGCACATCTGGAAGGCACCATCAGTGCAGGTCTTAGAGCAACATATGCTCCCATCAAGACATTTTATTCAGGAAAGTACTTGCATATTTGTGCAAGACAATGATAAACCTCACATATCTATTAAAACTGCATGGCTTCCTATTACAAGAGCTTGTGATAGACTTCATCACAGTAGATGTCTTTCTGAAAGCGCTGTAACTAAGTTTAAGAATTCAACCCACCCACTGTTATCATCTTCAATGCCCTGTACCAACATAGAGCAGAGCAGCTACCTGAACGCTACTCCAACAGAGGTCATCTGTTAATAATTTTACCTCCTCACTACGTACGACTCTGGATACTGTAGCTCCTGTGAAAACTAAGGTCTCTAATCAGAAGTACCTGACTCGGTGGTATAATTCTCAAACACGTAGCCTAAAGCAGATGACTCATAAGCTGGAGAGGAAATGGCGTGTTACAAATTTAGAAGATCATCATTTAGCCTGAAGAAATTGTTTGTTGCTTTATAAGAAAGCCCTCCGCGAAGCCAGAATATCTTACTATTCATCACTGACTGAAGAAAATAAGAACAACCCCAGAAGAACAATGGGAGGCAGAGCCTTCAGTTTTCAGGCCCCTCTTCTGTGGAACCAGCTTCCAGTTTGGATTTGGGAGACAGGCACCGTCTCTACTTTTAAGATTAGGCTTAAAACTTTCCTTTTTGTTAAAGCATATAGTTAGGGCTTGACCAGGTGACCCTGAATCCTCCCTTAGTTATGCTGCAATAGACATAGGCTGCTGGGGATTCCCATGATGCATTGAGTTTTTCCTTTCCAGTCACCTTTCTCACTCACTATGTATTAATAGACCTCTCTGCATTGAATCGTACCTGTTATTAATCTCGGTCTCTCTTCCACAGCATGTCTTTATCCTGTCTTCCTTCTCTCACCCCAACCGGTCGCAGCAGATGGCCCCGCCCCTCCCTGAGCCTGGTTCTGCCGGAGGTTTCTTCCTGTTAAAAGGGAGTTTTTCCTTCCTACTGTCGCCAAAGTGCTTGCTCATAGCGGGTCAATGATTGTTGGGTTTTTCTTTGTATCTATTATTGTAGGATCTACTGTACAATATAAAGCACCTTGAGGCGTACTTGTCCTGCTAGACCTCAGTGCAGCGTTTGATAGTGTTGACCATAATATTCTATTAGCACGATTAGAGCACGCTGTAGGTATTACAGGTACTGCACTGCTGTGATTTGTATCATATCTATCTTTTTAGAAATGGGTTTGTATGATGATTTGTAATACTTTCTAAATGAACATTAACAAATGCATCATAACTCAAAATATTATAAAATATACTAAAATATTCTTACAATATTGTTTGCCTGTTTGATTGGACTCTGTGCTGGAGGTCTGGGTCTCACTGAGACCTTCCTCTCCTACTTTCTTTTTTAGAGTCCTCTTTTTTTTAAATCTGTGTTTTATTCCTTTGTTTGTATAAATTGGTGGTGTTGCCACGATAGCTAATAGCCTTCCTACACATATTGCAACTTGCAGTCTTTTCATTTATAGACATGAAATGAGTCCACAGGATGCTTATATTTTTCTCTGCTATTATGCTCTCACTCACTGCAGCCTACATGTGTCTTCGCAGCACTGCCAAGTCACATGACTGCACAAAACACAGCAACACAGGGGAGGGGGAGGAGCAAAAGCGTGAGCAATGCAATGGGAGTAATGTATTGAATGTACAAGAGAGATATTGAAACTAGTATCGACACAATACCAATAACAACTTTGGATTGATTCTGCCTCTCACCGAGATCCCATTACTAGATTAGCCCTAATTTGTGAACATGTGTGGATGTTTGTTGCATCTTATGTGGATGACCTATGTAATGTAATGTAATGTGATATCATGCTATGAAATACTGGATTTGGTAAAGCAGAAATTTACACAATGCTTTATTAAACCTAATTAACTAATAACAAGACCAACATTAAGCACAGGGCTATTACAGTTATGCCTGAAATATAAAAACAACTACTGTTATCATGACTTTTTTCTCTATCGGGAAAGAACGTGAAGCCATTTCTTTCCCAAATGTCAACTGGTCTCAGCACTTCCTTTCCTTTTTGTCAGAAAATCCTGATATTATAGGCTCATGTATTACTTGAGATATATAATATATATATAGCAATGTTTTAGTTGAGTTACCTTAAGTTACCACATTATTGTGCTGATACACGTGACTGCTCACAAACTATGCATATTCAGTGTTTCATGTGACACCATAATTAGGCTGTCATGAATTTCACATCTGTTTATGACAATGTCTTTGGATTCACATACAACACTAAACCCTTCCATGAATAACATGATGGAATTCACTTTCATTTCATGACTTATTAAGCCGACTATTATAAATGGGTTTTGTTGATTTTTTTTTTTTTTTTTTTAAAGACTACATGGTTTAATTATACCTCCTGATACCTGCTGATCACAAAATTACGCACAGGATTTAGAAAGCCACCAGCTTTCTAGGCTGTATTTCAAAAACCTAAAAATGCATTAACTTAACATATGCTATGAAAGATGTTTCCAGAAAAAAAAATGTCAATATGCTTTTAAGACTGGTGTACTTGTGCTGTGAGTAGACATCCATCTGTGACCCATCATCCTTAAAGCACATTCCCTACATTAAATTCACACTAAACACTAGGGTATATCTTACCATAGTATTTGATATTAGCTTTGCCATAATTCATTATTGATTTTTTTTAAAAACTTGATCTTTCTTCAAAATCATGACATTTTCAAAAGAAAACTATTTGAGAGATTAAGCCCAGGGTGAAGCTTCATCAATAATAGCCTGCAGAAGCCAGTGAAACAAAAGTGGAATTTCAGTGCTAGAGATGAACATATCTCTAAACACATGGCATACTTGAACATTCTCAAGGCTGCCTTTTCATAGTTTCTGCTTTCAAACCAACAGTGCAAATGGGAAGTCAATGCTGCTCTGTAAATAATGAACAGAGCAAAATCAGACGTTATTGGATGCACCTGCTTAAAGGGCAACTTTACTCTCTCAGCCAGCTAATAGACTGAACATTTCTGTTTTTGAAGGCTGTTGAGAGATAACCTTTAAAGATGGTGAATTGCTCCTGATGAAGTAGGGTTTGCAGGGGAAATTAAAGGTACATACCCCCCCCACCCTTTTTGTAATTGGATTCATACTGCAGGCTTAAAGGAACAATGTGTTCTAGACATTGTGCAGACAACATGCCCTCCTGTATTCTAAAGATAAGTAATAAAGGGAATGGATTCATTTTAAACTGTTTATTTAAAGTGGACTTCAATTCCCTTTCTGGTAAAGGTCAATTTGCCATCTATCAATTCACTTATCCTTCTTCAGTCCATTGTTTGAAAGTTTATACCTAAAGCAGGAGTGCCAAGCATAAGGCCTGCAGGTCAGAATTGGCATGTCAAAGACACCAATCCAGCACAATGGATGGTTTTGGAAAATGTGGCAGAAGATATAGATTTTGGACTTTTTACTACACTGAACAAAAATATAAACGCAACACTTTTGTTTTTGCTCCCATTCCCCATGGGATGGACGTAGAGACCTAAAATTCATTCCAGATACACAATATAACCATCCCTTCCAAACAGTGGTCACAAATCAGTCCAAATGTGTGGTAGTGGGCACATCTGCTATATTGAAATAATCCATCCCACCTCACAGGTGTGCCACATCAGGATGCTGATCTGACATCATGAGTAGTGCACAGGTGTACCTCAGACTGCCCACAACAAAAGGCCACCCTGGAATGTGCAGTTTTGTCTCACAGCAAAATGCCACAGATGCCACAAGCAATGAGGGAGCGTGCAATTGGCATGCTGACAGCAGGAATGTCAACCAGATCTGTCGCCCGTGCATTGAATGTTCATTTCTCAACCATAAGCCGTCTCCACAGGCGTTTTCGAGAATATGGCAGCACATCCAACCGGCCTCACAACCGCAGACCTCGTGTAACCACACCAGCCCAGGACCTCCACATCCAGCAGGTTCACCTCCAAGATCGTCTGAGACCAGCCACCCAGACAGCTGCTGGAACAATTGGTTTGCACAACCAAACAATTTCTGCACAAACTGTCAGAAACCGTCTCAGGGATGCTCAACTGCATGCCCGTCGTCCTCATCGGGGTCTTGACCTGACTCCAGCTCGTCGCCGTAACAGACTTGTGTGGGCAAATGCTCACATTCGATGGCGTCTGGCACGTTGGAGAGGTGTGCGCTTCACGGATGAATCATGGTTCACATTGTTCAGGGCAGATGGCAGCTGAGAATGTCCCAGTTCTTGCATGGCCAGCATACTCACCGGACATGTCACCCATTGAGCATGTTCGGGATGTGCTTGACCGGCGTATACGACAGCGTGTACCAGTTCCCACGAATATCCAACAACCTCGCACAGCCATTGAAGTGGAGTGGACCAACATTCCACAGGCCACAATTGACAATCTGATAGACTCCATGCGACGATGTGTTGCACTGCATGAGGCAAATGGTGGTCACACCAGATACTGACCGGTTCTGGGTCCCCAGACCCCCAATAGCGCAAAAAACTGCACATTCCAGGGTGGCCTTTTGTTGTGGGCAGTCTGAGGTACACCTGTGCACTACTCATGATGTCAGATCAGCATCCTGATGTGGCACACCTGTGAGGTGGGATGGATTATCTCAATATAGCAGATGTGCCCACTACCACACATTTGGACTGATTTGTGACCACTGTTTGGGAGGGATGGTTATATTGTGTATCTGGAATGAATTTTAGGTCTCTACGTCCATCCCATGGGGAATGGGAGCAGTAACAAAGGTGTTGCGTTTATATTTTTGTTCAGTGTATATTTTCATAGGTTTTACAGACATTTTTGTTTTTTTTACTGATGCAGATCTTCCACAGCCATTCATCCTTAACCAAAATAAATAAATAATAGATAAATTTTTACACATTTACAACTTCCAACTTTAGGCACTAATTTAAGCCTAAAGAGTCGCCCTTACAGATTTCTTTCATTTACTACAGCAGCTTTTCTTTCAATTGCGATACCTTTTCTTACATTAAAATATCCCAGAAATTAAAGGTGTTGTTAAGCTTCTGCACACCGACAAAAAGGATTTACACTGGTCTGGCACACATAAGAGCAATGTCGACTGTATGTGGCCTGCGATTTACATCTCAGGCCACGTCCCTGATCTAACGTGTCATGATCAGTAGGTGAGCGACCAAACTTGGCAGACAAGTATATCTCGGAACCCTAAGAGGGTTCTTATCTAGATCGCACATCATGATCATCATCATCGATTTGCCATGTATCAGAAATTATGCTCCTTGCCTAAAAACTAAGCATACTCACAATGCTTTCTGTATATAGAGACTGAAGTGGTTCAAACTGTATGTAGCATGTTGCCATTGCACGTTGCCATGGAAACATATCTACATTTAGTTGGATATGTATAAATGCTCTTTTATATTTTGTTCTGGTTTACTACTGGCGATACTGCAGACTAGATTCTAAAGTAATTGATTAATCTATTGGTATTTATCAGAGAAAATATTAAATTTCTCTTTTCACTTTGTTTTAATAGAAAAATAAATTTTAAAAGGCTACCAAACAAGTCCTTTTGGGTCTGACACAATTCCATAACGAGGGAGAAATCAAAATCACTTCATTTTTAAAGAGCTCTAATATGCAATGTCAGAATTAAACAACAACATTAAGAGTGGATTAAGCGGTACAACAGCGTTATTTTTTGACCTGATTTGCCGTACAGCTTTATATATCCTGTTCTCCTGGCTGCGGTACATAACCAGTCCATTGTGTGCAAAAAACAGTCAAATAATATGGTTTTAGATTTTATCTAGTCAGCCAAGTTAATATTTAGTGCAGCATTTTGTGCAAACATAAATTATTTGACAACAACAGGTGGGATAAAATGTAAAACTCATCATGATATTGTCTAAACTGGACAAAAATATGGAATGCATGACTCTGACTGACATTCCATAAGCTCTTATGGCATTTATCAATTTCTGTACTGCTACTTTATTTATTATGTTTATGTAAGATTAATCTAAAATATCTCTCCCTTATATTTGGACATTTATTTAAAAAAAACATTAGCACATCACGTATTTACAGTCATGAGAAAAGAAAGTGTTATTATTGTCATTGACAATGAAAAATAAATAAATAAATAATAATAATAATAATAATAATAATAATAATAATAATAATAATAATAATAACAACAACAACAACATGGTCTTTATCAGGCCTTTAAAATTAGATAAATACAATAACAGATGAGCAATAGCACACTAATCTGTGTCTTTTAATCTGTGTCTATACCTTGTAAAGCACTTTGTGATCTCTTATCTAGAAATGTGCTATATAAATAAAATTTTACTTACTTACTTACTTTACTACAATTTTTTATTTAACAAAAACCAGAAGTGTTTGACAAAATGACGTACACTGTCACTGCTTCTCTAGGAATTAGCAGTGTAAGTACCAGCGAAGTGCGCTTAAACAAATGCACTTTCTTCTTACTTCTTGACTGGATGAGATTTCTAGATAAAAGAAAATATTACTTATTCCTGACATGCAGCCTCTAATGAGTCTTTCAGTAAACACAAAACCAACACAATCTCACCCAAAAATCACTTTCCAATTGCAACTGCAGTCTTGCTGTAACAGCATAGCACAGTTCATCAATCAACTATAAATGAGCTGGGTTAATTAATAGGCAGCCAAAGGGTATCTATAAACATTAATATTCTTCACAATCACGACTGCATCCAGACAGCCAATTGGAAAGTGGTGAGATAGATGTATTGTAGCTGCCTAAGGGTTGTCAGGGGGAAAATGCAAGGTAGAAGAGAGGTTAAGCACCTTGGGATATTTGCAACCTCAACCTTGGGTAGTTAATTGAGGAGAAAACACAAGTGAAGTGTGCGTAACAGTTTCTAGTCTCACATGTGACTGTTGTCCCAAAACAAATTAAACCCTATAGGTATTTTTTTCCATGCAGCGTACCAGTTATTTTCAAACTATGGAAGAACATGTCAGTCACAGACAATTCACCAGAGACCTGCAATTCTCATATGCATGTAATTAGACATGACTTAGACTTTGTCATGTCTGATAACAAGCTGATTAAAAAAATTATCCAATTATGTCCTATAGTTGAGGTCTTACATGGCTCTAGGTAGAAGAGCAGCATTAAATCAGTGAAACTGGGCAAAGATGGTGGAAACAAATGTCTTATACTTGCTCTGTCTGAAACTTTTTGTCCTACTTTTATGTTAACATTTTGTGCAACTGGATCCTGATCACATTGCAAATTCATAGAGATAAGAACTGAATCCTTTTACTATTTTGACTGAAGTTAAAGGCAATTAGACATGAATTACTTAGCTTAATTAGAGAAATACCTCAGGTTAGCCGGGGGGTGCATAATGATTTAATTTCAAAGATGAGAAAGAAAAAAAAATATTATTGATGAGCACACACACGTGTGCACACGCACAATGCTTTATTTTCAAATAGGCAGTTGCATTCATTTATGCACTCATCTTTCATTCATATAATAAGGATTTAGCATTTGATGAGATACTAAATGACAGGCACCTGTCTGAGTTTTGGGCAGTTCTTTATTCATCTCCCATTTGATGGAGTTGTTGATGTGACAAACATCACTAGCACCATTGTTTAGAAATGTCTTTTTGCACCCCCATCTCAGTTTCATTACAAGAGGAAGCAGAAAGTTGATCTTGTAAGACAGCCTTCTGGGTTGCTTAATTTAATCAATAGTAGTTGATTAAAACCTTGCTCTCTTATCTCATACCCTGCACTTGTTATGATTGCCTTTGGGAACTGAAACCATATCTGCATATTTTCAGAATCTCAGAGGATGGATAATACAGTAGATAAACAGCAATATTTTGAAGTACATTTTAATTAAATATCAATGTTATAAATTATAAAATACCAAATTCACTAGACAGTTGCATTATTATTTTAGATAACTGCATTCAATATTAGGCAGTGGGTGTCTTTCCTGTTTATGAAAATAAATGCTATTGATTCAGCCCAAGTGGTTTATATTAAACGAAATCATGAATGTAGAGAGATGAAGGAAATTATATATGACATATTCTTAATTTATTGCTAATGAACAAACAGCCAGATGTCAGTGTAGCTGACCTTAAATGTGTAAAAATATAAAGTCACATAAGGTTATTTGTTTTTAAATAAATACCACTGAGTATTCATGCGCCTTCCCTTAGTCAGAAATGTGTTTTTTCTTTTTCAGTGACATTGAGTAATTTAATATTATCTCTAAAGTGCTGCTGTTGATTTAACTTAGCCTGCCAATATATTTCCAGATGTTTTCTTTCAGACCATATGTCATAATCTCAGATGTATACGTTATGCACAACGTGACAGGGCTGTATGTAAAGACTAATAAAATAGCCTAAAAGTAAGATTTGTTTTAAGTTATATATTTTCAAAGGGAAACTCTATGACTACTTTAAAAAAAATAGGTCAACAAATTTCAAGAAATAACGTAACACCATCAGTAGTTTTACTTTTCCTACTGTTTTGTGCTCAAGCATTAATCAGGTCGCACAATATAAACATAAACCTTAATGTGGAAAATGACTTTTTCATTTTGCTGCATTTTAGCACTTCAGTTGGAAAAGCAAAAATGTGCTTTCATGGGCTTTTTAAACCAACTGATTACTAAGTGCAGTAGTTAGTAGTCATAGCATTCGGTGCATTTATCTGGGATGGAGTCAACATACTCAAGTCACCAGGTTCATCATAATTAAAAATAAAATATGTCCTTCAGGGTGACAGTGTGCCTTACTGATTTGTTTTTAATAGATTTGCACAAAAATAGAAGTAAAATAAGCTGCATCAGGCTTTGGCTACTGAAGAAATACTTGTTTGTTTGTTTTTTTAGCTAAATGATAATGATTATTATTATTATTGTTAACTTTATGAAACAAGTAGTACCACTGAGGCTGAGATCTCTTTTTATATTTCTCTTTTCTTTTATCTACCTACTAAATTTAAAGTGGGTCTATAATGCTTGTGATTCATGGTTCAAACTAACTATTTATATACCTGTATCCTTTAACACACATGTCTTCTCTGTCTTGACTGCTCCATAAGTCTCCCTGTTCTCATTAAGCTTTATTTAAAGAACTGGAAGCTGTGAGTAGGAGGGAGGATTGCAAAAAGGCAAGCAAAATAAAAAGTGTCATATGTGTAAGTAGCCCAGCATATAATGTGTAATGTGTTGCTCAAACTAGAGCCACAAGATGGCATTAGGATTTGTGCCTTGTATTTTGACTCTCCCTCATAACCTTTATTTAACCAGGTAAAAACAAAACTCTTGGATTAAAAATCTCTTTTACAACAGTGTCCCCGGACACAAGGACAGCAGTACACATACATACACATACAAATCCATAAAACAGTTAAGTACAGGCAAAGAGTAGAAATAATAAATAAGTAAAGCTGTCAGGGGCTGGGTCTTACTTTGTATTGTTGATTTCTCATGTTAATATTATATTAAAATCATGTGCTATTCTTAAGTTAAGGGTCGAGTTGAGTTATTTTGTATAACTTATGAGATAATGATATGTTCTAGTATTATTAGTAATTGAGTTGAGTTTTAGTCTGGTTTTTTCTGTGCTTCCCCGTCTATGTAGGTTCCTTGTGTCTCTCTCCTCTGTGTTCCTCTCCCTCTCTCTCTCCCTCTGTCTCTTGTGTCAAGCTTGCATGTCCCAGATCATGTCTCTCCATGTTTCCTGTTTTATTTTGAAAGCCTTGTTACTATGTTCATTGTGCTTTGTTTTACTTTCCCCTGTGGCGTCATGATCATTTGTGTCAGCTGCGTCTCCCCAGGTGTTTCCACTTCCCTCATTTCCCTCCTGTCTATTTAAGTCCTCTGTTTCTCTTTGTTCATTGATGGTGTGTCTGTTTTCCTTCCTCCATGTCATACTGGATTCCAGGTACCTCATGATGCTGGTCAGGTTATGTTCATATTTCATGTTCACAGGTTTTCTCATAATAGTTACTCTTGTATACCTGCTCAGAAGCATGTCCAAGACTCGCTTATCATAGTTTTCACAGTCTAGCTTTTCCCAGTTTAGGTTTTACTTTTAGTTTTGTCTCTGTTCATTTTTGCCTTGTTTTGTATTCGTGTTTTTGGCGAAATAAACGACTCATTTTTTGTTAAGATTCCATTCCGTCTCCTTAAGTGTCTGCACTCCACTAACACACCGGCTGCTCTGCTATGACATAAAGTATAGAAACAACCAAGCTCTAACTTTAATGTCAATAATTTAATATCCTAGTAAAAGTAATTGTCTAATGCCAGAAACAAAATGAATTATAATGAATTACGCAAAACATTTGCTGCCTGAATTAACTGCATTCAAGTTTAAAATGTAAACTAATGTGAGTGTGTAAAGATGCAAAACTGAAGTGCTTGTCACATGTCAGCACAGTATCTGTGCTGTTCCTAGGACTCCACCCTTCTGGACACAGATCTCAGATGTTGCTCCTGGGATCTGCTGGAACCACTTGCCCAGTTTGGAGGTAACCATTCCAGTTATCATGAGGACTACTCCTGCCTCCACCTTCCACATCTTTTTCTATTTCTTCTCTTTGCTCTTGGTATTTCTCAAGCTCCTTGTGTTCCCACATCCTGATTTTACTGTTATTACCTGTGTCTATCACTACAGCCTTCTTCCTCTGCCTGTTATCACCAGTATATCTGGTTGTATACCCTGCCTGCTAGCACCTTGCACCAGGCTATTATGTGCTGGATTGTCTGAGGTTTTGCCTGGTGTTATAGACCTCAGTTTGTATCAGTCTTAGATGTTAAAGCTCATTCCTGTGCTGCCATGGTTAGTGCTTCTGTGCTGTCTTTCAATTTGGCTTTGTCCAACCATTGGTAGGAGAAATGGTGGATATTGAAAAATCCTATATGTCAATAGTATATGCCGTGCAGAGGCCTGTCCTTCTATGACAGTAGTTCTTGCTCTTATTCTTTCGTTCTGCTGCCTGAGGTATTCAATTAAATTTTATTTATATTATAAGGCAGACCCTACAATAATACATACAGAGAAAAACCCAACAATCATATGACCCCCTATGAGCAAGCACTTTGGTAACAGTGAGAAAGAGAAACTCCCTTCAGTGCAGATTCAGTGCAAAAAGGTCTATTAATACAGTGAGTGAGAACAGTGATTGAAGAAGAAATACTCAATGCATCATGGGAATCCCCAGCAGCCTACACCTATTGCAGCATAACTAAGGGAGGATTCATGGTCACCTGATCCAGCCCTAATTATATGCTTTAGCAAAAAGGAAAGTTTTAAGCCTGATCTTAGACAAAAAAGTAGAGATGGTGTGTGTCTCCTGAATCCAAACTGGAAGCTGGTTCCAGAGAAGAGGCCTGAAAACTAAAGGCTTTGCCTCCTATTCTACTTTTAAATACTCTAGGAACAACAAGTAAGCTTGTGGCACAGGAGCGAAGTGCTCTAATGTGATACTATGAAGTCATTAAGATAAGATGGGGCCTGATTATTTAAGACCTTGTATGTGAGGAGCAGGATTTTGAATTCAATTCTGGATTTAACAGGAAGCCAATACAGGACAAATCTGCTCTTTCTAGTCCCTGTCGGGACTCTTGCTGCAGCATTTTGGATTAGCTGAAGGCTTTCCAGGGAGTTTTTAGGACTTCCAGATAATAATGAATTACAGTAGTCCAGCCGAGAAGTAATAAATGCATGAACTAGTTTTTCAGCGTCACTCTAAAATTAGAAATATCTTGAGATATTGCACAAACGGATTAAAAGCAGTGCTACATATTTGTTTAATATGTGCGTTGAAGAACACATCCTGTTCAAAAATAACTCTGAGTACAATAACCTGAATTTAGAAGCAGAAAACAAGAGGTCATCCAGGTCTTTAGAACATTCCTGCAGTTTAACTAACTGGTGTGTTTTCTGGCTTCATGGATGGATAAATTTGTCATCTGCATGGCAGTGAAAATGGATGCTATGCCTTCTAATGATGCTGCCTAAGGGAAGCATGTATAATGTAAACAGAATTGGGCTTAGCACCGAACCCTGTGGAACTCCATAATTAACCTGAGTGTGTGAAGAGGACTCTCCATTTACATGAACAAATTGGAGTCAACTAGGTAGAAAACCACTGCAGCGCAGTACCTGTACTGCCTGCAGCATGTTCTAATAGAATATTATGGTCAACAGTATCGAACGCTGCGCTGAGGATAAGCACAGAGATGAGTCCACTGTCAGAGGCCATAAGAAGATCCTTTGTAACCTTCACTAAAGCTGTTTCTGTGCTGTGATGAGCTCTGAGATTCTTCAAAAAAGAGCCCCCTGCAGATGATCAGTTAGCTGTTTGACAACTCTTTCAAGAATTTTTGATATGAAAGGAAGATTGGCCTATTAGCTAAGACCGCTGGGTCTAGAGAGGGCTTAAGTAACAATTTGAGGTCAACAAACAAAACCACCGCTATTGGTCTGACACTAACCCACATTGGATGGATCCCTCCAAGACTGTTGGAACAACAAAAGTGAAGGTTTGGTGTGGTATATGGGGTACAACGATAGTGGGTCCATTCTTCATCAATGGAAACCTCAAGGCCACTCGATATTTGAAATTGCTACATGATGTGTTTCCCTCTTTATGCACTGAAGCTGGCACATTCCCTGAGTTTTTCCAGCAGGATGGTGCACCACCACATTATGGGTGCCAGGTCCAAGCATTCCTAGATGAACAGTTTCCTGGAAAGTGGATTGGTCGTCGTGGGCCAGTTGAATGGCCCCCAAGGTCTCACGATCTGACCCCCTTAGACTTTTATCTTTGGGGTCATCTGAAGGCAATTGTCTATGGTGTGAAGATACGAGATGTGCAGCACCTGAAACTACGGATACTGGATGCCTGTGCTGGCATTTCTTCTGCGGTGTTGCTATCAGTGTGTGAAGAGTGGGAGAAGAGGGTTGATTGACAATCCAACACAATGGGCAGCACATTGAACACATTTTATAAGTGGTCAGAAACTTGTAAATAACTCAATATAAATGGCCCACCCTGTAGTTCTGACACTCACTAGTCCTCAGCTTCCCTTCATCTGTTTAGTGTACAGTTTCAGGATTTGGGATGAAAGCCTCCATGCACGTAAGGAGCTTTATTGTCTCTTACTGAATAACTACAAAGCAAAATGCTAATAAAATGCAATGAGGAACATATTTTTAACCTTTACTGGTGAAGTTGACAAACTAGAAGAAGACATGGCAACATAATCATTCACAGATTGGTTCACTTAAATGAACCAATATGTGAATGATTGTACTAAGAACATTATTATTATTTTTTTTTTAAACTAAAGTAAATCCTGGCTACCAGTTTTTAAGTGACATAAAGAGAAATAACATAATCCTGATGAAATAAATAATGTCACTGCAATTTATGATTTATTAATTTTCATTTCGTTTTATTTATTTACTTTAAATCGGTTTCTCTAACTGCCCAGAAAAAAATGGAATCTCTAAATTAATTTTCCTCAGAGGCCACTGGTAATGATCACTTTCATGCAAGGTTTCCCTTTAATTCTGGAAGTACTACAGTAGACTTTGGCTCAAAAATACATAGAGAAACCTATTAGACAGAACTGTTACATTTAAGTTATTTTAAGTAATTTCTGTTCTTGCATATTATTACATATTGCTAACTTTTAAAAACTTCAAATGGATGACTAATGTACATTTTTTTTTCTCTCTCTCTGTTGACATTACATAAAATTTAACTGATTCTATCATTAATTGTTTTTTCCAACTATGATATTGTTGTGGTGTGGTGGCATTTTGTACAGTGGATTATTTTTTTTTTTTTTTTTTTTACACCTGTCCATATAGGATACAAACTGGACTGCACTGCTAACAATGACAGTTCTGTTCTACTCAAGTGTTTCAGAAATGCATGAAAATGCTACATCAAGCCAGCATCCGCAAGCAGTTGAGTGTGAGGATACTGGCTGAGCTTTTATGCTTCTGCTAAATAAATTAATAAATACAATCCAAATGGCTTTTAAAACATGTTTTTCTTTAGTAATAATGGTAACTCAATTAATGAGAAGTATAGTCCACTCGGTGTAAGCTGATCACGAATGCCACAGTTTTCCTTTGCCTTGGCTGACAAATTGAAGTCATATGAAGACAAATTATAAATTTGTTAATCCTGTGTACTATTGGCCATCAAGTGGTATTGTTAAATGGTAAGACAAACCCTCTCTGTTTGTTAAAGGTGTTACTTTATTGAGGTGCGGGCTCATGTTGTGGTCATGCTGGAGAAGTTGGTCATTGCTCATGTGAACTGTAACACGAACAGTGCATTTATACTATAACCATTTATACTGTTGCTTTAGGTGCATTCTACTCACTGCAATTGACTCTTAAATGATAGGTGTCCCAACTCAACCTTTTTTTTTTTTTTTAAATAAGTTTGTTTCAGAATTTGAAAAACATTTATACAATCTGTCTTTAATCCATCTCAGAATCTATCCCTCTCTACTCACATATACCTAAAATGTATTTAAAGACAAACTACTCGTGCACACCTGCTTTCAGCCTATAGCTGCCAGGCCAGTTCCACAATAAGCCAAAATGACACAAAGAGTGACATAATTTATAAAAAGGATGACAACGGCAAACACAAATTTCCTGTCAGCCTGGTCACTTGTCATCTTTTAACCTTGGATCCTATGAATAAAACTATGAAATTATAACAAGGAGAAAGTATTGGATGTTTTAATAGAACTTTAGCTTAACGTCTGTAGAGTTATCAGAAGGAATTCAAAATAAAGACAAACTTTGCAAAACTGACGGGCAAAGTTCCAACAGCCATAGTTACAAATTGACTGTTGGACAGTTTGCTTTTTGAAACCCACTGCTATCATTCTACCTCACTGATTTTGACAGACCGGTTCCATATATTCTCCTCACAATGTGCACAGACCTATTGTTGTCACAACAACCTTGGTTCAGCAATAAAAAAAATAAAATAAAAAAAGTATATAGTTGACATGGCTCTGCTGTCCAGGGCATGTCTGTGGAAGACATGGCCAACTGAAGTATTACTGAATCAAACTTAATATGAAACCCATAAAAATTGTGAAGTTATGTGTTTGCTTCCATTTCCACTCTGGCCTTGATATGAATCTTTTTCAAAAAATCCTTTAAAGTTGTGCTGAAACTGGATAAGCTGTCATCTTCAACACTGAGGTTTAAATTGAAGAAGTTGATGATAAAAATACTGTAGGAAGTTTGAAGTCTTAATCTTTATTTATTCTTTTTTTTTTTTGTTAAAGCAAATTAACTTAAACTTTCGTTTAATTTTAAGTTTTAAGAAGTTATTTGGTTTTTTGTTTATAATTTTCCACAAAATAAACGGCATATGATTTTTAAACAATGGAGTCAGAAGTGCGTTCTAAAATAAACCTCCCGTTGCCACCCACGGCCTTTTCTTGGACGTGTTTGGAACATAAAAGACCGTGACAATAGTTCTCAATGTCTTCATACAATTTGTTCAACAGAGGAGATGCCCATGGCATACACTGCCCACTCATCTTCTCAGTGTTCCAACTTTTTCACACACAAAGACAAAGCTTTAGTTTTGGTCAAATTGGTGCAAGTATCTGAGGCTGGGATATCACACCTATTGTTTATTTCTTAAATATTGCCCATGACAATATAATGATAACTTTTATAGAGAACAAGTAAAAAAAAATAAAGAATCCATATAGCATTATATTACTCTTCTGTATACCTCTTTTGAATGCTGACATTTCACAGTACTTTTTTGTATAATATCAGGAGAAAGAGACGTTAAATGCAGACCCCAAAAGATTCAGTGGGTCAAGGAATACACCACTAAACCTATTAAAGCAGATTTAGTTTTAATAGCTCTTCTAATGTTTTTTTTGTTTTTTTTATGTTTGTGTTCCTGGCTGTTAGGTTTGTAAAAGTGGTGCAATGTGCTGGCAATACAGAGCTTGAGAATGTTCTTTCAATGCAATAAAATGTTAATGCCTGTGTAGGCTAAAATGAACCACCATGGGTCATTCACAATAAGCCCAATCCATTTGAGAAAGGCAGCGCTGCACACTCTCCATTCATAATATACCACACCATTAGTTCTAATGGATGTGGGAAGATATCTGCGCTCCAACAATAATGAAAGAGCTGTTGTGGAAACATTCAACCATTGCAGAACTTGAGAAATAGATTGCAACAATGAAAATCTCTGTGAAGTCTATTTGACTCAACAAATCAATCACCATTTTTAACAGCACAGTACAGTATCTACGAACACAAACCTTTTTGTGCTCTATGAAAATCCAGATGGATCCATAGAATAGAGGCATTAGCGGCAGAAATGAATATGTCACCATCTGTAATGTCCAAATCTTTATATCCGCTTCAGAGATATGAGTGGTTTATATCAAACATGACTGCCACTATCCACTCTTAAGTATTTTTAACTGTTGCCGTTGAACAACACAATTAACCTCCAACTGTTACATTTAAATTTCACTGGCCACTTCCTAGTTGTTTTGTGCATGTCTCACCTCAGGCCCGAGATGCTTCCAGGCGGCTTAGCTGGATAAATATGTCAGTATGCTCCTTTTCCCTGAATATTCAGTTTGTGACAAAACATATTAAATAAATTGTACATAAATATCCTAAATGACAGTATACTGCTGACTGTTGGTCAGTATTCTCTAATACAAACCATATGAATATAGTGGTGACGAAGTCCTAAACAACAACTAACCCTTTATGATGTGACACATAAAGGGATGTTTTCATCCATAAGAACCACACATTGAAGAAGGTCCTGTTAAAGTTTCAACACTGACTCTCCCAAAGTTTCCCTGACATTAAAAATGGGTCTGGGCTTTTATTAATTAGGTTTTAGCACAAAAACATTTCTCCTAAGTTTACAGTCACACTAAAGAAAAGTCAGTGGTTGCTCCTTGATTGCGTTTCATTTTTTTTTTTTTTGCCCTTGGAGACCAGCTGCAAGTAGGCTGGCAGCAGTCACTCTTAGACAGCTTACTAAAAGTCTGAAAGTAACTGAACTGCCACCTAATTTATAAATGTTAATAGATTTCCAACACACTGTAAGCAAAATCAGCCTATTCACACTAGTGAGTGCATCTCTTTGCAATGGGAGATTTGTCTCAGGTGATTTCCAGCTGGTTGTATTCTGGTTATAGTCCTATATAAAAAGCTGTCAGGTACTAGTGTAATTTCCCTTTTAAATTGTCCTCCTGCAGCAACTACTGTATGTCATTATTTGCAGAAGAAATTCATAATTCTGTTTCAAATCTGTGAGGTTCTGGTTGAGTCTGAATGTGATCACTTAATGTGGATTTGTGTTTTAATGTGAATTACTCTGTATATATGCAGCAACAGAAGACAACGAATTTGGATTTTTCTCAGATTTACGTAGTTAATCGCTGTTTTACTCCAAAAGGCGACCTGACTCCATCTTCTTGCTGTTTTACTGCCATCTTAATGCACCAGACAACTGGCTGTGAGTCACAGATGAAGCAACCATTTGAAAGGCAAAGAAATTTCAGGTTCATTGCACACGGTTACAACACTTTTGGTTGTGCTGCAGTGTGTGACTGCAGGATTGGAAATGAATTGTGAAGGTTTAAGTTGATAAAAGTACTGTACACATATGATCTTTATCTTCATAAGTACCTTAGTGAAACATGCTGTTAAGGTTTTGAAACTCCTGTTAAAATAAACAAAACAGTCAATGACAGTCAGTTGAATTAGGAATGCATTTAACACTATGACCCTTGTTCAAATCTGATGTTTTTACAACCCATCAAGCCACCCTGGCATCCTCTTTTGGTTCTCTCATAATCACTAGAGAGTTTTTGTTCAAAACACGTTTTTGTTATTTCCCCAAATGATTGATATAATCTCCAATTATTGAAAGCGCATAGAATCTAAGTCATCTCTCCTTAAGCCAGACCTTCCCAAAGTGTGGGGCCCACCCCCCAGGGGAGGCGCAGAGCCATTGCAGGGGGGGGGGGGGGGGGCGCGGTATGAAAAGGGGGGGAAGAAAAAACAAAACGCTTGGACACTGCTAGCACAGGGCGCCCACAGAAATGCAAAGCAGGAGATGAAGTATCGCTGAATATGTTTCCAAACCAATTTCCTTCTAAGCCAAAGACTAGAAAATATGGTGAAGCATATCTTCCCTTTGGCTTCACCTGCACAGGGTCCGAGGTAGGTCTCCCCTGCAGAATTGGTTTTCCCTGCGTCGGGAGCAGCGCCGGGCTGTTTAAATCACGGACAAACAGCATCCTACAGTTGTTTATGTTTTTAAACCCATTTTGCACAGAGAGGCATTTTTTGAAAAATGCATTGATAGCAATGTTAAATATTATTACTTATTATTAAATAATCACACCGTGACGCCTCTGCCTTTCTAAATGGAGGGACAGTAACTGCGTGTGTATATGTTAGCGTGTAAAACCTGAAGACGGTAAGATTAACAGTAATAGCAATTCATCTCGGTAAACAATGACGTGGCGCACAGTGTGACGTGAAAAAAGGCACATACCTTTGACGTTGCGTGACGAACTCTGTACTCCTCGTCCACATGTAAACAGGAAAAAGGAGTTTTAAAAAATCTCCGTTTTCGGTGATTCGAAACGGCGTTTACGTGTGGACGAAACAGCTGCGTTTTCAAAAATATCCGTGTAGGTGTGGGCGTAGCGTAAAAGAGTTAGTAGTTTACTTTCTTACTACCTGTAATTTATTACAGATTACTTGTATTTGCTTAATTGTTTACTAAATGTTTGAGGTGTGAAAGAAACCGCAATGGAGCAAAATATTGGTGTGTGTGGTTGGAGGATGTGGTTGTGCGTGTGCACGCGTGAGAAACGAACATTTTTCTTGTAAAACAAAGGGGGGCCCAGCAAAAAAAGTTTGGGAACCACTGCCTTAAGATAAGTTTCAAACAATGCAAACACTAACTTCTCCAGAGATGGCTATGGGTGTAATACAAATATTATACAGTTCATGTTGCAATCACAAGTAGCCCTTGTGATCTGCGATAAGTCTGACCCCTTTCCATTATTACTGTGTGAAATGTCTCAAAGCAGTGGAAGTGAGAAGCATGCGTTTAATGTGGTTGCACTTTACTGGCTTAGATTAATCTACGTCTTTCAAAGATGCTGATGGTGACAAAGGATGAAAAATATAGATTCAGCATTTACTGAGGCTGCACTGTCCTAATTGCAAACCACAAAGCACTTTTGGAGCATAGCAGCCTGTTTCCTTGACCGTCCCCTGACAACGTGAAACTTGTGCCACTGTTACCCCAACCCTCAAAAACACTTTTTTAAATCCAACTTCCCCTGATCCCTGACTCTCGTCCCTCTTTAAAATGTACTAAGCAAAGGGCAGATCACCAAGCAGTATTTTAATAGTTAATTTGGGAGGACATATATACAGTTTATTCTAATTTTTTGTAGCGCAACACTGAAATACTGTAATTTTGTATCTAAAGGTCATTATTTGACTGCTCATCTTGGATGCTGGTGGCCCATGTAATTTGAACTCTATTATCTTGTCAGACATTCTTAGAAGTCATAGGCACAGGTCAATTATGTACCCTGACACTTTTCACAAATTGTCTGGATTTGTGAAATTTCCTGTCAAAATTAGACTTTAGTGTAGAAGGAGTCGCTTTGTGAATTGCAGGTTGGATTTTTCTGGAGTTCCAACACACACAGAAAGATTTGGATTGGGCGTCTCCCAAGGGTATATGACAACATTACAGGAAATGCAAACCAAATTTATCATGGGTATATGAAATTGAACTGCACTTGTGACTTTTTGGAGAGCGGTCCAAGCTCTTTACAGGTTTCTGTCTTTTTGTCTCATCTTTCCCAGTGTGGACTTAGTATCTGTCAGGTCATTATTTACCACTGTTTCCAGTCATGGTTTGTACTTGATGTATCATGCACTTTTTATCTGATGTAATATTGAGGTATTGATGTAGTATTTTGTGGGATAAATGCTGCAACCCAAGATGCAATAAATGATGGATGGATATCATAACTGAATTCTTTCATGTACAAAATGTTAGAATTACAGCAAAGTGTTTTCCTTTATAGTTCCATTACTAGTTATCCAAAAAGATCTTCTAAAAGCCATTTTTACAGATATGCAACTACTGTAGTGGACATCATGAGTACCAGAAAGGAAATACACCTAAACGTTTGTTTTAATGTATGATCATGTATGGAAGGATCAATGGGGGGGCAAAATAAATAAAATTATATATAAAAATTCCCCTCTCACCCCTGTGGGTGCTCTTTTGTCCTTCAAACTTTGCTGTTCCTAGGACTGCACTCTACTGGACAGATCTCAGATGTTGTCCCAGGGATCTGCCAGATCCACTCGCTTAGCATTGTTGCCTTCACCCTCCACATCTTCTTCCTTCTCTCAGCCCTTGGTATTTCTCGAGCGTCTCGGGTTCCTTCTTCCTGATGTTGATATGTATGTATATATTTATTATTTTTGTGTTCCGCTGTAAGACTGTTGAGAAAATCAGTACACATCCAGCAATATAAACACATGCCAGAATACCCCATACTGCCTTTGTTGCTGTTGCCACATTAGGTGTATCCAGGATCACACTTTGCCATACTCTCTCTCTAACCCACGCACGCACGAATGGCTGGCAAAGTTAGTAAATGCAGTGTCACCAGAGAATTTTAAATGCCAGTATGAGCTGGAATTCACCTTGAATTAGCTTATTTTCTTTATAAATATTTAATCACCTTAAGCACTGATCTCACTTGTTTTAATATAACGATATTTTTACAGCCGAGCTTGCTCTGAGTGACACCTTGTAAAATCAAACCAGTTAACCAAAATATCTCAGTTACATTGTGCGTTTTTCTTTATTTATCTTGAATCCTGAATAAGATGCGGTGTGAGCACAGACTAATAACAGGAAGACATGACAGCTGTGACATGCAGGGCAAACCAGATTTGAGCACACAAGAATACTAAAAATCTTTGTGGCGGTTTGGGATTGCGAATGAGCCAGAGGGAACAGACTAACATGTTTCTGCATTCAAATATGAGACAGGAATACTGATCGGCTCTTCACACTGCAGCTTAGTTTAGTCTCCTTAGTGCAGTTGCATAGTCTTAAGTGAGAAGCCCTATCATTAGGCATACATTTTACCATGTTGACAGGAAGAGAGTGACTGGAAAGCAGCCTCAACTCTGATTCCACAGACTGTCTATGTGGTCCAAGAAGCAAGCACAGTTGGGAGTGACTGAAAAGCAGATTATTACTTTCATCCTCCTCCGAAATCTTTGAAGCTATGCAACAGTAGGCACAGTCCTTGAACCTGAGACGCAACAGCCAGCTTTAAAATGAGAGAATTCAGTCTGCTTTGTATTCACACAAAGTATCTCGTAGAAGAAATGTAAATTTCAGATGCACAAGACTGCATCATTATTCCGGTCGGCACATTGTTAAAAGCAGGCAGACGGATGTAGATAATTGGTTTGCTTTGCAGTTACAGTATTTAAAAGCAAAGAATTGCGTCAAAGAACAGCAAAAGGGTTGAGTTTTTAACTTCGCTTATCTCAAGGTGGCCAGGCAATTAAAAAAAAAAAAAAGATAGTCCAAGTTTTCTGGAGCATCTCAATGATCAAAATCATGGGGTAAAATCCATACAAGGTTCCTAATGGTGTCAGAAATCTGAGATGAGCTGTGAAATTGTTCTAAATTGTTGTTACAATGACAGATGAAGAAAAGGTTTGTGACACAGTTGGCAAGAAAGACTGAATTTAGGCTCAGTTACTACAATAAATATATTGTATTACTACTACTACTGCTACTATTTGTAAGTTTGTTTTCTGCTTTTTTGCATGTTATTTTAAACATTTGGCAGTTTAAACAATATCATACAATATAGTTTGTTTATTAAAATAACTAGAACTTAAAGTTCAAAATCTCATGATCTCCTAATTGCAAAACTCAAATATATCAATGAATTTGCAGGTACTTGGTCCAGCTCTTGTAGCTGATCTATATTTTGTTCTGGTGGATAGAGCTTAATGAAACTTCATAGCCTCTCTCTTACATGAGTAAATGAGAAATTAAGCATCAGAGACAGTTTCTCATTTCAGCCTAATTAAAGTTTTAATTGCTTGATGTTGAGCACAGCATGTTGTGAAAAAAGCAGACTCACCATTAGGCACACCAAGAATCAAAAGAAGCACTGAAAATACAAACAAAAATATTACACGGCAGCTCTTTTGCATAATTGGTCATGAATAGTCAACTCCCCCGAATTTCTTGACAAAATGAAAGGGGTGGGTCCATGTTTGTAAACACATGCACTTTGACAGCTGTGTTATGTGCATGTTTATCTATTATGATTGAGCAGTGTATGTATAAGACGGCAATACTGAGAAATACCATAGGTGGACAAAAGACCTGGGAGGCTAATCCTATTAGTTTTGCCATCTCCAGGAATCTACATTTCACACGGCTGGGTTGAAGCTAATGGCTGCTGGGTGTGCATGCCAATCTCATTAGAGCCAGGTGTTGGGATTCAGCTCGCTATTCCTTCTTTTCCTTCTTTGGCAGTGTGTATGTGCTCTCTAATGCTAAGACCTGACAGTGGCTTGCTACAGTTTCTTCTCATCCTGAGCCCAATGGACACCCGTTGTGACAAAAATTGAAGACTTTCAGATCTTTTGTGATCACTCAGCCCCATCTTCCTGCAGCTACTGGTCACCCTGTAAAGGAAAACTGCAGCAACTCATTTATGTTTTCCATTACAAGTGCACCTGAACTTATGGCCTACATTTGGAGTAACGTTTGCTGAATTTATTATTATTATTATTATTATTATTATTATTATTATTTTCATGTTATGCTTTTTGGAAAATCAGCACATTTTGCTCTGAAGCTGATTTGTTCTTGGATGGATGGATGGCAACAATACTGTCATTTTTAAAGCAATGTTATTCATTTTGCAGAGTCTGTTTTATATTTTATCCTGACAACTCTTTGTGGCTTTCATGTACATCTAAACTCTTGTTTAGTTAATTATTAACATTTCAAATTTAGTGATGGCACTAAAACTGATTTATGGATGTTGACTGACTTGTTCACTGATATTAATCTTGAAGTAAAAAATTTCTAATCCTAAGGCAATCTAGCACATTTGAATAAAAATCTTCAATGTTGTGTAAAAGGTGAATGCTGCAGTTAAAATTAAATTTCCTGATGCAACACTGTAGACTGCATTCATTCAAGGCCATCTGTCTTGAAATGTAAATCTTAGTCTGCCTCAAAGTAACTGAGTGAAATCTTTTTAGCCAAGGCCTAAAATATATATCAATCTAGTAGTTGCATGCTACTGTACAGGCGACACTTAGTTTTGGTAATATCTGTTGTAAATTTGGAATATAAAACCGAATATTTTCTTGCAAATAAACCACATAAAAGTAGCAACAATAAACTAAAATAATAAACTATTCTGGCAACAAAAAGATAATGTGTTAGATAATTCAGTGCTAGCGTTACTGGTTGCTTATCTTTTTTGTAAATACTGTGTTTCAAAGTTTTGGGGGAAAAAAAAAAATCCTGAGTCTTCAAGTCAAGGAAAGCATGCATGCTATACCACTTCCCTCGTCACCTGTATCTGAGTAGAGGACAATGAATTGAATGTGCTGACAGCTATACGTAGACAGCACCAGTTGTCATAGAGATTAACTGTCAATCCAGCTACCATCTGGCATTAAAGTCTGATGTACTATACATCCCTCAGTGACTTCCACACATTTTAATGCGCCACATAAAGGCTACTGCAATTCCTATACTGGCAAGGGCACTGAGCATATACAGGCACAATAGTTCAGTTGCTGAAAGATCAAACAATAGTAACAAAAGCACCTCAGCTTTTTCCTCCAGCTTCTGCTTATTTTCATCGTAATTAATTGCACTTCAAGAACAGCCAAAAATAATAGAAATGTGATACGTACATTGCTTAACAAATTTATTTTTATGACCACCTCCCATAAAAACAAGACAACACAAATACTCTAGAAATCTTTTATAAAACTAAAATTAAATCTTTTATTTATTAGGCAAATAAACTAAATTTTGTGATCATACCCAAATTTGAGCCTGCACAATGGACTTCTCTGAGAAGTCGGAAGTTAAACAAGCAGAACATTTAACCACTACAACTATTTTCAGGAACGTGAGTAAATAGCTGTAATTTGGCACCTTAGTAAAAAACTTTTTTAAAAAAAGGTAAAGTATTTTACGTTTTTAGCTGTTCTTCTTCTTTTTTTCTTTTTTTTTTTTAAGGCACGTTTAACATTCAGCAACAATTATGTTTTATAAATGGAAAATATCTAAAAATAGGGATTGGGCATACTGGTGGATTGTGTTAATTTAAGAAAAGTGTGGCATTAACCTCACACTGGGCCTGTGGTCTAATCAGTGTGTTAAGCACTATATCAGTTTTAGATTTAGCAGTAGGTTAGACCAACATTATCCTTATGAATGTTACTTCACTATTGATGATTTAGAATGATGAGTGCCAAATTGTTGTGCTGACATAGTTTAAAGGAGCACAAGATGAATATTGTATTAATTCCTTTAAAGAAAAAAAACTTTCTGGAGGTTCATATGTATGATAGATGTTGTTTACTTGGTAAATAGGATTTCTAACTACATTCATAGCAGTCTATCCAAATCACTATGAATGGGCTGTACGATGTAGCTACTGCATGTCAAATGAGCACCATTTCAGGACTGCAGACTCATCGTCCTAATGCAGTCAGTCTGCTAAGTAAAAAGTGAGGAGGAGTTTTCCTTGCCTTGCCTGACACATCTAGAATATTACCATGAATTCCAGCTGGAAGCCTCATAAATCATCGGGGCCTATAGGACAAAGGGGATCACATGGCACCCGAGTGCAGGAGATGCTAAAGGGTTCAGCTTTAGTAACGATAAGAGCCTCCATTCAGAGAGCAGGGTTGTGGGAAGTAGATTATCAGTACAAGTGAGGTCAGGGGATGGAAGTATAATTAATACTGTATGAGTTAAACCTATGACATGCTTCCCCTGCTATCCACCACTATCTGATTTAAGCAGAAAGGACGAAGGAGAAAATGTGGGTGGAGAGAAAGCACAATGGGTGGGTGAGAACTGGAGGGTGGGGGACCCTGCGAGTAGTAAGGAAATGCTTCTCTCTCCCTTTCCAGAGCTCAGTATTGCTCTGTCTCTTCTTATTAGAAAGCTAATGCAACTGTCTGTTCTAATACTGGAGAGCAGCTTTTATTCTTTTTTTTTTTCCTCCTTCACAACCTTTTTCTATTCCGTTCAGCACTAATCTGTGCTGTGGCAGCAGATGATAAGACGGGGCACATTCGCTTACTCTCTGTGCTTTTTACGAGCTTTGTCTAGGCACAGACCGTACAGTCATTTGTTTCAACAACTTTACAGTAGAATTTGAGTGAAAAAGGTCAAAACTTTTTCAGGTGAATTTTTCTGTTGAGTTTCTATCCTAATTCTTTAGAGGTTTTCTGTTGATATTGCCCTCCAAAACCTGAAAGAAAGTAGGAACTTCTTTGTTTTAAGCACAAAGAAGCCACAGTTTTAAGGCTTCTGAAGTGCACAAAGTGTTGGAGCTTATGGAGGTATTGTTCTCGGAGACAGAGGATGAATTTTAGAGTGAATTTAAATCTTCAAGCTTAACTTTTACTGGCACTTGTATTGTAAAGATCAAACATGTCTTACTGGACCTTGAATGCAAACTAAGAATCCCCATCCAGAAAGAAAGAAGGGATTCATGAGGACTTGTCTGTAGATAATTCTGATGTAACTCCACTTCTGGCTTAATGGAACTGCAAAGCACTGAGAAAAAGACAATTAGCTGTGATAAATTCACATTGTGTGCATTTTCTAAGTTCTTCTTTGTAAGAACAGAAGCGTAATACCTTAAATGTAAATGTCAGTTTCTCTTCACAGCTTTAATGTTTTTGCCTCTCCATAAATGACTGCATTGATTAACATGCAATTATGAGCAGCAAATAAGGAATTAGGCTCTTGATAAGAAAAAAATAATAGGAATGGAGTGATGTGCCACATCGGGGAGTTCATTGTAGCTAGTTCACTCTGAAAATGTCTTCCGTGGCACTGTTTGTGAAAATAAAATGGTGTGCCATGTTAGTAATAAAGAGGAAGCACTCTTCACAGTTCAGCAGCAATGCTGACAAAACAAATGAATAATCTGGACTGAGTATGTTGTTTGTAGATTACCAAGCCTCCCAGGGAATAAGGTTTATAGTTTTCAGAACAATGTACAATTTAGCTTTTTTAAGTAAACGCAGACCTTTTCCAATATACTTTCCATTTGGGTTTATTGCTTGACAGAAGAGAATACTTAAGAAGTCTGTCACTAAATATCACCTTATGGGGAAAAACAATGAAAATGCCATGCGATTTATATTGATGACATAAGAGGCTTCTGACCGGAATTCACTGCCAGAGGTTGCGAACAAGTCCATGCACAGCAATTATGCACAAAAGAACACCCCACGAGACCTGAAAAATACAGCACACCCTGTAAGTGTCCTGATCAATCACGTTACAGATGTTAATGCCTGAAGATAAAGTCAGAGCTGATTCAAGGTGAGAACACTACAACGCTCTGTCAAGGCCACACAGCACTGCGAGGTGAGGAGGAAATATGCTTTAGGTAAGATCTGGGACAGCCAAAGTTGAAATATCTCATTGATTTAAACTAATCCTTGCTACTTTTGTGATCTGTTAAAGGCAGTGTTGACACGTGGGTTAAAGCTGTAAGTCAAAGGTACTGCAAGCAAACCTTGATGACATTTGAACACCTTCTAGAAATGCATTCAGTGGTAACAAAAGAAAAATCCTTATTCAGTATAAAACCTACAATATATTATATCCAGTGGCCTTTCTTACAAGTAAAAAAAATCAAAAGGTGTCACTTAATGTCGTGGAAGCAACATTTATAGGGGCAGTCTGTGGCCAGCAGACACATTAAAACTTTGATGTCCTGTTGTGCAAGACATCCAGGAATCATGAGGCCCTCATAAAGAAACCAGTTTGTTGAAGTGGATACCCCAGCGTGTCATTTGGTACTCGTCAGGTCCTCTCTTGCCCTCGTGGCATGATTAAACTTTGGAAGAGTCATCAGATTTGCTGGCACTTGGAGATTAAGCTGATCTCAGACAATCCCTCAAGCAGAGGCAACCCTCCGCCATTGTAATTTTATGCTAATAGAGAGATAACTTTCACATTGTAGCAGGCAGAAATTCAAAATTCTCTCTCACTCATTGCTTCTTCCTCTCTCCTCTCAAAGTCTCACTTTGTCTTCCCTCTCTTTCCGCTATTCCTCCTTTAGATTTTGATAAAGAACCCCTCTGGACACTATTTAGTTTCAGTCAATCTAATCTTGTGTGTGGCTCTATATGATTGTGTAACACTTTCTCAACCTTTTGTAAATGTAGTGGATATACAGGATAGTTTTAAAGGATCACACAGGAAGCTTAAAAGCTTTGTTCCTTTATATTTGTGTCTCGTTTGTTTCCTTGTACATAAGCTCCAGTTGCTCTCTCATTCAGTGTGTTTTGAACTTGTGCATTTTCTGGATATCAGCTGGTTTCCAGGTTCAAAAGAGTTCATTCTGTACTAAACAGAGGTTGTTTTTTTTTAACAGTTCTTTGAAGTATAAACATTGCTATTTTTCCACTGCAGTGCTGTTTTCTTAAGAAACAATTGTGTCTGTGTTTAGAAGTTATCACTCAACATTGGCCACGAGACTGGCTAGCAACCGGTTGCTAGGGAAACATTGTTCTCAGAATGTTGGTGACTGGTTGCTGAAGATTTTTGGTTGGTGCTGGGTGAAATCAGACAACCAAGTGCATTGTCATGGTTGCAAGTAACTCTGACTTGACTCTGACTCCCTAAGTTTAAAAAAACAGGTGGAGTTCATGACAGTGATGAGAATGTAATAAGTTTGGTTCTCCTCAGTGATTTGAAATGAAATGGAGACTTTTTACAGATTTTGCAATTCTTATGGCTTTTGGGAAAAAATTCTATGGATTAGCACAAGTTTTTAGGACGTTTGAGTCCCATTCATTGACTGTAGAAAACAGTCAATGGTCCCATTACATTTGGCATAAATCTAACACAGCGTGTTATAAAATGAATATCATATCAACGGTCAAACACAGCGATAGTACTTTAATGCTTTGGCTGCTTCATTCCATCTGCTTCCAAACAATCCTGAAAGAGTCCAACCATCAGTTTGTGTCCCGAGATTTAAGCATGCAAGTCCACCTTTGAAAGGCAAAAAAGAATATTTTCTTTTTCTCCATTATTTATTAAATTGTGTGCGTCTTTATAAAAAATCTTTCCCTGCATTTTCACTGCTTTTATTTTAGTGCCGGTTATTTAAAGCATAAAAATTGTCAAAAAAAGACTAACTAATTTAGCACTTCATGCAACATGCATAAAGTCAAACCCAAATGCTGTCTGTAGGTATGTTAAGCCAAACTAGCACAATTCTGCTGCTAAGAGAACAATAATACTATACTGTAGTTTGAAAATCAATTCATCATATGTGAGGGAGTCAAGACAGATATCTAAACATGGGCATGTGTACTTTTCTTTTATTTGCAAAAAAGAAAAAAAAGCCACACAAATGCTTTCACATTTGTTGTAATGATGTCATTATTGTTAAAATGACTGATAATAAAGCCGATCGGTGACAGATGTGGACTGACACAGCTTGGGGGAAAGAAGAGATAGCTGAAATATTTTGACTTCTCTTTAAACCACCTGTAGCGTCAGCCAGATGGTGGAGTTGAAAGGGAGGGTGTGTTGGGAGGGACATCTCACTGATTATGTCCCTATTCACTTGAGGGTGCATCTGGTGTATAAAGAGTCTGTTCATGCTGCCTCTCCTCAAGCAGTAACCACTACTTTTTTTTTTCATTTTTAGAATGTCGAATATGAAGCGCTGTGTTTTTGCAATAAATTAGGCATAATGAGAGTGTCCACAAAAGCTGTCATGAAATAGACTTTGTTGCATTCTTTTGTTGAACAGTAAGCTATCTCATATTTAGAGCTGAACAGCGCCCTTTTTTTTTCTTTGTTTTTTTTTGTTTTGTTCTGTTTTTTGTCATTCATGATTGTAGTGTGTCTTATAGGTAATGCACAACTGTATTCATTCATTCACTTATTTAATTTTTTTGTAAACGTTTGCTGGTCTTCTCAGATCAAAAATGAAAGTAATAGTATCTTCGGTTTCGAAGATAATTCTCGACATTAGATATAGCAGCTAATAAAATGATAGCACTGATGTAGTATGACTAGCTGTGTTTTTGACCTTTATATCCTTTCACACAGTGTTATTGTATGACCGTAATTTATATCTTTGTAATAACAATGTTTCAAATGTCACTGCAAAGGAAGTGTTAAGGTGAGAAAGGGTTCACACAACCTACAGACAATAATTACTTGAACTGGGAGCGTTCCAATCTCTTATGGAGCTTAATGCTGAATCTCAGTTTATTGTTACATTGTCCACATTGTATTTTAATGTTAACTCAGCACTAAAATAAAAGCAATAGTATTTAAATAGGGGTTTTCTGCTCTCACTGGCGACTGCAATTCCTTAACGCTTGGTGATTTCTGCGGCAGAAGAGACACATGTAATGCCACTGAATACATAACAGTAAATAACAAAGTGTTTGCTAACAGCGTTGTTATAATAATCTAAAAGGTCAGTGTGTTTAAAAGTTGTTGCAGAAGAAGAAAAAAATATCCTGCCTTTTTAAAATCCCCTCTACACACGTTTTAAGACATGATAATCTGTTTAGAACAGTAATTTGTTGTTTTGGTCATTTTCCACAGAAATATTCTATTAACCTCTTTAATATAATCAATGAGCAATTTTTAATATGAAATGGGTCTACCAGCCGGGGGGGGGGATATGCAGTGTTTCAACTAACCCGTCTCACTAAAAAAGCCCTTTGCATAGCGGCTGATCCCACACACCCAATGCAAAGCTTCTTCAAGCTGCTGCCGTCGGGGAGGAGACTGCGGAGTCTCCAGGCCAGGACCAGCAGGCTGAAGGACAGCTTCATCCATCAGGCTGTCAGGAAGCTTAACTCCCTCCCGATTCTGCCCCCTCTCCCCTCTCTCCTCCACGGTCTCACTGAACTCTGTCACACACACACAAACACACACTCTCTCTGACTCACTCACTGGCCTGCACCAGTTACCAGTCACTTTGTGGAGCATTGGACTGCCATTACCTCATAAGACTTTGTTGTTACACTTTCTCTTACCGTACATTACCAAATCTCCATTTGCACTATTTGCCTATTTGCACTACTCTGCCTGGTTTATTATATTGTATATTATATAGCTTTCTTGTTATATGTAAAATTGTATTTATTTAAATTTTTACTTTTTAATTATTTTACTTGCATTTTTTAATCACTTTTATATTTAAATATATTTAAATGTTCATTTGCTATTTATCTAGGGAGTGAAGAGTAACGCAATTTCTATTCTCCGTATGTCCTGTACATGTGGCAGAATCGACAAATAAAGTTGACTTGACTTGACTTGACTTGATAAATTCAAAAGTTTCTCAGAAAAAGATGTGTCCCTAAAAGAAATGTGTTTGGTTGAAAAATCTCATACACACACACACTATGAAGGAATTGATTCAGTTGTAAATGCAGACCTACCACAGCTTCACATGGCAACAGCCCACTCCAGTGACAGCAAAACAATGCACCCAGCAATGCCACCACACTGCAATAATGGCTCAGGGAATGAAGCTGAGATGGCAAACCCATCAGATCACAAGGAACCTGAAGCAACTGTGCTGAAAGAAAAATCTGCAGGCTCCACCCTGACACCAACAGCTCCAAAAGAATCTGAGATGGCTTACTATACAGCGTAAGTGCAACAATGCCTATGTCATGACTGCTTGATGGACCTCTATCAGTCAGTTGTTTTGCCACAAGGGGGACCTGCAGTGCACAGTGTTAGGCTGGTGGTTTTAATGCTGCTAATCAGTGTGCTCTACACAAATATATATATATATCTGGCATAAAACAGCTGCAGTGATTTAAAGAAAAATCCAACATTAAAAAGTCTTTTTCAAGGGGGTGTTTCTTACCATGCAGGTCTAATTATCTGATTCCACATCGTCCGACTAGACAAAATATTAGCACATCTTGCTAGCATTGCCCTACTTTCCACCATGTCATCAGGGTTGAAAAACGATTTCATCTACATCTCCCTTCATGAGTGAAATGGGAGCAGAATCAATTAAAGATCATAACCTTCAGCTTATCAGTCTATTTCATCGGACTAGCAGGTGGTCCTGATCATCTTTACTTTCTGTATACTTGAGAAGCAACAGACGGATGCCAGGCATAAACACTGCAGCTTTCTGGATAATTTGTTTTTTAGGTCTAGAGCTACAGTAGAACAGAGGCTCTAATTTGTGATATAATGAAAAGAGAAGCCTAAACTGCCCCATTGACAGTAGAGGTTGCTGAAGCAGTAGATAGCATTTCTGGACTTCTAAAAATGACGCCTACAATTTCATACTTAAATGAACTTTATTATATTATGGGGCACATTCCCATCAATCATAAAAAATATGCATATGCATACACACCCTGAATTAATTTGTGAAAAAGGTTTTCTATAGATGTGTGTAGATTCAATTTAAATATTATCAGTAAGAAGTTTGTGAATGTGCAAAGTATATTTCAGTGAATGTAAGAAGTTGTGTATTTTTTCCAGTTCAACATGGGGGACTCAAGCGCAGGACTCCAGAATCAGCTGAACACAAGCATTTAAAGAGTTCACCAGGTGTATATACAAGAAGTGCAGGGCAGTGCTATATATAACAATGTGGGGAACGGGGCTGCAGGGGAATCCAAAGGGGGGGAATCACTCGTTCTCCAACTCTCCACACTCACGACCGCAGTTCCTTTCTCCACACTTGACACAAAGATTCACACTGGAAAGGTTATCCAGGAGGTCTGTAGGCAAGGAAACGAGAATGGGTTACAACATTCACAATAGACACTTGAGTTAGCTTGAGCTGTAGCTTGACTCTCACTGACGCATCGTAGACAACGATCCAGCGAAGACCAGCAGACTCCTCCTGGCTTAAAAAACCGGATTGACTGCATTTTTAGGTAAACAGCTGCAAAAAACTTTGTTTGCAAAACAAAAAAAAGAGAGAAAGTTGTGTTTTCAAAATTGGAGTTCAAGTTATTTTTTCTTCCAATAGTGTTAATATACTACACAGGTCATAAACAAGATGTTTTTAAATTTTCATTGTAAGTGGGCTAAAGCAGTTAATTAAAAGTAGTCTAACATAAATGTAAATGCTGTAATTTGATTATTTTAATAAACAATGTAACTTGGATGGGTTCGATGCTGGTGTGACCACAGTGCACGCGTCTAATGTTGCTCACAGTGGTCCAAGGGATCGCTCAGGGAGTTTGTTTGTTCGCTCAGACACATGAAAAAATAGAGGGAACATTGCTTGGCACCTTACACTCAGTGAGTTGATTCTGAACTCTGTTCTAGAGCCAAGGTCTGAGCTGTAAACCATTTAGTTACAATATTTAAAATACAGTTAAGGAATTATCAGTAGATTAGGCATAGAAAAGAGAAACTTACCAGGAAAGAAATGAGTAAGAAAAAATATTTCCATACACTGCTGCCCACAGATATTATGGGATACAAAGGGTTAAGACTTCACTTTTTTAGACCCAGAAGGTAAGTAAGTCTGTCTGAAAATTATTTAAACAGAACAGTATAATGGACTGGTCTAAATAAAACAGGTAGACAAAGGGAAGGGATTTAGAATTGCTGTATGCGGTTAACTGTCTTACAGGTTTCAGTTACTTGCTTTTTTTCGCAGAGTGAATACTTGAACATTTTGAGTACACTTCTAAACTTGTGAGGATTCATTTTTAAATTTAAATCACTATTATGGAATGTATACACGAACTGAAGCGTAAAAGAGGAAGTAGAAATAGAAATAAAGGAAAGGTAAAAAAAAAAAGTAACATGAAGCACTTGAAGAACATGAAAGGGAACACAAACACAGCCCAACATCACACAGGAAAAGGTGCACGGTCAGAACTTTTACTGACACAGTAAGTACTACATCAATATCTAACACAAGTCTACATTGCAACATGGGCACATTTCACTGGCCTCTAACCAGCAGGCCATCCTGTCATCCCAAGAGAATACAGACTTCAGGACTGTCTGGACAGTACAATTGTAAGAGATGAATAATAAGGTCATCACAAGAAGAAGAACAGGACTGAAATGACAGGTACATAGGTCCTTGCCTCTCTGGACTTGTCACTTTTCCTTTTACGTACGGAAATATCACACATCTCTCTTCTGCATGTTTGGATCCAAAGCTTTGTATTTGTTAGTTTATCGTCACGTGTTTATGTTCAGTTGTGTTGTCTTGAGGATAAAGTTTCAGGGAAAGATTAGTAATACTCCCTCTAGAACTCGCACAATAACCAGAAATCAGATGTGAAATAATCAGTTCCTGTTGGAGGTTTCCTTCTATTATAAAGGGAGTTTTTCCTTCCCACTGTCACCAAAGTGTTTGCTAATAGGAAGTGGTATGATTATCTGGGCAGTGTTGTGGTGATTTGACACAATATAAATACAACTGAATTGAATGTGAATTGTACCCATCAAGCAGAAAGATAGCAACTGTTCCACACCACCTTGTTGCTGATTGGTGGGCTATACACAAGGCTAGGGCTAGAAGGCTATAGTGAGCCGTTAGGGGGAAGAAAGTTATTGCAAAGATTATATACAGTGACATTCACTACATATTTGCATTTAGCACAAAACAAAATGCTGTCTTGAATGCCTACATAAATTTCTTATCTGATAAGGGTCTAAGAAAAGTGTAAATGTGCACTGACGGATGCGCACTGGGTTAACAATATAACCAGTGAGAGAATGCAACATTTAATTACATGCTCTGCTCTTTCTCACTCAAGAGGGGTTATTGCCTTTTTTAAGCAATAAAAAACACAAATTGAACTTTAATCAGATGTAGGACTTAATTTTTCTAGTCTTAGTTACACAGATCAAACTTGTTGTTTAAATACAGACTTGAAAATTTCATCCTCTAAATTGACTACCATAATATTTATGAACTGATATTAGTCAGCCTGTTGTATAGAGATATTTTCTAAATCCACGAAGTGCTTTGTGCTCTGCAAAAAGGAGTGTTATGTTATAATATGTATACTTTATTATGGGCTAAAGCACACAGTTACTGTTCAGTTGTTGGAGCAAAGAAAAGTGTAACACTTTCATTTCCAGTAGAACGGAGTCGTCATGACTTTTTATCCAACAAAACCATTAAGGATAAAACATAATTTTTGCCCTTCTGCCTGTGCACCTGTTAAAGTAAAACATAATTTTAGCCTCTTCTGGAATCCATTATCAGACTGCTAAAGAATGCTTAAGAAATTTCAATGAGAGAAAAAGGTCAAATGGGTGATGGGAAATTAAGCAAACCTTAGGCGTCTTGGAATTACAAAAATAATAGTGTCCACCGTATAGTGATAATTATCCAAAAATTAAATGGAGGGCTCACATTGACTGCCATTCCTTTAAGTAGTCAGGCTAACACTACGCTGAAATCATTTATTTTGCCACAGGTGGAGCATAATACTATGTGCATTAAAATTTAATATTATGAATTAAAAGTTCCCTTTGGTCCTCAATAAATTCTTTTGTTAAAATGAAATTAATCAGTTTAATTAAAGTTAATATAGAGCTATGGATTCAATCATTAACCCATCCAATGGTAATGTCAAGGATTCACTTCCTGTACTTACTTAATGATCAGCCTATATAATTGTCTTTCATGATTCATATAAGAGAGGTGCATTTTAAATTGTTAAGTACTAAATTGAATTACAAGAATAGTAATGCTTATATATATATTTGGGGCTTATGTCATGTACTCAAACAAGAACCAGGTCAGTTTTTTTCTTTTCTCAAAAAACACGAAGGAAGACAGCTAGAATTTCCCCAAAGGATGTTTAAAAGACAAATACCCACTGATTCTGATTAGGATTCTTGGCACAACAATAAGAAACTGTCCTTATAGCTGATATCTGATAAAGCCTACCCATCAGGTAGTCCAAGTGACTGTTCCATTACATACCAAGCATTTGACCATCATTTCAGTCTGGTCAGTTAATGTGATGATGCTAGAAATTTGTCAACACCTGTGTGCCACTGTCTTGGCTGTGATCACACAACTATTTGTTAATTTACAATGCAATTTCCAAGAAAATTATGAAGATTTTTGTCACCAATTCCCAGTGCGAAGCTCAGCTATTGTCACTGCCAGCCCCTTAGTAAGCCTTGGCAAAGTACATACTGCCATTTGTCTCCTCTAACACAAGTGAAGTTGCCAGCTAGTGCTTTTCATTTGACAGTGTGGGGTTTCAGTGGAGGGCTTCACATCAGTTACTTCTATTTTGTCATGACAACCAGCACAGTTTATACGTCTTTTCTGAAAATAATGTACTTCCCCTAATTTTAAGGAAGGTGGCAAAAGCATGTCAGGCTGTAGTCGACTCAAAAAAAATGGCCAGCATTAATGGAAAATTGTGGGTTGCTCATGTAGCATAGTTAACCATGAGTATGCATACTCATGGTTAACTGGTGAGAGAAGCTAAAATCTGAGGTAATATCAGAGAATGATATCCTCAGATTGTTGTATATTGTTCACCTGTAGCAAACATGGCAACTGTAAGCTATATAATTCCAAATGCCATTTATTTTATAGCAAAAATGTTATGGATATTAATTAACATTTTGTTTTAGTTACATTTACACTCTGTTTAAATGAAGAAAACTAATAGGCTAAAGGTGTTTGATTCAAACAGAAATATGAGTAAATGAATAGTTAATTAGAATTATGTATAAAGCATAACTGTCAAGCAAAGATTCACAGCCTTGGCTAACCAATGAAGAGGTATACTAAAGATAGAAGCCTGAAGAATAAACCAGCATTTTTTTCACTAAACCATCCACGGTGTACTCTCAGTGGCAGGGGAACAATATGGGGGAAAAACCCACCAAGGCTACAGACAGAGCGGTACTGGAAGAGCAAATGGGAGAAGAATGCAACACGTAACATTGCTCAGTAGCTAGTGGAGCTAAAAGCAGACCACAGCAATCTCCCTGAACAGGATCCAGCAACCATCACAGCTGAATTGAAAGGAATTGGCAGGGATACCAGAGGGGTAAAACACCAGCTACCAATAGATATAGCAGTCTCTCATGACTATAAGCTTTGTACTAAGGCCTGTGTACTGCCTGAATTGACTACAAGGAAGCCTATGTAACTCAATGCCCCACACATGGATCCTGGAATGCCTAGAACTGTATCCATGGAGATGTGGCAAACAAGCCAATAGTATGAGTTCCCATTATGTGCGGGATTTACCAAGGAGATGCACTATCCCCACTGCTGTTCTGCATAACCCTGAACCCCCCAGTAAGGTCATTAATAAGGCTGGCTACAGATACACACTACAGAATAGAGCAAACATCAGCCATCTCCTCTACATTTATGTCTTCAAGTTGTATGCCAGGGGTAAACGAGACATCGATTCATTTATCCACATGATTAGGATTTACAGCAAAGACAGTGGAGTTTCATTCAGACTAGAAAAGTGTAGTCGGAAGCAGGGCATGTGGCAGACAGAAAGTGGACCCAGATCCAGGACTTGGAGTCACAGCTTTATTTGCTAGATACAGGCAGAAACAACTAAACATAAGGCGGAGCACACTAACTGAAAAACGAAAGGCTGACGGACCAACGGGAGACCACGCAACATGAGGGAGAAAACAGACTGATGGAAGCCGCACACACAATGAGGGAGGACGCAACAATGAACAGAGAGATGGACAATATTTACATAGGAGGGAATTAGGGCAGAGTGAACACAGCTGAACAGAATCTGACTCACAAGACAGTGGAAGCAAAACTGAAGATAACTCACACGAGACAAGGGATTGGAAAAATAAAAGAGGGAGTGACTAACACAGAGACGACTAATTCAAATCAGTGTTATTTACATAGTGCCAAATCACAACAATATATTACAGCATATATCATATATCATCATTTGTCTAAAAAAGCTTACAGTTTCTTAACTGACAAAAAAATCACTATCAATTAGATGTTACTGCCTTTGCCCTTTTTATGTGTAAATGGTCAGAAATCGTTTCCTGTTTTGACATTGTTTATTTAAAAAAAAAACAAAAAACTCAGGGCCACAGCCAGCAGGTTTTAAACAAGCCATGCCATGGTTGAAAAAAGCAAAAGAAAATCTAGATCAATTATTGTTGTTGTTTTTTTAAAACATGCATGATTTTCATTAAGTATCACACCACCATTATTAATAAAACTAAAGAGTGTACAAAATGAAACCAGGAGTAACAATTAATTTTTTTCTTGAAATGCTTAGATCACAGGAGTATTTGAAAGAGTAAAGTGAAGCCATTATCACATCCAGGAGGCCTTGCTTTGTACTTTAAAGAGTTAGTTGATGTCTCTCCCAGTACAGAGGAACTCCAATTTTTCATCTTAGAAAACATCACCACCAAATCGAGATGTGGAGGGAAGAACTATTCAGTGAACTCCCAGGCACCTGTCCAACCTCAGTTTAATTGAGATGGGTTTCAATGACAGAGTATTACGTTACCTTGGCATCCTTTGCGTGGTGGTAATTGTGTTGTTTGCCATATGAACAGAAACCTAGTCACGTAATTGTGACCACAGTCATTCTCTCCAGCACCATAACAGTACACTGACCCATGATGCATTATCACATTAATGCCATTGGTCATGTCTGTGCAAATCAATCTAATCAGAGACTGGTGGTCTGGGACAAAGGGAAACCTGCAGCGTGTTTAACCATATTAGTTATGTCTACCTTTTAAAGTTTAATGGTCATGAAAGCTATTATATGCCCCTATGCTTCTTTTGGTCTGCTGTTATTGTGTACATGTGTCAGCCAGTGATGCCCTGCAGCCAACAGTTCTAAGGAAACATATTAAGGAAACAGTCAATGCTTTTTTGCGGTTCATGTTTTTTTGCCATCACGAAATATGCAGCACAGTTAATAGATCGTATTCCAATAATGCTGTTGCTTTAGTTTCATTAGAATATAATGGTTGCTGCTGGATAATAATGCTAACGCCAGCTGCTTATTGATGCAGCAATAACAATTACTGCAGTTTTCTTGCTTCATATACAAACATATTTGCATTCATTTGACATATACTGGTCTTTCTAGACTTATGTAAAGTCAAATTTCAGCAACACCAATATGTTTTTTTTTTCTTTGAAGTCAACTCAAACTTCTCTCCAAACCCATATTATTTCTGAACAAAATCATATAACAGAGTGTGAAATTACCCAGAGGCCCTTACTGTCTGCGTTCTGGGACTGAGCAGGCATTTGAGGGCACTGGTGCATTCTGAATGGCTGCATGCTGGGCCTGTGCCATCTCTGAGGATTACATGAATTAGAATAAGGTTTGCTGAAGATATCCGGGACACTGAAGAAATTTCACACAATAAGTGTTTCTGCTCAGTGGGTGCATTTCGTTCCCGAGTGAATGTACAAGCAAAACAGTCAAATGGAAAACAAAAGAGAGATTAAACAACATCCAACATCTAAAGTGACTCTAGAGGTTACACTGTACGTACAGATGTTTTTATGATTATTAGATATAAGGCATTAAGTCCCTCTAAACCCTCTAAGCTAAACTTGGTACTCACTTCACAGGTCCATGGGGAAAAAGATGATTCTGGGATATTAAAAATGAAGAACAACATTTTATTTTTTTTATTTTTTTCTGGATAAATATTTACATTTATAATTGAGAGTTTTTGGTCATTAGTAAGGTAAATATGTACCTATTTGTGTACTTATTTGTCAGAGTAGTTGCCTGTAGCTCACTCTGCACCCCATATCACAGATCTAGTGTTACACTTGTGATAATTATAGTGAAGATTCTCTCTGACCAATCAGTGGTATGCAGCTGAGCTTGCTTTGAACCCTGGCTAAGGTGCATTGTAGCAAGATACACTCAGGAGTCATAATGTAAGGTACAATTATACAGTGGCTTATTAACGCAAATATCTGATATCTAAATATCAGCCAATCACATAGGAGCAACTCAAGATGCAACTTGGAGACACAGGACAACCTGCTAAAATGTAAACCAAGCATTAGAATGGGGAAGAAAGGTGATTTAAGCGACTTTGAATGTTGCATGGCTGTCTGTACGGTTTACAGAGGATGACCTGAAACAGAGAACATATCCTGTGAACTCCAGTTTTTCTTGTTCATACCGGAGGTCAGAGGCACTGGACTGATGAGTTCATAGTAGGGGTGGGCGATATAAACGATATACGATAGAAACAATATAAATGTGGCCAACGATAGAGCGGTATAGTCAAAATCTCTATCGCGATAGCGCATGTTGATGATGTCATCAAGCTGCGCTTGTTTTGGTCGAAAGTATTGCAGTGGCTACAACCATTATCATCTGCAAATTATGCCGATAGTCATAGCAAAGAGATGAAGCACTTTTGAAATATGGGGAAAGCCAAAAACTGCGCTTCCTCCACTTCCGTAACATTGATACATTAATGTTGGCCAAAGGAGCTTGCAAAGAAAAGCATCTGGACTTCTTTAAGTTACTTGAAGACGTTTCACCTCTCATCCGAGAAGCTTCTTCAGTTCTAAGGTCAAATGGTGGAGAGTCCCAGATATAAACCTAGTGGGAGTGACCCCCCACAGAGGGACAAAAGGACCCCCTGATGATCCTCTAATCGCCTGAGCCAAGGTGTGAAACTGGGTGTGGGTCCCAATCAGCCAGAGTTTCGGGTGACTTCATCGTGAAACCTGGCCCCACCTTAACATGCGAATTCCTGAGATCAGATGGCCCAGGATGTGAGTGGGCGTTAAGGCGTCTGGGAAGGGATCTCAAAACTGGATTATAGATGGCAGAGAGTTGGTGTCGTAAACCCCCGCCTCTGTTCAAAGATGGTCGCTCACAGTGGACATAGATGGCTTCTTTCACTCCTCTTTCAAACCATCTGTCCTCTCTGTCCAAAATGTGAACATTGGCATCCTTGAAAGATTGCCCTTTTTCCTTAAGATGCAGATGGACTGCTGAGTCTTGTCCTGTGGAGGTGGCTCTTCTGTGTTGTGCCATGCGCTTGTGAAGTGGCTGTTTGGTCTCTCCAATGTTAGAGGTCTGGGCATTCCTCGCTGCACTGTACAGCATACACCACGTTGTTAAGTCTGTGTTTTGGCGTTTTGTCTTTCGGGTGATCCAGTTTTTGTCTGAGCGTGTTGCTGGGTCTGAAATGCACCGGGATGTCATACATTAATGTTGAATTCTCTCGCAGCTGTTCTATTCCCATGTTGTTGCAGTATATTAATAACTAACCTCGTATTGTGGATGAATAATCTCAGTTGTTCCCCTGACTGAAGTTTGGCCCGTGTACAGCATCCTGCTATGCGATTGCATTTGTCCCTGACCACCAGAATCCCTCACGTTAACTTTTATCGAGTGGAAAAAAGGTTGGCGTTCATCCTCCAGCTTCACTGTGCTAATGTTATGCTAACATATCTGTGTCACTAGCAATCACGTAGCACAACATTATATACCAGGTAGTCCAACTACAGTAACCCTGCAAACGCCACTGCTGTTTAGTTTTCTGTCTTCATTTATGTCGGAAGTGGTAGCAGAGCTGTACGTTTTAATTAGTTTCAAAAATCTCTCAGTCAGAACATGCTGTGTCATGTTTAGGTGGAAACTAGCGAGCTAATTTCCTGTTAACTTCTAACTCCGTTAAATTTAATAAATTCTGTTTTCATGGATGTTAAACTTAATTGATACACCCGATAAAGCAGCAACGCTGATGATTTTATTAAAGATTAAAGAATCCAGACCGTTTTTAACTCTTAGTGTTCGTTTGACATTGGGACCTGAAGAGGACGGAGTTTTGGACCCAGATTACTCCGCGAAGCTCCTCACTATGGCAGCCGTAATGCTCTGACAATCCATCAAGCAGTGCGGCTTACCAAAGTTGTACTAAAACATTTAACAGGTTTCTGCACGCCCAAATCGGTTCGAGGTCAGTAAGCACAACCAGAATTCATACATAAGGCACACTCTCGATTTTTGAGAAAATTAAAGGATTTTAAGTGTGCCTTTATAATGTGGGAAATACGTTATACAGAAGAAAAGAATATATCGCGATATATATCGTTACCGCACATGCTTCAAATTATATCGCCATATGAATTTTAGGTCATATCGCCCAGCCCTAGAGAGGGAAAGAAACAAACACAAAACAAGGCACATGGTAACCGATGGGCTACAACAGAAGACTACGGCAGGTGCCGCTCCTGTCATCCTGGCAGTAAAGAACAAGACACTAAGGTTACAATTTTAAAAGTTTCATTCAAAATTGTCAGGCTAAGGAGCTTTGATTTCTGCTGCAACATTTGGTAGTACAGGGTAAGTCAGAATATGGTATAAGCAAGATAAAAGTATGGACCCCTCCTATCTTCTGTCAGTGTTTCTGGCTGGTGTCAGTAGTTTAATGGTATTGGGGGATATTTTCTTTGCACACTTGGGGCCCTTTAGTACCAATCTGCATAGTTTAAAGTCTATAGCCTACCTGAGTATTGTTGATGAGTATGCCCATCCCTTTATGACCAACGCGTACCCATCTTCTGATTACTTCTTCCAGCTGGATAAAGCATCATGTCACAGAACTCAAATGATCCCAAAATGGTTTCTTTGACGTGGTAATGACTTCACTGTATTTAAATAGTCAAAACATTTAAGTCCAGTTAGAGATTTGTGTCACAGATGTGCAGCCAACAAATCTGCACCAGCTACATGATGCTATCATACCAGATCCTCGTGAAAAAGGTAAAAGGGTAGCAGCAAGTGCTACCTAATGAAAGGTACTATCCACACTGAAAAAAGGAAAGTAGAATGACTGTAGTCAAGTCATTCTATTTAGTGGAAATGAGGCTCCTCAATATTGTACTGTGCTTCAGACAATTAAAAAAACAAAACAGAATAGACAGACAGGGAGCAGAAGGCTCGTAGGCTGATAAGCACTACCACTAGTATTGTGGCCAGCTTAATTAGCCAAGAGGAAATTGGGCTCTAGTCCATATCAGTTAGCTCCAGTGAAGCCAATCTTCTAGGCACCCCTCAAGGTGAACAGCCATGGTATTGGCTGTCTATAACTGACAGCCAATTTATCAGAGTGGGTTCAAGTGAAATTTGGTGGCAAAGTATCTTGGTTACAGCCATTTGCAATTTCATTTCTTTATTCGAGCATCAGGATTGTTTATATTATACATATCACAGTAGAACAGTATTGTAAAGCATTTACAACATCTGCATTGTCTGCACATGCAGGTAAGGTAATTTCTTTTTTTGATCAGAAGCAGTTGGGTTTTGTTTTTTTTGGTTTTTTTTCATCAAATGTTACAACACTGCAAAGTAGCAAACAAGCTAAAACCACACGAGGGAATAAACAAGCAGCAGGTGCTCAGGGCTGTTGGGCAGTCTGTGCTTTATTCGTTTTATTATTCAATTTAGTTTTTTTATATGCATGTACATGTAAAGAGGAATGAAAGAAATGCAAATTTTGCAAGGAAGACAAAAACCCATGGGTCTTTAAAAAACAGTTCACTTCAAAAGGGAATTTATGTATTAAGCTCACAAATCATGACACAAGTGAATTGGACATCAGTAACTGAATCATGGGACTCTCTAAGCTTAAAGACACAGTGGAAGAAAGGAGTGTGTGGTGTTGTTCTTCTTAAAAATTGGAGTGCAAAGGGAGTGCAAGACTCAAAACTAAAGAAAAGCAGTGAATCAATATGGCTTGATCAACAAGCCTTTCAACCCCCCGCAGACATAGCACAGTCATTTTGTGTCATGGGTGAGTAAATATTGCACTTTTTGTTTCATAAAGGCCAGAAAATGTGGTAGTGCTTTGTTCTTGGGTGCACCTCCAAGGTCCTGAACCAGCTGGGAGAGCACTTTCCCTTCCAGCTATTCAGCTAAATCTGGACTGTGGCAGAAGCATTGTGGAACAGCTGTAACTAGTGCTTCTTGGCACACAAACCCTCAAGAAGTGCTTGTTAAACGAATTCATTTAAGGGAGCGGGACCAGCTTAAGATGCACAATAAGGATCAGTCCTTGTTTTCTAAACCCCACCAAACAGCTGAAAATAAATGCTGCTTCCCCACTGGAAAATCCAATATGCTGGAAGCCACACAGGGCAATGCTGTATTAATGAACTGTGGAACATATATAATTTCAGGCATCAAAGTGTTGACATTTTCATATGCATCAGAATAGATTTTTTTTTTCAGTTTTAGGTTTATGAAAGTCTAAAGATGTATTCAGATGCAGCTTGCAAAATGTGTAGTCAAAAATAATAAGTTATTAAGCTAGGAAGCAGGCTGAAGCTGAAAGAGGAGGAGTGAAGATCCTCTGCAAACATAGACAAAGTAATTGGATTGTGACAAGTGAGCTGTGGTAATCCTGTGAATTTTGCAGGTGTTTACATTTTTCCGTGTTATTTCCCTGCAGCACAGTCTAATAGGAAGGACATTATTGCCGACTATGGATGACCAGTTGATATTTCCATGAGCATTCATCGCTAGAGCAAAGTTTATTATGCATTTACATTGATTGTTTTGACTGAGGGCAAAGAATATTAAGCAGTTTGTGTGTCAGTATATATGTTAAATGTAATGGTCCTTGGGTTACAGTTAAGAGTTTTTGTTTACTTAATTCTAGTGCGTTATGTACTTGATGTTTGTTAGCTTTTTGGACTCTTCTTATTTAGTGTAAACCTTCTTGTGCGCATGTTATGAATCCATCTCCTGGTTTGTTTCCTGTTTTACTCTAATAGGTTTCACATTTATCTTCTTCCCCTCCTGTTTCCAATCCCCACTTAGCGCTCAATATATAACTAGTCCTATTTTCCTATTTGGCTTTGTCCAGTTTTCGTGTGGATTTGTTTTTATAGTTTGAAAAGATCCAAACAAATCCAAAAGACACAGTCTTCTTGCTTTTTCAATTATTTCAATGCCGTTTGTTCAGTGGTACTTTCAGCAGAAATCAAGCACGTAATGCTGGCTGTGTTGTCATCCTCCAGAAGCTTTGCTCTGACAGTTTCGTGCTAAGTTCATGTGCTGTGTAAACATTCTAGCACACATGCAATAGCGTTTTGTAAGTATCCACAAAGTATAATAAATATGTAACGGTAGGGCTGCATTCAATCTTGTCTCTTCCACAAGATGGAACCAGTGTGACAACTCACTCAGACTCTCTTTGTTTCATTTGACATTGTCAGGCTGTCAAAAGCATCGCATAGGGATCATATGCTTGTTTTGTGTTTGTATTATAACACAACGTAGTTCAAATTAAGTCTGTACAACACATACGCAGTTGTAACTGAAAATCACTACAGCATTTCTGAAGTTTTTTACTGAGGTCCTTTACTGATATTTTCTTTTAGTCCAGTTTGTCCTAATAACTAACATTTCTTCTTTAAATCCCTCATATTCTCAAGAAAAGTTTATTAGGTAAATGAGTTCCACAGTAAACACCCTGTCTTCATTAAGATGTCCAAATAAAGGACATTTAGACTTTAGCTAAATACTGTATATGGATGGCTTATGTGTGTGTTTGGTATTAAACTCAAGCTTTCAAGCTCATTTTGGTGTGTTTTTGTTTTCCGATGTTCACATTCTTCCTTTTCGTCTGATGTCTGGTAGTGTTCAATTACCATCACACCTGTCACAAAATTAGATGACTCCTTGTTGAAGACAACACGAAGTATGATGCCGTTTCTGCTTCTCCGCTGCTGATATTACCCAATTACATTTCAATCAAGGGAAGCATGTGTGGAGTATAACAGAAAATTGGCACTGATTAGCATAATTCTTTTTATTGAGATTCCCTAGAGCTCAAACAAAGTAAGCTCATAAAGCAACCTGCATAGCCAGAGCTAACGTAATATACTTCTCAAACTACTTTTAGAGAAAGCGACCTGGAGTGAATTTAAAGGAATTTTAAGAAGCTTGTTCAGTTTAAACCACCTGGGACAAAGTTATTCTTGGTAGGCCAACCCAGACTGTAAAAGCTGAAGCCTGTAGCGTTTTCACCATTTGGTTAAAATGGGGCCATTGGCATCAAAAGACACAAAAGGCGAAGACTATTCCACATCACTGCACAACATTTCATGGGAAATATACCTTTGTTTTCAGCTGAAGGATTTTCCCTTCGTCTTTGTGTCTTTGTTTTTTTTCCCCACTTGTTAAAAATTTAAACAATTCAGACAAAGCCTGAAAAGCTCAATCTACCATGAAAGAATTGAAAATGCCCACTAGGAATTCATAAAAGGTAGCCTGACAAAAATAAATAAATAAATAAAAAACACTGGGGAAAAAACCCCGTCATGTATACACATATTAGCTGTGTGATTTTCTGCATCTTTGGGACAGGCAGCCCTATAGATGGTGTATATGTAGAGTCTTTCAAGCAGAAGACACACCAAGGAAAAGAGAAAAGTGTTGCGAAGGTGGTATCTCACCTACACAACCATCCATACAGAAAATGCTTCAGAAAAAATTATTTTTGTTACCATCATGCGCAAAAACAAGTTGGATGTCTTTGTTTATTGATCCAAAAATCCTATTTCACAAGTAGATAAGCATCCAGTCCAACTGAACTAAGATATGTGCTGGGATGAAAACCTTGGGTCAGTTATTCAGCCTGTGACTGTGGGAATAAATATGGCAGACTCAGGGATCTGGAAAGTAATTGTCAGTCATACCAGGTGGATTTCTGTGGTGGCAGGTGGTCTTACACCTGCCCACATAAAAGTGCCTAAAAGAAGCTGATTTGGCCTATTTGGGATGATCAGAAGAGACCAGCTGTTTTCAGTGTCTTTAGGCTTTACAGATGTCAAATTATTTGTATCATGTTGAAAATATTACCTTGCACATGTTTGCATTATCTTGCAGCATAACATAGACAACAAAAATAAAGCCAGAGTAAAAAACAACAACTATATATTTCACTGGCTTTTTTCATGTTAAATGAGAGCTTTTTTTTATAGGGTGTCAGAGAAAGTAAAACTATGTACATATTCTACATTTGGCAACTGAAACAATTGATTTTAATATTATTGATATGGTCCCTATTTATGAGATGCATATATATATATGTCCTGATTTTGGACCACTCTGATTATAACCTTCCATACACCTGACCAAGCAGCTTCTTTCCTACTTCCACTGTATTGATTACTTTTGTATGCCAGACGTATCCTGGAAGAAATCCTGGTGTATAATGGGCATTGCATTATCCTCAGTATGTGGTGTCTTCATCCATGTTGGGTCCTCCCCGTTGAGGCAGGAGTAATTGTTTTTCAAAATGTAAAAAAAAGATACACCACAACTTACTATATGCTTTATATACAATTACATTTTCAAGTAATGATGGCGGTCTGCAAGTTTTCATCATCACCATAAAATCGGGCATGAGTAATGGTAAATTGCTTTTTAGCTCTCAAGATGGAATTGCATAATTATGCCAAAACATAAAAAAAACAAACACTGAAGGCACACAGGTTCAATATTTCTACTGCAGATTGTCCTCTGATTACCTATAGAGCAGGGGTGTCAAACTCAAATACACAGTGGGCCAAAATTCAAAACTGGAACAGAGTCGCGGGCTAACATTAATATTTATTGAAATAAATTTATTCCTCCAGATATAAGAATGAATCTTTTCTTATGGACACGTTTTGCTGAAAAACTGAATATGGAACATGCAAAGCTTAATACTAAACAATATATATATTAGCTGTATAATACCAGTAGGCCAGCTCTAATAGTAATTTGGTATGGCTTTGCGGGCCAAATGTAAGTAGGCTGCGGGCCAAATTTGGCCCGCGGGCCAGAGTTTGACACCTATGCTGTAGAGGCTTTAGAAAGGCAGTTACATTAGCCTTAAGCCAGACACAATTTCAAAGTTGACAGCTGATCACACTGAATGACAAGCATTGTGGAATAAACCTACCCAATGAGGACAGTGAGTTTCACTTTTCTACCTAAAGGCAATAAGTTACATATTGGGGCGATCGTGGCTCAAGAGTTGGCAGTTCGCCTTGCAATCGGAAGGTTGCTGGTTCGAGCCCTGGCTCTGACAGTCTCAGTCGTTGTGTCCTTGGGCAAGACACTTCACCCATTTCCTACTGGTGGTGGTCAGAGGGCCCGGTGGCGCCAGTGTCTGGCAGCCTCGCCTCTGTCAGTGCGCCCCAGGGCAGCTGTGGCTACAATGTAGCTTGCCATCACCAGTGTGTGAATGGGTGGACGACTGAATGTAGCGTAAAGCGCTTTGGGGTCCATAGGGACTAAGTAAAGCGCCATACAAATACAGACCATTATATTTTCCCATTTCTCCTGCTGCATTCACTGTAGCAAGAGGCAACAATGCTCACATGGAACCAACTGGATGAAAAAGGGTCGCCATGTGTTCAAAAAGATATAGGTGCCGTTCAGCAACAGCTTTAGATTTTCTTTTTTTTCCATTTGATGTTTGTCTTTGTGAAAACATGACATGCAGGTCAAGTGGAGACAGAACACGGATCATTTTCTGCTCATTCAAAAAGACCTCCGCCTGACATACACTTGACATAAAGGCACAATCTCTGATCCAGACATTAAAAGCTTCAACAAAAACATTCAAAAGGAAATGCTGAACTTATCACTCCCAAATTGACTGACAGGCTTTGCGTCAGCAGTATTTGGTTTTTCACAGGAGGCTAACAGAACTTACACACATTTCTTAACTCACAAAACAACTGTAGTCTTTATGAAACAAATATGAATTAGCATAAGCCAATTAAATATTTAAGCCAAGTCTAATATCCGTGTATCTGGCCTACAGAGTTGCACAATTTAGAGGCTATTGAAACAATGCTTCAGGTCTCCTGAAAAATGATTCAGTTGTCTAACATATACCTACACGCCTATAATTTATGATAGATTAAACCGATAAAAAAAGGGGAAAGGAAGTTGTTCATTTCACAAAGACATTCAAAAGGAATGCTAGAATATTATGGACTTGTTTGGGAGATGCTATTAATCTTTGCATTATAGTTATATTTCAGACTAAGTGTTTTATCATGATGCCAAGTGCCTTCAAGCTTTCACCAGCCATTCAGTCTATTTGAAGGTGAAAAAACATGCTGCTGTGTAGTTTGACATCATTGTGTGCATCACACTTAACATGGACCACAGAAAGCAAAGGAGATAGCTGTCCAAGGAGCTCATAATAGAATAGAATAGAATTAGAATAGAATAGAATTCAACTTTATTGTCATTGCACATGCACAGGTACAGGGCAACGAAATGCAGTTTGCATCCATCCAGAAGTGCTTTAGTGATATAGATATATTACAATATATATTAGCAATAATATAGATATGTAAGTATGTTACAGAAATGGGTCTATTATGGTATGTTATAATGTACACAGTATGAAGGTATGTTGAGAATATTCTATAACTATAAGTATGTACAGGCTGTAGGGAGTACAAGCTATGTACAGGCTATGAACAGGATATAAATATGAAATAAAAAAACTATACAGAAATCTGAGATATACAGTTATACAGAAATGTGAACTATGCAAGTTATAAACAGTTGTAGGATTAAAAATTATCGTATGTACAGAATGATTATTTACACAGAACTATACATAAGTGAGATATGTGGATAATTTCCACAGAGGCTATATAAAGTGCTAGTGGTTGTGAGTGGTGGTTCAGTCCATGTTATTATTGTGTGTTTGAGGGTACGGTTGTCCATTGTGTGTGTGTGTAGGTGGTTGTGGGTGTGTGTATGTCCAGTCCATGAGTTTAGTGTGGGTCAGATGTCAGGAGGCAGAGTTCAGGAGTCTGACAGCTGTGGGGAAGAAGCTGTTCCGGTACCTGGTGGTCTTAGTCCGGAGGCTCCTGTAGTGCCTCCCAGAGGGCAGGAGGGTGAAGAGTCCATGTGATGGGTGACTGGGGTCTTTGATGATTTTCCCAGCCCTTTTCAGACACCGCTTCCTGTAGATGTCTCATATATATATATATATATATATATATATATATATATATTGATATATATATTGATATATATATATATATATTGATATATATATTGATATATATATATTGATCCATGTCAGTGTTAAAGACTATAACCATCTCCAATCAGCTTCATTTTCCTGTGACCACGATTGCCAGTATTATTAAAAGGTTTAGGGTTCACTGGACTATATCCAGCCTACCTGGATGCAAGAGGAAGTGCAGACGCATACCAGGTGTTGACTGATCAGAAGGAGCTCCAATGACATCATCTAAAAGCAGGTCAGGGTACGTCACTTCTTGATCACACCATCCATCACATTTTGAAAAATACTGTAGTCCACAAAAGAAATATCCAGCTAGAATTCACTAAAATGCATGTTTACAAGCCCCCAAATTTTGGTGTGAATATCTTTTAGCCAGTCACTTCATAACAGCTCTATGTTTACAGAAGGAAACATGGAGCTTAAAAAAAAGAAAAGAAAACATACCTAGTGTCACATATCTGCTGCTTTGCTGCATCGGGCCAGAGAAACTTTGAATGTGTGCAAGAGACAATGAAGTGTCAGGAATACCAAGACATCCTGGACCAAAACATACTACTTAGTATCAGAAAGGTCAGTCTCAGTGACAGGTCATCGGTCCTCTAACAGGATAATGACCAGAGATGGGCAGTAACGCGTTACTTTAATCTGATTACTTTTTTAAAGTAACGAGTAAAGTAAGGGATTACTATGGTATTAGTGTCCGTTGTGCGTGGGAAGAGAACTTCTTTTTACAGCGAAAAAAAAAAACCCTAAACAAGCACCGAGTGCGCTACCACGTAATGGGAAATTCACAGAGAAACTCGTGGATTCTTCCACTGACCGCTGCGGCACACCTGCACCAGGGTAAACCTCCGCCTACCCCACTACTGCTTTACAGGTGAAAATAGAGCAAAAGGACTGCTAGTCTTTGACTTTATTTATTTTCTGCTGTGTTTTACTTGCATCTATTTGAAAGACTGAGAGTGGCTGTAGCTCAGGTGGCAGAGCAGGTCAGCCACTAATCAGAAGGTTGGTGGTTCGATCCCAGGCTGCCCCTTGGCTGCATGCCAAATATCCTTGGGCAAGATACTAACCCCGTGTTTGCCTACTGGTGGTGGTCAGAGGGCCCGGTGGCGCCAGTGTCTGGCAGCCTCGCCTCTGTCAGTGCGCCCCAGGGCAGCTGTGGCTACAGTGTAGCTTGCCATCGCCTGTGTGTGAATGGGTGAATGACTGAATGTAGTGTGAAGCGCTTTGGGGTCCTTAGGGACTAGAAAAGCGCTATACAAAGGCAGGCCATTTACCATTTTAAACACAAAAAATATTTTATTTTATGTGCTGGAATGTGCAGAAAATAGGTTTAAATGTTATTAAACTAATTTATTCAAGTCAGAGAATGGTGCATATAATTTAATTTTTGCTTGATGCATAAAGTTAAAAGATTAAAACTGATAAAACAAGTTTTAAAAAGAGACTTTTCCATTTGATTACAATGATGGATTATGTAGAAAAAGTAGAATTGGGCTGAAAGATCTATCGCTTTATCACCTATTCAGGTTGTAAATTGTGTTTTTAAAACTAAGTAACTAAGTAATTAATTACTTTTGAAAATAAGTAATCAGTAAAGTAATGGGATTACTTTACTTTTTTGGGGAAGTAATCAGTAATCAGCTACTGATTACTTTTTTCAAGTAACTTGACCAACACTGATAATGACCCATATCATACAGCTGACAGCGCTCAAGAATAGCCTGCCACGAGCCCAGATCTTAATCCTATTAAACATTTATGTTAAGTGTGGAGGTAAATAACCATCCCTGATGCAATGATTTTAATCTTATTAATATCCAATGGAAGTGCTTTACCTTCCACTTTAGTTGGGTAAATACAGCTAGTGACTGTTTTAGTTTCTGTTTTTGCTTGTTTTTTTGGCTGGACACTGTACAGTGCACATGTTGTGCATTCATAAAATGTTTGGACTCTTTTACTTTGTCTGCATTTTATGTCAGAAGCTGTGCTTAATTTTTTTCCCATAATGAATCTACACACATTACCCCATACTGTGCTTACCCCTATTTGACACTCATCAACAGAATATGCACTAATACACTACAGATATAAAGTATAAAACTGAAGTTTTTAGCCTTTAGGATAGCATGGCTTTTTATGCACTAAGTGAAAGCATAAGCATCTGTCTTTAACTTGTGAAATATGAATCTTTTTGATGATAAAAATGCAATTATAATTCAGTATTCAGTAAGTCCTGGATTATCATGTTACTATTAGCAGTGCAGGGCACAGCAGTATTCTTGAGAAAAGAGAAGTGTTAGCCAAGCATAAACTAGTAGCAGACTTATAAGAAGAAGAAAAAGAATAATTTAAAATCAAGTCTACATAGAAAGTTTTACAACACTAGAGAAGTCTTTCGAATGAGTTCAAATGACAAACCCCCTTACTCTGTTTCAATTAAATATCTGGAGCAGACAATGAGTTCTCAGGCTGTGTTTCACTTTCAAGCAAAAGTCATTAAATGAATGGAAGAATTCATGGTTACCACTGAACTCTATAGCCTTGGAGCCCTTCGACTGAACCCCACTGAATAAGACTTCAGAAAGAGTTCAATCGTTTTAGACTGTGTGAAATGAGCAAACTGCTTTTTCATATCAAGAGATTTTCTATCCTCTCCATACAGACCCATGATTTTGAGTGCCACAGGAAAAAAAACTTCTAATTTCACTTGTAGAATTACATCCTCTAGAACCTATAATTACTATAATCTCTTGAGGCCAGAAATGGTTTCTCCCAAACCATTAACCTTGGGCACCTAAGCCTCTGCTGCAGTATTTATACCTTTATTTTTCAAGGTTAATTGTTTTGCTGACCAAACATACTCTTTATCAGCACTCTCCTCCTGAACATACTGCCATGTAGTCTTTATTTTACCCCTCGCAGCCAGCTGTAAACGAAATGGGCTTTACAGCTGTGATTTCAAAATGGCCGATCAAGGGTTTTAATCAATCCACTGTATGTGTTGCCATCATTGTTGCAGTTAGAACAAAGATTTGATTAATCATTCTAAATGTAAGTTGTACCTGCATGTCTCAACACTGTACGCTTCTTTATCACAACGGTGAGTTGAATTATTTGACTATTCATCTGACTCTTGCTTCATGCCATCATATTTATTCTTCTGGCCCGCAGTGTATCTTCGCAGTTCATGAATGATGTGAAACTCTGACGTTTCAGTTTAGCCTAACTCAAATAGCCATGTTGCATTCTTATTTATTTTAACTTACACCAGCCAATCCAGATGTGTTGACTCCTCCAGATGCATCTTAAAATGAAATTAATCTCTGGGGATTTCCATGTAGAGATGAGTTGTCCATCTGCCATCGGAAATGTGCTTTATCAATCAAAACCACCATACTAATGATCATCTAGCAGAAGCTCCAGCAGTGGGGAATTGTAGTCCCCCTGGCGCAGTCATTTGCGTCGATCTATGACCACAAGCGCATTTGGCCTCCTCTGCAGCCCTAATGGCTGTGCTGCTTTGTCGCCCGCCGATCTGCTCTCCTCAGCTAAGATTAATTTTCCCCTTCACTGTTGAAGTTGAAGTGCCTGACAGTGTTTTCTATTTATCCCCAAATGAGGAGGAGCCAAAAAGAGTGGAAGCATGCAGAAATCATATATTGGAGTGGGAGCACTTTAAAAAAAAGCAATGAAAAAGTGGCCAAGATAACATGTAATTAGGGCTGCCACAAACAATTATTTTGATAGTCGACTAGTCACCGATTATTTTTGTGATTAGTCGACTAATCAGATCATCATCCATTGGACGTAAAACGTACAGCTTATTGCACCAGCAGCATCTGCTCTTATACAGTGGGGCAAAAAAGTATTTAGTCAGCCACCGATTGTGCAAGTTCCCCCACCTAAAATGATGACAGAGGTCAGTAATTTGCACCAGAGGTACACTTCAACTGTGAGAGACAGAATGTGAAAAAAAAATCCATGAATTCACATGGTAGGATTTGTAAAGAATTTATTCGTAAATCAGGGTGGAAAATAAGTATTTGGTCACCTCAAACAAGGAAAATCTCTGGCTCTCACAGACCTGTAACATCTTCTGTAAGAAGCTTTTCTGTCCCCCACTCGTTACCTGTATGAATGGCACCTGTTTGAACTCATCATCTGTATAAAAGACACCTGTCCACAGCCTCAAACAGTCAGACTCCAAACTCCGCCATGGCCAAGACCAAAGAGCTTTCGAAGGACACCAGGAAAAGTATTGTAGACCTGCACCAGACTGGGAAGAGTGAATCTACAATAGGCAAGCAGCTTGGTGTGAAAAAATCAACTGTGGGAGCAATCATCAGAAAATGGAAGACATACAAGACCACTGATAATCTCCCTCGATCTGGGGCTCCACGCAAGATCTCATCCCGTGGGGTCAAAATGATCATGAGAACGGTGAGCAAAGATCCCAGAACCACACGGGGGGACCTGGTGAATGACCTGCAGAGAGCTGGGACCAAAGTAACAAAGGTCACCATCAGTAACACACTACAACGGCAGGGAATCAAATCCCGCAGTGCCAGACGTGTTCCGCTGCTGAAGCCAGTGCATGTCCAGGCCCGTCTGAAGTTTGCCAGAGAGCACATGGATGATACAGCAGAGGATTGGGAGAATGTCATGTGGTCAGATGAAACCAAAGTAGAACTTTTTGGTATAAACTCAACTCGTCGTGTTTGGAGGAAGAAGAATACTGAGTTGCATCCCAAGAACACCATACCTACTGTGAAGCATGGGGGTGGAAACATCATGCTATGGGGCTGTTTTTCTGCCAAGGGGAGAGGACGACTGATCCGTGTTAAGGACAGAATGAATGGGGCCATGTATCGTGAGATTTTGAGCCAAAACCTCCTTCCATCAGTGAGAACTTTGAAGATGAAACAAGGCTGGGTCTTCCAACATGACAATGATCCAAAACACACCGCCCGGGCAACAAAGGAGTGGCTCCGTAAGAAGCATTTGAAAGTCCTGGAGTGGCCTAGCCAGTCTCCAGACCTCAACCCCATAGAAAATCTGTGGTGGGAGTTGAAAGTCCGTGTTGCTCAGCGACAGCCCCAAAACATCACTGCTCTCGAGAAGATCTACATGGAGGAATGGGCCAAAATACCAGCTACTGTGTGTGCAAACCTGGTAAAGACCTATAGTAAACGTTTGACCTCTGTTATTGCCAACAAAGGTTATGTTACAAAGTATTGAGTTGTATTTTTGTTATTGACCAAATACTTATTTTCCACCCTGATTTACAAATAAATTCTTTACAAATCCTACCATGTGGATTCATGGATTTTTTTTTTCACATTCTGTCTCTCACAGTTGAAGTGTACCTCTGGTGCAAATTACTGACCTCTGTCATCATTTTAGGTGGGGGAACTTGCACAATCGGTGGCTGACTAAATACTTTTTTGCCCCACTGTATAACTATCATTAGCTTTCAGCTTTAAGTGTTTAAGGTCTGTGCTAACTAAAAATAAAGACAAGATGATAGTTTATTAAATTTTAATGAAATTTGCAGATTGTTTCCGTGAAGTTTAATAAACTCCTTGCTATCTAAAATATAACAGGACACCGGAGTATATTCTCCAGCATCTCACACTTCTGATAATCAGCTGTCTGCTTGACATTTATCCAGCTGTGTAAAAACTATAACTTTAATCTCAGCCAAACCGATTTACTCAGGAACAAATAAAATACTAAAAAAGCCAAACAATAACATTTTTAAGTTATCTAAGTGACTTATGTATGTTTAACCTGAGTAGCGAAAGACGGCGGTGGGTTTGAAAACGATTTGCCGGGAGTCCGGTGTTCTCACGGCTCTAGTGACCTTGCCCCCGGCTAGCTATCGAGCTAGTGGGTAACAGATGTCTCCGGAAACGTCGGAGCGCTTTTGAAAATATGCGGTGTCTTGATAAACTGAGCAGATATTTGAGGTTTACACAGCTACATTCTCGCCTGAAAATATGTTAAACGTTTATTTTGTGACCCAAAAAGAATAATAAGAGTAATATTAAAACTAACTAGCTGCCGCCATTGTTGGAAACTGAACTGGGCGCTATGAATTCTGGGAAAGAGCTACTTCTTCTTCTTTGGGGTTTAACGGCAGCTGGCATCCTTGTACATGCAGTGCTGCCATCTTCTGTTTCAGTCCGTTATTACACTCTTAAATCCTACTACTCATTCCTGCGTCTTTTGGGATCTTACAAAGCTTAAAACGACGCGTCGACTATTAAATTAGTCGTCCACAATTTTAATAGTCGACGTAATCGTGACTAGTCGACCAATCGTGGCAGCCCTACATGTAATCGAGGTTGATCAAAGGTTTGTAACGTGCCATGTCATCTGTAAGTTAAAATTGACACTTTACTGAATTTACCAGCATATTTGAAGAAAGAACCAGTGCAAGTACAGAAGTAACTGCTGCTTTCCTGTTATTTATTTATTTTTGTGTGTTTTGGTTTAACTGTGACAACCACATAGTGGAAATTAAACCAAAAAAAAAAACAGGTGTAGAGGTCTTCCTTTGATTTTACTTCTTGGATTTCCATCTCAGTAGTCATGCTTGTACATAACCATGAACCCAATAGTTTATTGTTAAGTGCTGGTTTCTGTTGCGACTCATCTCAAACAATACGATTATCTTTCTGTGCATGTGTGTTTGCCTTCACCACTAGAGTATCAAGTTCTGTTTAACACAGTCGTGTTTTATTTGCGTAAGCAAGACCACAACGATTCTTAAATGCATTAACCTACCTTGATTTCGGTGCACTATAACTCTCTGAAATGTTTTACAAAATGGGCTCAAGCTAATGAGTGTTTATATGAAACAGACAGATGAATAAATGATAAATGAACAATGAATATATAAAACTTTCAAAAAGCTTTTCTTACTCTTTCAGTTGTTCTAAACCCAACCCTTTCAAGACATAAGCTATCACGTCTAATTAAAAAATATATATATATTCTGGGTAGACACTGGTAATTCAAATCAGTGACTATTAATATTTTGCAGTGATAGATTCAAATAGTAACAAGCTATGGCTTCTGCATTTTATTATATTTGTACAAAGAAAAAATGGCTATTTACATATTCTTACCCTGCTAAATGTTGTCGGCAGACATACGAGGTAAGTAAATTGGAAACTGAATCTCTTTTGGGTAACTGTGTTTGTCTCTATGTCATCCCCCTGACTGACTGGTAAACAGTCTAATCTGTAAGGAAGAAATGGATAAATGGATTTTTAGAACGGCAAAAATAAATTCTACATCATGTTTTGCCAACTGCTTAACTTATTGGTGGTGTTCAAAGCCTGGGTGATTTATTTTAAAGGTAAAGCAGATGTCTCATTAAAGACTGGTATCCTTATGTTCAGGAGAACGCTTGCCTTGTGTGGGCCATCTGGAATAAGACCAGATTTTCATTACTGTACAGCTATCATGAAAAAGTTTAGCAGTGTTTGAATTCTGTAAGGTGTAACCATATGTCAATGAAACATCTTAGTTTTTTGGTTTCAGTTGCTTGCAGTTTCAGTTGTGGTTTGGTCTCTGTGTTCAGTTGTCCCTGTGTTGTGGTTCATAATGAATTCAGAGAAAGTCAATACTGAGTCTATCATGAGCTGTTTTCAGGGTAGTCAAAACTTCGAAAAAAAACCTCTCAAACAAAGTTAGGAAAGTCAGGGTCGTTTCTGCCTGTGCATTGAGGGTGGTTTAGTTAACTCATCCTGACTCACTGCATATTGTGTCACACTTGTGATAGTGACTCTGTGGGCTGTTTCACTCAAACTAATTTAGTACTAATCTGCAGGCTGCTTTCTTCGTTTTTGCCAATACTGTGTCAATAAAATTGCCCTTCCTGAGTTAAAGTGGACATCACTATAGTTACTTACAAGCTTAGCAGTGCCAACAAAGTGTCAGGTTTTCAAGTAATTGAGTAGTTCCTGTGCACCCAGCTTCAGGCGGTGAGTCCATTGTCCTTTGCTTTTCTTTTGTTTTGTCCTCCTGTCTGTTTATGTTTAAATGGAATATTGTTTTCTATCCACATCTGTGTAAACACAGATCAGTTGGTAGCCCATATTTTATTAGTTATTGAAAATACATACAATAATACAAAGACCACAATACTTATTTTATAAAACCTATATAGTCCTTTAAATAATCCATAAACCACACTGCTTTTAGGAAGTGTTACATATTTAATAGGTAATTTATATGGTTTGGGTTCTTTGGTTTACAGGGGGTTGGAAGCCTGTGCCGATGATGAGGCACTGATGGCACAGTAATGAGAGCAAAAGGATACAGACACAGGCCTTGGGGGGAGTACGATCAGAAAAACACCAGACAACTCCTCTGTTAATGTGTTTCCTGTGCAACATAAGACAACTAATAAAGCTGAAGAGAAGCGACACCATCTGTGCCCACATTATAGGTGCAAGCCAGAATTCTGTACAGTTGTAAGGGATGGTCTCCATATTGAGGATGTGGTATATGTAGATATTATTGTTAATGCAAAAAATTTTTTTTTCTTAATTTCATTTAAATAGGAGGAGGAGGGATAGAGGAATTGAACTGAATTAGTAAATGTAGAGTATTAGATAGGAGGAAATGTTTTTCTAGAGAAACTGTGGTACTGCATGAGGGAGTCATGAGTGGCAGAGAGGTATCAGATGGTGGTGCAGGACATGCATGAGGACAGCAAGACAGTGGTGAGATGTGTGGTAGGAGTGAAAGATGTGGTCAAGGTGGGATTTCATCAGAAACTGGCTCTGAGCTCCTTCTTGTTTGCAATGGTGATAAGTTGACACATGAAGTCAAGCAGGGAGTCCATGGGTTAAGATATTTGCAGATGACATTTTGATCTGTAGTGAAAGTAGGGGGAGGTAGGCGAGAGCTTGAAGAGGTGGTGGAGGAAAGAAGAGGAATGAATGTCAGTGGAAAAAAGACAGAATACATGTGTATGAAAAGGGGGTATGGGCAGCTAGAAAGGGTGGAGTTGTCACAAATATGTGATTGAAAAATGGCATCAAGCCTGGTAGTGCTTTAATGTACAGGATGGGGGATTGACAAAAGATGAGTGACAGAGCTGGAGAAGGTAGAATTGAAGATGCTTGGTGACGTGGAAATAAGTATACCAGAAGGACAACTCGGGTTGAGTGGTTTGGAGAAAAAAAAGTTAGAAAGGCAAGGCAGATGTTGCCAGATCACAACAACAGTTGCCTCAAGCTGCTTTTTATTGTAAGGTAAAGACCCTACAATAACAATAGAATGACGGAAAACTACATCCGCTGCTCTTATTATTTAATGTTTGTTTTGGAACATCAAATAGAAAATGCTACTTTTGCTGCTGAAACATAGTGAATACATAGTGCCCACTACTGGACCGCACTTTGATCCAGAAAATGAAGTCAACTACTGTAGGTGAGGTAAGCAGCTTCACATTTGCTGATGGGTCCCTGTAACTATCTGTTACAATCACTGTTCTTGTTTAAGCCTTCAAACACACTGCCTATACGTATTTGTTAGCCACAGACTATAAAGTAAGATTGTGTCTTAGTTTCTTGATAGTGTAAACACATCTCATGTATACAAAGGATGTTGTGGTATATAAACACGTGTTTGTCTTTTATTGCTCTACTTGACTAGTTGCAGGTTATTGACTAAATTTAAAGGAGCTTTCATATTTGCATTTTTATTCTTATATTTGATATATTCTAGCTTCACTTCTCTCTAGTACCAGCTATAAACTTTAACATTATCAAACAGCTGCATATGGAGTTGTGCTATATAATGTTTTTTTCCATCATCGTTATTGTGTTTATTTGTTTATATTTTTTAGTTTCACTCCTGTTCAATTGTGTATGGTGGTGCAGCATAAATAAAGCTCTTGGACCTTGGACGAAATAAGAAATATTCTTTGCAGCAACTGAGAAAAAAAAGGACCAAGAAACTATATTCTATTTTTATTAGAGAATAGGATATTGGGGAGAGCTAAGCCAGCAGGTGAGTGAGTCAGATGATGTGCAGAGAATAGCAATTCCTCCTCTATATTAGATCTTAATTCTTAAGTAGGTAATGAACTTATAGTGGGGTTATTGTGACACAGTCTAAACAGTATCAGTATAATTTTTTTTTTTTGTCAAAGTTTGACTTTGACTTTGACTGATACCTGGCATGGCTGATATTGTGCTGTTTCCTGTCCCTTTAAAGTGGCATGTGGAGTTTTTGTGGCCTGGTAACTGCTGATGTTAGCAGTCCACTTAGTCATGTACTAGGTCAGTCAGGAAAACGGCTACAGAGAATTTAAAGGCTGAGAGAAATGAAAAAAAAAAATCCCAAACATTCACATTATCTTAGTGCATGTGCGGTTGGGACCGTTCTGCAATAGGAAAAAAACCTAAATGCAAATGCAGCTAGGAAGCGTTCTAAAGGGGAGGTGAATTTAAACACTTTCTTGCCAGATGCTGAAAAGGTATAATTACGTAAGGCACCACTAAGTGTAAATATGTCATCACGACCCCTGAAAGTAACCATTACAGCAATTTCAACACTTACTTACTATCATACTGATGGTAAGCATGCTTTTTTAGATAAATCCCTGATTTATCTTAGCCTTATTAATGCTAACACTGTGTCGGTTTGGAAGTGACATCAATCAAAGCCCTTAAACACGACTAAAATATTTGTCATTCACCAGTCTATGAATATTTTTTTCATTTTAAGAAAAGTTCTTGGCTAAAAAGCTGAATTATATGAGACTGATAAAAGCTAAATTAATAATCCTCTCAAGTGAGGGTAAATTAAGAAACAAAGGCAGATACGGGATACAAACTGAATAAAGTAAAAATGCACCTTTAATGGTGCATTTTTACTTTAATAAAGGTCCAAACAAAAGTCAATATAAAAGAACAGAAACATAATCAGGGAGAAGAAACAGCTGGCAACAGTATGATAACACAAAAAACAAACTGAGGCTTTAAATAGACACATGATGTAATTAGGGGAATGGGAAACTGGGCTACATGGCTGAAACTAATCACAAATAAGAAAGCAGGGGAACCAAAACTAAACACAACACACACAAGGACAAGCGCTACCAAAAATGAAACAGACCAAATGTTGGGCACACAAGCAGGAAAGAACACTGAAACTTAGAATACTAAATTACAAAACTGAGAATAAAATCATGAGGAGAAATAAGCTAGAGTAGAAAACTCGAAATGACCAGAACAAACAAAGCAGAAAATATATAATAGAAAAACAAAACTAAAAATTTAAACTCACAATGGTAGAAAACATGGTTCTGGCTCCAGACTTGTAAAACATTAAAACTGCTTGGAATTTACTTTGTAGCCCCCTTATAGTGCTAAAACAGTCCCTTTTTTGTCCAGTTCCACCTTTAAGCCATTTATGCTGTAGGTTCTGGGCTTAACTTCCATAGATGCACATTCCATAGATGCACATTCCATAGATGCACTTCTGGATTATGGTTTAGGGAATTTTGGAGGAGAAGTCAACACTTTGAGGCAGGGTCATGGTCTGTGGGTTTATTTTGTGAGATTTGAGATTTTGTTTTATCTTTGTAGTTTTTGGTTATTAATGTTATAAAAGAAAATCTTCTGTTCTCAGTGTTATTGCTAGGTTTGTAGTTATCAGTCATTTCTTCACTTTTGAGCTTTCACTCATATTTTAGTAGTATTTTTCTCTGTGGTTCCTTTTTTCTGCCCTACTATGTCTTCCCCCTGTGTCAAGTGTTTTCTTGTGTCTGTGTTTCCCTCTTTAGTTATTGTTATTTATTTCCTCTTTTACTTTACTAGTATGTATCTAATCCTGTCATTCCAGAGTCACAGTGCCTGTTTACCTGGTGTTTTCCTGTTTACCCCTTTTTTTCCATCTGTCCTCAACTTCTAACCCTCCACATGAGTCTACAAACTCTGCAGCAATGACACCTTCATGTCTTAGTCAGTGTATATTTTCAGCAGTTTACAGCTGGGCTGATCCCCAATCTCTTCAGTGCCTAAGCGGGTAGATGATCTTGGGTAGATGCTGAACCCGAAACAGTATGAGTGCGAGTTTATAGAAGAAAGAGCAAAGTATTAATAAATAAAAAGCGCCCTGTTTGATCTTGTCTGTGTGAGGCCCTCAGTGTAAAACACTAACTGGTCAATAAGACAAGTAAGAATGACCCACAATGTTTATTTCTCATACACATTAATGAGCCTTGACTGTTCATGACCCTGTCAAACCTTCAAAAGGGTCGTGAAAACTGCCCAGCGCATCGCCGGAGCACCACTTCCTGCCATAAAAGACATCTACAGGAAGCGGTGTCTGAAAAGGGCTGGGAAAATCATCAAAGACCCCAGTCACCCATCACATGGACTCTTCACCCTCCTGCCCTCTGGGAGGCGCCACAGGAGCCTCCGGACTAAGACCACCAGGTACCGGAACAGCTTCTTCCCCACAGCTGTCAGACTCCTGAACTCTGCCTCCTGACATCTGACCCACGTTAACACATGGACTGAACATACACACACACACACAATGGACAACTGTACCCTCAAACACACAATAATAACATGGACTGAACCACCACTCACAACCACTAGCACTTTATATAGCCTCTGTAGAAACTATCTACACCCTCACTTATCTTAACTGCACTACTGTATAGCTCTGTGTAAATAATCATTCTGTACATTCGATAATCTTTAATCCTACAACTGTTTACAACTTGCATAGTTCCCATTTCTGTATAGCTGTATATCCCAGATTCTGTAAAGTTATTTATTTCATATTCTGTATAGTTTTTCATATTTATATCCTGTTCATATCCTGTACATAGCTTGTACTCACTACAGCCTGTACATACTTATAGTTATAGAATATTCACAACATACTTCATACCGTGTACATTATAACATACCATAATAGACCCATTTCTGTAATATACTCACATATCTATATTATTGCTAATATATATTGTAATATATCTATATCACTAAAGCACTTCTGGATGGATGCAAACTGCATTTCGTTGCCCTGTACCTGTGCATGTGCAATGACAATAAAGTTGAATTCTATTCTATTCTATTCTATTCTAAAAGTCGTTCTTGTGCAAACCACTTTGGTATATGCTAACTGCTCCATTTCAGAAAAACCCCACAAGACCTCCCTTTTTGGAAATTCTCTGACCCAGCTGTCTAGCCATCACAATTAGGCTCTTGTCAAAGTCGATCAGGTCATTATGCTTGTCCATTTTTCGTGCTTCAACACATCAGTTTCAAGAAATGACTGTGCACTCGCTGCCAAATATATTCCACCCCTTGACAGGTGCCACTGTAACAAGATAATCAATGTTATTCACTTTACTTGTCAGTGGTTTTAATGATGGTTGATCAGTGTATACTCAAATAAATGAGGAAAAACACATACTCATGAACTGAGAGTGGACATACTCGTTAATTCAAAGTGGGCACATTTGGGAGACAGGCTGCATTTTTAATTTAAATCTCACATACAGAGTGCAAAAAGCGATGTGACAAGCACCATTTACAGATCAAAACATTATCTTGACAAAAAATGTCCATCCTGAGTGACTTTCAAATCGTCAAGTGAAAATGTCAGATTATTAGAGGTAGATGTTTAAAATGAGGAGACGATCCTGTTTACTCACTGGCAAAGTGCCTCTAAACTTGTAATACCTCACTTCCCGTGATATAACAATAATTTCTTAATGGTTTAAAGTGCTGCGGACATGATGTAAACATTTTTACATACATATAACTCCCATAGATGTTATGTGAGAAAATATGATGAAAATGAAAAATGCTTGTATTTGTTGTGGCACAACTGCAGTACACCTTTGGCATAATGGTACTGTTTGTCTTTCACTATATGAGAATGTTTCTTTTATTTGTAGAGTCACATGACCAGCATGGCATTGACTGATACATTTTCTCTGATCTGCGAAAAGGTTGCTTATTCAGTCTTAGGTCACCTAATCTACATAAGTATATACACATGCAAACCTTGAGAAGTTTGAATATTGGCGGACTTTTGTAATTACTCAAAAGATTATGTTCAAAACCTTGTGTCGTCTTATCACATTCATTTCACCCAGAGTATATAATTTGACTTTAGAGACTGAAGGCTATATAAGTTTAAAGAATAGAAACATTTGTAGCCAAGCAGTGGCTAGATGTGAATGGGCTGACCTTAAATTTTGCAACCATTGTGACTTACAGAGTAAGAATTTAAATTATTTGCCATTGCACTGACTTTTGGTATTCAAAGAAACATCTTTCAAACTACCAAATGATCATTTTCAGCATAGCAGACTGTCATATTTCCCACAGGATAAAATGCTGACTTTGGTGTTCCTAAAGTGGATTGAGTAAGAATTCCAATATCAGGCTGTGTGATGCTTGATTCTTTGACAAACTACTAACATTAGCAGATCCTAGGCCTCAGTCACACAAGCCTAGAGAGTGCCTGCCAGTTGGTGAATGGTTGGTGGACATTGCTGTGTGTGCTAAAAAAGTTGCACCGTTTTGAATCAAGTGATAAGGCACAACTTTTACTTTGAAGGTGGCTAATAAAGCATGCACAAAGAGGGTTTTGGCACAGTACCTGTTTTATGATTAATTCCACCCAGCGATGGCCATCAGCAACCACCCACCGCTGGTTGGGGGATAAACATTTTTTCTTAGTAGCCTGTGATCATCAGGGTGTCTCTGACCAGTATCTAGAGCGATGACTAATTGAACAGTTTATGAGTAATAGTCTGTGAACTGACCTGAATCATCTTCATTTTATTTTTTTTAATAAGCAAAGTGATTTTTAATTTCTACTTTTTTCCCATTATGTGTTATTATCCACAGGAAATAACTGTTTTTGTGTAGTTGACACATCAATGACTAGTTTCTTCTTCTTTTTTTTGTCTGTTTTTGTTCTTCAGTCTGGATTACAATACTTTCTTGCACAAAGTAATGTTTCAAATGAAGTACACCTTGCCTTTTCAACCTTCAGTCAATATTTTTTTCTGCAATTCCAATATATTCTTTAGGCCATTCATTTGAATATTTATTAGAGGTAATAGAAAATAGAGAATTCCCCACTGCTTGCAGATCTGCATCTTAATCGAGGTCATGCCATAGTTTGGCATTTCCTTTAGTGCTTAATAATATAAGTGTTCCCACAGCTTTTGAGGGCTCGACCAGAAACTCTGTATAGAAATGACCAATTGTGTGCTGCCAAATACTAATAATATATTTAAACAGTTGTTTTAAATGAGACAAGGTCGCATTCAGAATGTATTTTGCTTTTATTTTATTAGGTTCTGTGATAGTATATGAGCTTTGGTATTACAAAATTACAATTTTATATTGTTGGGCATCCATGTTGAAGATGGTCAAAAGTTCAAATATTGAGGTCAGTGTATCAGCAAACCTCTGAAGACTTATGCTCAGGCGTCAGAAAGCTTCAAACACGCAGTTTCAGACAGTTTCACGTAGTTTTGTCTGCCCTTGGCTGCAAAAAGAACTAGAATAACTGTGAATAATGCAAAGCAACTCTAGTAGAATCTAAGAATAAAAATATGGAGCTGGGAATGAGCACAACACATTTCATTTATGGCCTGCTAAGCCCAAGTCAAAAGGTTGTTTCTGTTTCTGTTTCCATAACAGCATTCTTATACTGACCTTCAGTGTGAGCTTATATATCATCTATAAATCTGGTTAATAGTGAGTAGAATGAAAATAAATATGTTTCCCCAATACCTGACCAGCATGGATTAGCTTTTCATGAACAGCTCATGTATATATTAGTATCATGTGAAACATGCATATTCGTCTTTTAGAAAAAGGGTTCATCATGTTATTTATACCATGTGTACTGCATCATTGACTCTTGGAAGCCAAACTGTATAATGGAATGATTTCCTGAAGCAAGTATTGATTGTATTATTTTTTTATGTTTTATTTTCTTTAAGCAAAAAAAAATAATAATAAAATTGCATGTTGACCATTTCAGCTGCTTGCTTTTCGGAAAAAGCTTTTCTTTTAATATAATTATTTATTAACAAATGTCTTTTGCAACTGTTTGCTTGCTTCTGACCACTGGAGAATTTTAAAAGCAAATATGATCTATATTAGATCTGTTTTTAAGGGTGACTCTTTTCTGTAGCTCATTTCCAAGTTGTATGAATGAAGATTTTCAAGATTATTTTGGGTTTTTTTTTTTACACCTTAAAAATATTCAAATGAAGCTTAACCAGCCTCTTACCAAGTCATTCAGAAGGTTCTGAAACTGCTTTTCTAACATAATTCAGCCTTTGAAAGCAATAATTATTCTCAATTAATTACAGTTTCAGCACCATAAGCTTTGAGATTGTGCGTTGGTCTGTCAGTTTCCAGGTTCTGCGGTCCTCAGTGTCCCTTTGCCGGTTCGAGCCCCGGCTTGGACAGTCGCGGTCGTTGTGTCCTTGGGCAAGACACTTCACCCGTTGCCTACTGGTGGTGGTCAGAGGGCCCAGTGGCGCCAGTGTCCGGCAGCCTCGCCTCTGTCAGTGCGCCCCAGGGTGGCTGTGGCTACATTGTAGCTTGCCATCACCAGTGTGTGAATGTGTGTGTGAATGGGTGGATGACAGGTTGTGTAAAGCGCTTTGGGGTCCTTAGGGACTAGAAAAAGCGCTATACAAATACAGGCCATTTACCATTTTACCTTATTAAGCCTGTTAGATTTAAATTGCTCCACATATGAAGACTTTTGAGAAAGTAATAGCAAAATGAGACCTTTCACCTTGGACTGATGGAAGAAATTAATTCTGACCTAAAATAACTACATTTGATTGACAGGTTAATTGAAGATCACTTCCCACCATGTGCCAATGTGGTGGAGTATTCAGGATAAACCATAAACATTATATAGTATAGTATTTATATAGTGTATATTGTTATTATCTGTGGATTTAGATAACTGCGCACTTCAGAGTTTTTTCAGCATCAGACTAAATCTGAACTCTGATCACTTAACTGCTTGAATATTTCAAATATTTTCAACCTGGATAAAATAATTATAATTATAATTATTATTTTAGAAAATAACATCACTGTCTGGAAAAGTAGCTCCACCAACAAGCTGTACGAGTATTTACAATCCATCACTTACAGTGCACTCACTATATGGCAACGAGTCACTCTTGCAGAGCTTTGTGTACTCCCATTCTCATTTTATAGCACGGTGGCACGGTGGTTAGCACTGTTGCCGCACAGCAAGAAGGTCCTGAGTTCAATTCCAACATCAGGCCGGGGTCTTTCTGTGAGGAGTTTGCATGTTCTCCCCGTGTTTGCGTGGGTTCTCTCCGGGTACTCCGGCTTCCTGCCACTGTCCAAAGACATGCAACTTGTGGGGATAGGTTAATTGGATAATCCAAATTGCCACTAGGTGTGAATGTGCGAGTGAATGTGAGTGCGAATGGTTGTCTGTCCCTGTGTGTTAGCCCTGCGACAGACTGGCGACCTGTCCAGGGTGTACCCCGCCTCTCGCCCTATGACAGCTGGGATAGGCTCCAGCGTCCCCCTGCGACCCTGAAAAGGATAAGCGGAAGCAAATGGATGGATGGAACATCAAAATTTGGGGGAAAAGGGGGGAAAACACATTACAGCCCACTTTCAGTGTTCATAAACTAACTTTATAGCCTGTATTTCTTTTGGGACTGTGACTGTATGCAAGTGGAATGAGGGATGCAGTCCATTTCTAGCAATTCTAAATATGTACTCTTTTACAGTATGTACCAGTATACGCCAGTTGTTTTGTCACATTTAGTCCCAGAGAAAATAGTTCATACTGTCACCTATAAATGTGGTGAAATTCCAAGTGCAGGTATCTGACATGTGGTACAATTTAATAAAAATCAGGATTCCACCGAGTGAAATATGTAATGCTATTGCACATTCAGTGGCGTGCACTGGTTTTCATCAACTAAAGCACATCCTACTTTCTCATTTTTTTTGTAATTTCCAGAGCTAAGAACTCCCTGTCCAAGTACCACAATGTATGATTTCGCACTTTAACAGTTATTTGAAAGACATCAAAAGAGATGTAACTGAATTTCTGGACAGGACAGATAGGCCCAGTGGATGGATTTTTTTTAAGGCGATAAAACATATGTGTATCTCCCAGTTCTTCTTAGAGTCTGGTTTAGAGGAAAAAGGGAAAGTGCCCAGACCTTTGCTCTAAAAAAGGTGTGTTGATTTAGAAGTTTAAAGATCTTATAGAACAAGGCATCTTCCTTCCTTCTTCCACACAGAAGAAAGATATAAGTGAGCGTCACTAGAATAGGAACCCACTACAGAAAGAGATGATTAATTAATCTCTTTACATTAAGGCGAGTCAGTGGAAAGAGATGATGACATTTACATTTACAATTACAGTTGCAATGGCTCTCACTGTAGATCTTTGCAGAATGCAGGCAGTCCTAGGTGCAAAGAGTTTCCTCAAGATGCTACACAATTACAGCTGTTCCAGCTAAGTAATTACATTGCCTGACACAGCACACAAGGTTGATCCAAACCTAATATACTTGAGGATCTTAAGCAGCTGTTTAGCAAATATAACAATAATATTTGTTGAATAGCTTATAAAAACACGATTGTTTTGGAGAATGCCATAGTTAGTAATAATAATCATTTGCAACATACATGTTTCTATCACTTGTGTTTCAAATTCACAGACGTTTAAAACATTCAAAGTGCATTTGCCCAGCCTAGGAAAGAGATTTCTCTCTGAACATATGTGCAAGGGGTGAGGTCAGCGCTCTCACAGCAGCACCATGGAGCCCCATGGAACACACTCAGATGCACCCGCACACACACACAGGCCCTGGTCTTAATCACGGCAGCAGAGAGAACTAAACATTCGGTGTGATTACACTTAAATCCCTGGGTACATTAGAGTGAAACCCTGAAGAACATGTTGCTAAAAGTTCTTCTGAGAAAGTGCAATACAGGTCTGTCTCCATATTGCATTAACTGTAAAATGAATTTATCAGTCAGTGTAAACATTTAGTGACACCCTAATAACGAGTAGTTAAAGTGGGATAAAGATTTAAAGGTTTTGCTTTAACTCTTTATTATCAAATTATTGTGTTGTTCTTTGTAGCAGCTTCAGAAAAAATGACAGCATCAGCATTTGAATTGCTTGTCTATATTTTTTTTCTTTCATTGCAGTAATGAGACTGGAATTGTTCTATGTGCCTGTGGCACAATTTCAAATGGGTAGAGGGCCAGAAATGATCTATTGTAGGTATTGCAGGTTTAAATTAAAATAAATGAAATGAACAGTACAAATTAAACTAATAATATCCAATAATATAAGCAAAACTGACTACAGTAAATAATCTACCCAACCAGCCGTTGAGTCTGTTCCACTTATACTTATCAGGGTTGTGGGGGGGCTGGAGCCTGTCCCAGCTACCATATGTTAGGAGGTGAGGGTACATCCTGGACAGGATGCCAGTCTGTCGCAGGGCTAAAGTAAGCTACAGCAAAATATAACTGTTGATACAAAACAGAATAATTTAATTTACAATGATAATATTTATAACCACATACAAAAAGCACATAATTATAGATATTATATAAAAATCAGAGTAAACACACAGTCTGCAGTTTCTCTAGCCTTCTTGGCAGTCTGTTGCAATTCCATATACATTTTTTGCATTATTTTATTACTTATGTTAGCTAATAAAATAATGCAACTTTTAATAGTTAAAATTCTAAAGGACAAATAGGTTTAATATGCACTTTCAATTTGTGTATTACTCTTTACTTTCACAATTCTGAATGAATCACAACCAGTATATCGTATTCTTTGGTGGACTAGAAAGGATAATGCTACAATTATCTATTCTATTAGTTATAAAAAAGCATCCATCATGTCTAACTTTCTATTGTGGCTAGCACTAAAGTTGTCAGTTTGCTTTTAAGTTCACCAATACTTCTGAGTCAAGCTTTGTCTCTTGATAGATATGAAGTCTAAGGGAACCCATTAAAGACAAGACTGCTAGCAAGTGTTACACCTTCAGGATTGTCGGCATAGCAACTGCAAAACCTTTCTTGTCTCTTTTTAGAAAAATGTGACCCCAGATCTAGCTTTGAAATATGATTGTTCTGTGGTTAGTGCATCTGCTCTGGTCAGTCCATCTGACTTCATATGCTATCATTAATGCCTGTGCAATATGCTGGATGTTTATTATGTCTCATGGTCCCTTTTATTGGTTATTTTTATGCATTATTATTAAAAATAGATTTGAGGTCCTACAGTCTGGAAGATCTGACTGTGTTCCATTTTAGTTCAACCACAACCCCAGAGCATTTTCTTTTTAAGAAACCACAAACATATACAAAATTCTCCATGCCAGATTTCCACCTATAAGATCTTTTATGAATCTCTCAAGTAGACCAAAGTTAATTATTATACAATTAGAAATCACATCACACAAATACCCATATCAGCTGTTGGCAGTGTGTGAAAGCTCACACCTTGCAAGAGCTAACTTAAAGTTCAATTCAGTCAGATTAAAATGAACTTACATTTACTGCTCACTATGTATAATTTTTTCACCACGTTTACCAGGCCCAAAAATGCGCTAGTTCCTATTAATTTCTTACACTAAGGTATAATAGTCTGATCTGTATTCATTATCATTTGAACCTTTCTCACATGCTGCCCACCAATCACCGCCGGTTCCCAGACCAAATAAAATAGTATTATGGAAACACAGACAGATTTAATGGGTCTTGGTATTAGCCCTTGGTAATGATTGCTATTAGCAATCATGTGCAGATATTTTTGCAAGACAGACCTTGCATCAACTCAAATTGAGTTGCCATTGTAAGATTTTTTTTCCTGTCAGAATCACTTTGGATTTTATTCATTAAACAAAATCCTTTTTCAGTAGCACCTCTGGGACCTGCACTGTCTGGAACAGTAGCTCCACCCAACAAGCTGTGCGAGTATTTACAGTCCATCACTTACAGTGCACTCACTATATGGCAACGAGTCACTCTTGCAGAGCTTTGTGTACTCCCATTCTCATTTTATAGCTAAAAAGGTATTTTTTTTAGTTCACTGTTCAACAGAAAAAATGAAGATTTCAGCTGTGGCTGTTTGTTCTTTGAGTGTTTTTTGTGAGTATGAATGTCCATTTGGAGAAAGCGATTAAAAAAAATCAGTCAGTGTAACCTAACAAAACAAAATCTATAGTATCTTATCAGATAACAAATTTCTGTTAGAGTTCCAGAAATCTAAGAGGAAGTGGAAAGGCTAATTACCAGACAAGCTTTTTGTAAAGTGGTGCATGTTGCTAAGCATGCATTTTAACCTAAACCATGATGTTGCCCTTTTCAAATGCCCAACGAAAGAGAGTTGGCACAGAGCCCTTAAGGCAAACTTCTTCTATGTATTAGCAGTCAAGGATGAATTGATACTGTTTTGGTTTTTGAGATCACTGACGTCATAATTCTTTTAACAATTCCGAAGCAAATTAGGATGAAATGTCGCACAAATTACCAGGTGCCTATTAGAATAAAAAATAATGAAAGGGATGATGTTTTATATAAGTCGGAAAACTTAGGCTGGCCAAGAAAATCATGATCTTATCTCTACAATCTTATTTCTCTACACAAATCAACATTTATCAATCTAAAACGTCAAAGTTGTAAATTAAATTGAACAAGGAATGGTTTAAAGCAAGGGCGATAACCCCCCCCAAATGGTTTGTTCCAGCTCGCCCCTCCCCTGCTCTGGCTCTAGCCCTTTCTGCCAGATCGATGGTGGCTGAGACGCAGCGGAGCGGAGGTGTAAGTGCCTGGCTTAAAACAGGACATATTAGCTGCATTTAACCTTCAGTTACTCTTTATATAGTTAAGTAGGAGTCAGACCATGTTTCTTTTTAGCTGAAAAACCTTACACCCAGGTAACCTGCAGTGTTGGAAACGTGTTTTCCGACGATGTTTGCTACCCTACAATCCGTCCTGCTCTGTAGTAAAATCAGCGACATTTGACCGTCCTGTTGCTCCCATTGAAATTTATATAGCCTATTTAAAATCGAAAACTTAAAATTGTCTGTAGCCTGCTGTTGTTACCACTGTCCTGTTTGAAATGGAATGAGAGAAGTTGGTTATTTTGTCATATGTGCATGTGCCAAGATTAAACCGAGGAGCAACATTCAGGTAAAAGTGTAAGATCAAATGATCCGTCAATCAAGAATAATGTTGGATCAGTGTTTCAGTATTTATATATTTTATTAGATGTTCATGTGGTTTGGTTATTTGCCTTTTGGTTGAAAGTACACTGAGAGAGGACTTTTTTTTTTTATTAGTGGTCTTAATAGTATTTGTTTTTTCATATTAATGTAATTTTTTACATCTAATTGAATACAATCTATTTGTGTATGATTGTAAGTCAAAAGAGGGAGAGAGGAAAGAGGGGAACATGAGGAGAAAGTACAAGGTCAGGAAGAACCAGGTAAGAAAACAGACAGGGAACAGTGACAGGGACAACAGAAACTGTTAAACTGCTTGAAAGACTTGATCACCAAAAAGTGACAGACAGATTTGCCAACCTCAAGGTGAGCCGACATAGGTTAAAATAAAATAAAAAATCTGCAGAGCCTGCAGTAAAGATCTTTTCATACATTGTACCATAGGCAAAGTTGCCTCCATTTTTATAATTTTATTTATCAATATTTTGTACATTTTTACATTTCAAGGACTCTATTTTTGGAGTGTATTTTTATATATCTGTATTGTACTATACATACACATTAAAAGTGAATCTGTCCAAAAAATGCACTCTGTTTACTTCTTACTCACTCATCATTCATCATTTTCCCCCAGTAATTAAGGTTGGGATATGTATTTTTTTTTAATCCATTCTTCGTTTGCAGCATTTAAATAACCTTTATCTGATTTGATGGTTTTGTTACTGACTTTTAAAAAAGTGTTTTGCTTTTCTTTCACAAATATGGGGATTAAATTGTGTTAAAATGTACAAAACAGTGATGTCATGTTTTGTTACGAGGACCCAGGCACAGAGAGACTTGATGAATTTAAGAATCTTGCGATTCAATAAAGAAATTTGCAGACTTGCACAGAGATGGTAAAATTATGATGACTGATAACGGAGACGAAGACAACAGACGACGAGGACAGGGAGGAACAGGGGTTTAAATGCACCAAGGAAACAGTCATAGAGAACTTGGGATAACTGGAGACATTTAAGGACGCAGGGACTGACAGACACGGGGAAGACGTCTCATCGTGACGAGTAAAGTTTATCTTGCCTGGCTGGGCAGCTCTCTGGGTGCTCAGCACCCCCAAAGCTCTGATCCTAGAATCGCCCCTGGTTTAAAATATAATAGGATTGCTGCTGCTACTGTATTTTTAGTTACATCTGAATCTACAAAATGAAGAGCAAAATAAGATTGTATTTTCACTTTGCTATCTCAAAGTTCCATAATTTACAAGCGATAATCTACAGAAGATATTATCCCCCCTGGTCAACACATCCCTGCCTCTGTTAAATTTTATTTATTTTCTTTTTATTCCTGGAGGGGATAACAGTATACACATTTTTATCCCCACTGATAAAATATGTCTTACTTGAGGGATAAAAAGATACATATTTGTATCCTCCATTGATAAAAATATAGGCTACATTTTTATCCACCTGATTTTTAGGCTGAATCATGAAATAGACTAACAAACCACAAAAAAAAAAAAAAAAAAAAAAAATCAGAAATTCACTTTCTGCACTTTCTTTTAGATCTCCCTGCTTTGATGATGAATGGATTCCATTTCATTCCAACTATTTATTAAACCATCTCTGCAAACTACTGCTAACTAAAATGAGAAATGAATCAGATTTAGATAGACTCACAAAAATCACACTAGAAGTGCTTCCACTGAGTGCCATAAACGTGGTGGTCATCTATAGCAGAATTCTTTTCAAAGGTGAGTTTTGCAGCTCATTTCAACTTGGTGAACTGCAGTCATGCACTAAGGCTGCTGTCTCCCACCAAACAGTTAGAGAGTCTAAGTTTGCTGTAAAGGGACTCTGAAGCTTGCTGATGGTGCAGGGTGTGATGGGCCAATTTATTGCCTCTATCACAAGTTAGGACCTACAGTTCACACTGTAGGCTCTCACTAGTTCTAACAAACTGCAGTCATTTTCACATATTTATTGACTCTCAAGCTCACAAAGTCTGGTGTTCATCTCAGTAAATGGAACAGGGTGCCAGAGAGTTGCAGATGTGGGTACAAGTGGGTGATGCACTGCAAATGACGCTCTGCAGGAAAGCAGAAATAGCCCATCATCAAAGCAGATTGCTTTCTTTGGAATCTATTGTAGTGGAGAATTAATTTATTATTATATTAAAAAAAAGTCATATTAAATATTGGAGTTAAATGGCACAGCTGGTCAAATAGCACCCAGTGGAAAGGGGTTTTAATTCTGGCATGTTAAACTGTTATTATGTTTGATTGGATCATCTGTGTCTGATGTGGAAAACAGGAGACATTAGAATATTGTGCATATTAATTCCAATTAAAAAAACAAATCTAAAACCAAACCAAAAAACAAACAAACAAGCAAACGTTTTGTTAAGTTCCTGTTTTCATGAAAAGAAAACATCTCTCCCCTTTATTTTTTTCCTACAAATTGCACCTGTATTGCACCCTGTGTGTGTGTGTGTGTGTGTGTGTGTGTGTGTGTGTGTGTGTGTGTGTGTGTGTGTGTCTTTGTTTATGTTTATCATTGTGGATTCCATAAATTGAAGGTTCAATTTTGAGAGTTGAAAGATTACACTCCAATTTTTTCCACCTTCATTGTAAGCATTTGAGTATTCGCTTTGTGCCTTATGTGCTTTTGTTTATTGCTGTTTTTTTTATAACCTTTTGTCCAGACTGCCATTATATATAAATGATGAATGGAGGATTCAATTTTAAAGTGATAGGATTAATAAAAGAGTTCTGTATTCATAGATTCACATACAGCATTTGATGAAAAGAATATATATAGTTTGAAAACTGCGATTCTACACAAAAGTGTTTCCATTTTACACAACATTGACTGCACTCTAGCAAAAAATACACGTCAAATTTTTTGCATTTTTACAAGATTAGTTTGGGTTTGGATAAATAATTTTGTCCTTGTAGTTATGTAGTTATTTCAGTGCAAAACTTTTATAGTGTTTTAAAGTTTGCATAGGTGTTCTCTACTGAGATGTATAAAGGATAGTAACTATATGCTTCCACTTTTACAGACAGCTTTAGGACTATGAAAATCTGATAGAAATGACTGTTAAACTTAGCGTCTACGTTTGTCCTTTATGCCCCCTTTAAGTATTTAGAACACAGAAGAAAGTAAAACTGATTGAAATATTGCAAAAAGGTGAAGAAAAGGAACAATCTTGTTTTCCCACAGAAAATCTTTCAAAGGGAGACATGCACAGCTATGTCTGTTTGTCCGCTGGGTGCTTCTTTCTGCAGTCACACATTTCTTTTTCAGCGATAAGACATTTCTCCTGCAACTTCCTAACAATGCTGAGTGACTTCATAAACTGAACACAGTGGGGGCTGAAAGTAAAAAAAAAAAAATAATAATATATAACACCCAAATTTAAGTAAAGGTGCCATGATTCAACTGGGTTTTCTGTGGTTGCATAGCAACAGTGGGGGCTGAAGTCTAGCACTTTCCCCTAAGCACTCCTATTTGGAAGAGAGGGTTTTGTAGCAGCACTGCGTAAACCCTTTACAATGCACTAAAAAGACAGACTTGCCTTTTTATGAAAGAAAGTAGTAAGAAAGACTCAGCATCGCACACAAAAAACTTCTGAAACAACTAAAAGCTTTATGAAAGATGGAGTTAGAATTGCTAGATTCAAATCTCAGTCACATCCTGATGAACTCTTTACACAACAGGGTTTTATAGCTGTCCACTGGTCCCCTGCTTATGAAGCCAACATTGTCTCCAACAGTGAAACTCAGTGTGACTGAACACTGTATGTATCGACAGAATAAAGCATCTGTGTTTGGATAATAAGCAGCTTACCCAGTGAGGCCATCAGTTCAGTTTCCAAAAAATTTACATGGAAACTAAAATGTTTTTGTGTCTGTGACGTTTTAGCCACGTGAATGCTTTTGCCCTTTTTTTCCAGCTGTTTACACATACAAGGCCAACTGTGCTAAAGACATTTTGAAAGAATCCAAACCCAGGGCTAAAATGGTTTCAGACAATATTCTAATTGTTTCTAGCAGAGCGTTCTCAATATGAAACCAAACGCCTCTTCCAGATGGCTTCCCAGTCTCACCTGGCTCTTCTTATGCATCTCTCAGCACTTCTAAAAGCGTTGGGAAGGAGGCCAAAGCCCCACATCTTTCCAGGAAGAGAGAAAATAGTTAGCCTTGGAGTTCAAGTCCACAATCATCCAATCTGTGTACTACAAAGAAAACACTTAAGGTAAATGAAGCCATGCACAGACAGTGTGATGAATCGTTAAAACAACAACTAATAAAGAGTAAACTTAACAAGGTAATGCCCCCCTGTCTGTATATAAAAACCTTTGATCAATCACCCCTCTCCATTGCTTTCCAAGATGCGTATTCTTATTTTTCTTTTCAAATTTAAACCTTACCTCACAGAGAAGCTGACACACAACATCCTCTGACTACAAAGATGATATAAACCCAGTTTATTGGTATATCCACATTTCATTAGGCTTTAATTTTTGAGCCCTTAAAGGCGGTTCATTAGACTTTTTTTAGACGGCTAAATTTAATTAGATACTGCCAGCTTCTAATTCATTTAAGTAGCCTTAGGAGACTTTTACTTTTTCTTTACATGGTTTAGTTGTTTTCTGGTTATCAAATGACTTGAAATGAAATTTGTGTCCAAAATGCTAAATTACATATAGGAGTAGCTTTTTTTATATCTTGTTATAAATAAAGATTATTGACTATCTGTATAATTGACTGCTGAGTTTTATAGAACAATCAACCATATTTGTTGGTACATCAAATAATCAGTAGTCATTAGTCATTAGTTATGTAAAAAACTTGTTTGTAAAATCTTCTTTGTAAGTTTAATCTGTCGGACAAAGAATGCATGTTGTATTTACTCTGGTTATCTTTCTCTAATATTAAAATTTGTTACTAATCTCCATGAGAAACATGCAAGAAATTAAGAAAGCAAGAAGGGGAAAAATATTTTTTCACAGCAATATATGTGTAAAAATAGTTTAATAATAATGGATTGGATTTATATAGCGCTTTTCAAGGCACCCAAAGCGCCACTATTCATTCACTCTCACATTCATACACTGGTGGAGGCAGCTACAGTTGTAGCCACAGCTGCCCTGGGGCAGACTGACAGAAGCGAGGCTGCCATATCACGCCATCGGCCCCTCTGGCCAACACCAGTAGGCAAGTAGGGTAAAGTGTCTTGCCCAAGGACACAACGACCAGGACAGAGAGCCCAGGGATCGAACCGGCAACCTTCCGGTTACAGATGCGATTCCCAACCCCCTGAGCCACGGTCGCCCTAACATACGGATCAGTATCTAAGGTTTGACTCTCAACATCCACTGGAGTCATCATTTAACTCCTAAAAGTCTGCACTTCAGACACAATTATTGATTCTTTGATTTGAAATCCTCTGTGACCGTGTGCAGAGGCAAAATAGCACAAACTGTGTTTTTATCCATACCTCACTCCCAGGATACCCTCACTAATTTCAAATATCCATCATTTCATGTGTATTTTATTCACTTATAATGCACACAGCATTTTCTATGAGCTGCTGCGTTGCTGAGAAAATGAGTCTCACTTATTTACTGTACTTGTTTGAGCTCATTATCAAAGCATGCTGGGTGAAAAGGTTATTCAGGTATCTGATCAAAATTGTCATGGAGCACACTGTGTTCACAGGTACAATATAATGCACACTGCACTGCACATGTTTTGTTTTTGAGCTGGAACTGGCCCTTGTGCCAGCTCTTAAGCCAAGCTGCTTAACCACACTCCCACACACTGTAAATTCTGTTAGGAACAACAATTATCATCTCTGCAATGAGCTGCTATATATTGTTTTTCTTCTTGGAGATTTTCATCAACAGAGAGCAAAAAAATCTTCTGTACTGGTTATAATCCTCACATTACAACAGTTGCCTCCATCTAAATTTTATGCAAATCAACATCGGTTCTCTGAGGGGGTTTATTTACCAAATATTGGGAACCGTCATCCAAAAGTACAGAGGTCTCTTCTCCTTAGAGTTGACAGTTCGAAGAGTTTACAAAATTGCATAATTTTGTGTCACCTTTATATATATATATATATATATATATATATATATATATACATGTATATACATACATATATATATGTATACATATATATATATACATACATATATATATATATATATACATATATATATGTATACATATATATATATATATATATATATGTTTAATTTACCCCTCTAACCAGCAATTCTCCAAATGTGACCTTAGCTAATTAGCTTGCAATTTTGATGTGCACAGTAATTGAAAAATAGCATTTGCCTTTCATGTAGTAGAGTTAAATACTTTATAACTAATTATCATTACACAGTTATTTAATGGGCTGGGCAATTTAAGGGAAATTTAGAAGCAGTGTTTAAACAGCACATTTATTTTGAAAAATAAAAGTGTCTCTGTCTCACAAAACGTAGCACCACATCTGCCTTTTTCTGATTCATAGAGCGTCTCTACAGCATGTACAGTACAAAATAAGATGTGAAACATGCAAATTCTCAGAAAGTGAGAATAAGATTTTAAATCACTACATACTGATGAGACTCATTATATTCATTTTCTTCAATAATATGACTAAATATTTCCATTCTGGGGATTTAATTGTATAATTGACACTGTCATTTACAGGAAGTTTTAAGAGTGCAGCATTGCAATAATTCGTCGTTGAAACAGGAGAGCATAATGATTTAATGTGTATATCTTTTTTCCCGTGTAAGTACACTATCCAGCCCTCCAAAAATGTAAGGTCAGACGTGTTTTTGAGCAACTATAATGTTTCTCTGGGAAACAGGTCAAAACAGGTCTTTAGTCAAAGAACAAAGGTTTTTGGGGTTTTTTTTGTTATCTGCCTCATACATTATGTTCTAACAACTTCAGGCTACTACCAAAGCTCTCCAAGTGGAGATAAAAACCTGACCTTATACCCCTATAAAAAAAGTAAAAGTAGAAAAAGATAGTAATTAGTGTTGTGCATTAAAACATAAACAAGACAACTGGACAACTGGATTATCAGTACTAGTTTCCTTGATAAATATTTACTAACATAGCAAAACTGAATGACCCTCCTGTTAAACAAATTTTACAGTAGAATAGCTTCGGTCAGCTGCTACTAATAAATGGGGAAAAAATTACATATGCTAACAGCAATTGTTAGCAAATATAAGCCATTTAGATTTAAACAAACATAATCTGGGCAGCATTGCCTCGCTCTCAAAACTACACTGTATGTTATGTGAACTCCGTTGGTGTACATGCATATTTGTCTTAAAAGCCCCAGGGATAACTTCCTTTGCAACCATGAACAATGCATAAACACTGTTTGTGTTCTTTTCCCCCAACTACTCTTATCTAAATTCACAGATTTAGTTTGACTATGAATGAAAAAAACTATTTACAATAACACTTTAAATTAAACCCTTAAAAGGAACAGTGCATGAAAAGCATGCACCATAATAATTGTTCCCTCTTCCCTTCTTGATGTACTGTTCTTCTGCCTCCCTGGCCGCTGTGTCTGTGGGGATGGTGTTCGCTCTGTGTTGTAGCGTCCTGATGACACCCAGTTTGTGCTCCAGTGGATGATGAAAGTCAAACCTTAGATACTGATCCGTATGTGTAGGTTTACGGTACACGTCAGCCTTTAGATGTCCCCCATTACTGATGGAAATCTCACAGTCTAAGAAGGCTAACCTGCCACTTTTCATATCCTCCCTGGTGAATTTTATGTGTCGGTCCACCGAGTTAATGTGATCCGTGAAATGTGGTACGTCCTGAGATTTGATTTTCACCCAGGTGTCATCCACATATCTGAACCAATGGCTTGGTGGTGTTCCAGGGTAGGATAGCAAAGCCCTCTTTTTTCCACTTCTTCCATGTACAAATTGGCCACGATGGGTGAAACTGGGGAGCCCATGGCACACCCATGTTTCTGCCTGTAGAACTGACCCTTGTATGTGAAGTAGGTGGAATGAAGACACAGTTCCAAAAGCAAACACACTTGGTCGATGCTGAGAGTGGTCCTGTTGCTGAGGTTGGTGTCATCCTGTAACCTCTTACGGACTACCTCCAGCGCTTCCATGACTGGGATGCAAGTGAAGAGAGATGTAACATTGTACGAGACCATGGTTTCATCTGCCTCCATGATGACATCTCTCACCTTCTCAATAAAATCCAGGGTGTTCTGGATGTGGTGTTCAGAGCTGCCCACCAGCGGGTTGAGGATCAAAGCCAGAAACTTGGAGATGTTATAGGTGACCGAGTTGATCGTGCTGACAATCGGTCTTAAAGGTGCACCCTGTTTATGTATTTTTGGTAAACCATACAGGCTTGGTGTAGATTCCCCTGGGTATAGCCTGTGGTATGAGGTCCGGTCAATAGCCTTGTCTTGTTCTAACTGCTTCAGACAGTCTATCACCCTCTTCCTGTAGCCATTTCCTGGGTCTCATTTCAGGGGCTCAAAAATATTTTCATCACTGAGTAGTGACAAAATTTTCTCATGATAGTCTTTCTGGTTTAGCAATACTGTGCACCTACCCTTGTCTGCCAGAAGGATGATAATGTTGTTATGTTGTGATTGCAGCCATTCACCAACTCTCTGTGAATGGTACTCATGGCCATTGATCAGTGGTCTTTGATCAGTGGGTTTTGATCAGTGGATTTTGATCAATGATCATGAGAATTTGCATAATTATGATTAAGGAACTGACCTCCCAGCCCATCGTTCCTTCAGTGGGTTGGTTTCAGTCATTATGCAAATGCACTGTTTATACGATTTGGGGAAACCTGCAGTCAGCTGAGACTGAAGAAGTCACCTGGATGAGTGACGAAACGTTTCTCCCACAAAACGCTACGTCCAGATGAACAGAATCAACTATTGGAGAGTTACTTTCCTGGATGATTGAGAATGCATCAAGACACCTGTAACTCTGTCATCGTTGTTTCATAAAAAATACATAAACATGGCACATAGAGTTACATTTTTAAGATTGTCTGAAACCTTCATTTTCCTTTATTTGATATACACTGGCAAATGAGGCTTCAATTCTAGCATTTGTCCAACAGTATAAATATTTTTATAGGATAAAACAGGATAAAATTTTTATTTTTATCTTTTTGTATTTTCATTTTAAGACGTCTGACCAAAAGCATGATATTTACATTATTTTTACTATCTGCACAATCTCATACACACGCACACCTTCATACATCAAGTTACTTTTTGCACAATGCTGTTTTTTTGCACAACCCACTGACATTGGTGCGCTTTTCTATTGCACTGTTGTATCTGCACTGCCTTGTGTCTGTATAGTTCTGTTCTGCCTGGTGTTGCACTGGGGTTTTTTGCAATTTTTGCACACTTGAACTTTATGTAGTCCCGTGTTGATTGCCTGTTATATGTAGCACCATGGTCTTGGAGGAACATTGTCTCGCTTTATTGTGTACTGTACCACTGCACATGGTTGAAATGACAATAAAGCCACCTGACTTGACTTGTCTAATTAGTTAAAATTTGACATGAACTGTATGCAAGGGTTTAAATAGACTGCTATAGTGTGGAAATAAATTCCAAGTTAATTTCCACAAAAAAAAAAAAAAAATACCCTAAGCCTGACTTTAAAGACAATGTGACAACAATGAAACTCTTTAAAAGGAGTCAAGTTTCTGGTTATCATTTTGGTTGGCGATAATTTTCTGAACATTTTATAAATAAATAAGGTACAATTGAGAGGAGGAGGAAAGACGATAAAAGATAAAGATAATAACCTACAGTTAATCGACACTTCTGATTTGTAGTCTATCAACATAGATTGTTACAAAGTCTTCCTTGCCTCAAACATTCAATCAGCAGTTGGTTTAACATAAATCTTGAGTGTCAGTCCAGGATATGCATAAGTTCAAAAGAAGAAGAGGAGTTTAATCTAAACAAACACCTTGTTCTGATGGGAGCCAGGGTCACACCAAGTTTTCAAAACCACAGGCCCTGTATAATTGCCTTCATGCTCAAGCCTCTGCCAATAAAAATACCCAGCAGTTACTTGGAGCAGCAGCAAATGTAGTTCATCTCAGTAGCTTTTGTTGCATTGCCACTGCAGATTCCCCCAGCATCCCCTTTTGATCCCAGTGCCAGAAAAAGACATAAACACTAATTCATATAAATGCCACTGTTATTCAGACCATCAAAGTTAGCATGGATTCTGTGTGACAGTTAAACATGTAAAAGTGAGCTTAATCCTCAAGATATGAAAAGAAAATTATTCCTCTATAATGAATTGTTGTGTATCAACCTTTCTGTCTGGGGTTTGTTGCCTCTTTTACAACTATTTCAGATTCACAATTAGTTTATTTATTTGGTTCAACACATCTAGCCATAGTAGAGATGGTAGATATTTACACACACTTGCCCATAAAAATGTCCTGCATGCAGACCATCTCATGAAATAAGCAGCAACTCACTCACCAACTGTCTGATAATCTAGCAGCTGGTAAAGTGCGCATGTGACTCAGCGAAAAGGTTTCTATCATTTTAGATATAACACATTCCACCTACTTCTTCTCCTCCAGTGCCTTCTGACAAAACTACTACAACTATATTATACTGGCAAATGTATGAAATGTGCTCGGGAGATTGATACCAGCTGACAAACAAAATCTGTCATACAATTCATGAAATATTAAATAAATTATTCTTTTTACACATTTTACCTGCAGTGTTATGTGTTACATGTTCAGCTGCTCAAACAAGATGCACGAAAATGAAAAGATCTTTCAAAATTTTAAACTATTCATTATTAAACATGTGAAAATTTAAAATATCGAATTTTTTTTCATAAATTAATGACAAAAGCAAATTAATGTTTAATTTTCATCATACTTTTGTTTGTTTGTTGTTGTTTTTTTTTTTTTACCATTGTGATGAATATTTTCTTCAGTGTGCTGCATAATAAAAATCTGTGAGGATCAGTACTATGGTGTTCAGTTCTCAGCTTGAAGGTCACGTCTGTCTTTCAAATAAGGGCCAGAGGGCACAGAGTCTTGGACAGCAAGACACATCCAAAGGGAGTTACCACACATAATGGGCTCTAACACCCGCTGCTGAGAGAACGGGAGTATTTGCTTTATTGACTGACCTTGCACCCTCTTATTCCCTGCAGGACAGACATTGATTGTGTATGATCTGTTCTGGCACCCGAGCATCTTGTTGACTGACGCCAGGTTAAAGAAGCAATTAAAATGTATGTTATCTTAAGCTGATAATTATTAGTATATGCCATCCTTAACCCCAGAGCCACAAGGGGGTCATTTGACCCATTGGCGACTTAAAAATTGTGCAACTCTGTTGAATTAAAACCCCACGATCTCACTTTTAATGGTGTTTCCCAAAATGAGGTTATTGGTCAAATGCTGAAATTTGAGTTGTGCAAGATCAAAAGAAGAAAAAATGTGGCCACTACCTAGAACCTCCATGTACATCAGGTTGACCCCATAAAAACCCCATAATGTAAAACCGCTACCACTGTTGACTAGCAACATGATTATTTACACACATTTTGATGTGATTTATAAATAAATACATACAGTTAGGCTAAGGGTGGGATTTGAGCGAGAGTGGAGCGAGGTAGTGCGAAACATGTGGAAATCTGCACAAGCTAGCTGTTTTGAGCAGCGGGGGAACTGGAGCTGATCTGCACAGTCTAGAGTGTCTTTAACTAATCAGAATAAATGAAAGGTGTGAATTCCAGAGCAGAACAACCAAATGGGTTGGACTGAGAAGAGTTGAAGAGGAGGTCAAGAATTGCAGACAGAGGTGTAGCCATGTGGACGCTGGATGAAAGACTGCAGGTTTAGTGATCAAAATTCTACTCACATAGTGCATTGTTGAATTCTTACACATATTGGCATATTGCTTGGCTTTGTGCTGCTACAGTGTCTTTGTGATGCCATAATAAAAAGAGCTGTTTCTTGAACCATCACATAGAGGAAAGAAATGAAATTATTCATCCAACACATATAACAGATGTTGGAATCCTTAAAATCACAGTAACTTAAAATAAAATAAAGGTGTGCCTATAAACTTGTGCATGTACATGCCTGCTTCTAAGTAAAATCACTGTGACTGACGGAAGATCAAACACTTGATTACTGACTTAATGTATTTGACCTATGTTCAGTTAATTATTTGTTTAGTTACAGTCTTACGCTCGTTCTTGTTGCTTTCCAGTTCCTATGTACATCTGCACCTCTGTAATGTTTCCTTTGTTGAAAGTAAGTTTCTTTGGATTAGTTTTTCTTTATCATCTTATGGCCTTTTGCTGTATTGCACCTTGGCTACTTCAGTTGCCGTTTGTTTGGTGTCTTTGTTTAATTTAGTTCCATTAAGGTTTATCATCTTCTTGCATCCTGTCCACATGTCTCTTTGTCCTTTTTGGGTTGAACTGAAATTCCCTTAAAGCCCTGTTTCTTTTGTAAGATCAATTCTTAGCAGCTTGGGCCATGTAGAAAAAGTTGATAAAGATAGTGTGTGTGCAGACATTGATTACAAAAAGCTGTACTGCTCTTGGATTCCTTGAAAATGACAGCAGTTGCTCTTGATTTATGGGGAATATTCAGATACTTGACAACATTTTCCGACAGCTTTCCAAACTAATGCAGCACCAGAAGTACTGACTGAATATCTGCATTAGCATGGAAAATAAAAAAAAAATAGCCTTTGGATTTTGTAATATAAAAACACCTTCAACTACATCTGAGAAAGCTTTAAAAAGCAAACAGCAAGTTCAGCAGATTTGACAAGAAGGATAAGGAGCATGATAGATTACATTGAGAAAACAGCACAGCTCAGAAATCTATTGAAATGCATCAGCCACTGGATTTATAAATACGAATGTAAATTAATTTTATTCTTTTCATGGAAGCAGAAGTAACAATAATGTGTACGGTATGTATTTCACATGCTTCAGTTGTATTACATGCTGTTAAGGCTTTTTTCTTACTTTCTCACAGAAAACTAATTAATTCAAAGATTTCATTCAATTTCAGACCAATATTATTTTTATTCATTTGTTTTTTTTTCTGCCCTGCTCTGATTTGCTTTCCTGGGCTAGTTCCATAAAATAGATTAAGAAACTCTGTGTTGATTAACTGTGAGATGAGAAAATTATTTTTTTGTTTTAGAACAAATGATCAGACTAAATTAAACAACCCCCTGTATGTTCAAAGTAAGTTAAGCACATGTGTGGGGAATTAAAAAAAAAAAAGCCATTGTCAGCGGTAGTTTGATCCTAGGATTCACCATGGTAACCTGTGAATAAAGATCAGTCTCCATCATTTTAATCCAGCAGAGTGAGAAATATGAATGTAGGTCAGTATGGATAATGATGTACATCTTGTAGACAATTTGCAGTTAAACTCAGTAATCCAGATTTTAGATACTTCTAGTGGAAAAGATGTCTAAATTCAAACTTGAAATTTTTGATATCTATGATATTTATCAAAATGTTAATTGACAATATTTAACACTTTACCCACCAGACAACTGTTCTGAACTTGTCACTCAGGTTTCATGAATCATTTAACTTCATTAGTTACACCGGTCCAGCTGATCTCTAATCAGCATGGTAGCAACTCAACCCAGTTAGGCATGCAGTCGTGGTCAAAATGATCTGTTCAGAATGGGGTGGAACGGTGATTAAAGTGTCTTTGAAAATGGCATGGTGGCTGGTGTCCAGTGAGGTTGTCTGAGTATTTCTATTTTAGAAAGTACTGATCTACTGGGATTTTCCCAAGCAAACAATCTCTAGGGTGTACAGAGAACGCTCTAAAAAGAGAAAACATACAGTGAGATGAGATTCTCTGGGGAAAATGCCTTGTTTGTGCCAGAAGCCAGAGGAGAATGGACATACTCCTTTGAGCTAAGAGGAAGGCAACAGTAACTTAAATAACCCCTTGTTGCAAAAATGGCCTCCAGAGGAGCATCTCTGAAGAGCCAACCTTGAAGCAGATAAGCTACAGTAACAGAAAACCACACCACATGACACTACTGCCAAGTAAGAACAGGAAAAGGAGGATTCGTTGGTCTGATGAATCTCAATTTCTCCTGCAACATTCAAATAGTAGGATCAAAATTTAGTGTAAACAACATGCTGTTGGTGTGAGGATTATTTCTTAGCAGACTTTGACCTCTTAAATCAATTAAGCATCGTTTAAACATTAGACCTTACCTTAGCACCATATTCATCACCTTCTAAGCACAGTGTAACCATCTTCTGATGGCTGCTTATGCCAAATAACACACCATGTCGCAAAGCTCAAACCATCTCAAACTGATTCCTTGAACATCAAAATGATTTCACTGCACTTAAATGGCCTCCACAGTCACCAGATCTCAATGCAAAAGAGTTCCTTTGGGATGTGGTAGAATGGAAGATTTCGATGGTTGATGTGCAGCTGGCAAATCTGCAGCAAGTGGCACGATACCACTTTTTTATGTCCGATACCGATGCCGATATCATAAATTTGGATATGGGTGTCGGGGGGTTCCCGGAGGCATCTTCCTTGGGGGGCTCAACCCGGGGTAGCGGTCATGTCCGGTTAGGGGCTCTGTTGGCTCTCAGGTGACTGTTTCCTCGTGGCTGCGTGCAGCGGGGCTAGGGGAGGGTCTGTGCTGACGGACGTGGGTTACTGAACTGGTAGCCTGGCTGCCCCTGGGTGGGTCCGGGATGGGCGTGAGGTTCTGGGGGAGCTCCGTCTGTGGGATGGGGTCCTGGCCGGGCCTCGGGGGCTTGGGTCCTGGTTGGTGTGTTGCCGGAGTTGTGGGCGGGTGGGTGCATGGGGGCCCAGCCCTGGCGCAGGGTGCCAGGGTGCAGGGTGCCGCCGGTGCGTTGAGCCACCTGAGGGGCTCTTCAACTGGTGGGGGAGATTGTCACATCTTGCAGGAGCTTTCCTCTCTTCAGGAACTCTCTCTGCAGGAAGGGGAGATACAGGAGAGGTGGAGGAAGATCTCAGCCTGGGCGTCTATTGTCTTATGTAGTCTGGAAGATGAGTGGATGGTGGGGTGGGTGCAGTTTTCTCTGTGGTGGGGTTGGGTGGACTGTCCCGGGCTCTGTGGGGCCGGGGGGCGCTGCTGCACTGGGCCCCAGTCTGGATGGGCCTGGGCCCCCTTCCCCTGGCGGGTCGCGGAGTATGGGGGTGCCTACTGGGGTCAGCGGGGGAGCTGGCCCCAGGGAGGGGTCACTTGCCCCTCCCTTCCTTCCCTCCCCATCTCCAGCTGCCTCCCTCTTCCCGCTCCACCACAACCACCCACACATGCAGGGCCTTGGAGTAGGGGTATGTTACCAGGGTGCAGAGGAGGCTACCCCCCCCCCCCCCCTGTCCCCTTCTGGCTGCCTCTGCCTCAATTTTATCCCACAACTTAGACATTCACATTACTCACACTCTCATTACACATACATATAGGATCTTGGGGGTGGGCACGATACACGGAGTCCAAGTTACCATCAGGGTGTACACCCCACCCCTGGCGTCGTTGCCCACCACTTACCTGCTGCTCTCTGGCAGGTAGCTCCATGCCCTCCTGGGTTTTAAATGCACCTTAGAGCACACATGCATCAGCACTACAATGAGCGGGTGGAGGGAGGTTTGGAGTCTTCTCTCACCCCCGTTCTCTGCGGCCTGCTGGAGCGGGGGGGCTAGGAGGAGGAGTTGGCCGTCCGACTGCGGTCTGGAGTGTGGGGCCTCCCTGCTGCTGCGGAGTCGGTGCGGTCTGCCTCTCCCCACCGCAGGGAGAAGGGTAACACCACCTGGGTCTGGGTGCAGTTCCCCCCTCCAGGGGCAAGGGTACCTAGACCCGGTTCGTAGAGTACGCTTGGGGAGTGTGATCGTGTGTACAGCGTCTCTTTATGTCTGTCTCCACGTTGGGTGAGTGTTGAGTGAGTGCATATGAGAGCATGAGGGTGGGAATGGATGTTTGTGTCTGTGTGTGCCTGTATGTCTGTCTCTATATGTCAGGTTGGGTATCAGACGCCACCTCTCTGGGGACATCTCAGGCCCTCCAAGGTTTGGAGGCCTATCTCCCCCCACCACCACTTCCCCTGCCAGTGGCGGACTCCCTCAGACATCAGTGCGTTGGTGGTTCTTTGTGTCTGGGGATGGGCGTCCAGGTACACACCGGCTCACTCCTTGGCGGCCGCTTATCGGGCCCTGGAGCCTGGGGCTCGCTCGGGCCACTTCGGAGGTGGGGTGCCCCCGGCCTCTCGGCCTGGGGCTCGGTCACTCAGGTACAGCTGGCTGCCGGCGGAGCTCACGGGCGCGTCACTGCAACTCCCCCTGGCTTCTGCTCCGCGGCTGCTGAGTGAACCCTCATCTGGGACTCTCCTCAGCTCTCTCTGGGATAGTGGCGCGGCTGCCCCTCTGTTGGTCTTCCTTGGTCTCTTGTGTCCTGGGGGCCTCTGGGTGTCTGGAGTTTTGATCTGGGGTATATTAGACTTAATAGACTTGGTCTAGAACGTAATATTAAATAAATTCTAACAACAGATTATCAAGCTTAAACGTGCTGCTGTTGTTCAGCCGCTGGTTTCCTCTTTCTGGTGCAAAGTGGGCCAAAAACAAAGAAGAGAGACGGACTCGCGGCAGAAAAGCCGATCAGCTCATCATTAATCAGTTTCATGACTGAAGTAGCAGCAGGAGAGGGAAGGAGAGAGAAGAGGCAGCTGCTCCATATATCGGTTGTTTAGCTTAACGTGGGAATGCTTTACAAACATTCAGAGATGAACTTACACACTTGCTTTACTTCTCTCTGGGATAACTTCCTCTGAGATGAAATGCCGGTTTGGTAGCGAGGCTACAAATACACACAGCTGCTCTATCATGTGAGCACACTGCTCCTACGTGCTACGTTTATGGGCCGAGTTACGCCGTGTCGCAAGTTTTGTGAGGTGCTTTTTTGATATTTAATGGATCGGATTACATTTTTTATTTCTCTCCGATATCCGATCCAGTAATTTACGTCAGTATCGGACCGATACCGATACGTAATATCGGATCGGTCCATCTCTAGTTACTATCGCACCAATATGGACCAGTATATCTCAGGAATATTTACAGCACCTTATTGAGTCTATGCCATAAAAGATTAAGGCTGTCCTGAGGGAAAGGACATTAACCTGCTACTAGAAAGGGGAACCTAAAAGTGACTGATAAGTGTATAGAAAAAGAAAGGGGAGAACATTTTGATTTCAATACTACAGCATAACATAAAAAAAAATTGTTTGCTGGAGTTATCTGTCAATGGCAAGGATTGTGTTAATAATTGGATATCAATGTGTGAACTCAATGCAGCAAAAAATTCTGTTAGAAAACATTCAGAATATCTGAATATCTGAGTTTTCACTAAAGCTGCATTCTGGAAAAGACTTCCTAAATTGAGGCCTGCTGATTACTCTCCCAAAACAGTTGGATCAATAGTGGTTGCTTTAGAGAGGGACACGATTGTTTGAGGAATCGAACTCGAGAGGAGTGAACAGTGTTGCCAACCTAGCGACTTTGTCGCTATATTTAGCGAGTTTTCAGACCCCTTTTTTTCTAAAAAAAAAGTCGCTAAAAAAGACGTGAAAGCGCGTATCGCTTTTACTCTCAACAAGCAGCGGGTGCTGTAACGCAGTCAGTTCTTCTTTTACTCTTATGCTGTTTTGTGGATCACAAGGTTTAAAACTACTTATAAACACACACACAAAGTAACTCCACCAGAGTGCCTGTTTCGGGTCACTTTTGCCGGTCCAAGCCCGGGTAAAGGAACAGGGTTGGAATTGTGACATTAAAAAAAACAATAATTGCTAAAAGAAATTAATTTGTAGTTCTAAATAAACTCTAAATGCATTTAGGACGTTTTTTACTCACTTTATGTCTCTTCCACAATGTTATTTCTCTCTCCAACAACATAGGTTACAATTAGATTAGCATGACCAATTATGCAAATTAAGCAATGATGTCATTTAGCGACTTCCAGCGACTTTTAGGACAACCAATAGCGATTTTCCTTACTGAGGAGTTGGCAACACTGGCAGTGAAGTGTTAACTAGCTCCACACTTCTTTATGTTGGTACATAAAACCACATAAAAAGTTGTTAAATATATTTTTGGTCTTTCAGTACAAGTGTCAAGAGCAGAAACCTCTAGAATTGGGCCACACTAAATCAAACCAAATAAATCTCCCAACAATAAGCATAATGTATATATCTAAATATAGTATTGTGTTGAATTAACCCATTAACATTGGAGCAGATATTTGAGATCTTGGCAGGGGAAAAATATATATTGTCGTTATTTAGTAACATTAAAATACTTTAAAACATTTAATTTGCAGTTTCTTTTAAGTAAGATTTTACTGACATTCAATAATTCTTTATAAACACCACATCTAATATAAAGAAACGATAACATTTGGTAAGTGCAAGAATAGTATTTGCAAAAAAACAAATAGATAATAAATAAACTGGGCCAACATGACATACCAACATGCTACTGTAAGTTTCCTTGGGCCATTTTTAAGTAGAGATCTGTAGTCCAAATTGTTCCCGATTCACCCAAAAAAAGGAACTGCATCTGCTGAACACCTGCATGAACTGACATTTTTAATTCTTTATAACAGGAAAAGCACAGGAGTACCTAACATTAATAATGGCCCTGTGCCATGTGTGTGTCCCACCAAGCCTGCTGAATAACCAAGGCCTTTCAACCAGCATAGCTGAATGGATTGCAGACATTTTAATGTTAATAGCTACACCTGTATTTTTCCAGCTATAACATGTCAAAATATCTACTGTGAAAATGGCCTATTGTGTAAAGACTGCAATTACTTCACTGCACTGTTCCAGTCATCTCAGTAGAGCTTCAAATCCTGTGAGAGTCGGTCCAAGAGCAGCAGCATCTAACATTAGACTTTGTATTTCTATTTGCAATATACTATGCACATGCATTTTTTTCTCATTTGAGAAAAAAAAACAAACGTCTATTAGGACTTCAGCTGACAATATAATGGCTCATAGCACATCAGTAAATACACTATTCTGAACATTCTTCTTTCTTTCTTCGCTCTCTCTCATTCTTCTATCTATACTGCATTTCACTTTTTTATTCTAATAAGCTTATTAACATATAGTATTGTTATTTTTAAAGCCGAGAAAAACTCACACTTTCAAATCTGCTATAAACAGGTGTTTTTCTACACTTTCAATTCCAGGTGCAACTGCACACAAAATCTCATGATGGCATGTTATCAGCCAAGGGCAAAATACCAACCTTCTCACACTCTGCCTGTCTCAGAGACAAGCTGTGGAATTGTTGAGGTGCACCAGAGTGGAGGCCAATATCACACAGCCACGACGAGAGAGAAGATGCCTCCTGACATACCTGGCTATTCAAGTATTTCCTGTCCCATATCCTAAACATCTGAAATCTAAAAACACACTTTCCAGCTGAATGAATGAAGCTTGCAGAGGGGATACTGATCACAGCAGGAAAAAAAAAGTGAAAAGACAATGAAGCTTTGTGTTAAAAATTGTGTTAGTTAATCACTGAAGTGTGTTTTCCCATGTACTTTCATAATGTTTGTGTGTCATACTTTCATTTCAGTTGCTAGATTGGGAACCTGAGCATTTTACAAAGTTTGAAAAACAGATGTCTCATTAGTAAAATCTTGCACGATTCAAGATTCATTCAAGATTGCTAGACTCATTCCACATCTCATGAGAAGCAATTTTATGAACAACTACCCAGCCAAAATTTAATAGCCTACATTATCTGACAAATGATGCAGTAGTAAATGTGCGTGTATGTGTCTCTACATTTCTGGAGATTTATCTTGATTACTATAATAACTACATCCATTACGTTCATTGCTAAGTATTCAGTAATAAACAACATTTTATTTTTATTGACCGGAGCTTCTATTTTATTCTATTGACCTGATTCTGTAAGGGAAAAATATCTGTAATTATTAGATATTATCTTTCAAGAATATGTATGTCTTGGAAAATGTCTTTGTTTACATCAAAGTGATGTAATGACAGACTCTCTTCATCACTAGCAATTAAAAGGATTTGATTTCATACAATAACAGTGCACAATTATTTCTGGTGAATAATGACTGTAAATCATTTAAAAATATAAAAACAATGTTTCCCAGAATTTTCACAAATTTCAAACATACTTTTCTATTTTGGTTTTACGGAAAAATCAGGTGAAAAATCTATTTAATGAATTTTTGAATAAGACTGTAACATCACAGGACAATTGAAGCCCTGTGAATACTTTCTGGATGCACTGAATATATAGTAAGAATCACCAGAATTGTAGCCAGATTATTGGAATCAGCAGAATGAGAGATCCATAGAGATCTATAGAAATGACTCCTATGCAAAGATATCATCTTGCTCATCGTTTTCATCTGCTCTCATCATGACAAACCTGGCTGGTGTTGAGTGGCTGAGCACGTTCCAGTAAGTAAGGGCAATCTAAGACACTGGGGCCAGGACTGATTTTAGCTGACACTTGTAGTCCAGTAATTCTGCATCATCTTTCCTGTAGCTAATCTCTTTGTCACCTTTAATGCTGAAGCGGCCAGATTTTTCCATATTCTGCATGGCTGGTAACTCAATTATATGAGGTGCCGTAAGGGACATTATTACTGAAAAGCTCTCACACACACTACTGAAATGCTCTCACACACACTACTGAAACGCTCTCACACACACTACTGAAATTTTACCTCTCACACACACTACTGAAATGCTCTCACACACACTACTGAAACGCTCTCACACACACTACTGAAACGCTCTCACACACACTACTGAAATTTTACCTCTCACACACACTACTGAAACGCTCTCACACACACTACTGAAACGCTCTCACACACACTACTGAAATTTTACCTCTCACACACACTACTGAAATGCTCTCACACACACTACTGAAACGCTCTCACACACACTACTGAAATTTTACCTCTCACACACACTACTGAAACGCTCTCACACACACTACTGAAATGCTCTCACACACACTACTGAAATGCTCTCACACACACTACTGAAACGCTCTCACACACACTACTGAAACGCTCTCACACACACTAATGAAATGCTCTCACACACACTACTGAAATGCTCTCACACACACTACTGAAACGCTCTCACACACACTACTGAAATGCTCTCACACACACTACTGAAACGCTCTCACACACACTACTGAAACGCTCTCACACACACTACTGAAATTTTACCTCTCACACACACTACTGAAACGCTCTCACACACACTACTGAAACGCTCTCACACACACTACTGAAATGCTCTCACACACACTACTGAAACGCTCTCACACACACTACTGAAACGCTCTCACACACACTACTGAAATTTTACCTCTCACACACACTACTGAAACGCTCTCACACACACTACTGAAACGCTCTCACACACACTACTGAAACGCTCTCACACACACTAATGAAAACCAAGAGGATTTCAATTGAACAGGAAGGCATTTTAGCTGCACAGGAAGGTGAGGAAAAACAAATAACACATTAATGCACAGCTAACACCGCGGTGACGTCTACAACAGTCTGTTAGAGGTATAATTGAAAAATATTTTGCCTTCATCAGTGACTATCCAAACATTGTTGTAGGGTAGCAGCCTATTGCAACAAGTCGGGGCATCCTGGCTATGCTAGCTGCCCGTATAATCTGGAAAGACTGTGTCTGACAGTACCTCATCTACAATGAAATTACATCAGATCCTTGTCATTTTTTACATACTTTCTTTGTTTTTTGAGGTGAGAACCAATGAAGAAGATGTTGAAAGATTTTTTACTTGTGCTCTGCAATGTATTGGGGCGCTCCAAAATGAAAATTCGGACAATATCAGACAAGAGCGGCTTTATAGAGAGCTAGATGATCATACACGAACTCTATCAGAATTTCTTGCTGCTGTATCTCGATATGATCCCAATAATAGGGTTGCCACCAACCTACTACAATCCTTGTATAGATGCTTTTGCAGCTTGCTACATGAATATGATGCTAGACAGAGATCTGCTTATGTGACCCACAGATTGTTACCCCCAACCACCTTGAGTGGTCATCCAGGTCGGCCACGATACACTATATCTGCTGAACAGATTTCTCACTTTGTTTCCATTGGTATGACATGGCAGAGAATTGCATCATGCTTTGGAATAAGTCGAAGAACCCTGTACAGACACAGACAAACTTTGGGAGTTGAGCCATTAAGCTATGTGGATATTTCAAATCAAGAACTGAATGGCCTTGTGACGGATATCCTACAGAACACTCCAAATGCAGGGGAAGTATACATTCTTGGAAGTCTGAGATCTCGTGGCTTAAGAGTTCAACGTTGGAGGGTCAGACAAAGTCTACAGGAAGTGGATCCTATTGGACGTGCATTTAGACGTCGTCATGCGATAAGGCGAAGGATCTATAGTGTTCAGGCCCCCAACCACTTATGGTAAGTTCACTGGTTTGAAACAAATGATCAGGCCTTGTGTTTAAAAGTATTAACACAATACATCAAAATTAATGGTCCTTCATTCAAAACATTACTGAAGTTAATCTATATGATCAGCATAAGATAATAATAATAAAAAAATAACAATAACCAAAAAAACTGAAATTGATATAAGTATGTTAAATATTTGGGGGATTCATAGTACATCAATTTAGATGTTGTCTAATGTATATACTGTTGAGTTGTTTAATCCTTTATTTTACATCACAATTTTAATCTCTAACATCAATTGTGCCAGGTAAACGTAGTGTGGAAAAAGACATTTTATGCCACTGTGTGTATGTGTGTGCACGTGTGTGTGTGTGTGTGTGTGTGTGTGTGAGAGACAGAGGTGTGCTGTTGTTGAAGTAAATGTACAAAATGAAACCTCTAGTTTTTGTTTAAGTACAGGGTCAGGAATTCACTACTAAATAATATGAACAAACATGTGGAACTGTAGTAATGCTTTCTGATCTCTCAACAGGCATTTTGACGGCAACCACAAATTGATTAGATGGCGCTTGGTCCTGCATGGCTGTGTTGATGGCTTCAGCCGAACTATCATATACTTACGTTGCTTATCCAATAACAGAGCCTCAAGTGTCTTGTCATTATTTTTGGATGGAATACAAAACTTTGGTTTGCCCTTAAGGGTCAGGTGTGATCATGGTATGGAAAATATACAGGTTGCTCGTTTTATGTTACAGAGAAGAGGAGTAGGCAGTGTTATTACAGGTGTTTCAGTACATAACCAAAGAATTGAAAGACTGTGGGCAGAACTCAACAGAGTTGTATCAAGACACTTTATAAATATCTTTAACTTTATGGAAGAACAGGGTATGTTGGATTCACTGAATGAGCTACATCTTTTTTGTCTGCATTATGTTTATTTGCCAAGGATTGAAAGAGCATTAACAGAATTTGTCAATCAGTGGAACAACCATGGTCTCTCTACACAAGGAGGACAGACCCCTCTTCAGCTGTGGCATACAGGTGTCACAAACAATGTGGGAATCCTGTCGTTTATAAATGACATTTTTCATGTTGATAACTATTATGGCGTTGATGAAGAAGGGCCATTACCAGAACTTCAAACAAACAATAATGTCAATATTCCAGCTATTGACATCAACATAAATGAGACTGCAATGAACATAATTCAACAAGTGAATCCATTAGAAAATGATGGAAATCATGGAATAGATGTGTTTTCTTCACTTTTACACCTTCTACATTAAATAAAATATTTTGCAAAAAATAAAAAAAAGATATATAAAAAAAACATTTCAGAAAACATATGTGATCGAAACTAACATATTGAAACCATTTTCTTTAAAATGATAAAATGACAGCTCTGTTGTCAAACAGAAACTGACACAGGCAGAAGAATAAACAGACACAAAGACAACCAAATCAAAAACCGATGGACATACACATGAAATGAGTAAAGTGACACAAATTTTGTATATTCAAACTCAACAATCTAAATTAACTTCTGACGTGCTGTTAAACAATTGGTATCTACCTGTATGAATCCTGAAGAACAATCACTTCTTGTCAAATTGATGTCTTAAAACATCAATTTGACTGAAGCAGGTAAATTTGGAAATATTAAAACCTTAACAAGTTAATACTCAATACTCACTTTGAATCAAAAGAGAGACCAATACAAAAGAGAAACACGCAAACTCCTCCAGCATAATGTGTTCATACCCTGCCAAAGCCGTAAGTGTTACCTAATGCAAAATCAAACTTCTCCTTGAACAGCTGGTATGAAACATGCAGTGGCAGCCTAATGCAGTTAACACACGTGTTGGCAAGAGGGAAAATTGGTGTAGAAGAGAAGTCATCGTCTCCTCTATGAATGAACTCAATCGAGGGTGCTGGGGAAAAGCCAATAGGTGGCACCGCAGTTGCTCCAGTTGCAAAGGCCAATATCTTCTGTAATTTGGAAGGTCCTTCTTCTTCTGCATAAAACAGAGAAGGAAAAAAGTGTTAAAAGGTTATTTCATTTGGCCAACATAAATTGTCAGTGAGTACAAATCTAAAGCAAGAATCTTAATGACTGTTATTGCAATGACTATAGAGCATGCTTTTCATCTTTCAATAGTCTCAAAGAACTATGTAAAAATGTTACTACAACCAAGAGGGTAATGTGGTGTTATTGTTATATGAGTATGTTATTTAAAATAAAGATTTCAGAAATGCTAACCTATAAATCGTTACATCTATTTATTGTGCACTAAAGTGACAATTACCTTCTGCATCTTGGAGATAGTCTCTCCAGAAGGTAACAACTGTCTCCTCAGCAGCTCTTCTGTTGCTTCCTTCTGGAGATAGATGAATGTTGAAAAGATCATCCACCTGGTCAGCAGTCAGCATATGTGGCTCATAGCAGAACAGAGGGCGAAAACTGTCTGGATGCCTCCTCATTTTATCGAGAACCCCAAGAGTTTTCAGACCTTCACAAAATCTGGATAAACAGCACAAAGAAATTTTATTCAATAATTCTGCAATTTCATGCTTCTAAGTTAATTGTATATTATCAATTTGGCACAATCAGTTATACTAGGTTATTAACTGGCCATTTTGATTAATAGGTAAGATTTTTATCACATTTTAATTAATCTGAAAAACACAGAATACCAAAATACCTTTGAAATGGACCTTGAACCCTGTGGATGACCTGAAACATGACAATATCATGTACCAGCAGATCCCTGTCTCTTAGTGAACGCATAGGCCTCAGGCATCCTGCATTGGCCAAGTAATCAAGCAGAGGTTCTTTTGACTTTTCAAGGTCCTCAAGGGTTGTACTTTGAGATATCTAGCATCACAAAGAGCAGAGGAAGGGCTTGTTATGGAAGTTACTCAGTAGTCTTATAACCTATTAGAAGGAACCCAGCCACCAGTGGTCTACACAATCACAATATGCCCGCGCGTACATTGGACTACACATATTTTTTTAATATGTTTACAATGTGCTTAAAAAATGATAAAATATACTCTTTCGTCTACCCTTATCTACTGAATCTTAGTTTAATATAGCAGCAAAATATAAAAACTTGGCATTCAGCAATGGCCAGACTGATCCGGATAAACATTCCCTACAAAAGAAAACTGGAACACAAACTATTTTCAATTCACTATAAGATTTATAAAATAAACATATAGAGACCTTTTGGACTTTTTCAAAGAGTTCCAGGTCAGCTATGTCTTCCAGGGCTGGATTTGCTGAATTTCCAACCAGAAGGGAAAATACTGTTGGTGACAGAAAGTTAGGTGGTGGACCACCATGTACCAAGCTCACTGCAATGGCTCTCCCAGAGATGTAGTACCAGTCCCCTCTGAGAGCTGCAAAGCAACAGAATAAAAGGAAAAGCAAAATTGTCAGTAATGTTGCCTGTAAAAATAAATATCAGTTAAACAGTTCCCACTATTAATCTTAGAAAAATAGGTAATTACCAGTACTGTCAAGAGCCAAGTTCTTGCAGTTTTCTTTCCCCTCAAACATGGCTGACCTGGCAATGGTGTCCATCAATAGTCTCAAGAATTCCCTCCTTGGCCCACCTAAATCAACCCCTTCCTCATTTTTCCCCATATCATCTGAGAATTTCACACAGATCATCAAGTTGGGATCATAAGATAGCCTTTGAAAACCACGCAAGGCTCCCTCCCACACAGCAGAGCGATTTATATTAAATTTGCACTGCTGTTTTGTGCTAATTTTGCTTGATAGTTCCAGCAGTATCTCTTGAACAGGGACTTTTTCTGCACTAAAAAAAGAAAATAAAACAGAAAATAAAATATATCAGCCATGTAGTCATGTTACAGAATTTGAGAATATGTGTCACACTGATCATAGAGAGTTAAAGCTTTAAAGGTTTATATTGATTTGACAATTCTGGAAAGCCCAAATTATGTCTCAAACTCAAATTCTGTATGTTTGTTACTCACATCTGATTCTCCAAGCTCGCAATTATAGCTTGATTTAAATCCTCATCATCTGAAGAATCGCCAGAAAGCGATGCCACGAGAGTTAAATATGAAGAATAATCTTCATCATTAACGCTCATGGCAGGGATGTCTTCACTTCTTGCATTGAAATCTCTGCTGTGACTGCTTGTGCTAGGTTTGTCATCACTTCTTGCCATGTAGCCTTCATCACAAATGCTGTTCCCATCACTTCCTTGCTTTGCTCGTTGCCTTTTACCAACACTCCTTCGAATACAGTTGGTCCCAGTATCATCTTCTTCATCACTGCTAGTGCCAGGGTTATCACCTTTAACATGACTTCTTAACCTTGTAGTGACTTGGCTGCTCATGTCTTGTTGGATTTTTGAACTATCAACTTCAAAACAATCATTGTCACTGTCCTTATCAGTTGCACAACTGCTTAATGCTGATTTGGAGCTGATGTGGGAAGGATCTTTGTCTTCATCTGATTCACTCTTCAACAGAAAAAGACCAAAAACATATATCAAAAGCAAGTAATTATAGCTTATCTTAAAAAGATTAAAATAAGAAATATCCATATTGATTGCTCCCAAACACTTGTTTTAAATAAATATATTCTATTTTGTTAGAAGCCCAATTGTTGACATGTTTTTTCCCAAATCATGATTACTTTTCATTCTTTTAGTAACTTACTAAAAGTGTCCTTGATGGCCTTACATAGAGGGCTTTGGTTTTAAAAACCTTTAGGATCAGCATCCCATTCAGCTCCTGACCAACTTGGAGCTTTGGAGACACCAGCTTATTGCCACAAGCCATTAGAAACTCGAGGCTACAAAAAATAAATAGGGACAACAGCAATTGCTAATTAGTTAAATATTTTAAGTATTAGTTAAATATTTTATTATATATTGTTCTGTTTGTGTGTATGCTTTTATGACTTAAATTCTACTGGTATAGTCATATGTTTTTATAATGATGAATGATATTTTAAACTTCTTTACTTTGGTATATTATCTTTAAATACAAGTCATTACATGAATACACACAGTAACAATAAACAATAGTATTTTACCTGACATCCTCTGGAAGGCGTTCACCAAAGCTTTCCTTGAGGTGTTTCACGACAGTTTGGTTGTCCCAGGTCTTCTGGAATTCAAAAGCACTGAGGATGTGCCCATGTTTGTGTAACCATAATTTCGAACCTTGTTTGCACACTACTCCCCATGATGGAGTTGGAAGTAGTATAACATCTTTGTTGAAATGGTCATGCTGCTGGGCCATAGCTCTGAAATATAAATATTAGATACCATAAACAACAGCAAGTGATAACTAATAATACTGAGATGCAGACAGCAGAACACTATCCAAACCCCTACACAGAATGCTTTCATAGACAAAATTGTTGTAGTTAGGCAAACATAAGGGTTAATTTTATATACTTTTTTTTATACTTTTCCGAGAATACGTGCTTCTTTTGTGGTTCGGACTCCTTCTGACATTTCTTTGGAGGTGGAGGAAAACCAAAGTAATTGCTTAAAGGAGCTTCTTCGACATCTTTAAGAGTTCTAAACAAATGTCTGTCCTCCTCCAGAAAATCCTATGTACGCAAACACGCGTTGCAACTTCTTATCTTGTGCGTGTCTTTTGTTTTGACAGCGAATGCGCACCTGCGGACCACTTATGTGCAGCCCTGGTTATTTAGCTCGTCATTGCAGCCACAGAAATTATTTTGTCCATGAAACCATAAAGCTGCACTTTCTTTTTGCCTTATAGTCTGATTTGTCATAACTTTTCCGTTTTGTGGTAAGTTTTTCTTTGGCTGTCACTTCTTCACCCTGACCTGTCTTATTTGGCTCAGCAGAACTAAAATATAAATCCTGCTGCTTTTACACACACACACACACACATAACGCTCAGCGATTCTCTGCGCAATCAACCTCTCACATGTTTAAGCTGCGGGAGATTTCACTTGTCATGTTTGCATAGTAAGCTAACGATTGATAAGACGATGTCAGAGGAATTGGTGCGCAAATTATCATCACTCACCAGTCAGTACTGTTGCTCTCTATACACAGTTGCATAACACATAATTGCAAAGTGAAAGCAAAAAACAAGCGCAAATTCAAACGCGATTTCAATATGTCACATATTGACAGTGGCTCACCGATGCCAATGACATAATTACCCAGCTACATTTCCGAAAGAATGCAAAAGCATAGACATATATTTTTCCTTCCTACGATAGCCCGACGGGCAGGGCAGAGATAGATTTTGGTAGCCTGGAAAAATCGCTAGCCCCAGGACGTCGGGCTAGCGATTTTGCGAGCCCTGCAGTATATTATTAAATATCAGACTATTACATATGGCCCCATTTCAGGCAAGTGAATACAAACTCATTAAACTTTGTAACTACCTTTTTCTTCTGGTGCCTGATGTCCAGCTGCCGAAGCATTGCCGAGTTTGATAACGTGGTGCAGGTGCACATTCTCTCCTGACTGTAGATGTCGCTGGCATGGGCAAGCTGCTACGTTGACGTGAGGGAAAGAGGGATGTTAAGTGACTATCCAGTCCGTCCACACTGGTACTTGCAACAGGTTGCTGCCCCACGACTGTGGCATTTGACAAAGTTCTGATGGTCTCTGCTGAGGATAATATACTGTTGAGTAATGCGGCTGCTTCACTTAGGCTACTAGTAGGTTGCTGAGTAGACATCTGTGTAGTGGTTTGAAGTGTACCACTTTTTCCTTCACTTTCCTGGTCTGGACACAACTTCCTGTTCATCTAAAACTCCTTCCTGTTCAACTGAAATGCCTTCCTGTTTAACTGAAACGCCTTCCTGTTTAACTGAAACGCCTTCCTGTTTAACTGAAATGCCTTCCTGTTCAACTGAAACGCCTTCCTGTTTAACTGAAATGCCTTCCTGTTCAACTGAAACGCCTTCCTGTTTAACTGAAATGCCTTCCTGTTCAACTGAAATGCCTTGGATTTTCAGTAGTGTGTGTGAGAGCGTTTCAGTAGTGTGTGTGAGAGGTAAAATTTCAGTAGTGTGTGTGAGAGCGTTTCAGTAGTGTGTGTGAGAGCATTTCAGTAGTGTGTGTGAGAGCGTTTCAGTAGTGTGTGTGAGAGCGTTTCAGTAGTGTGTGAGAGAGCATTTCAGTAGTGTGTGTGAGAGCGTTTCAGTAGTGTGTGTGAGAGGTAAAATTTCACTAGTGTGTGTGAGAGCATTTCAGTAGTGTGTGTGAGAGCGTTTCAGTAGTGTGTGTGAGAGCGTTTCAGTAGTGTGTGTGAGAGCGTTTCAGTAGTGTGTGTGAGAGGTAAAATTTCAGTAGTGTGTGTGAGAGCGTTTCAGTAGTGTGTGTGAGAGCGTTTCAGTAGTGTGTGTGAGAGCGTTTCAGTAGTGTGTGAGAGAGCATTTCAGTAGTGTGTGTGAGAGCGTTTCAGTAGTGTGTGTGAGAGGTAAAATTTCACTAGTGTGTGTGAGAGCATTTCAGTTGTGTGTGTGAGAGCGTTTTAGTAGTGTGTGTGAGAGCTAAAATTTCAGTAGTGTGTGTGAGAGCGTTTCAGTAGTGTGTGTGAGAGCGTTTCAGTAGTGTGTGTGAGAGGTAAAATTTCAGTAGTGTGTGTGAGAGCGTTTCAGTAGTGTGTGTGAGAGCGTTTCAGTAGTGTGTGTGAGAGCGTTTCAGTAGTGTGTGTGAGAGCGTTTCAGTAGTGTGTGTGAGAGCGTTTCAGTAGTGTGTGTGAGAGCTAAAATTTCACTAGTGTGTGTGAGAGCATTTCAGTTGTGTGTGTGAGAGCGTTTTAGTAATAATGTCCCTTACGGCACCTCATACAATTAACTTGCTCCTTATCAATCCACGAACTCCTTCTAAATGCATTTTATCATTTAGATGAGCAAAGCACATCACAATTTGATCATTTTAATTCAATAGTTTACATGTATCAGAATGAAAAATCCCTGTGCTGTGGTTCATTCAGCTACTGTGAAGGTGCTGTTATATTACAGCTGAATTAATTCATACATATAACTACATCATCAGAAACATGCTCTTAGATATTTTGGAAGACTATCACTCCAAGCAGCATTTTTCATGCCATGTAGGAAACATCAAGTCAACATTCAAGCAAATCCTCCTTTTCTCAAGCTGGAATTTCAATGCGTCTGAATACTTTGCTACACCACAGTGAGGTATAATTGAGTCTACCTGTCAGTTCTGATGCCAGTGCATGACTATCATACAGAACCAGAATCAGAAACCATGCTGCAGTTTTCAGTTTGAGACAGGAATGTTTAAAATCACAACATGGCATCTCAACCATGAGGAGATTTACACAAAGCACCAACATGTGACTTGAGCATTGTGTTCACTCTTGAATCACAATTTCTCTATTTCTTTGGCTCTCGGAGGAGGCGGACGACTTTTTCTCCTCTCCCTTATCTTCTCTGCTTATGTCCTTGTCTAGTCTCGTGGTTTTTTTTGTATTACTTTCCCTGGAACACACTCTCATAGTCTGTTTCTAAAACCTAAAGAGAATTATGGATTTGACCAATTGGTCTCTGAATCAAATCAAATCAAATCAAATCACTTTTTATTGTCACATCACATGTGCAGGCACACTGGCACAGCACATGCGAGTGAAATTCTTGTGTGCGAGCCCCACAAGCAACAGAGATGTGCAAACACAACAACACAAACGAGCAAAATACAAGAATGGCCAACCTGAAACTAATAAATATATGTACAATATATAATAGAGTATGCATTTCTGGATGTGTATACTAAATATTTTCCTACGTGTGTGTGTGTGTGTGTGTGTGTGTGTGTGTGTGTGTGTGTGTATACACATTTTTACAAATTAAATAGTAAAAAAATAAAATAAAATAATAATAATAATAATAATAATAATAAAATATATAAAATATACAGAGTTGAATATGTGCAAAACAAGTGGCATTTATATACAGTGTGGAGTGCATAATGTTGAAGTTCCAGTAGTGAAGCTGAGGTGTCTATGACGTGTTCAGCAGTCTGATGGCCTGATGGAAAAAGCTGTCTCTCAGTCTGCTGGTACGGGACCGGATGCTGCAGAACCTCCTTCCTGATGGAAGCAGTCTGAACAGTTTATGGCTGGGGTGACTGGAGTCCTTGATGATCCTCCCCGCTTTCCTCAGGCAGCGCTTCCTGTAGATGTCTTGGAGGGAGGGAAGCTCACCTCCAATTATCCGTTCAGAGCACCGCACTACTCGCTGGAGAGCTTTGCAGTTGTAGGCGGTGCTGTTGCCATACCAGGTGGTGATGCATCCAGTGAGGATGCTCTCAATGGCACAGCGATAGAAGGTCCTGAGGATGCGGGGGCTCATGCCGAATCTTTTCAGTCTCCTGAGAAAGAAGAGGCGCTGCTGCGCCTTCTTCACTGTTTTGTTTGTGTGTACTGCCCACGTAAGATCCTCAGCCAGGTGTACGCCAAGGAACCGGAAGCTGCTCACTCTCTCCACAGCAGCGCCGTTGATGGTGATGGGGGTGTGTACTTCTCTGCACCTCCGGAAGTCCACTATCAACTCCTTTGTCTTTGCGACGTTGAGGGTGAGATGGTTGTCTTGACACCAGTGGGTCAGGGCGCTGACCTCCTCCCTGTAAGCCGTCTCATCACCGTTGGTGATAAGACCCACCACTGTAGTGTCGTCCGCAAACTTCACAATGATGTTGGAGCTGTTAGTGGCTGTGCAGTCGTAGGTGTAGAGTGAGTACAGGAGAGGGCTCAGTACACACCCCTGTGGAGCACCAGTGTTCAGTGTGATGGGGGATGAGGTGATGCTGCCCAGTCTGACCACCTGGCGTCTGTCAGACAGGAAGCTAAGGATCCAGCTGCAGAGGGAGCTGCTCAGTCCTAGATCCTGCAGTTTCCTGTCCAGCTTCGAGGGAACGATGGTATTGAATGCTGAGCTGTAATCTACAAACAGCATCCTCACATACGTGTCTCTCTTCTCCAGGTGTGACAGGGCAGTGTGTAGTGTCAGGGCTATGGCATCATCAGTGGACCTGTTGTGGCGGTATGCAAACTGTAGAGGGTCCAGTGAGTCGGGTAGTGCAGAGCAGATGAAGTCCCTGACCAGCTTCTCGAAGCATTTGCTTACGATGGGGGTCAGGGCTACAGGTCGCCAGTCGTTCAATGAGGAGATGGTGGAGGATTTGGGTACAGGGACGATGGTGGCCATTTTGAAGCAGGCTGGGACTACAGACAGAGAGAGGGAAAGGTTGAAGATGTGCGTGAACACTCCAGCCAGCTGAGCCGCGCATGACCTGAGGACGCGGCCGGGAATCCCGTCCGGACCAGTAGCTTTGCGTGCGTTCACCTTCCTGAAGCACTTCCGCACATCCTCCTCAGACACAGTGTGCGCACTGACGTCATCCGCGGTGCGCACACTGTCCGGTCTCATGGTGTTCGCTGTGTCGAATCTAGCGTAGAATACGTTTAGATCCTCACACAGAGAGGCCGTGGTCTGCGGTGTGCTGGTTTTCCCTCTAAAGTCTGTGATCGTGTTTAGTCCCTGCCACATACTCCGAGGGTTGTCAAACTGTTGTTCCACCCTGTCCCTGTACTCACGTTTGGCTGCTTTGATCGTCTTCCGGAGTTGGTAATGTGCGTGTTTGTAGTCCGATGTGTTCGCGGAGGCAAAGGCGGTGTTCCGTGCCGCCAGTGCCGCGCGAACATCTCCGTTAATCCAGGGTTTTTGATTTGGGAAGGATTTGACTGTTCTGGATGGGACGACATCTTCCACGCATTTCCTGATAAATCCACAGACTGAGTCTGTGTATTCATCAATGTCTCTGGCGGCCACGTGAAACATTTCCCAGTCCGCGTGATCAAAACAGTCCCGCAGCGCAGACTCCGATTGGTCCGTCCAACAGTGCACCGCCCTCCGGGTTGGAGCTTCCTGTTTCAGCTTCTGCCTGTAGGCGGGCAGGAGCAGGATGGAGCAGTGATCTGATTGGCCGAATGGGGCGCGGGGGAGGGCTTTGTACGCATCCCGGAAAGAGGTGTAACAGTGGTCGAGTTGCCGGTTTCCACGTGTGTTGAAAAGGATGTGTTGATGGAGTTTTGGTGAGACTTTCTTCAGGTTTCCCTTATTAAAGTCTCCGGCTGTGATAAACGCTGCCTCTGGGTGTGCGGTTTCCTCGCTGCTGATCGCGCTGTACAGTTCCCTGAGTGCACGGTCAGTGTCGGCTTGTGGGGGAATGTAAACAGCCGTAATAATCACTGCTGTAAATTCCCTCGGTAGCCAGAATGGCCGGTGCTATTGCTATTGATGCTATTGACACCCTTTTCTCAACGAGAAGTCTGGGCTCGGGAGAGCCCGAGTGCCCTGGAGGGACTTTCCCTGCTGGATGCACAATGGATGAGTGGCAGACATGGAGGATCGTGTGCCTGGCGGGACTGTCGATCGAAGATGCTGAAGATATCTACCTATTCGGAACCATGATAACAGGGTTCTTACTGATCGGAGCTGGCTTGGCCCTGGCTTATCAGAGAATTAAGAAAGCGGAACCGGCTGTTCAAACACCCCCAAGGCTGCCCGCTGGGATTGAAACGATGGGACGAGGTGCAACTTCTCAGAATGGGCTCATTGAATGCAGCATGGTTAAGAGCTTGGAGGCGCTAACGGCTGCAGTGAAGGCTCAGAATAACACCTCTGAGCGTATATTGAATTACATCAGGGAAGAATCCACTTGGAACAACACCTCTGGGCGGAAGCTGGATTGCATCGCGGATCAGTTGGCTGCAGTCGTGAGGTCTCAGAATCTGCTCTGTGAGCAAAAGAGTGAAAAGACCACGGAATTGAAGGTAAATAACATCATGGAGAAAATCGCAGCTATCCAACGGGAGATTTAGAGACCAGTGTCAGTGCCGGAGTGTTAAAAACAGCATGAAATTCTCATGAGTTGTTTGTAAAAGAAAAATCACCATTATAATGCGGCTACCCCTTCGGCGGCAGCTGTGGGCTCAAGGCCGGAGCTGAACAAAAACTCCCTGATAACGACTGTGTTGAGTCTGTTCCTTCCCATTCCATGCAAGGCCACCTGGGTTGGCTGGTAGTCTGTTTACTTAGCCTGGCAGGGCGAAGGACACTGTCTCAGCTGAACTCTGGACACGCACACACATACATATACTGATACTGATAAGCACTCACTGACGCATCACCCTCCCTACCCCGGATCCAACGCCACCTCCAACGCTTACCTCCCCTCTGATGTGGACATCGGGTCAGTTGGAGGCGCAGTCGAAAGATTGCAGCGGTCCCAGATCAAATGTACACACTGGAACTCTTTCCCATGTTGCTGTCTGTGTTTATTGTGCTATGGTGTGTTGATATCTGTGCATTCCTGTATTATCCTTCTGTGTTACATATTTCGATGTTTTTTTTCCTCGCTACCTAGCCTGACCTGTCTCCCCAATGTGATAATTGTGTATTGTATGTACGGTCGGCAAGGTCTGTCATCTCGGTTGTGGGCAAAACACCTGCAACTGACAAATAAAGGCTATCTCATCTCATCTCATCTCAATGAAAATATAACGATTCTATCACGTAGACATTTTGAAAGGAAAATAACCAATACTATGCTTAGTCATCTAAATATAAGTACTGGGTCACCTACACATTTCACCTACAGGAACCACTCGGCCATGGAAACCCATGCCATGAAGCTTTTGTGCTGATGTTAATATCAGAGGAGATTTAGAATAGTGCTGTTCTTGAGTCAGAAGTGTTGTCAACATTTACACAATAAATGTTTTGCACCGCAGAGCTTGGCATTCAGTCTGTAACCTTACATGGTCTGCAACTTTGTGACTGAGCTGTTGTGGATCATTTAATTTCAGCAACTGACTTGCTGCGTTGGTGGTAGTGGTGGGCGGATCGATCCAAATATCAATGGTATCTGTAACTCCCTCCAAGTTGAAAAACGAACACAAGGCGTTCTTGATTTACTGGCATTTATTGCACACGGGCGCCACCAACGATGCCACCAGAGATGCCGTAACGATGCCGTGAGAACTGTACAACAACATAAAATAATCAATTTCCGCCGTACATTGTTCTCATAGAGAATAAACAATAAGGTACATCATTAAACAACACAAATGCTTACAATTTACCTTCACAAAATGCTAACATATACACGTGGTTACCATAAACTCGCTCGCTCTATCACAAACAAACATCTTATTTTCTATCACAACATATACAAATTGCATACCTCATTGGCCGCATTAACTTGCAGGGGTTAATGAAAACGCTTCTTGTAGTGTCACTCTTTCCCATAGTCGGACACTCCGTTGCATGCGTCTACATGTCTCGTCTCTACCACCACCAGAGAGAGACGAAAGCATGCTGCGCTCTACCGAGTGTAGCGTGTACCAGAATATGCCGTCGACCTCAAACAACAGACTAAACATTGGTTCCACCCCGGAAACATTCTGTAAACCCTTGTAAATGTATTTACACCAACAACATACATTACATCACACACATATATTAACAATAAAGTATTTCACTTATTCATTGTAACTTGAACCATAAAATTGTCTTAAATTGCATAACTGCTGCTGACGGCAGCCACAGTATCGATACCAAGTCGGCATTGGTATCGGGTCAATACTAGCCTGGCGAGATCAATTCTTTACTTTAAGTTCCACCCTTGTTTGCAATGCTGCGGTTTCGGCACAGACGAAACAGTCAGGCCGCTCCTGTGTCAGCGCAGAGCAGGCACACTTTGCTCCCCCTCCCCCTTCTTATATTTAGATGTTGCGCCGTCATGTGACATGATTTAGATGCTTTGGGGGTCGTTAAGTTGTTTACATATTATTTATATTTTCACCAGTTGTTGTTTTTGTTGTTGAATTTTAATTGTAATTTTTGTATTATAGTTTCCAAACAGTACTTGTTTGTTTTAATTTGTTTACTGGTTTGAGTGGACTTTTTATTTAAGATTTAAAAAAAAAACCACAATTTGATAATATTAATTTTCTATAAGCATTTTCTATTTAATTATAAATTCTGTATAATTATGTCCTGGGTTTTAACTATTTAATAATAAAAAAGGAAATAACACAACAAACACCTAAGGTCATGAAAATTAATTGAGATTTAGCAATTCAATGACGCATCCAACTTATTTATCGAAAAGTATCAGTATCAGTATCGGCGATACTGGCCCATATTTACTTGGTATCAGATCGATACTAAAATATTCTGTATCACGCACCACTAGTTGGTTGTATCCAACCAAAGTACCACATTTGAATTCAGTGAACTCTTACAATAATCCATTCTTTCACAAATGTGAAGACAGGCTGCATGGTGGCTGAATTTATACACCTCATGGAATGTGACTGAAAACACCTGAATTCAAGATTAAGAGGTTTGGCCCAATATTTGTCCATTTATTGTGTATGGAGGTTACAGTTGTATCGTTGCAAAGCTGTGTAATAGTGAGTCAGTAATGAGAGAACGATATTCACTAATAACTTTGTTTTATTTTTATAGAATCTCTGAATGCTCTGATATATTTTATAAAAACCTTACAGGTATATTGTTTTTCATTGTTGCGCATCAAAGCACAAATTTGCGCGTGTTCATTTGCTCTGCAGTAAAACATCACATTTGTGTCATCTAACATGACACTTAACAGGGAGTGGTCAGCTTTGGGCCTCCAGCCATGTGTTACTGTGGTTGCATATTTTATCCTCACTCACCTTTAGTCATTATGGAGACTCAAAATGTCACAGATTTATATCGCGCAACCCTCAAAAGCCATATTATGGACATTATTGAAGAAAAAAAAGCATCTTACACCTTAACAGAAACACACCCATGGGTTTACTGCACACCCTTGTGATCTCTATCACAATTAGAAATCAAAGGTCTCCCTCTGTGAAAAATGTCAGTTGGGTTTGGAAAAGTTCTAGGCTTTTTTTTCCCTCTTTGGTTTGGAAAAGATAGAAAAAGGGTAAATGGAAATTATTCTTTCAAAAGGTTCTTGAGCTCTTTCTTGATCTCTGGAATGTTAATCTTGGGGTACAGTGGCACATAGTTTTCTTGTGGTTTAATTACTCGCACAGTTGCAGAGACTTAGAAACAAATATGGTGGTGAAATAAGGTTAGAGAGAGTTCCTTGAGGGGATTAACTAACTGTCCAGTTTATTTGCTTGTTGTTCAGCTTACTGTTCATTTCATCCTACATGGCTGATCTAAAATTCAAAATTCTCCCAAAATTCTGTCGTTATGGTGTGTACATACAACAGAATAGTAAAAACCATGCCTGTGAAAGCTAAACATGTCTTTGATTGTCAGTCAGTCAGTTTGCTTCCACTGACTGATGCTATGTGTAACATGAACATAAAGACTTAAGATAAACCAAAATAAATTAACATATTACATTCATAATAGTATGATATAATCATATAATCAGTGATAATAACAATCATTGTATGTTATGATGATATGACAATGACAACCTGGCCTATCAGAACAGTGATGAAGTTGAGTATAAAAAGCTATATAATCATAAAGATTAAAAAAAGGTAAAATAAAATAAAATCTTGTTTAATGTTTAAACATTGTTATCACATATTTCATTATAGGCCAGTGTGTCCTAAAAATATGATGTACATTATGTGGAGTATTTTTTTTATTCTTATGGTATTATAGGCAGACCTTAAGTGACTAGTTAACAAGATGTGGCTCCATGAAAAAGCAGTGTATCAGGGAGGGAAAAAAGAACAGAACTGTGTCTTGACAGGTGATTTGAAAGAGAGCACTGTTTGACTGGGTGTAACAAAGCCAGCATCGATAGAGCCTGGAGCTCTACGGCTGAACAATGGCTCATAGATGGTTAAAAGGTCCAAAACATAGCTGGGAGCAAGGCCTTGACAAGCACTAAAAGTTATCAATCAAATTTTTAAATCAATCAAAATGACAAGCAACCAATGCAGGAATGCCACAGAAAGAGTTATGTGGCCTTATGTTATGTAGTCTCTGGCTCTCAGATTATTCAAGTCTTGCAGCACCACTGATTTTGATGCTAGAAAATTCTAAATGTATGAGCCAGCTAGGTTATGGAAATACGCGACTAATGTAATATTAACAACGTCTATAATTCGAGATAGAATAGCAGAATCACTCAAGCAGCAAAATTTGAATGGAGTTATAGAGGTGCACCATTTAGGACTCGTCTAAAGATGAAGAAATGGTTACATTTGTCAGGTTATCCTATTTTTACTCACGCCAGCCTTTAATGCCTGTCTTGATATTTTTGAGTTTTAGACAGGCTTCTGTGCCACCAGTGTACTCTATGAGATCACTGCTTTGCTCAAGAATGTAACAGGGTTCGTTATCTTGTCACTGGCACTAGGTACCTTGGAATAAATTGCAAAACGACCCTTTGTTTTTTTTTTATAAAGCAAACCTTGCATGGGCTATTGTATTCATCTTTGAATAACATCCTTTCAGTGACCTTTTGTGTGCAGCAGTTTCTCTTGTACCATTTATTTTTTTCTTATATACTCAGTGTTCCAAGGTTCTCCCTGAATCAGCATCCATACTTACAATGAAGCTTTATGAAACTGACCAACCTGATAGCCTCTTACATAATGACTAAATAAGCTTAAGTATATCAGCATTAGTCATATCATCATTTGTCTTTTTTAATCATCAGGTCTGCCTTGCACCGATTGAACACGCTTTAATTTCAAAGTTAATTGAACAGTAAACCACTACAACATTCAAGAATTATATTTTAATCATGGGATGGATTCAGTGAACTCTTAATTATTTTAAAAGAAAATACAAATTAATTTTCGGTCTAGTAAGCCATATGATAAAATGATTCTTATTATTATGGAGTTCCTATTTATTTTGCGTTTCTTCTAGGTAAGCTTCTTTATTATGAATTATCTAACTACCCATGTAATTGAAAAAGCAATGCTTCATGTAGAAGTGACTTTTAGAGCTTGACAGATATTTTATAAATTGAATTTGAAGAGAAAATTAGGTGAATACCCCCCCCCATAAAATTCATTAAGTATGTTAATAATAGTAATATTACAAGGACAAGGTAAAAATACTTGAGAAAGTATTGATTGAAGAAGTACTTATTTCTTCATTATGCAATCTTTATCTTTTAAGTATCAGTTGTTGGGAACTCACAGTTCATTTTTTATTTTGTGTGTGTGTGTGTGTGTGTGTGTGTGTGTGTGTGTGTGTGTGTGTGTGTGTGTGTGTGTGTGTGTGTGTGAGAGAGAGAGAGAGAGAGAGAGAGGCAGAGGTTAAGGTTCGTTCAGATTATGTGTCACTTTTATGTCTATATCTGATTCTCTTATTGCTTTCACCTGTTTTTTCCCCCCATCAGTAATCAGTCTGTAATCAGGCACTTATTATTCTTTATTCCACTGCAATTTTATTGCTAAACAGAGTAGCATCACTTTATAGTTTTGGTATTAGTAAGATTTGATTTTCTGAAAGACCACTACTTTCTATTACAACAATAAAACTGAGTAGAGCCTAACTTCATGAAATATGCTGGAGTGGACTGAGATAACCTCTCTGCTCATGCTCACAGTAAACTGTAAGTTTAATGACTGAATGGCCCATAACACCTCAGGCTACAAAAATCCCCCACCCCACCCCCCACCTCTCAGTACCTATTTGTTCATTTTAGAGGCACGTGCTGTAGAAAATGTGGGAACTAAGAGGACACTAAATGTGCACTTGCTAAGTAAATGCCCTATCTTAAAAATCTAGGTAAAAAATTCAGACTTTGAGAATGGAAGCGGTTACGGTTCAGTAAATTACGGTTGGAAATACCACTCTAAAAACTGCCTGCACACTTAGTATATCGAGAAGACTCTCAAAGGAATTGTTCCCCAAGTTTAAAAGTAGTACTTAAAAGTGTTCTTTGAGTTAAAAAAGAAGCCTAAGGATTTGGTGCACTCGCTAGAGAGCCATCAAGATAGAGCCTTGGTCTTCTCCTTTCCGAAAGTGTTGTATCTGTTTCACAAGGTAACAATTAAATTGCAGCTGTCAGCAGAGGAGATATTAAACTCGTTCCCTGTTCTGTCTCCGTTTCTGCTGACGGTGACCTTGGTGGGGAGACGGAGGCTGGCCGCTGAAGCCTCATGCTGGTTGAGAGGGTTCGCGTGCTCTGTCTCGTGAAGAGCCAGCCATCTGGGATAGGGATATTCATCACACTGCAACAGTACACACATAGCCACTGGCACAGACGCCATCATCATCAACACTTGCCGGCATGGTCACATGTTCTCAGGCTCTGTGAAAATCCCGGACCGCAAGCCTTACTGTCTCACAAGCTGATGTCACACAATATCATCACATCACCCAAGGTGATTTTAGGGTGAGTGCAAGGATTATCTCTATCATTCTGCTTTCAAATTAATGTGACTACTCAACATCGGGATACATAGTGATAAAAGATTGCTGAAATTTTTATGTCAAACTATAGATGACCATTTTTCAGAATCACAGTTTACAAGTTCATCATACCTATACAGGTAAATCTGTACTGCATTACTAGTGAATTACTAAGTTGTGTTATGTTTTAGTACCTACCAACAGATGACAGTCAAATGAAAACAGGAATTAAATTGATATTTTCATATGAGTTCTAATAAGGGGCTACTGCCCGTATGCTATACTCTAGCAGTAAGTATAGTATGTTGCTGTTAATATTTATGTCAGTGGTTTTCTTTTACATATCACTTAACGATTGTTTCAGCAGAGTAGTTTGTGTGTTGTTACATCAGATTTTTCAGCGTGTTAGTGAAACGAATGATTAGTGATTCATACTTTTAGACTGAATGGGGTAACAGCAGGCTATTGGGCCTTTAGCTGGAGGCATGGGAATTTGATTGGTTGCACAGACAGCATCAGACTATATACAGAGTCTGACTTATGAGCTTGTTCCTGCTTGCCTATGATCTGGCTACACTGACCCTCTTCTTTTGCCGTATGGGGATTGTTAAAACTTGTACATCTCTTTTGGACTTCTTCACTGGGGGACTGTATGTGTAAGCTGCCTGTAGCATTATTGTTGCATTCTCCAGTGATGTTAGTTTTGTGAGTAAGGAAGTGCATTTGGATTTTTAGTCTCTTGCTCAACATGTTGGTATTTCGGAGGATGATCTCATGCCCTCACTATTATATTAGTAGCTATTATATTTTACAGAAATAAAATGTACAAAAGTGTAGTTTTAAATGAAAACTACCCCACAAACTAACAGAAACTCATATATTAATCCTCTGAGGTCTAACTCATCACATGGTTAAGGTTAGGTCTAACCCTTTATACAGGGGTTAACATGGGGGTAAAATTAGTAGGTAGGGTAACTCTAAGCTCTTGTGTAGAAGTGCAGGGTAGGGAAAAGAATCACTTAGAAATATTTATTGTTAGCTCCAGCAGATTTTTCTTTGTGTACATGCTATTTACAATATATATACTATCCAGGATGAAAGGACTATGAGCCATGAGTGCATCAGGAAGATGGCCACAACTGATCACGTGGTTAGTGATCAGGCAGTAGAAACACGAGAAAGGAAAAGAGCAAGAAGATGAACCATCAAAGGAGGACAGCCCCCTGCACAGCATGTACAACTAAGAGATAGAAAGAGTGGCTGATATCGAGAAATCTGACCGGTGGCTGGCGAAAGCTGGACTGAAAGACAATACAGAAGTACTAATCATGGTAGCACAGGAACAAGCTCTAAGCACAAAATCGACCAAGGTTGTCTCTACCACACCAGGGAAGACCCCATGTGCAGGCTGTACGGAGACAATCCAGCACAAAACAGGATGGTGCAAGTTGCCAGCAGGCAGGAAATACATGGAGCGCCATAACCAAGTGGCCGGCATAGTATCCAGGAACATCTGTGCCAAGTGTGGCCTTCAGATTGGGGTAAAACCCAGTATACACCATGGAATAAACTGTAAATGTTCATGAAAATAATGTGATGTATAATAACTATTATGTCATATATTATTATTTTCATATTCATATTTCCACTCGTGTTTACCAGCAGAATATTAATAAAAACCAGGCTTAAAAAGCTAAACAAAACAAAAAGAAAAACACAAGAGATATATGTATTAACCAATGTATAAATTAATAAAAATCCAATTATACGTTAAAAATATGGACAAAAAAAACCACATTTATGTCGTGCCCTTATGTGCAAATAAAATGTGCATGTATGATGAGATGGAAGCAAAAAAAATCAGGTGATTTAATGGGAAATAGAAACTGCCCATACATATTCCAATGACCCACCTTCCCTAGTGAGCCTATTCTGTCTGCTTGAATGGTTGGCTATGAAGGGTGTTTACTGGTGAATGACAATGGCTCTAACAGAATGGCACCCTGAATCACATGCATTATTAAAAAATGTCAGTCCTGCCTGTTTGCTTTCATCTAAAATTGTGTGAGAGGCTGAGTGCCAAGATACACTTGTCATGCATGATCATGAACTTGTTATGAAATGACCAGAGATTTGAAGAAAGCTGGAAAAGAATATTCTCTGAATGAAACATCCAGAGAATGGACATGTGTTTTTTTTGTTTTGTCATCAGCCTTCACCGCAAGTCTGCTTACTATGTCAGCCTGGGTGGATGTGATGTAAATTTGGCAGAATAATTGCCATTTAATTTTGTTTTATTAAATACATTCATAAGCTATCCCAGCTGACATTAGCTAAGAGATGTGATACATCCTGGGCAACCAAAGCCATCCCACGGTTAATAAAAAAAGACAGAGCACGCATGCTTAAACTCAAAGCCAGTTTTCAATCACGACTAACCTATGCATGTTATCTTGTACAGGTTATCTGGAGAAAGTTACACAGGAAGAGGGAGTGCATGTTTTCCATTGAGCATTTTTTGTTTTGCTAAACAGCATGTTCTCTGAATGCTAACAACATTGTTACCTTCTACTACATTTAAATACCATACCCATTAATTATTGGATGTATTATGGGTATTATATGGAGCAGTCATAAATGGCCTGTATTTATATAGCACCTTACTAGTCCCTACGGACCCCAAAGCGCTTTACATATCCAGTCATCCACCCATTCACACACACATTCACACACTCACACACTGCTTTGCTTGACCATCATCCAACACCTGCACTATAAATTTCTTTCAGTTGAAAAAGAGGTTTTAAGAGGAAGATATTTAGAGAGAGAGCATTATTTAAATTAACATTTAATTATGAATCAGTGAATAAATAAATAAATAAATAAATAAATAGTGATCACATAGAGTTCTGAGATTAATGTTAAAATTCTGACATTTTTCTCAGAGTTTTTTGGGGGAAAAATCCAAAATATGCCCTCTTTTTTTTCAGTGGCCCTACTCGTCACTCGTAAACAAGTCACTGCAATTGGAAAGTACTTAAAAGTAGTGTGTAGTAAATTGCAACACCATTAATGACATTGAAAATTTCCCCTAACTGTCCACTAATGTACCGTCCACTTTCACCTAAGTAGGTCTATGTTGTTTGGCTAGTTGCACTCGAATGCGAAAATCCACCTTCTAGCTGTAATGTTCGGGTTTGTAAAGCACTTTAGAAATGAGGACTTGTGTCATACTAACATGATATGATTGGTTAAAAAGTTGGAGGAACCACAGTTTAAACTTAGGTCTACTGGCACTGGGTCTGGTTCATGGCTCATCTTACATCTTCACTCCAGTTGGGCTTCTTTTCCCTGAGAAGAGAAAACAATGGCCTACTTACACACACCAGAATCTATGCTCTATGCATTTGTCCAGTAATTTTCAAGTACAGGCTTGTGTTGTATGGGTGTGGCATTTACTTTAAACACTCTACATTATCCTACAAAACAAAAATGTGTAATAAAGATAAAACATAAATGAGGTAAATTCCTAACAGTAGAGCCTGTTTGAGTCAGGTGACGGGTGGTACTGTAACCCCACAAGCTGAAGTCCGAAACTCTTAATTTTTCCTCCCCTGGCAGACTGTGCCAAGCATTGCAATCAGCTGATGCAATCAATGCTATTTAATGCAATAAAATAATCTTTCGTTGCCCAAGAATATTCAAATAATTTACTGTAGCACAACTGTGATTCCCATCAGCAGCAGGAAAAATAGGTCTACGTGTGAGATGGACAAAAAAAAGTGTCTGAAGAAGATATGCCACACGATATGGAGACCTTTTTTTTTTCCTCACATCATCTCACTGACTGGATTATTTCATATTAGAAGTGAGGAAAAGCAAAGCCTAAATGTAAGTGAAGGAGAATGTAATGCACGGATTTTTTCCCCCTGAGGACATGCTGATGGATGTTAGGATTTTTAATCATCTTTGATATGAAATAGTTGCGTGATGCACATGTAGTAGCCTGTTATGTAGTAACTGTTTGGTGGTGACTCAAACAGGCTCTCTTTCACACAGTCCTTATTCATAAAGTGCTTTACAAACCCAAACATTGCCGATTAACATTAACAAGTGGATGTTTGAGTGCAGCTAGCCAAAATACATAGAACCACTTACTGCTACAGAGACAGACAGTGAAAGTGGACGGTATGTCCCTGATTTCTTAACATAAAATTTATTGTTGAGCCAGGGGCGGCCCAAAAGTGATCCGCTTAAAATTATTTTTAGCATTAGTGTCTTATTTTTGTCTGAGTTATCAATTCTGCCATTAGTTGGCTAACATAAACGGATGTAAGTCTATTAGCCACAACCGACCAACCACACGACATAGCTAGGTACTGAAAGAAGATGACACTACACATGTTCTCAAAACTTAAACTCTAAGCACTCCAGCTTCGCAGACAGTGTTATGTTATTATCTATATCAGTTTTTGAGAGCAGGGCTCCATTTTGTAAATTAGCCTTTATGTTTAGTGTTTCATGTCCTCTTTAAAGGCTGCTCTGTAATGATGGATTCTGTTTGCTGTTCCACCAAGACACTACCACACTGCCCAGATTCAGATGTTTCTGATGCCAAACAGTTACCCGATGCCAGTGAGCATCAAACCAAAACTCAGACATCATAGGATTCCTTCCTAAACCTCAGGGCCACATCGCAGGCAGTCACTTTATCTCTAACGTCCGGTTTCTCTTTATATTTTCCATTTCCACAGCAGCACTATGAACAGATCATGCAGTCTACCATATTGCTCATCAGTAACAAATGTATCTCACCATTTAGCTGTATGGTTCGATCAGTCAGTATAATTATCTGAATACTGCTGAACAGTTTATATGATTTCAATAAATTTTGTCTACACCACACAGTGAATATGTTTTAGCTCCTGTTTTAAACTTGTTGAAATTCATATAGGTTAGTTCTTTGTTGCGAGACTCTGGGTGAGAGGTAATTTCCGAGATGCATGACTTTATATGTACATGCAGACGTGTAGTGTGTGTGCTTCATTAATATAGGTGTCACACCTTAGGTGTAGCAATGTCAGATGTTAACATTTATACTAAATGACTTTATTTATAATAGAATATTTTGCCACAGCTGTACCTGGCTTGCAGCCTGCAGGCTCTATAGACTACACTGACATTTTTCGAGATATGAAATCAGTCAGAGTGTGATTCATGGAGATGATTGCAGTTGGGTTCTTTTTAATTAGACTCTCTTGCAAGTTTATTGCATCAGTATGACCAATGTGGATTGTTGAGAAATTCTGTAATTAGTGAAAATGTTTAGTATAACTTATGCAGAGGGTCGTGTCCCAGTGTCCCAGAAGCTTTGTAGAGCTTTAATACAAACAACCAACCTAAGACTGTTACTTTTTTTTTTTAACAAATCAGTGTAGTCACACTTGTGAATATTTTACATTGCATTAAACGTTAATTCTGTTATCTTCTTATTGCTCCATCTTGCAGACATATTTGCTTTGTTGCCTTGGCTGACCTAAAAGTTTTATAACCACTTATGCTGAGATAGTTCCATAAACTTTTGATACTTATAGAGTGTTTAATTAAAGGCATACATGAATGACGACCTTTGCCCAGCAGTACTTGCATTTTTCTGTCTTCTGTTTATATTTTTCCATGCCTATTGCAAGTCATTTATCATTATCAGTCTTTTCTGGTTTGGGGTGTGATCAAAGAATCAATAGTGTATTGTTCTCCATAACAAGCTCTGTTGAATGGCTAAATATTAAGACATACTGTACTGTATCAGTCAGAAGCTTCAACTGCATGCTTAAATGAATTCTGAGATGTTATGGATGAAAGAAGCTACTAAACAAAAAAGAATTTAAGTCATTATTATTTGTCCTTTTAGTTATATATATAAATCTGAACCTCATTAGTGAAACAGCCAATAGACAGCTGTCTGTAGAAGCATACTGCAAATATAACTAAAATCAAAACGACTAGCCATGACTGTACTGGGTAACACATTTCTTCATTGTTGCATGTTTCATTGCAATCTTGTTTATCTAAGTCATATGGGAATGGGAATCGAAAACCGGTTCTTGTAGAGAACCAGTTCCCAATATTTCAATTCCTTTGAAATCTTAATCTGCCTTCCTGTTGATCCCCCTTACTGGTACTATTTGCGCTTTCACTACAATCACCTTATTTCAGTTCGAGGAGGAAAATAGAGGAGCCATCTGCAGGGTGGATATGGTCAGTACTTTTACTTTTATTGCACAAAAGGATTTGAGCGTGATGATAAAGTAGAAACAGCATCCGGGACAGAAACAACTGCATATGCTGCTAACACAACTTTGACTCTTTGCAAGCTCAGATAGCACGCTAACGCTAAGCTAGCCAAGAACAAAGAGTGATGTTAAAGCTAAGGGAAAGCTAAACCCAGCCCAGCAGCCACAGCCTGAACTGCAGCAGGCAAACAGATGAGCAGGCAGGCTACCTGTTCATGTTTCTGCAAGTAGCCTGTGGTGATTACTTTGTGCTGGTTTTCATCTTTGCTCTGTGCTATCAGCTAAATACTAAGACGTGTGTGTTTCACATTAGGATAGGGATTTGTGTTGGTGTGTGGGACTGTAACCTTAGGTTTATATTGTTAAATAGTAATTATGAGATAGTGTGTTTCATGTCATTTTACAGAGTGAAATGAAATTTAATGAATAGTATAATGAGTTACTTTCTCCTAGGAGCAATTAAGTAACATACTACTTTTAAGAAATGTGCCCTTGTAATATGTGTAATAATTGCTTTTTTTGAGTAATGACCCCAACACTGATCACAGCAGAGGGGAAACACCTCCAAAGTGCACAAACATTTGGTCATACAGCATGCAATGCGGTCGTTAAGTCTGACGTCACTAGCCGTGTCTGGGCCTAAACTCCGCTGCAGGTCCATATATCAAATGATCACTATGGCATTACTGAGAGTTGAAAAACTGTCTTTCATCTTTAATAAAATGATCAGCGTTCTGCTCTACCAGGTGTAACAATTGAGTTAAATAGAAGAAAATACAAAACATTAAACATGTTAACAACACAAAAGCCATATTAAACGCAAACTACTTTAGGACCGGAAGTAGGATTCGTCACGTCATCACTTAACGCCCGGATTAATTTGCATGAATAGGAGGAGTTCAATAGAATACAAATACTTGCCCAAATGTATAGCCTTGAAAGGATTGTCAAAGTATAAATTTAAATATCATCTGAAATGCATTTTTATGCTTTTAAGTTTATATTCACCTCCATCAATGGATTTATGGCATAATTAGAATTTTTCTGAGGCAAATTGTTTGCAATTCAGATTCGTGCCAAAGAGCAACATACTCTATTCTCATGGGTAAGGAGGTATTTGCTCTGAATACTGTAAATATTAAAATTAATCCTTTGTATGATAAAAGCAAGATGATTCCTTTGTATTGTCATTTGGTATTGGTTGAGTGGTGGCAGAATAAAAAAATTAAATGTGGTTTTTTTTTTAACGTCTCACGTGCTAATCAGAAAACATTTCCACAAAAAAAAAATCAAACCTAGAATCATGTGATCATTAAAATGTTTTTGTTTCCTTTTTCTTTTTGGAAAACAATAGTACAGTACCATAAGCCACTTGTTTCCTTTAGAAAAGAGAAGGCTCAGCAACACAAACATGGCTAATAACAGGGGCACTCAGAGGCTCTCTTGCCATGATGTTGGAAAAATATTCTACTTGAGTGCCCACGCTGCTGTTGCTCTCAAAGCCAGCTGAGCAGTTCCAACCCCCCCCCCCCCAATCTGTATCCCCACTTCTATCCATAGCACTTTCTCTGCCCCATTCTATTTCCTGTGTCATTGCTTCACCATCTTCTCTTTCTTTCTCTCCTTTCTGACACCTCATCTTCTCTCTTTCGGATATCTACTCTGCCCCTCTCTCTGTCTGTGCCTAGACTTCTGCCTTGCTCTCTCCAGTAAGGATGCTTTGAATCGGCATTATGTGTGGGTGAGCAACCCCTAAAAGCAAAGGGCTCCTCTTGCCACAGGTGAATCACTTTGCTTTGCTTTTATCTGGCAGCCACTAAGTCCCACAAAACCAGACTTTTGTGCATGAACAGGAGCATAGGGTTTCAGATGTCCACATGTTAAAGTGAAACAGCTATGAATAATGAAACAGAGGTAAGATTTATATTTAACCTGTGACACAGTTTCCATAATTTTTCGCTCTGCACAATATATTTGAAATGAAACGACTGAGCTAAAATTTAAGTACTGATTTTTCAAGCCGTAATTAAAGTCGTCAAACAAAAATATGTAAACGGTTTCGACCTTGAAACCATTATATTTGCCTTTTTCCCAGAACTTGAGTGTTATTGAAAATTTTAATATTATGTAAAAATAATATGTCCATTTTAAACACAAATGCTCAAAATTGGTCTTTGCAGGCAATTATATTTAGAATTATCAAACTTATAGGCAGTGTTGGGAAGGTTACTTTTAAAATGTATTCAACTACAGATTACAAATGTATTTTGTTACGTATTCCATTATGTTATTCACTGAGAGTAACGTATTCTGAATACTTTGGATTACTTAATATATTGTCATGCATACTACATGAATGTACTATTGTTGTGTGATTTGTTACTATTACTGAAGGCTACTCACCATATCAATACCAACTAGATTTTTTAAATCTTAATATAAAATGAGTAACAGTAGGGTAGACATTAGGTAAGGCTGCCGAAAACTAGCTTTACTTTGTTGTCTGGGTCAATTTTGCTAGCGAGAGACAGAGAGAGGTGCTCCAACGGAACTTATTGTTATTGAGGAAAACACGTACACAGTGTACAGTTGAGCATTAAAAGCTTACTTACAACTGGGCTCGTCAGGCACTCCTTTTGGCTGCTGCGGTTATTATTATATTTACACGCTTCCATCTCCCGTTTCTGGTCGTTGACAACTCGTACTTTTCGATTCTCCTTTTTCTACCTCCCTTGCACTCACAGACACATAACGGGTATGGCAGGCCATTCTCCCTACAGCACAGACTACACTGCCCATGAGACTACATTATTTAGGGCTATGCCTGTAAAACTCTGCCTATTGCCTTCATATTAAATAATTTCCATCCATCCATCCATCTTCTTCCGCTTTATCTGGGGCCGGGTCGCAGGGGCAGCAGCCTAAGCAGAGAAGCCCAGACCTCCCTCTCCCCAGCCACCTCCTCCAGCTTATCCGAGGGAACACCAAGGCGTTGCTAGGCCAGCCAAGAGATATAATCTCTCCAGCGTGTCCTGGGTCTGCTCCGGGGCCTCCTCCCGGTGGAACATGCCCGGAACACCTCACCCAGGAGGCATCCTTGTCAGATGCCTGAACCACCTCAGCTGGCTACTTTCGATGTGGAGGAGGAGCGGCTCTACTCTGAGCTCCTCCTGGATGTCTGAACCTCTCACCCTATCTCTAAGGGAGAGGCCAGCCACCCTTCGGAGGAAGCTCATTTCCACCACTTGTATCCGCAATCTCGTTCTCTCGGTCACTACCCACAGCTCGTGGCCATAGGTGAGGGTAGGGACGTAGATTGACCGGTAAATTGAGAGCTTTGCTTTTACACTCAGCTCTCTCTTCACCACGACGGGCCGGTGCAGCGTCCGCATCACTGCGGCCGCAGCACCAATCCGTCTGTCAATCTCCGGCTCCCTTCTCCCATCACTCGCGAACAAGACCCCGAGATACTCCTCCACTTGGGGCAAGAACTCATCCGCGACCCGGAATGGGTACTCCACCCTTTTCCGGCTGAGAACCATGGCCTCAGATTTGGAAGTGCTGATCCTCATTCCCGCTGCTTCACACTCGGCTGCAAACCGTTCCAGTGCGAGCTGGAAGCCATCACCCAATGAAGCCAACAGAACCACATCATCCGCGAAAAGCAGAGACGAGACTCTGAGGCCACCGAAGTGAAAGCCCTTGGCTGCGCCTAGAAAAATCCTGTCCATAAAAATTATGAACAGAATTGGTGACAAAGGGCAGCCCTGGTGGAGCCCATCACCCACCACACCCCATACTGCCGCAGCACCTCCCACAGGACACCCCGAGGGACACGGTCGAATGCCTTCTCCAAGTCCACAAAACACATGTAGGCTGGTTGGGCAAACTCCCATGCGCCCTCAAGTACCCTTGAGAAGATAAAGAGCTGGTCCAGTTTTCCGCGACCAGGACGAAAACCGCATTGTTCTTGCTGTATCTGAGATTCGACTAGCGGACAAACTCTCCTTTCCAGCACCCTGGCATAGACTTTGCCAGGAAGGCTGAGGAGTGTGATCCCCCTGTAGTTGGAACACACCCTCCGGTCCCCCTTCTTAAAGATGGGGACCACCACCCCGGTCTGCCAGTCCAGGGGTACTGCCCCTGATCTCCACGCAACATTGTAGAGGCGTGTCAACCAGGACAGCCCTACAATGTCCAGAGCCTTCAGGAACTCTGAACTGCCACCTAAGTGCAGATGACAGTCAGGACCTGTTCTCCAACCCTAAGACGCAGGGAACAAACCCTCTCATCCACCGGGAAGAACCCCAACGTACCAGCAGCAAGCCGAGGGGATATTAGAATACCCACCCCAGCCCGCCAACTCAGGCTCCTTCCCCACTAACTCAGGCTCCTTCCCCACCAGAGAGGTGACATTCCATGTCCCAATTGCCAGTCTTGGTAGCCGCCCAGCACACAATGCACCTGACCCCTACGGCACCTCCTGCAGATGGTGGGCCTGCGGGAGGATGGGCCCATGTCCCCTTTTCGGGCTGTGCCCGGCCGGGCCCCATGGACTAAGGCCCGGCCACCAGACAATCACCCTTGGGCACCCTCCCCGGGCCTGACTCCAGGGCGGGGCCCCGGTAACCCTATCCCGGGCAGGGTAAACTGTTTCCTCGATGTTTTCCTCATAAGGGTCTTCTGAATCACTCTTTGTCTGGTCCCTCACCCAGGACCAATTTGCCATGGGAGACCCTACCAGGGGCCAAAAGCCCCCAGAGAGCATAGCCCCTGGGATCCCTGGGACACACAAACCCCTCCGCCACGATAAGGTAGTGGTTCACGGAGAGATTAAATAATTTTCTGAATAATAATTTTTAAAGATATTTCTTCATGTCATTATGCGGGACGCAAGTAGAGGTGACATGGGCCACGAGATTGAGACACAGGCATTTGAGCCTCTTAATGTGTGTTTTGTTTGGGTTTCCACCGGCGTGGAATTACCAAAAATAGAGAGGGCATAGCCTGACATATGAAACAGGAAAAGACCGCCGTGTAATCCCTTTATTTCAGCAAAGTAACTGTATTCTGAATACCACCTTTTTAAACGGTAACTGTAACGGAATACAGTTAATCATATTTTGTATTAAATACGTAACGCCGGTACATGTATTCCGTTACTCCCCAACACTGCTTATAGGCATTACTATAGAATGGGTTTCCTCCTTTTGGTCCATTTCCAGTTCAGCCTTCAGTTTAAGGGGTTGTTGTTCTCTGTGTTTGTCTTTTTAAATTATTCTCTCTTTCTGCCTTCAGTTTATCTTCGTATGCTTCTGATAGGCATAAACCAGACCTTTTTTTGTAAAATCTAAACTGGTATGTTGTTACATCGAGGTTTCCTTGTTTGCACTTGTGGCAACACTTCTGTGTTTTCTGTGAAGTCAACTTTTTATGTAGTGATACTTTTTCTTTGGTTGGCTGAATCTTGTGAAAGATTTTTTTACTAACCATGGAAAGGATCCATTGTTATTTGCCATTGTCCAGGCCTTTTGTGATTAATTTATCAATTTATTTATTTATCTCTGGTGGATTTATTTTATTATGTCTGACTTGCATTGAGAACTTCTTCAACTCAGGCTCCAAAGCCTCCAAATGCAAGTACCAGACCACTTCAAGCTCTTTTTTCCTGCTTAGATGATTATGATGAAATAACACAAGAATAGTCTATATCGTTCCATGATGATTTTTTAATTACCACTGGACCCTTGAAAAAGTGTGGTTTATATATTAAAGAGTTATAATTCCTAACAAGTTTCAATTTGCTGCAAATTGAAAACTTAGTCTCTTGTTTAAGCCCATATTAATTATCTGACTGTAACTAGCTGAAATAGCAAACATTATACCATTAACCACATATAATATAATTCCAAGAAGAGACATTCAACAGATTTTCAGTTAGATTTTTTTTGTCTTTAGACAGTTTGAGGAAAATGTTTGAAATGAACTTGAACACAGTTTTACTAATACTATAGGGAGTACATGTATATTACTTTAAATGCAAGATTAAATCTTACTTTGAGCTCCAGAGTGCATTTTTTTCTTTCTTTTGGTGAAGTGAAGCCTCTGAGGTGGCCTATTTAAGAAACCTATCCAAAATTTATTCACTCCACAAAATTCTGATTCATCCTGTCAACTTAGTCTGACATTTCTCTGAGCAGGAAAAAAAAGTCCTGAGTCCCAGCTAGCTTCCACAGTAATACTTGCCTTCGATATTATGGTAGACATCTCAAGGTCTACCAGAGCAGCTCTCTAGGGTTGCCTAGCTACCAGGCAATTGCGTGTCTCACAGCTCCCACTCTTTTCTTGTGTCTTGTTCAACATGAACTGGATGTTTGCATCTCTACAGAGAGAGAGGCCAGCTGCCAAACACTACAAAGGATGGCACATCAACACATGTTAATCATGCTCAATAAAAAACCCTATTTCTTGTCATACAAAAGGGGTCTTTCACTACATAATTAAAGGCTGACTGGGATTGATGAAGTCAGTATAATGTCAATGCAGCCCTTAATAAACACTCTTTTTCATATTTTGTAACTGAGTGCCCCAGCAACACATGTCAGGAAGTCATGATTGATATTGGATAGGCACACTGATTTTTAATATCGAGCTATCATTGTGAGTGTCATTTATTAGCTATTTGTGTACAATGTCTATCTATCCAATTGCAAGTACAAACTAATGATTAAATAATAAATCATACTGAGTAAGGATTACTTACTGCGTTGGCCACTATGTTGTCATTTCAGGTAAGAGAGCACTATGTGTAGTGTAGAGCAGCAGTCCCCAACCCCCGGGCCTCGGACCGGTACCGGTCCGTGAGTCGTTTGGTACCGGGCAGCGAGAGTTGAGGCTCAGGTGTGAAATGTATGATTTTCAGGGTTTTTAACGGTTTTTATCGGTTTTCAGCGTTATTTTGTTATCGCTTTTATCGTTAACTCTGTTTTCCTGGGTCTTTTCAGGTGTGTTATGAATAAATCTTCTTTTTTCGGTACCAGTACTAGTTTTATTTTGTTGTTTTTATCCGCGACACCTTAAAGGCCGGTCCGTGAAAATATTGTCGGGCATAAACTGGTCCGCGGCGCAAAAAAGGGTTGGGGACCGCTGGTGTAGAGTAAAATGAGGTGTTTGTAGTGAGACAGTATCATAATAAATCTACAGTAAATGACACATTTCTGAGAGGTTTGTATGTTGCACACACTTACCTAGCAGGTTTCTGTTATTCCCCACACACACCACACTCGTTTTCATATCTTAGTGGGGACATCTGATTGACATCCTAGCTGCTTACGCTAACCCTAAACATCAAGAATGAATGCATAAACCTAACTATAGCCTGACACTAAAAGCACATTTTGAGCCGACATTTTGTCCCCATAAGTGACTGTTGATCCCCACAAATGTAGTATCATTCTAGTTTTTGGTCCTCACAAAGATGTCTAAACATGTACACACAAACACACACACTAATACACACACCTTCCACATAGAATCTATGTTGAAAATTCACAGTGAGTGATGTATAGTGTAGGGAGCGACACGTGTCTCACTATTGATGTAACCCATTACCACCACAGACAGGAGAGGATGTGACGTGTGTACATTTTTAGGTGTCAGTGGCTTTGAAAAAATGGCAGCATGTTATGGGAATGAGAGTGTGTTAGACTCTAAAGCTATACAGTGAAACCCTCTAATGGGCTTGAAAAACTACAATTCACACAGATTCCAGCCTCCTTTAACCCTCAAGAACAGTTTTGCAGATCTCTGCGTTCTGCACTTCAGTGTTTACTTTTTTTTTTCTAGGTGCCTCTGAATTCACCCTTTAATCACAGGATTAAGCTGCACACTAGTAAAATAGATTGATACCGCTCTGTATTGCTGCATGCTAACTTAAGCAAGCATAATTTGAATCTATGCAATGTCTCTCCCTTTTTCACCTATGCCAACAATGGTCTTGATTTTTGAGTACTCTTCTGTGAGGCCATTATCTGTTACATCGTGTGATGTAATAGTTTGTGGCATCAGTGACGTGTCTGGTCGCATAGGGAGTGCAGTGGTTAGCAGTGTTGTATCTTAGGTAAAGTTCTTAAGGTGCATAGAATAATGTACTGCATCAGTGTGGCTTGCAGTATAGAACACTTTGGGTAGTAAGTAAGTCTAGAAAAGCACTAAATTGTAGGTGCAACTAATTAATGAAGAAAATGTTGCCTGGTTAGTCTGAACATATACTTGATAAACTGATGTCACTCACTGTAATATTTACCTTTGCTGATGTTAGCATGATTTTAGCATCTAGTTTGCACTAGATGTGGCTGATGAGCATTTATTGATATCATCTCATCATCATGTTCTTATTTAAGCCTTATTTGATATTTCAGATTAATAAAATTGAAATGCCTGCTTTAAATGTTATCACATGTGCTCATTCCCATAATTCAAATAGTTGTCAAAAACAGGGAGTGCACTACTAGCAGGACATATGGTGTAATCAGCCATATCTGATCACTGAACAAAACCAGATTGCACAGACTATCTCTTGTGGTAACTGAATAAGTACACATTTCCACTGCTGTCAGTATCATGCAAAAACATGTATTAGTCCCATACTCAACATCAGCACAGTGTACCATATCCGAGTTCTGACTAAAGTAAATTTTTGTCCTAAACCCAAATCATTATCTTTCTAAACCTAAGATTCTACAGTGTTAATCGTGTCTTATGTCAACATTATTTTCACCATTGAAAATGTGTTTTCTTATTATTTAAAAGATTGATACGATTTTTCAAGGGAATTAAGAAACTGCTCCTTTGAACAGATCAGTGTTCTTTTCCTGCTGCTTCAAAAGGTCTTTAGTTGATATTGCTAAATATGTGTGTATATGTATTGCACATATACAATTGTGTATCTATGTTGGCAGCAATAAGACATTAAATGACTAGGAGAACTTTGGGCAAAACCACTGCAGACTGCAGTATTCTATTTGTAGATCTGCATAACCATTTATAGTCATGTGGAAAAAATAGCAGAGTATCACCATCCATATGATGGACAGTCTCAAATTGCATGCTGGCAGTCACTCACTTTTATTCTGTGGCACTCTAAGTGGCTCTTTCAGTTTGAGTAAACATTTTCAAAGGGACATCCAATTATCTGAATGAATAGCCCTGGGCAGCAAAGGCCAATCAAGGGCCCTGGATACCCTCCTTTGATAACATAGTTTTTAGCAGAGTTTGACTTCTTCTGTAATCCAACCAACAAAAAACCAAAGCATAAATGAGAGGTTCATCAGAATAAAGTGTAAGTGCTAAAAGCTAAAAAGCAAGGCAAGTCAGTTTGCTTATGTAGTGTATTTATAGGAACTGCAGGGCTTTCTTTGACTATCTCTAATGTTTTTGGAATAAAAGCTAACAACCTGGAAATTTCCAATAATCATGCCAATAGGGCCCATTTACAATTTTTGACTCAGGGACTCATCATGGCTTGGAGGAAGATCATTTATAATATATAGATAAGAAAAAAATGAAGAATATCTTATAGATTTCTGTTGGGCTGATTTGTGTTAAGCCCCAATTTGCTTATGTCAAATTTCAGTGGTTTGTTGTTCAAAAAGTTTCAGTCAAGGTATTAAAAAATAATAAAACGTGTATTTAGGCCAGTTACTTGCTTGACTTGCTGACAAAAAACGAATAGTGAATAAACCTAGATAATATTATATCCTGTACCATTTTCTGTCTTCTCCTATTGTTATGCTCCCTTTATAATTAGATGAGACCCTGATCTAGTTTGTGTCTTGTGCTTTATGTCACTGCATGTCTCTCTCTGCATGCAAGTCTTTCCTTGGAAGTGTAAAGTACCTAGACATGAGTTGTGTTGTGAATTCGCACTAATACTTTGAAATGAATCTTTAGCCAACTTTACCAAGTGCTGCTTGTGACTGTAACTGCCAAAAGTACTCTACTCTGTGGTTGCCAAACACTGTACTGAGCAGAGCATATATTGCTGGAAAATGTGTGACATAGCTTCTGAATGGAAAATTGGTATGTAAACTTAATCTCTCACACAGAGGGATGGCTACTTACTGAAACTTGATGTAAATCCAAAGATATGAAAACTGTGCAAGATGTTTCCAAAATCAAATGTCATGAAAGCTAGGTGGCTGCTGCAATTAGCTGCCACTCTTGATAACTAGTATTCAGAAATGTAGAAAGATTTATAACAGATTTTTATAAAAACAATAAATTGTAATATGGTGCAATTTTTGTGACATTAGATTGTTTTGCTTTGTTGTCAATGTTCACTCCAATAATACATTTTGGCATAAAAACAGTATATATATATATATATGTATGTACTTTTTTTATGTATGTATGTAGTCATTTAATGTCTTATTGCTGCCAACATAGATACACAATTTTATATGTGCAATACATATACACACATATGTATGTATGTATGTTGGATGTACCACGCAATGCTCAATTGGTGGGAACTAGTGTGTTAGCGCAGTTAGCTCGTTGACGTGTTGGCCGTCCAGCCCCACGCACGGGGCGATCCACGGTAACTCGTTAACGGAGATTTGCCGTGTTGTAGCGTTAACGTCACTTCAGATTAACGCTGACAGCACTAGTGGGAACACAACGAATATGACTGCACATTTACTCCGACATCATCCTAGTGCAAAGACAAGTGGAAGCAGACAAAAACAACAAGCACGCATGCTACAAACTTTACCCGAGTCATTTAGACAGCCGTTAGCACATGATTCTCCTTATGGAGACCTGATATGTTTAATATGCTGCTGAGTATATAGCCCAGAAGAAGCGTATAGTATAGCTTTTATTTTGGAAAGAGCCATTTCTCTGTAATAAACTCTCTTTTCCAAAGATGAGTGATTTCTCGATCAGATAGATTTATTTATTTTTTATTATTTTGTTGTTTCAGCAACATTACATTTAAAAACTGTACTTTTGAGTTAAAATATATATTTATAATTTTAATAAATGACAAATTAAAAAGCATGAACATTTTTTTGTATCGAAAAAATATCGAACCGTGACACCAGAGTATCGAATCGAACCGAACCGTGAATTTTGTGTATCGTTGCACCCCTAATATATATATATATATATATATATATATATATATATATATATATATATATATATACTATATTTGTGGTGTTATGTAAATATACTTTCAACTTAAACACTCATTACATGCACAATTCAAATATGATCATTCAGATTAGACCCATCAGCAACCCAATGCCCACTATTTTTAAGAACACTGAAATGAATCTGAGTTTCTGTCTGCTGTGAAACACTGATTTACTGGGACAGACTGTTTGCTCTGACTTGTGCATTAAATTAGATCTATTTTCCACCTTTTGTAAGCCCTTGGAGAACACAAGCAGATGACAGACAATATGCTTGTGAGTGGCTTTGAAAGGTACATCAAAAGAGTGTATCCAAATTCCTAAAACATAACAATGAGGTGCCTGATTTTCAGCCAGCTTTGATGTGAAATTTCTTGATGTGTCCTCATATTTTCTTATATAATACAAAATGTCTGCAAATAGTGGTAGACTTGAAAATTATATGATGGGTTGTGAGTTTTCTAAACCTGCAACTCTCTTAAACCTTTGTTTGCAGGTCATTTGTGAAAACATGGCACCTGCACATAGGGATGTACATAATCAGTAGCACAAAAATATCAACAGTATCAAGACAAAGAATTATGATTTTAAAAACTTTAACTAAATACAAAGTGGGTTTTTTTTATCTTAAATTTGCTCTGTGTACTTTCCTGTTAGCTCTTTAGTGGAATTTGATATTTTAAAATTAAGATACATTAAAATGTTTAATTGGGCACTTGATACAAAATCATGAAATAAGGGTATAAATATTTATCAAATCCTCATCACAGAAGTATAAATGTACACAATGGAAATGAAATCTGAATGATTAATTAATCAAACAGATCTTGGTGGGATAGAAAATGGTTTGGTATTGAAGATAATATCATTCAGTCATTATCAGCTCATGAAATGGTAATGGAGCAGCCAGTTTTCAGCAGACGATTCTCTCACTTGCAATAAACCAGTGGAATGACCTTGGTCTCATACTCAAGATAATTATCTCCCAAAATCAATGGTGGAGCCTTTGACAAATGTGATCATCAAGACCACGCAGCATGCATGAGTACCACTTCCGATTTCAATCAGATCTTTTCTCACCAGTTTGGGATCCTGGTGCTGGAACTGCAACTATCTGTTCTTGGTTATATTAGCCAAGACGATGCTAATTTGCTTACTTCTTCTCTTTCTAAGTTGAAAACTAATGTGACTGATGGCAATCCCGTCTGTGAGCAATGATGATTCTTCACCAGAGCTTGTTCAGCAGGCAGAATGGCCGACCAGATCCCCTTTGGTAGGATTTTCTTATCAAGAGTTCAAACACTTACACACTGAAGGCCCTACTAATATCTGGGCTGCTGCTGGACCATAATTAGTTCATAGTGATTTTAAATAAAAAGTCCTCCTCTATCGATGCACCCAAATCTCCTCCACAGACTTTGTGGCTCGATTAAAAAGCATTCACCTGATTTGTGTCTCACACAACTGCAAAGATTGCTGAAATCAAATGTGTGGACTATAATCAGCTGTTTGTAGAAATAACCAAAGGGTAAATGCTTTATGGAAGGTTTTATATATAAAATTCACTCTAACAGTCAACACCTTCAAGTGTGCGAGACATCTAAACCAAATAACAACAAGATAACACTAATGAGCCAGCTGCCACACACAGCATGAGCTACGTGTGGCTCATGCTGTGAATATCAAAGCTCTTGTACCTTTTAGGTGATTTTTTCCCCCCGCACACCTACTTGTACTTCTGTGCACCTGTACCCTTTACATAGCCACTTCAGCATTGTAGCGATAATAACTGGTAAGACTTCCTTCAAAGGTGTGGTAGTGTTGCTGTAATCTGTGTTTGATTAGCATGGCTCACTCCACTGTAATTTTCAGTTTGTAACATTAAGTAAACAATAATTATGTTGATTTTGGGTTTAAAGGGGAAAAAAGTGTTTTGTTAACAAAAATAAAAAATAAAAATGAAGTGTAGCTTGTCCGTGTGCTTCCCCTGAACCACTGAACTAAAAGACTGACTTTTATAGCTCACTTTTATTGGCAGCACTTTTATTTTTATTGTTTTGTTACTGAAGTATTTTTACAGCTGGAGAAAATGCAATCAACCGTCTAATCCAATTACTGTCATCATTATGATATATTAAAGGCAATTTTGTATCGCTTGGCTTATTACAGTAGATTCTAGGGGTCATTTGCTGCTTAATTGACTTGCCAGTGAACAGGAAACCACATAGCCAAAGGGTTTTCTTGCTGTTTACATTTCCCTTGTGGCACTCTCGCTGTTGATCGTGCCAGTAGGTGAATACCGCAGGATGACTTTCAGGTGATATGGATAGCCTTGGGAAAGTGAGCAAGAAATGGGCTTTGAAAGAACAAGAAGTAACTGTGCAGTTTAGTCAACATAAAAGTGAGAGAGGGCACCGAGGAGTGGTGTGCTTTGCTTAGCAGGGGCAACTAGAAAATGCTGAAATAGCTCAGTGACAGTCGGAAATAATTTACTGCGCGCCACAAAGTTGTTGTGGTACGTGATAGGATTTTCAGAGAATGCAATTGGTCTGTAGGAAATTACAAAGATTGGTATAGCCAGTCTTGCAAGTTTTAAGGACAATTTAAATTAACCATGATCCAACCTTAGGGTAATGAATTCAGTCTAGTAATAGTGTTTGCACCAATAAAGAGATTTTAAAGCTGGAAGAAAAAAAATGGAATAATGAATAGTAACTTTAAAATAACTTAAAAGCTGACAATAAAGCAACAATTTAAATGCATAAAAAGTACCCAAATTACCTCGAGAAGTTGTTGTGTAAATAGAAGGAATGAGTCTATTTTGCCAAGTCTGAAAATATTGACTATTTACCATTTTAATAATTCATCCACACAAAGTGTAAATCTCAGTGTAATTATTGCATAATGAGTCTTAGAATGCCTGAACAGTATTGGATGCTGTGTGTCACGGGAGAGAAATTAATTATAAAGAGGATGAGATATCAACCAGTGGGATGCTTCACAGAAACTCTGGGGTCCTCCAGAAGCCTAATCACATCACTTAAAACGTCTTCAGATAAGATTTTTAATGAACTTCTGAGAATCACTTCAGAAAGCCCTTTTGGCATTATGTTAGATGTTCAGTCTGGTATCGCTGATGGCTCCATGTGAGTAGGAAGAGAATGCTGTCAAGGGCATGAGTGTGGATGTGTTGTCTCGACCTAATAATCAGACAATGAAGCAAGACTGTGCAATATAAACAGTGTACTGCCTTTTCTTCCCCATTTATCATCTATTTTGCCTTCTTAGCCTTGTACTTTGACAGTGTGAAGTGTTTTTCCTTATTTACTGAGCTGTTTGAAAACACACCATCTGTGGTGGCTATAGCTTGAAGAATAGAATTGCTCGTCAAGTCAAAGCATCTAGGAGCAAGATACTGACCCCCAAATTGCTCTGTGACTGATAAAAAGCATCTTAAACGTGGAAGAAAGCATCTACGAGTCTATGTGTGAATGGGTGAATGCAGCAAGTGGTGTAAAAGTACTTGGATGTAGGTCAATACAATGACCCTGAATTGTGGAGCACAACAGTGCATCATAATCCAATTAAAACGACTCCTCGTTTTCAGGGCCTCACGTTTGGTAGGACAATTCATTCCAAAGCTATTCCACGGGTAGACATGAGCCACTTCTAGGAAGGTGAAAGGTCTGAAGTTTATTCCAAGCATAGCATTTCCATTTTGAAGCCGTTTCTGTGAACCCACAATATGTCGTCAAAAGAGCTGTCAGATCAAATAATTATATAAATAAATATATACATGGGCTGCAAAATCAAAAGAAATTCATCACAGAGAGAGATAAATTCTTAGGAGAGGCCAAAACAACAGTTTGGGATATTCTGAGACCAAAGAAAAAGCCTTGTGAGCTCAGCAACATAAAAAGTCACAAAAAACAGTAGCGAACAATCACAAAAAACCTTTTTGCAACGTCCAGCCAAGTGAAGACCACTTGAGGAAGTAGGCATAGCGAGTATAAAACTGAGGTTCACATAAGGTGCAAACGATTCATAAGCCTTGAGAACAGAGAGCCCAGATCAAACTCTGCCAACAAAAAAAAGGAAAGGAAAAACGGAAGAAAGAAAAGACCAACACAGCCAGAAAAAACTCTGTATCAACATTCTTTGGACAGAAGAAACTTGAAACAAAAGTAATAAAAGTAAAAAAGAAAAAGTTTTGATACGGTATTGCCTTCTTATATTTCTTTCTTTGATTGTGTGAATTTGTTTTCTGTTTTACTGAGCCATCTGAAATCAAGAGTATAACACCCCATATGGAAAAGAAATAGTAAAAACTTATATGTGATTACTCATGAAAGTGGCCACTTTCATGAGTAAATCATATAAGGCTTACATGATTTACTCATGAAAGTGGCCACTTTCTCATTACTTTCATACATTGTTTTAGTAAGTATCCAAAACATACAAGTTTCATTATATAATTTTTCAAGGGATCTTATATCTGTTTTCACTCTTGTATGCTTTTCATACAAGTTTCACACAAGACAGATACAAACTTTATAAGATTTATATATATCTTTTCCATATGGGACAGTAGGGCCTTTTCATATAAATCAGAGAAAAGGTTCCCCCCTGAAACACCCAGAATGAACTCACTTCTGTGTTCATTAATTTTAACTAATCTAATGAAGCCATGTCACATTTCAGCTCACAACTATGTATTCCAAAGGTCTGTAATGTGAGAGTTGTCATAGTATGAACCGATTTCTATGGCTTCATTACATGCCAAAGTTATTTAACACACACAAGTTGATTCTGAGGGGGTGAGGTAGGAGGGCACTCACTGATTTTCCATGAGATTAACAAGTAAGCCTACATTGTTCATACTGGCTTGGCACATAATTAAAAATATTTTACATGACACTGAAATTGAAGCGCAAACATTTTGTGCAAGAGTAGAAAAAAACACAGTTGGAAAACTACCCCATGTAGTGCAGTATGGATGCAACTGGCTTTGAATATCTTTTCCCTTAGGGAGTGGCTCTTACATCCTTAGACAGGCCAAGATCCACTCAGCCCTGAACATACTCAGCTGTTTTGAGTAAGTATAAGCCCTGTAAGAAGCACCGAACTGGTATACTGTCCTGCCAAATGGAAAGAAAAACAAAATGCACCTTGATTATCCCATTTTACATTACTAATATATTTGGGTATTACTTTGAAAAAAATAACAAGTGCTGCATTGCTAATCCTCATGCAAAGCACGAAAGAGGGAGAATTCAAAAGGAATGGTTTGAATAATAAATGCCCACAGCTGTAGAGACAAAAAAATGTAGAAAGGGAGAGAACTGCATCAGCAGATCTGGGACAAACAAGTAGGACAGGGGGGCTTGGCACAAGCTGCAAATTTTGACTAGTCACCCTGTTTTCCTACAGGCTATGTGAGCAACTGAAAAACAAAGAACTCAGCACTTGACTTGTACCACTGAAGCACCCAAACTAATTTGCACACTGCCTACTATATCGTATCCATGTGCTCTCTCTCCACCCTAAGAGATCTCCGCTTCAACACGAGCCGCCAACCTCCCTCCGACCCGAACACCTCTATCTCTTCCTGTGTCCAGCTTTCATCCATTCACGTGACAGCAAGCTTCCACGAGCCCTGTCCTAGTTGTTGCAGATGTGATTGTACTTCATAAATCTATGCCTGCTTCTTGACCTTCTTGACAAACAAGAAAAGCAAAGTGATTTTTTTAGACGCAGTTTCTACCATGTTTCATTTTCACACAATTAAAGGAGATGTCCATCGCATCTACAAATCCAGAGCATTTCTTGCACATAGCAATTCTGGGCATCAAGTACAACGAAGGAAACTTGAAAAACTACTATACCATTTACTATAAAACAGCACTGCAGTTCAGTAACTAGCTTAAAGTTAATGGCAGCAGTAGCCAATACCTGGGAGTCACTGTACTGGACTTCTTGACAGTGTTTGTGCCTCGTGGGGCATTTTGCAGCAACATGGATTTATCTGACAAATCTTCAGCTGTGGTGAGTCAAATTCTAAGAGTTTATCAGTGCTGCCTGCTAATCAAGTTTGCTACTATTCGTTTATTACTGCACATTCTAAATATGGCAGTGGCTGAAATTCTAATGTTGAAGCTTCAAAGTGCAGGTTTATGAAGCCATGTGTACACACGGTTCTCTTATGTAAATCTTAGTCAGCAGCACTTCATATGCATATGTACGAAGTTGTGAACAGAGAAAAACTGAGGGGAAAATGGAACAGGGATAAGCTTTAATTTCTTAGCTCAAAATAATTGGACTTCAAACATGAGGTAAAAAAAACCTCATCAGTTCACACAAGAACATTAGCCATAGCCATGACTATTTATAGCACAAATAATTAGATACCAGTAATAATAGAGACCAAATAACATTTTGTACAGAATAAATCTTTTTTTTTAAAAGGTTGTAAATGGAAATTACATTCAAATGTTTCTCACCTTATTTCTAATTTCCATTCCATTGCACTAGACTGGACTTACTTTAGAAAAAGTACATACATTGGATTACGTATACATGAGTTTAGCACCTTTTAAAAATATTCCTATTAGAAAGGGTAGAAACACTTAAAAAAAAATACAGCACATTTCATCTTTGGTTAGCTATATGAAATAAATGTTTATAGTGCTTGTTTTAAAATAATACCAATCATAAAATATATTGTGTTTATAATATAGTCAATAAAATGCTAGCTGTCCCATCACATTGTAAACCACTAAAAACAAACCACTGCTAATGCGGATGAATATGTCATTTCAGTAGCACAAGCTGCATGAAAAAGAAACTATGAATAACTTACAGTTGAACCAGATATAATTTAATGGCAATTATACAGTGCTTTTCTAGTCTACTAACTATTCAAAGGGCTTTGGCCTAGAAGTCACATTATATCCATAGATTCATACAGTGCTTTATTCTGCACAATTAAACCAGCTTCTACATATCCCTCACATCCATGACCAATTCAGAATCTTAAGCTAACTTAACATTCATGTCTTTAGCTTATGGGAAGAAGCCAGAGAAAATCCACGCTGGCACAAGGAGAACATGCAAACTCCACACAAATGGGTCCCAACTGGGGTTCAAATCAGGAACCTTCTTGCTGTGAGACACCAGTGCTAACCACTATGCTGCCCAGGCGTGGTGGAAAATGAAAAATTAAGAGATCACAACAGCTAAGACAAATCATCCTGTGGGAAACATTCACATCAACATCAAAGAAAATGTTTTATTTAAAAACCACACATATCAACCCCATGGCGCTAAAGGAAAAGTCGGGGAATCATTAACGTCATTAAGATTTGATGTCTAGGAGCCATGCATGTCACTAAAACATATGATAGCGATTTATCCAGTCACTGTAGATACATTTCTGTCTAACCCACAGTGGTGGACGTGCTGAATGACTGGCATTGACATCCCTGGAGGCACATTGTGAGCATGACTGAAAACAAGCTGGAGAAAGATTTTGGCAGTAGAGTTACACAGAGTAGATATAAAGCTATTTCTATAATATGTGACTGGCAGACACTTCTTGGCAAAAGTGAACCACTTAAATATTACCACATTTAGTACTTCTCTGTGCTAAAAAATACAGAGAGAGAGAGAGGCATACATAGCAGGGGCGGAGCGTGGGGGTGGCTTACGGGGCTTAAGCCCGGGTTGTTTTGTCAGAAGCCCGGGGTATTTTGGAGTGTAATTTTTTCATAGTTAGATGCCTGGCTGACAACTGTATAAAACAAAAAGTACACACAATATTCGAAGCACATAGTGCACACTGTGGGAATTTACGACTGTGCGTGAATCCCCCCCTGATATTGGTATGATCCAAGCTCAGGCACTAAGCGACTGAGCGAGGGGGCGGGGGGAGCTGCTGCCCGTGAGTGCGCTGTTGGAGAGACGGAGCCAGCCATACTAAGGAGAGCTTAAGTTTGAGCAGGTACCAAAGCAAATCATTCGTACCGTACAAATAATGTAAATATGACGGTGTATCACGAAAGATTGATATGAAACTGATCACTTGACCAATATTATTTTACTTGCTCTTCAAGTGAATCAACAAATGGCGAAATGAAAAGCCGAACAAATGCTATTTTTTAGAGAGTCTTAGCTTACGTGTGTTTATTTCATATTTTCAGTTCTTACCCTCCCCGACTAATTCGGTTTCAGTTATGTACTGAAATATAAGAATGGACATTAGAGGGTTCTTTCAAAGAAAAAACTCAGGTAAATGTTATTTTATATATTATGCTTTGTATGTTGTTCAGTATATTTCTATGCAAAACAAGAGGGATTTCAGTACACAGCAGGATATTCACATTTGTAACCAGATATTTACATACACTTTAGGGAGAAAACATAAAACATTTTTACTGTACAACATCAATTTAGAGTAAACTTTTGTTTTAGATAAATATTGAAATATATTTTGAATTAGTTAAATGTCAGAATAAAGAGAGACAGAGCTGTCTATTTTTTATCACTTTCATTAAATTTAGGAGTACATGTACACTAAGTTTATTGTTAATTAATAAGAAAACTCCAGACGATTCCATTCTGAGCTGAAGAAGCTTCTGATAGGTTAGTAGAGTCCATGTGAGTAAATTGGTGGCACAGCTGTGGATGCATATAAGGCAAAACACAGAGCCTGTTTCTTTGACATGGGAAAATCAAGAGATGTCAACCAAAACACCAGGAAAAGAATCGTGTGGCTCAATTTGAATACAATTTGGTGCCATTTGCAATTAAAAAACACAGACAGTTTCTCTCTTTACTCTTAAAGTTAACAAATATGTTTTTATATTTATCAATCTAAAAAAATAAACATTTAGTCTGATTTGATGTTACAATTAAAAAAGTGTTTGTGTTTTGATCTGAAGAGTTTGTAAATATCTGGTTTCAACTGTATATTTGATGATTGTCAGCACAAAGAGGGAGAGAGAGGAGCAGAGATTGAGATGGAGAATGAGGACAGAACAGAGATGAACAAGAGCAGGTGAGACACACATGTTAGTCAAATGGTTGCTTACTAAAAGTATCACTGTATCATAGGTACTCATGTATCTCGTACCTAGTGTTTCTTTTTAGGTTTGCTATTTTTCAAATTCTATATTTATTAAGTTCTGCAGGCTTGTTTGCACAACAAGGCTAAATAATTATATAAACTTTTCTCAATCTAAATATTGTACTTTGGTAGAATTAAATAAATAAGTGTAGTGCAGGTCTATGATGATTTTTAGTGCTACTATCATCTAGTTCTGATTGTGGTTATGTCTTGGTTAAGTCCTCAGTAATCCTGCTTTTGAACTGTTGTAGTCCTGTTTTAATTCTGGATCAGTTCTGCGTCTGGTTGGGGTTTAGTCCTCGTGTCTTGATACAGCCCCGACTTCGTTCTGTCTTGCTGCTCAATTAAAAAACTAGTTTAAGGTGTCCTGCATGTGTGATATATATATTTCCCTATATGAAGTCATTCTTTTTTGAACAAAACTCAAAACAGAGCCTATTAATCTTTCAGTCATTTCTACACCCCCCCCCCCCCCCCCCCCTCAAAAAAAAAAAAAAATCCCACATGCATACTACCCTTTAGGGCTAAGCCCCGGGTGTTTCAAATGTCTGGCTCCTCCTCTGATACATAGTTTTGTATAACAAACAATAAAGTTAAAGCTCCAGCAACACTGAATGAGTTCAGGTTTTGGCATCACCTTATGCTACAAATGTTGATTCTGCAGCTCTTATTCCACCTCCACTCTCTATTACAAATAATCCCAATCTTACTTCTGGAGTACATCAGCAAGGCACATCTATACAGTTGAAACACTCACAATAGACAAAAGATAATTATTAATGTCAGCTCAAATAAAGGAGGGCTGTCATCAGTACCCTGTGAATGCCAAGGTAGCAAAAAACAACAACAAGAGGAACAAAAACAAAACGTACCTTTGTTTAAATTTGTACTTTGCCTCCTGAAATTGATTGGGAAAGCTCTGGGGTCTCAGAAGTCCACGGCTCTCAAGTGTCATGGTCCTGCTGACTCAAGTTAGCCAATATCTGGTTTAACTACTACTCAATGAAATACTTTAAACAAATTTACAGATAATTATCCAATGAATGGTTAAATTTGATGGTTTTCATTAAAATCATCATTTTGCCCCTCTGCTCAGGGCCACACTTAGCTAATAGTCATTAGATGGGCTTCATTAATTATGTCTTCCTGCCAAAGTGAAAACCATTTGCAGCTGGTTGGTTTCATGCCAATGGACCATGGTTTTAAAGAACTATGAAAATACCCCTTCATCCAAATTCAAATGGTTTCAGAAAGAAAAAAGAAAAAAGTCATGATAAGTAGTCGGACGTTCAATTTGGTCCGCTGCATTCCCTTTTTTGTCTTCTTCGAATCACTCTTTGCTTTCAGTTCTCTATCAAGAATGGCCAGACAAGGTCATCATGCAGCTGTGAATTTTGTCATTCTCAACTGATTTCCATAACTATGACATCAATCAGCAGTCATGTACAGCCTGCACATATAAAACATTCTGTTGAATTTATTTTTTTCCATAAACTAGATTGTCTTCACAGACTGGATAACACAACTCCCTGTCATGACAAGGGAAGAAGTACTGTTATTTGATGTATTCTGTTATTTTTATATAGCGCCTTCATTGCCTTTTTAGTGTCTCCTAGTTGGTCGCCAAGATATTGTTTTTTCTTTATCACGCTTTATCAGATTTATTTTCCTCCCAGTTGGTGCTGTTGGATGATTTGTTTGGTTTCTTTTTTCTTTAGCTTTATATTTTAAGTTTGGAGCAATTTTCCTCTTCTACAATGTTGCCATTTTATTGATTCTGTATAACCGCGATATAGGTTTGAAGTCTTCTTTTTAATGTAAGAATTCATATTTTGACATAGCTGCTCAATTCTAAGGAAAGGGAAATATTCAACTATCCTTCATTCACAATTTCATTAAAATTCAGCTTGACTGTTCAAGTATCTGGGGTTAATTTTTTAACTAATGTTTAAAGGAACAGGCTTGTTAAGCACACGACACTAAAGGTACTGGTTAGGTATAGGAAGCACACATTTATAGTTAAATTACCCCATTTACAATGTAAAGCACTCATTACAAAGCTGTATTTGAGAGTTTGCAATGACATTTACCACTGAGTGTTAGAAATTCCTATAATCTGTGGTACTCTGTTTTTTACAGATTACAATGGATGATAACAGCCCACTGAGCTGGCTAGAAGATAGACACACCTAATAGCGATAAGTATAGGACTGATAACAACTGATAATAGTCATTCTGTGTGCTGATAACATTCAAATCAGGTCAAAATAAAAGTCCGTGAGTGTTATCAATTTTAGGAACACGTAAGGATTGCATAATGACTGACCCCCAGAATGTAAGTGCCAATTAAGTGGTAATGCATGCCACATCTCCTTGTTAATGGAATGTTGGATGCTGACTTGTGCTTAAAATAGATAAGTAAAATCGTAGCCTACTTGAAGATGTTGTTTTGACAGACGCGTCAGGCTCAACAACTGCACTGCTCTCTGACTTTTTTTAAAGGAAGAAATGAAACCAGTACAGTTGAATTCTTCATGTTGTTTGGTTTTATGTGGATGTTCTCATTTGCTCACTTTCACAAAGAGGGTTCAGATGTGGAGGATTTATCTTGGAGATGGAGTACTTCATACGCAGTGGTTGATGTTGACAATTTTGCTCTGCAATGTTGTTGTATTATTCAGATCTGGTAAATATTAAACAGCATTTCACCACTTACTGTTGAAAACTGAACATGTTTTGGAGCATGTTTCTGTCCACAAGCTTATTACAAGTGAGAAAACACACTCATCTCTACATCATCCATAGATGTGTTTTTTTTCTTTTTTTAAATGAGCATGTGGTGACTTTTGACTATACTTCAGGGCTTCACATTGATTTGATTCCTGGTCTTCTCTTTCTTTTTCTCTTTTTAGAGAAACAAGGAGAGAAGAAGAAGGAAAACATAAACATTTTATCAAGTTAGTAGCACAGTAAGAAAAAACAAACAAAAACAGATTCCTGACAGAAATGCAAGTAGTAGTGAACATTGCAGTCTGGCAAAGGGATGGATGGCTCTAATCACAATTTGAACCTGCACAGAAACCAGCTAAAAAAGTCATTTGTGATTGATGAGTAGATCTACCAAAATTACAGACCGAGATAAACTCCTGCCTTATACTACTACTACTAATAACTATAAATAAATAAATAAATATATATATGTCTACGCATGGGACAGTGTGAAACGTAATTTCAATTCCTTTGTATGGCAAGTACATTTGAAGAAATTGACAAATAAAAGTATTCTATTCTATTCTATTCTATTCTATAATAACAATAAGCTAATAAGGTGGCATTAACTGGCTGTTAAACCCATAGCTTGAAAAGTGTGCGGTCACTGTAAACAGTGGAACATATAAAACTGCCTTCAGCCTGAAACCACCCTCAAACCTAACCTCCCGTCTGCATCACTCCCAGCAGCTGGAAACAATAATACAATCAATAAAGCACAATGAACTATGAGGTGCCGTAAGGGACATTATTACTGAAACGCTCTCACACACACTACTGAAATTTTACCTCTCACTGAGAGGTAAAATTTCAGTAGTGTGTGTGAGAGCGTTTCAGTAATAATGTCCCTTACGGCACCTCATAATGAACTGCGTGTTGACTCATCACCACCACTGATGTAGTTGAAAAATGAAGTCACATCTAGCAACGACACTTGAGTTAAAACAAATCCTGTGAATCTAATCTAATAAACCTAAACATCCTCTTTTCTGTTGCTGTGGGTGAACTGAAAGTCTTGGTCTCAGTTGCTCTGGAGGCAACTGGAAAACATTTGAATGGACATTTTTTTAAATTAAAACAGGGAAAGCTAGATGAAGATTTAATTTGAATTTGTAGTTGAATTAAAGACTTAATTAAAAAAAAAATTGTAAATAAAAAAAATCTAATAAAAATAGCTGAACCTGAACATATATATTTGTAGGTCAGATCACATCTATTTTAACAGTTTTTATAGAGCCCCCTGCTGATTTATGAAATGTGAGGAGCAGTCAGTGCTTCCTAAAATGTAGAAAGATGTAGAAATATAGCACATGTAATACAGTTTTGTGTTATGACAGTGAGACAATAATATAGAAACCAAAAGGTAACAGTAACAAGTTATTACAAGGCAGTAACAAGTTATTACAACTCAATTACAAAGTAACACTGGTAATATTGCATTGAAAGTGGATATTAGGCCAACAGGCTGAGGTTAACTGTTATTAATGTGGAAGCAAACATATGCGTACCAGGCAAAAATAATAAGTAATAGTACAGTGATATACTGTATTAGTAAGAAAATTATAATCTGCTTATGGTAATTGGTAACAACTATGTATTAGATTTTTTTTTTGTTATATACTCAATTGGGATACAATTTCAAGTTCTATCACAACTTAATAAGTACAAGTGACATATATAGTAAACTTAATCACTGTATAAGGCATTATTGGTTAATGCTTTAACATCATAAGGATATTATAGTGGAGGGTTGTATGCCTCTTAAATACCTTATGTCCCCAGTACTCTTCTTTGTTTGAAGGTAGCAATTTAAGGTACAGATATATTATTAGGACAATTATGACAATGATGTTTATGATTATTATTAACGATGATGTAGTAGCAGTGATAGCTATACATAGTGTAACAGTAACAGATGGTTAAACATATCCATGTATGTATAAATGACATGCTAAGAAGGAGTAATTATATATGAATGATGAATTAAGCACATGCTAACACCTCACTAATGCTTAATAGTGTGACATTATTATAAAGTGCTACCAAGTGTGAAAATGTTATGTTTATTACCTGGAGAGAAAGTATGGTAGTGTAATAAGCATTTTTTGGATACTATATATAGCAGAAAAAAGAATTTTTCAGTACCTTTTAGAAACAAGTGTGACCAGGTTGAGCAGTGATAGGCTATGTAGGCCAATGGATGGGAGGGTGAACTGCTAGGGAAATATCTCTCAAATTATTGTCATTAAACTCAAATTCCACATAAATTTGTAGTACTGCATAATAAGAAAATTCTTACTTTTCATGTGGTGAATGTTAACTGACTGAATGTTTCTGTTCATTTTTTTTGTTATTTATTTTTCTTATTTCTTACATAATCCGTCATGTAAAATGTAATCAAATGAAAAAGTCTCTTTTTGAAACTAGTTTTATTAGTTTTAATCTTTTAACTTGAATGAAGCAAACATTAAATTATATGCAACATTCTCCGACTGGAAGAATTTTATTTAACATCCATCCATCCATCCATCCATCCATCCATCTTCATCCGCTTTATCCGGGGCCGGGTCGCAGGGGCAGCAGCCTAAGCAGAGAAGCCCAGACCTCCCTCTCCCCAGCCACCTCCTCCAGCTTATCCGGGGGAATACCAAGGCGTTCCCAGGCCAGCCGAGAGATATAATCTCTCCAGCGTGTCCTGGGTCTGCCCCGGGGCCTCCTCCCGGTGGGACATGCCTGGAACACCTCACCCAGGAGGCGCCCAGGGGGCATCCTTGTCAGATGCCCGAACCACCTCAGCTGGCTCCTTTCGATGTGGAGCAGCAGCTGCTCTACTCTGAGCCCCTCCTGGATGGCCGAACTTCTCACCCTATCTCTAAGGGAGAGGCCAGCCACCCTTCGGAGGAAGCTCATTTCTGCCGCTTGTATCCGCGATCTCGTTCTTTCGGTCACTACCCACAGCTCGTGGCCATAGGTGAGGGTAGGGACGTAGATCGACCAGTAAATTGAGAGCTTTGCTTTTACACTCAGCTCCCTCTTCACCACGACGGACCGGTGCAGCATCCGCATTACTGCAGCTGCAGCCCCAATCCGTCTGTCGATCTCCGGCTCCCTTCTCCCATCACTCGCGAACAAGACCCCGAGATACTTGAACTCCTCCACTTGGGGCAGGAACTCATCCCCGACCCGGAGTGGGCACTCCACCCTTTTCCGGCTGAGAACCATGGCCTCAGATTTGGAGGTGCTGATCCTCATTCCCGCTGCTTCACACTCGGCTGCGAACCGTTCCAGTGCGAGCTGGAGGCCCCCACCCGATGAAGCCAACAGAACCACATCATCTGCAAAAATCAGAGATGAGATTCTGAGGCCACCAAAGCGAAAGCCCTCCGCCACTTGGCTGCGCCTAGAAATCCTGTCCATAACAATTATGAACAGAACCGGAGACAAAGGGCAGCCCTGGCGGAGCCCATCACCCACCGGGAACGAGTCCGACTTATTGCCGGCAATGCGAACCAAGCTCTTGCAACGGTTGTATAGGGATCGAATGGCCCGTAGCAATGGGCCAGACACCCCATATTCCCGCAACACCTCCCACAGGACACCCCGAGGGACACGGTCGAATGCCTTCTCCAAGTCCACAAAACACATGTAGACTGGTTGGGCAAACTCCCATGCACCCTCAAGTATCCTGGAGAGGATAAAGAGCTGGTCCAGTGTTCCGCGACCAGGACGAAAACCGCATTGTTCCTCCTGTATCCGAGGTGCGACTAACTCTCCTTTCGAGCACCCTGGCATAGACTTTCCCAGGGAGGCTGAGGAGTGTGATCCCCCTGTAGTTGGAACACACCCTCCGGTCCCCCTTCTTAAAGATGGGGACCACCACCCCGGTCTGCCAGTCCACAGGTACTGCCCCTGATCTCCACGCAACATTGCAGAGGCGTGTCAACCAGGACAGCCCTACAACGTCCAGAGCCTTCAGGAACTCGGGGCGGACCTCATCAACACCAGGGGCTCTGCCACCAAGGAGTTGTTTAACTGCCTCAGTGACCTCGCCCCCGGAAATTGGCGGGTCATTCCCCTCATCCCCAGACTCTGCTTCCTCCTCGGAAGACGTGTCAGTGGGATTAAGGAGGTCCTCGAAGTATTCCTTCCACCGCAGCGCTCCGCCAGCACTATACACAGTGCAGGTAGAGCACCGCTTTCCCCTCCTGAGACGTCTGACGGTTTGCCAGAATCTCTTCGAGGCAGTCCGAAAGTCTTTTTCCATGGCCTCTCCGAACTCCTCCCACACCCGAGTTTTTGCTTCAGCCACTGCCCGAGCCGCATTCCGCTTGGCCTGTCGATACCTGTCGGCTGCCTCCGGAGTCCCACAGGCTAACCAAGCCCGATAGGACTCCTTCTTCAGCCTGGTGGCTCCCTTCACCTCTGGTGTCCACCATTTGGTTCGGGGATTACCACCACGGCAGGCACCAACCACCTTGCGGCCGCAGCTCAATGCAGCAGCTTCGGTAATGGAGACGCTGAACATGGTCCATTCGGACTCAATGTCCCCAGTCTCCCTCGGAATGCTGTTGAAGCTCTGCCGGAGGTGTGCGTTGAAGATCCCGCGGACTGGGGCCTCTGCTAGACGTTCCCAGCACACCCTCACTACGCGTTTAGGTGCACCAGGTCTGTCCAGCGTCCTCCCCCACCACCTGATCCAACTCACCACCAGGTGGTGATCAGTTGACAGCTCAGCCCCTCTCTTTACCCGAGTGTCCAGAACATATGGTCGCAGGTCTGCTGATACGATTACAAAATCGATCATCGACCTACGGCCTAGAGCGTCCTGGTGCCACGTGCACTTATGGACACTCTTATGTTCGAACAGGGTGTTTGTTATGGCCAAACTGTGATTAGCACAGAAGTCCAATAACAAAGCACCGCTCTGGTTCAGATTAGGGAGGCCTCCCAATCACGCCCCTCCAGGTCTCGCTGTCGTTACCCACGTGAGCATTGAAGTCTCCCAGCAGGACAACAGAGTCTCCAGGTGGAGCACCCTCCAGCACCCCCCCCCCCCCCCCCCCCCCCCCCCCCCAGGGACTCTAAGAAGGCTGGGTACTCTGAACTGCCACTCGGCGCATAAGCGCAGATGACAGTCAGGACCCGTTCCCCGACCCTAAGGCGCAGGGAACAAACCCTCTCGTCCACCGGGAAAAACCCCAACGTACCGGCAGCAAGCCGAGGGGATATTAGAATACCCACCCCAGCCCGCCGCCTCTCACCAGGGGCAACTCCAGACTGAGACAGAGTCCAGCCCCTCTCCAGGAGACTGGTTCCAGAGCCCAAGCCTTGCGTAGAGGTGAGCCCGACTATATCTAGCCGGTACCTCTCAACCTCACGCACTAACTCAGGCTCCTTCCCCACCAGAGAGGTGACATTCCATGTCCCTATTGCCAGTCTTGGCAGCCGGGGGTCAGTCCGCCAGGGCCTCCGCTCCTGGCCGCCACCCGGCCCACAATGCACCCGACCCCTATGGCGCCTCCTGCGGGTGGTGGGCCTGCGGGAGGATGGGCCCATGTCTCCTCTTCGGGCTGTGCCCGGCCGGGCCCCATGGACTAAGGCCCGGCCACCAGACGCTCGCCCTCGGGCACCCTCCCCGGGCCTGGCTCCAGGGCAGGGCCCCGGTAACCCTATCCCGGGCAGGGTAAACTGTTCCCTCGGTGTCCTTTTCATAAGGGTCTTATGAATCGCTCTTTGTCTGGTCCCTCACCCAGGGCCAGTTTGCCATGGGAGACCCTACCAGGGGGCAAAAGCCCCCAGACAACATAGCCCCTGGGATCCCTGGGACACACAAACCCCTCCACCACGATAAGGTAGCGATTCAAGGAGGAGTAATAACAATAAGCTAATAAGGTGACATTAACTGGCTGTTAAACCCATAGCTTGAAAAGTGTGCGGTCACTGTAAACAGTGGAACATATAAAACTGCCTTCAGCCTGAAACCACCCTCAAACCTAACCTCCCGTCTGCATCACTCCCAGCAGCTGGAAACTATGAGGTGCCGTAAGGGACATTATTACTGAAACGCTTAAATAGGTTTATTTAACATTTAAACCTATTTTTCTGCATATTCCAGCATATAAAATAAAATAGTTTTTTGTGTTTACACTCACTCTTTCAAATAGATGCACGTAAAACACAGCAGAAAATAAATAAAATCAATCCTGTTGCTCTATTTTCACCTGTATAGCAGGAGTGAGGCAGGCGGAGGTTTGCTCTGGTGCAGGAGTGTGGTAGAGGTCAGTGGAAGAATCTGGGAGTTACACATTTCCGTGGCAGCGTACTGTCGGTGCATGCTCGGAAGTTTAGGGGTGTTTTTCGCTGTAAAAAGAAGATTTCTTCCTACGCTAATGTTTCTGTCACTTTTTAAGGTAAGTATGGTCAGTACTTCCACGCTTTAAACGCTGCACGGTCATACTCTCTGCCGCACTCGTTATTTTATTCATTGTTGATCTGCACACAGCAGTTGCCACAAATGTAGCACTCGCTTAAGTCATTGTCATGAGACACTATTGACTGGATCATGTTTTAAAACTCATCTGCAAATAATAATTAGAATAGAATAGAATAGAATTCAACTTTATTGTCATTGCACATGTAGTACAGGCAACGAAATGCAATTTGCATCCATCCAGAAGTGCTTTAGCCATGATATAGATATATTACAAAATATATATTAGCAATAATATTGATATATAAATATATTACAGAAATGAGTCTGTTATAGGTATGAGGGTACAAAATATGGGTCTATTATGGGTATGTTACAATGTACACGCTATGAAGGTATGTTATGAATATGCTATAAGTATGAGTATGTACAGGCTGTAGTGATGTACAAGCTATGTACAGGATATAAATATGAAAACTATACAGAAATACGAAATTAAAAAAGCTATACAGAAATATGAACTATGCAAGTTATAAACAGTTGTAGAATTAAAATTATGGTATTGTACAGAATGGTTGTTTATACAGAATTATACAGTAGTGCAGTTAAGATAAGTGAAATATGTGGATAATTTCTACAGACGCTATATAAAGTGCTAGTGGTTGTGAGTTGTGGTTCAGCCATGTTATTATTGTCGGTTGCGAACAAAACGGCTCTTAGACCCGGATCTTTGACGTGAATGACGCAGGCCGTGTTTTTTTTTTTCTTTCTTTCTCTCACCCTCTCTCTCCACTTATTTCCGCTTCACTCGCATGCGAGCCTTGTGCTTTGCGCTGGGGAGAGGGGGGAGGAGCAGAGCGGGAGGGAGAGAGAGAGAAAGAGAGCCAGGGGCAACAACGTCACATTAGAAAGGTATAGTAATCATCCACAACTATTTTCAGTTGCAGATGATAAAGGATTCAGAAAGTTTATTCATGCAGGTCCATATGACAGAGAATGTGCATGTTCTTTGTGTTGTGGTTTGCAGTGTTTTGTGTTGTTTCACTTTAAATTTGTTTAAAAGGAAAAAGCTGAAAATTTAAATAGTTAAAAGTTGAAATGTGAATAGTTAGTTTTTGTATTATATGATTTATTTATTACATTTTATGTGGAGTGAATAAATAAAAGTATATTCACGGTGGCCCCTAGAGACAAAGCACGTACAAACTTCAAAATACGTACAAACTCAGAAGCACATAAAAACTCCAAAACATGTACAACACAAGAGAAGTGCTCCAGGATGCTGGGCGCAGTGTTGAGCTTTTGTTACCTAGAGGCTACACAAGCCAGCAAGTACCAACGACCTAAATTTGGTGTGTGGTAGTAACAGGTAAATTAAAATTTAAAAAAATTTTTTTTTTAATATATATGAGTGCTTGTGTATAAATACACAAACAATACACACATGCTTTCAATTGTGTAATTTAAGTGATCTGGGTAGCTCTGTTTTGGAAGTTCAGTTAATGCTAGAAATGTGTTTTGGAGTTTGTATGTGTTTTGTCTCTAGGGGCCACCACATATATTTATATATAAACATATATTTATATATAAACATATATAAATAAAACCACTTTTGTTACATTACAATTATGCACAAAAGGAATTACTATATTATTGTTAATAATAAATTAATTAAAGCAACAAAACAACCTGAAGAGCCGGCTCGGAGCCAAAAGAGCTGGTTCTCTAAAAAGAGCCGGAAATCCCATCACTAAGGCCGATATGTTTCCCTTCTTTTTGCTCACTTGCTTTGCTTGACTGAGCCGACTTCCCGTTCAATAACGTTTTTTCAAAATAAAGCCGTTTCTAAAGTGCATTACTTGGAGCAACCACAGAGGGTGCTGTAAACACATAATGAATAATAAACTGACTCAGAATGATATTTTAACAGAACACAAGATACCAAAGCACAGTTAATCGGTTTATTGTATGCAAAGGTATTGTGGTTCTAATTGTGATGCAAAATTTGTGGCAATTTTTGAGGCAATTCAGGAAGAATCAGTGGAGTAAAGGTGATCAGTGGAATAACAGTGGAGAGTTGATAGGTTTTGCATTATGAGGCCAAAGGCTGGAAGTGGCAGAGGTTGGGTGGCAAAGAAGGATAATCCATAAGACAGCAAAGTAGAAACTTAAAAACAGGTAGAAAAGGGGCAAAACACTATAAATAGTTAAGCTTAATGTGCTACTTTACTGCAGGATACTGCAAAGGGTAAGTAGAAAAAGTGAGTTGGCATACTGTAGTAGTTTGTGAAAACTAGTCTCCCAGCCCGGCAGGAATTAGCCAGGACTTTGCAAAGTCATACCCAGAAGCTCACAGAGTTAATATACGACTCATAAAACTTAGCTAAACTTTCCAAATATTTTTGATTCCTCGGTGATATTGCCCTTTGATGGTCCAACCAGCCACACTTCAGTGTTAGGACGTATTTAGTATAAGTTCATAATCTGTCATCAGATTTTAAGATAACAGATGAACAGACAATCACAAAAGGAAACAAATGTTAAATCTATTTGTAAATCATTGGTAATCACTTCAGTTACAAAAATATGAACACTGTCTCAGGCTCATGGCATGGCTTAAATGTAGTAACAGTAGCAACAGATTCATTTTCTCTGACAAATAGCATGCTATTATAAGCACACATTTGTGTGAAACTCTTGAAACCTAAAACGTGAGGGAGGTGTTTGTTTTTAAATTTATTACTGTCATTATGCGACCAGCAGCGCACTACGATAAGGCTTGATTGAATGACCGAGAAATGTTGATAACATGAGAATTAGGTGACTTCATTTTCTACTCTCGCCATGCAAATCAATGATACCCAGCTGTGAAACACAACAACACTATAACAAAGAGATGCTGTTAAATGAAAAACATTCAACATGTAATATTTCACCAGGACCACAGCAGACTAGGCTCAGCACCACCGCATTCATTGTTGTTTTGCATTGCAGATGTAATTGCATGCTTAAAATAACCATGCTGATTCAAAATGGAAAAATATAAGTATGCATTTTCTAAGAGGTCACAATGAAGAATATCAACTGCATGTTAATATACAATTATGTATATTAACATGTGGACTGTTGATAAAGACTAATTATACAGCATGAAACCTTATTTAAAAAAAATGCTGTGACTGTAAGATGGTGTAAATAGCATTTTGTGTTTTCTACATGAACAATTCTTTCATCTCAGAGGATTAATGCTGCAGTTTGGGAAAGAAGATAAATCTGAACCAGTAGTATTTGCTCAGTCTGGAGCATCTTTCCAAAATAACACTAGTCTTTCAAGTCAGACTTCAGCAATGTCATAAACCTTTCTGAGTCTGAATTGAAATTCAAGAAGTGAATCAAAAGTACTAAATAATTGTTTGTTTGTTTTTTTCCACTATATTAATTTTTCATTTGAACTTTTTTTTAATTCATGAGCTTTTACCTAACTAAAATCAAATACTTATATGAGTCATCCTTTTTACGAACCTTTAAAAATAAAGGCCACAAAACATATCAACACAAACTAGCATTTTGGGTGATGGCTGTGTGATTTAAGAGTTAAAACTGTGACATATGGTTAGAAAAACCTAGTTCAGTAGAATGGGAGGCAGAGCCTTCATCTTTCAGGCCTCTTTTCTGTGGAACCAGCTTCCAGTTTGGATTCAGGAGACAGACACAGTCTCTTAAAACTTTCCTTTTTGACAAAGCATATAATTAGGGCTGTGTCAGGTGACTCTGAATCTTCCCTTAGTTGTGCTGCAATAGGGCTAGGTTGCTAGGGGCTTCCCATGATGCACTGAGTGTTTCTTCTTCACTCACTATGTGTTTATACATCACTCTGCACTCCATTTAATCATTAATTAGATTATTAATCTCTGGCTGTCTTTTATAGCATGTCTTTGTCCTGTTTTCCTACCCGACCCATCATGGCAGATGGCTGCAACTCCCTGAGCTTGTTTCTGCTGGAGTTTCTTCCTGTTAAAAGGGAGGTTTTCTTTCCCACTGTCGCCAAAGCGCTTGCTTTGAGGGATCATCATGATTTTGTTTTTTTTTCTCTTTCCTCTGTATTTATGTAGGGTCTTAACTTGCAAAAGAATCTAAGAGATACTAGAATTAACATATTTTTTGTCAAAGATTCAAGTTTAAAAAGAAATCCAGTGGTTGTTATTAATGCACACATTGTTGGTAGGTAAAAAGAACACAGCACAGTCCTGCCTTTTCTGGTCCTTTACCTCCTTTGATTACCCCCCCGCCCCCCAAAAAATAAATAAAATAAAATAAAAATATATATATAGATTGATATGAATTTCTATGCAAGTTATACTTCCACTGGCATTTAATGCATCACTAACTTAATTTCCATTGGCAGACAGCCTCAGCTGCAGGGCATGTGGAGTGTGGGTTTTCATGACGAGTGACTGTTTAAAGGAGTTCAGAAAAACACATACTGTAGTAGTGCTCCCAAGGGACTATGCAAATTAGATTAAAGACTTTTACTCATCCAATAACAACATTTTTTCAACTAAATATTTACTGTCTTTCCCTGAAGGTTGTTGCATGTTTAGAGCCAATATGCTCTTTTGGGCCTGACTCCGTGTTGCTGAATATGCAATTTTAAGCCGACCCTGTCAGCTGTAGTACAAGAAATTTCACTTGTACTCCACTTTCACTTTTTGATATAAATTTTCAGATTATAGCGTGCACATTTTCACTGTGCCAGGTACAAATGGAATATTTTTCACAACGCTTGGAAAGAAAAGTTACAAGACCTCTTAAGTAGCACGTCTATGGGCTGTCTCATTATTCTATATCAGTTGTTAGTGATGAGATGTGATAAGAGATGTTAGTGATGGGAGACCTCTTAATATGATTACACAGTTTGTCAGAGTGTCTTCTTTAAACACCATTCTTCTGTAACAGCTAGGAGCTACAGTGTGTGTGTGTGTGGCCACACCTCCCAGAAGTAGGTATGGCTGGAGCTGGCAGAAATGTGTTTGGCGTATAGGACAAGACTATGAATTCTTGCTAGTCAAATCTAAAACTATACAATAATTAAAATATTAGCTCCACTTTCAGCTCTTTTTTAGACAGTACTGTCGTAAAGCTCGTCGATTGCCAATGAATATGTGCATCCAGCCTTTCCCTTGCTGGCATCGTGTGGCTGCATTTGGCTATTGTCGCTAAAAAGCTGTGCTTTTTTCATCCCATAGCAAAGTGTAGTCATCGCTGTCTCTGAGGGCGTGTCTCTCTTCTACTAACACTGGCTGGAAGTGGGCAAGCTGAGATGCAAGCAGTTTGCTTCTGGTCTTTTGCGCATGTGCATGGGAGAGCAGAAGCTGCCGCTGTTCTGCGTTGACTGCACTGAGATCAGTTAGACCTACTTTGTGTTGAAACACAGCTAGCATTAAACCAGCTTCAGTGATTCAGCATCGCAACAGATGATTTTGCTGTTGCTAACCATCTTGACTAGCTGAGGGGATGGCAGCACAGACCGCGTCTAAAAAACAGGCAAGCTAACCAGGTGCAGCTGTTTAGCCAATACTCCACCTTTATTCTTCATGAATATTTTCAGTCGGATGATTCAGATGCTTGATCATGTATCACGATGGTTTGAAAGATTCTTCCACCACTTGTCATTTTAATCCAATAACAAATCATTTTTGGTAATATAGCAGATATTTATTTAAGATAAGATGACCTTTATTAGTCCCACACGTGGGACACTATAATAGTAACAATATTTGACAATTCTTCAGGAGGAGTGCAAGCAGGTGAATATGTCCATGTAGAGTGCAAACAGACAGCAGAGATGGTATGTTTTAATCTGATCAATTTTATCTTGTTAAATAGGTTTAGTAGAGGAAGATGTTTTTGTTGGTGTATGTATTTTTACTTTTCTTTCTTTGTCACGCACGCAACTGGTAAAACTAAATTCAGGTATTCTCAGTTCCATTGCCACAGGTGTATAAAATCAAGAACCTAGCCATGCAGTCTGCATATACAAACATTTGACAAAGAAAGAGCTCACTGAATTTGAGTGTGGTGCTGTAACAATATGCCACTTTTGCAACAGGTCAGTTTGTGAAGTTTCTTCCTTCCTAAATATTCTGTGATCAGCTATAAGTAATCTAAAATTTTAAATTCATGCATTTAGGAAGTACCTTGCAGTACCTCAGCTTTGAAGTGGTAGACCCTATAAATTTAGAGAGCAGGGTATTCCAAATGCTAAGGTGTGTAGTGCATAAAAGTCACCAGCACTGCTGACTCAGCAACTACAGAGTTCCAAAAGTAGTCTGACAGTAACATCAACACAAAAATGGTGTGCAGTAAGCTTCATGGCATAGGTGTCCATGGCCAAGCAGCTCGTGTGTTTGCAATATGTAGATGTACCAGTACTTTAGACCATGTATTGAAGCCAGTGTTTACTTAGCTTAGCTGTGTACTTCATAAGGCCTGAAAGTAATTTAGAGAGCACTTAGAGTTAAACAGAAAAAGGTAAAAATATAAAATAAAGTAAAACGCATCTAACACTAAAGTGCAAAGGTATGCATGATGTCAGTGTGTTCCATAGTTATTTCTACACAGTATTTGACATGTGACTCTTAATTAAAAAAACTACATGCTAGTACCTTGAAAAATAAATTTAGGGGTTGGGTGGTTAGAGGTGTATTAAGCGAGGATGCTGAAATGATTCAGTCACCAGTGAATTAGTCAGGGACATCTTTTAATCCTCTAAAAAATGAAGGATAATCAGTGAGTCTCAGTATGAATTTGCACATAATGACAGATTCCACTGTCTCAGTGCCATTCAAAGGATATGCACAAAAAGCTATATGTCAGCATATGTTCAGCCAAGTCACATTACTGTACTAATACGCTCTGGAAGTGAGCAAAAGGTAGCTGGAAATGCATTTTGTGTACCTCCTATAATTCGTGATTCATGGTACTCAAGGAACAACCAATTCATATCCCCCACTGAGATTTTCATCCCTTGTGCACAGCAGCAAAATTCTGCCCCACTTGTCTGGATGTGATTCAGCTTACAAAGACTTTTCAGAGCGGCAGGGTTTTCCTGGGGGTAGTGATCCTTAGATGTGGATCGAGTTGAATATGAGACTGGGAAATGTAGCCAAAGATTTCCTCTTTTCTGTGTGTATTTAGGGTGTCTATGTGGTAGGAAGAACACAAACGCTTTGCAAATATAATATTACATAAAACATTTTTGAAGCTCTACATGTAAGCCAACAATTATTTGGGATAATTCTTTGAAAAAGCACTTTGGCCCTCTTTCCTGCTAACACACTGCTTAGAAGGGTACAGTATTACCAGCTAGAGCAGGGCGATATGACCAAAAATATTTATCACAATATACATTTGAAAATTTGCAAAAATGATATAACTGACGATATAATTGACCCTAGATAAAATACTTTACAACTCCACAACTTTATTAGTGCAAAAGACCCCATCAATGTATTTTCACTTAAACAAGCAGCTGTTTTTTATGTGGATTAAAGTTATATAAAAATTTAACAGTGCAAATCCAAATTTCTTGCTGACAGTTTAACCAAAAGGCATTTCCAGTGGAAATTGGCCGACATCCTGAGCATAACCATGCATAATATCCACAAAACTTAAAAAGAGGTTATACACACACACAATACAGTAATATTATGTTGAAGCACAGTACGTATCACTCCGCGAGGCGCCTACCTACGATAGCCGTACGATAGCTCCGACAATCCATCAAGCGGTGCTGTTTCGTAGCTTGGCAAAGTCGTACTAAAACATTTGACAGATTTTCGAGCGCCGTGTACATAAAATCGTTTTTAAGTCAGTAAACACAACCAGAGTTCATACATAAGGCACACAGGATTATAAGGAGCACTGTCGATTTTCACAAAAATCAAAGGATTGATTTTAAGTGTGCCGTATTTTCCAAACAACATGGTAATAACGACGGCCCGCTAGCATGCTCCACCAAAAATAGTTCTTTGTTGTGTATCTGACGGATGAAAGCTAAACCAGTTCCACACCACTGAAGTTGCAGCATTTTTACAAACCAATTCTGGTTCATCCGTTTCATTCAACAATCCACTTTCGCTCTTCTCATTCTGCGTTGCCGCCATGTGCGTATGTAAACAAAGGCACTGTGCATGCGCGTTTTACCCATATTCTATCGCGATATTTCATTTTCCTATCGTTGCCCAAAATTACACCGGTATTACCATGAACGGTATGATTTAGCCCAGCCCTATTACCAGCAAGCAAGCATTTATTTCCAAGAAGATTACATTCTTAAAAAAAATAAATGTAACAGCCAATAAATAAATGGAATCCCAACACATAGTCTTGTGTTCATCGAGATGTTTTATAGGCAAAATCATTTGGTTTGTTATCTTTTCCAAGTTTCTTGCAAAATACTACACGTAAAACCAAGGAGGAAAGACAGAAAACAATCCTTATCACTTTCCAAAAAGGGAAATAGTAGCATGTAGCGTAGACAGCAGGCAGACAGCAGACAGACTCAGTGATCCACCAATATGACATTCTTTTGTATAAAGCTTTTGTATGTGTAGGAAGGCTACAGCCTTGAACCAAGGCTACAAAAGAAAAAGTGGGATGAGCTATAATACAGCTGTCATGAGAAAAATAAGAAAAATTCTGATGCCTTTAACTGGCTCAGATAGAGTTTCACTGCACATATAAATCAAAGACCATCTATCTATCTATCTGTCTATCTACAGGGAGTGCAGAATTATTAGGCAAATGAGTATTTTGTCCACATCATCCTCTTCATGCATGTTGTCTTACTCCAAGCTGCATAGGCTCGAAAGCCTACTACCAATGAAGCATATTAGGTGATGTGCATCTCTGTAATGAGAAGGGGTGTGGTCTAATGACATCAACACCCTATATCAGGTGTGCATAATTATTAGGCAACGTCCTTTCCTTTGGCAAAATGGGTCAAAAGAAGGACTTGACAGGCACAGAAAAGTCAAAAATAGTGAGATATCTTGCAGAGGGATGCAGCAGTCTCAAAATTGCAAAGCTTCTGAAGCGTGATCATCGAACAATCAAGCGTTTCATTCAAAATAGTCAACAGGGTCGCAAGAAGCGTGTGGAAAAACCAAGGCGCAAAATAACTGACCATGAACTAAGAAAAGTCAAGCGTGCAGCTGCCAAGATGCCACTTGCCACCAGTTTGGCCATATTTCAGAGCTGCAACATCACTGGAGTGCCCAAAAGCACAAGGTGTGCAATACTCAGAGACATGGCCAAGGTAAGAAAGGCTGAAAGACGACCACCACTGAACAAGACACACAAGCTGAAACGTCAAGACTGGGCCAAGAAATATCTCAAGACTGGTTTTTCTAAGGTTTTATGGACTGATGAAATGAGAGTGAGTCTTGATGGGCCAGATGGATGGGCCCGTGGCTGGATTGGTAAAGGGCAGAGAGCTCCAGTCCGACTCAGACTTTTCGGGTTGAGGATGGAGTCTAGCTCAACTCCCAGTCCTACTGCCAGTTTCTGGAAGACACCTTCTTCAAGCAGTGGTACAGGAAGAAGTCTGCATCCTTCAAGAAAAACATGATTTTCATGCAGGACAATGCTCCATCACACGCGTCCAAGTACTCCACAGCGTGGCTGGCAAGAAAGGGTATAAAAGAAGAAAAACTAATTACATGGCCACCTTGTTCACCTGATCTGAACCCCATTGAGAACCTGTGGTCCATCATCAAATGTGAGATTTACAAGGAGGGAAAACAGTACACCTCTCTGAACAGTGTCTGGGAGGCTGTGGTTGCTGCTGCACGCAATGTTGATGGTGAACAGATCAAAACACTGACAGAATCCATGGATGGCAGGCTTTTGAGTGTCCTTGCAAAGAAAGGTGGCTATATTGGTCGCTGATTTGTTTTTGTTTTGTTTTTGAATGTCAGAAATGTATATTTGTGAATGTGGAGATGTTATATTGGTTTCACTGGTAAAAATAAATAATTGAAATGGGTATATATTTGTTTTTTGTTAAGTTGCCTAATAATTATGCACAGTAATAGTCACCTGAACACACAGATATCCCCCTAAAATAGTTAAAACTAAAAACAAACTAAAAACTACTTCCAAAAACATTCAGCTTTGATATTAATGAGTTTTTTTGGGTTCATTGAGAACATGGTTGTTGTTCAATAATAACATTATTCCTCAAAAATACAACTTGCCTAATAATTCTGCACTCCCTGTATGACATACAGTAGTGGAATAATGAAAAAACATGCTTCATAGCTGCTCTCCTCATCATGGCTATTCATTTTAGATTTTTATTTCACAACATTTTAAAAAGCAGTTACACCTTTAAGTCAAAAGATTAGTCAACTTAAGTTGAGCAAATACTTTATAATGTTGTTATTTTCTGTGCATGTTATATAGCTGAATAAAAGCAGGTGCATCCTTGAAAATATTTCTATATTAAAGTGATTGCAATAACAGCCACAAGATTAGTTGTATGCAGATGTCTTAACACCCCTGAGCTAATATCTGTCATAGTGATGGGTTTCTGTTTAGTCACAAGCTGTGTTGCTTGTTTAATTTCTTCTGCTTAGTCTTTGGTTGCATTGTCTGTAGCTTTCTGGCAGTTTTTCAACCTTGCCCTTTTGCTTGTGCTTTTTCTGAATGCCTTTCTTTGGATTAAAGGCTAGATTTTTGACTGGTGCCCCATGGGAAAAAGTACAGCAATGATATGTACAAAAGTTTGGGCGCAGATATATTACAGCTTACCTACTGGTTATTTTTCACCCACTCTTCCTTGCAGATCATTTCACTTCTGAGATATTTTTAGGCTTTCCTTGCACACACAGAATACTCTGTCAGTATTCCTCTTTAGCTTGCATTTCTTGAAGTAATAGTGGTTAGTGAGGTTTTCTTTGGATCATTGGCCTGTTGTAGATGCCAACCTTAGTTTATTGAGATTTGGATATAGAAACAAATATTAATTAAATCCAGTCTATTCTTCCATTTACTCTGTTTCCTGTGCAAGATGTTATTTTCATAAACTGCTGCTGCCTTTCTTCTTCTTCCTTGAAACACTTCTTTGATGATTTTGGCCAGTGGTATGTCCACAACATCTGCTTCCAAAATGACTCTGGGCAGCACACACATGAGGACCCCTGCATCTAATCTAGAGTGGGTCAGTTTCTGCCAGGACATAGCAGATGATTTTCAGATATTTCAGATACACTGGATGTGGAATTATTGGAGGAAATATCCAGAGTAGGCCAGCATTTCATGAGTTTTCCTGCCACTTCGATATTCTTAAAAAAGCACCCCTCTGAGGTTATTAAATACCAGCAGTATCATACAACAGCAACATCTCCAAAGTGAATGTGTGGATTGAAAGATCTATTCTGATAAGATTGAAAAAATAAAAGCATTCTGCATAACATAATAGTGAAACTTCCTGGTGTGGCTATGAGGCTTGAGCAGTATATAGGGCCCATGGGTTCTTCCACACCTGACAGTGCAACACAGCTCCACTCACCCAATGGTGAAGCAATGGGATGAAAACTGGGGCGTCTCACTCATCATCTAAACCTAATTTAATTTTTTGCACATTTTTTGAACATTGCTTCCAAAAGCACAGGCAACATCATGTTATGTATCTTTGTATTTTTTCCACTCATAATGTAAAAACTGTAATTGATGTTTTATATGAATTTCATGTTTTGATGAAAGTTGATTGTTAAAAATAAGTATATTGTTTAGTTTTCTAAAAATGATAAGCAAATTGTATTTAAACCTACATGTTTATATTTGTAAACACACAAAAAATATCAACAGCATTGTTTATTTTTTTGTGAGTAATCTCCTTATTGGTTAGTTTCAGTTTGTCTACTTAAAGAAATGCTATATAGGCTGTTGGTCTTTCTTCTGGATGAAAACAATGTGAGTTTTACATCCTATGGGTCTACCCGGGTGAAAAGCAAGAAAGAAACAGCATGCTGTTATAAGATCCTTATACAGGGCATTTGAATACATTATTGGTTAAGAATAGAATAGCCTTTTATTGTCATTGCACAATGAAACTGTGGCTGCTTCACACCAACTGTGCATGGTATAAAAATATAAATAAATAATAAAACGAAATGTAACAGTGAAAAATACTCCACAAAAAGTATGTATCTAATTGATATTTTTAAGTATTCAAAGATAAATATGAAATGAACAAATGATACAAGAGCAAGCTTTAGATTTAATATTTGAGGCTGGCTGACTGACTATTGCATAGTCTACAAAAGACAGCTGTCAGTCTCGGCTATGCTCACTGAGAAGCATGAAAGGCAATCGTGATTGTGTCTTCAGTATAGTTTCTTCCTTGTTAGTCAGCAGTAAATATTCAAACCAAAGCAGTGTCAGTGGAGATACAAACCTTGACTCATCAGTCTTCTTAAATAAATTTAAACTTTACCATGACTGCAGGATATTTGCAAACCTATGGCTAAACCTTCATATTTAAAAGTTAGCTCACCATTAGTCCGCTACATGTGTTAGCTTTTCCATTCTGTCAAAGAGAAGGTGACCTTTTAGCAGGCACATACTGAAAGACAGCCAACAAATGAAGATGCCCCACACAAAGGTCATGTTCTTCTTTAAAAAGGACATCAGAGAAAAACATCTGAAAGCAGTCATGAAGAAAGTGGTTGGGGACTGAGTAAAAACAGTTTTCTTTGGCAAATTGGCTACACAAGGGTTATAAGTATTATTTAGGGCTGAATGCCAGACAGATGCTGACAAAAAAATTGTGGTGATGTATGAGGGTTTTTTTTCTTTTGTTTTTCTGAAGGACGGGACTATGTGTCTCTGTTCGAATGAGTCTATGTGCAATCTTGATGTAATTTATTCTGACAAGTGACAATGATGCTTTACTACTCCAAGAGCCCACAACACTGGATGAATAATACATTTTGAATGGGTGATATGGGAGTTTGTGCAAGATTAACACTAGTCTTCTGACCATGTTTAAAATCACTTAAATAGATGTGCAGTTTGGAAGGTACAATCTTGTTTTATCTAAAGGTTTTGATTGTGCATCCAGCCTATAAAGGAGTGGAGGGGGGTCTCTCATATACAGCCATCATCTTGAACTGGATAGACTGTGAGTGACAAGGGTGTATCCTCTTAGCACAGACAGAAAGTGAAGGTCTTCACACCAAACTTAGCTTTTGACCGTGGGGGCTGCAGAGAGCAGGGACTGTCATGTTTGATTTAGATTTGCTTGACCCAGGTAGGCTTTGCTTTTGACATACTGCATAAATATAGAGAGGTATCTTACATGTAGGGGAATATGGGAATATGCAGTCCTTCTAAACTCAATGTATTTGAGACAAATCTATCAATTTGGGTACACATAGCTCCACAGAAAAGCAAAAAAATATGCTGTGCTGATCCTATTTATAATAGTATTTGGGCTACTATCTGTTATACTATGCCTATAAAATACACTGCACAAAAAAAGCATTCTTTTTGAAAGGCTGAACAGAAAACTGCTTGCATTCTGGCTCCAATTTGGCTCAGACTGTCCACAGCTGCATTGTGAATTCCTGCCAAGATCATCCTGTATGGATCTGCCTTTAAACACGTTTGTTAGTGTTGTGTGCTCAGCATCTGCAGTAAGCGCTGAAGTTCTCGACCGACCTTGCCCTAGTTTTGCATGAAATCTGTGGTCTCTCCTTGCACCTCATACAACACCAGACTGACCTCTTTCAGGCTGTCAGTCCAATGAGGCCTCATTAAAATGGCTTGTGTGGAGAGGCTAGATGCAAAGCACCCACCTTTTTTTTTTCTCATTGTCTGAAAATCAAAACATGTAATCAGACCTGGACTCTACCATAACATTTAGTCAATCAGCCTCAAAAAGAAGTAATTGATAAGCTTTAGTTCAAGATTCACATAATTCTGCACTTAAATGCTTTTATGATTGTATGTAATTTAATCACTATAATAACCCTCTAGAAGAATCTACATGCATTGTGTTTTCTGTCACTGGCAGCAGTGGCAGTGGCATCACTGCAGTGCAAAGTCATAGAGAGAGCTTTGACTGCATAGGTACATTGATATGATTGTGATGAAGATATATTAGTGATGTAGTGAAGTTTCCTTGTATAGTTGATGATCTTATTGTAGATGCACTGTTTGTAATGCTAACTTTTAAGTTATTAATATGTTATGTTGCCCTTGTCAAAGGAGCTAGTGTTGCAATTCACAACAGCACCACAGTTGTTTATACAAGCCATTTTGTGTGTGACAACTGTATCGCCTAGTTAGTGTCTTATCAGTCTAATGTTAACTGACAAGCCATGTTACCTTAGCCTAAGTTTCTTTTTTCCCCTCAGTTAGGTTGTGCTACTGCATAGGCCTGCGAGTCACTATGAGACCAAATCAAACCCTTCTGACTTTGTTATGAGAAACAAAGAATTTTCTGTTAATGTTCTTGATTCATCTTTGGATCAAGCAAACATCTTGCTCCCCTGTGTGTACTCATTTTGAAAGACGTGTGTGTGTATTTTAAATTAAATTTGCAGTAAAGCATCTCAGAACTTGTCACATGTTTTCCAATTTCTGAGAAAGTGTTAAAGTTAAAGTGTTAAAAACGTTTTCCATTATTTAGGACTGTCTGAGTGTTACAGTTGTATTTTGAATAATGCCACCAATTAGGATAAGAAGTATTTTTGTATTCACACTTATCCAGACAATGGAGTTAATCAGAGGTGCCTAATACAGTTTTATACACTTTGTTTTTTGTACCACTTTAAAATTATGCAGAGAGAATAAACTAAACATGTTCATTCCTAAACCTAAAGTCATACTGACCTTATCCTACAAGATAACAGCTTTCGGAAACATGTCAGCTGGGTACATATAATACCACACTTATATAAAATGTGAGGCCCTTAATCTTGTCGTATTACTGTGTATCAAGCTACATTAAGTGATTTCATATTCCCATATGGAAAAGATATATATAAATCTTATAAAGGTTGTATCTGTCTTGTGCGAAACTTGTATGAAAAGCATACAAGAGTGAAAACAGATATAAGATCCCTAGAAAAATTATATAAATGAAACTTGTATGTTTTGGATACTTACTAAAACAATATATGAAAGTGGCCACTTTCATGAGTAAATCATATAAGCCTTATATAATTCACTATATCGAATTATGAAGTAGGCCACATCTGATGCAAGTCTTTTATAAGTTTTTTCTATTTCTTTTCCACATGGGTTTGCTTCATCACAAAGCTTGTCTCAATGGAATTTGCAGTCAACAAGCTCAGCCAGTAAATAATGAGCAACCACATTACAAAATGATGCAATAAAGCAACATAAAATGTACAACAAATGAACTGAAGTGAACTTAAAGATCATATGGTGTAGAATAAATAAAAGTTGCTGAGAAGAAGATGTAGAGATCACACATTCAGAAAACCCCCATCTACCTAAAGTGCCCCAAATCACCAAACGACAATGAAGAGAAGTACAAAAAATGCGTAAAGATTTGTATGAAAATACCAATTTTATTCTTAGGATTTAGATATTTTTCGAATTTTAGGAGTATTAAGCATGAAAGGATGTTGCAAATCATAAAATAACTATAATATGGTATCTACGGGGATTTCATCAAGTTGTCAAAATATGAGTGCTCATTTTATTTTGCTAGGGTCTGAGATTTCTGGCTTTCAAAGGCATCATCTTTAAAAGCATGAAATTACAGTCACTGGCACTTTTTGCAAACACATCTGTACCAACTGTGGGCACAGCTCAATCTGAATGTGTCTTTTGAAAACTACAGTCCAAAAGGTATTCTTGAGAACAGATAGACGTGTTTTAAATTCATACACGTAAATGCAAAGAATCCAAAGTTGGTATCAGTAACAAAACTTTTCAATATCAAAGGTGTGCCACATAATCCCCACTTTCATGCCCCACTCTCCAAGTCTGTTCCAATCCATTTCCCCAAGTTTAGAAATAAGCTCATATCATTGGAGACAATGATTGGCTGCATCCTATGTTTGTTTGTTGTTTGCTTTGACCAGAGAGACAGTTCTTTCAGTACCTTTGATGTGAAGACCGTATGATTTGAAATGGGAGCATAGGCACTAGCGAATGTCCCCAATGACTTATCCCTGCTTCATTGTTATTGGAGGCTCATCCTATCAAACAGTAGGAAACAAAATCATAATTAAGGACATTTGTAGAGGGGATTCAACTTTTATTACAGCACAAGCCAGCATAAAGCCCCCAAGCTTGGTACATGTTCAGCCAACAATGTCATAAAGCACAATATGGCTGCTGTAAGGTCCGGAGTGACAAGACCAAATGACTCTCTTGCCAGAGATAATCAGCTTTGTATGTCATGTTGACATGAACAGAGTGTTAAGGCATATTGCACTTTGATGCTGGCAGCACTGGCACAAAGCTGATTTTGGAAAATGCAATAGAACACAAAGGGAGACATTCCCGCAGTGCCTAACTGGCAACTGCATTAAACAACAATTCTGAGGCATAAACTGGTTAGAAGATGCTTGGTGCATTAAGACTTAAACGATCGAGGCCATTAATGTCCATCCGGCAACAGGATGACATTAGATCCATTCAAGATATTCTGCCCTCTGATCATTACTCTTAAAGACAAACTCCTGGCATGGCTATAAAGACAGAAGAAGTACATATGAGCACAGAGACATAAGAAGTACATATGTACTCCTTCACAGCAGTCACCAACTGAATAGAAGCCAAAGTTTAACACTCAGGTTTCAGTTGTTCTCAACATAAGCCATGAGTAATATGAGGTATTTAGTGAATTTCTTCTTTGTAAGGAGCAAAAAACACAATGGGAAAAATGCAGGCAATGGAGTACAACAAGAAAGGAAATCACATGCAGCAAAGGTTTTGAAACTGACTTTCATCCACCTTGTCATGAGCACATTATGTAGTACACTACCAGGCCTACAGAGCCACAGGAGTCCCAGCAGGGTTTGTGAATTGTTTTGGTGGCAATAATAATGAGAAAGAAACCTTAGCATCTTCAGTGGTTTTAAGACAAATGACAAAGCCAACTCACATAGCACTAGTGGCTAATCTATTCCACCCACGGACTGGTGAGGAATGTATTATACAACCTCTAGCTGACGCTTTGGGTTCAAAGCAGAGTTAGCAGAATTTCCAAAACTGCATGTGAGCTACCCCAACCTTTACTCTCTCACCTCTCACACAGACGTGTGTTTGTTTTTTCATATAATATATATATATATATATATATATATATATATATATATTAGGGTGGACAAAAAGGCTAAAAAGATCCTGTGATAACTGAGGGAATGTGGCTGCAGAAATACAGAGTCACAAATTATATCAGTATCAGTAAACAAGAATTTAATCTTAGTAAGATCTGAAAAGGGCAATGGGTTACTAAATTATCTGTGAGGAAAATGTAATATCCCATGGGCAGGCTTGTATATTAAGATTATCTTTTTTTTTGTGAGCCTCATACATAAATATGTCTTCCTTCCAGAGATTAGAAATTAACCTCAGAGTGTGGGACTGTTTATTAAAATACTGATAAAGTATTCTTAATATATTCAACATCAAGTATACGTCTTAAATGTAGAGAGAGACGCACAAATTGAACTCACAATAGAAGTTCTTAGCTGACAAAAGTTCACAAAACCTGAGCAAAATGTTTAAGTGTATCACAAGACTTTTTGTGTAATAATGAGAGTATACCCATTGTAAAAATCCATAATTTAAAACAAACTCTGTATAATATTTCACAGATAGGTGAAAACGCACCTCTTCTCCACACTCCATAAACAGAAAGGTGCTGTAATATCTGATAGGCAGGATTAGGGCTGGGAGATATGGCCTAAAATTCATATTGCGATATAATTTGAAGCATGTGCGGTAACGATATATATCGCGATATATTCTTTTCTTCTGTATAACGTATTTTCCACACTATAAGGCACACTTAAAATCCTTTAATTTTCTCAAAAATCGAGAGTGTGCCTTATGTATGAATTCTGGTTGTGCTTACTGACCTCGAACCGATTTGGGCGTGCAGAAATCTGTTAAAAAATGTTTTAGTACAACTTTGGTAAGCCGCACTGCTTGATGGATTGTCAGAGCATTACGGCTGCCGTAGTGAGGAGCTTCGCGGAGTAATGTCGGTCCAAAACTCCGTCCCCTTCAGGTCCCAATGTCAAACGAACACTAAGAGTTAAAAACGGGCTAAATTATTTCATCTTTAATAAAATCATCAGCGTTGCTGCTTTAACGGGTGTAACAATTAAGTTTTACATCCATGCGTCCATGAAAACAGAATTTATTAAATTTAACTGAGTTAGAAGTTAACAGGAAGTTAGCTCGCTAGTTTCCACCTAAACATGACACAGCATGTTCTGACTGAGAGATTTTTGAAACTAATTAAAACGTACAGCTCTGCTACCACTTCCGACATAAATGAAGACAGAAAACTAAACAGCAGTGGCGTTTGCAGGGTTACTGAAGTTGGACTACCTGGTATATAATGTTGTGCTACGTGATTGCTAGCAACACAGCTATGTTAGCATAACATTAGTTATAGTGTTATATTACTATATATATATATATATATATATACATAGTTATATTAGATATAGTCAAAATCTCTATCGTTGGCCAAATTTATATCGTTTCTATCGTATATTGTTTATATCGCCCACCCCTAGGCAGGATTTAATTCCACTTCATTATTAAGAGAGGTATCTATATGATTCCACAGCACAGGAGCCAGCACTTTGTATTCAAAACCATTTTCTGGCCCCATGCAGTTGTATTACTTTCAGTTACAGCTCATGAATAACATCAAACAGACTATGAAGTGCATAGAAATAGAAAATGTGATAACTACGAGGGTGTAACCAGCCACTGTTTGAAGTACCTTTAAGCCTCTGGATCTTGAAATGTGGGTACAAGGAAATGCATATTGGTGTAGTGCTGTATAATAAAAATCACTGTCTAAATTGGTTGATTACAAGATAATGGACAAAGTATGGGAGAAGAAATAGCCAAAGGCATCAGAGTCTGAAGTTTTCTAATGTTGGCTTTAAACCAATATTTATTCAAAATTCACATCAACTTGGCTTCTGCTAAACTTTTGCAAGAATTCTAACATTCATTCTGTTACATTCCATCCCTACCACTTATATAAAGTAAGAGTGATTTGGAATTCTTTTGTGTGGAGGACTATACCTACCTATGATATACCTGAATAGGGCTGGGTATTGTCACTGATTTCTAGAATCGATTTTATTCCGATTCACAAGGTCCCAAATTGATTCGGTCCAGGATTCGATTCAATTCGATTCAGGGAAATTTTGCCTCAGCAGATGCCTTTGTGTCAAAGTAACAGGATAAAACACAGAAAAACATTAAGGTGACTTTCCTGGCCTGGGATTTTATAAAAATATTCTGCAGTAGATCAAACACGTAAGAAAAACATTAATCAACATATGAACATTACCTGATGCTGCTGAAGCAGAGCAAAGTTACAGAGGTTTTAGAGACACAGCTAAGCGTTTTGCAATTTTGCATAATTTTAAAAAGTTTACATTTTTTCAGTAGCCTATTGAACGGCAGAAATTAGGCTTTTCGGAAGTAAGTAAAAGTAAAAGGAAAAAAACAGCGGCCGACAGCGCTGTAAACAACGGTAGACTTGTGCATAACAAGCAAGCAAATAATGCAGAAAACAGAGATTTTTAGATGGGAAACTGTTCTTGAAGTGTACTGAGAAAGAGAGAGAGCTGTGCAGTGTGATTTTATCATGGTGGAACGCAAAACAGCAAAAGTCGGATCAGAATCAACGAGCTGTCGGCTTTCAGCCCTGACAGTGTCCGTGCCGTCGGGTGAGAAAGGCGACGTCTCACTGATTCTGATCCGTCGGCGGGTCCACGCTTTGTGTTTACCTTCTTGTGCAGAATCCGTGTACCTGCTCTCATTTACTGTTTTAGCTGTTTAGTGGTTGTTGAAATTTAGTGAGGTTTAACCTGAGATTCTGGCGTTTCGGGTAAAATAAATTTATATTAAAAAATCGATTCAGGATTTTAATGAATCGATATCACGTTATCCAAGCTAGAATAGATTTTAATCGATAATCAAAACCCACCCCTATACCTGAAGCACTGAAGTAAGCCATAATGCTTGTAGAATGCATACTGGCACTTTCTAAAGCTATTCTGCATTTCAACAAAGGGGACGTCAAGTTCATACCTGAACACAAGAGCTATATGTTTGTTCACTGGATTGTTTGAGCTTTGACTGAGGTTAACGCTTTTACATATTCAAGGATAACAGGGCACTGAAGTATTGAGCTCATCTAAGTATTCCCTGTTATACATGAATTGTGAAGGCTTTGGGAAAGAAATGAATGATAACTTTGATCAGATGTATAATTCAACTGCATCACACACATCAGACACTCATTATAGCAACAGCAATGGCATTTCAGTAGTTAATCCACCCACTTTACGCTTCAGGGAGTTCAACCTACGCTACCTACACATGAGATAATTAAAATGCTTCTAGACATTACAGGAAAACAGCAAAGAAGCACATGTATTGGATAACTTCATAATTTGTTTCCTAGATTTATGTCATTCAGACTCCTGTCACTGCAGCTTGTTGTGATTTGAGCCATTACAGTTAGAGACTGTACCTTCTGTTGTTTCATTCATTAACATCCAATGCAACATATTTGGTAATATTCCTGAGACTTTTAATTTTAACTGGATTGTGTGTGTGTGTGTGTGTGTGTGTGTGTGTGTGTGTGTGTGTGTGTGTGTGTGTGTGTGTGTGTGTGTGTGTTTTAAGTTATAACTGACTGACTGTCACAGTAGTGGACCACTGTCTTAGACCAGTTTGTGTTATAGTTGACCAGTAAACTTGATTCTCATCCTGTTTGTTTACAGGTTGGATAAAGGTATGTCATGGATACTTTCTGAAATTCTGAAAATGTATTTCCACATTTATTGCCCATGTTCTAACACCCCCACACCATTTGAGGTCTTTACTCTTAGTCAGGTCCAACCCAAACAAAGGTTGATTAATCACTACCTCCCATCATTAATACATATTAAATTAGGGCTGAAGGTCAACCTTTTTGAAATGTAATGTTTCTTCAGTTCACAAAGACACTCTGTATTCAACAAACATTGACACCTTTAATATGAAGCACTTTCACAGCCACTTTTTCTTATTGACCACTTTCCAACTTGGCAGGCATACAGTTATTAAGCCATAATAAATAACAGCAGGCTTTTCCCGTAGGCTGTCCTCAGTGCCATTGGTGATGAGAATGCAGTGGAAACAAGAATGCATGTGGGAAATAATGGAGTATTACACATAAAGAACCCAGTGTATATTGTTGTCTTTTCTTTTTTTGGCATATATGTAGGTTCCAATGGGTCACTAAATCAAACAAAGACACAAAGGTAAAGAGTGACTAAAGTGCCTAAGATCTACAGATAGACTGCCTCACAGATGTAATTTTTCATTGTATAAGCTCACTGACAAATGAGCCTAGATGATCGCTGGGAATTTGTGCAAGGCAATTGATCATCTCATGGAGCTACGCCAAACCTGCATGAAAATCATGATCTATTGTCTCAAGTAGTGTGAGGAGAGCAGTTAGTATTTGAGACCCTAATTGGTTATCTAAATCTTCATTGTTCACTTGTTTAGAAGACAATATTTTATGGCACTGCTTGATCCTGTTTGTGCAATCAAAAGTATGAACACAAATAGCAAGATGGCTGTGCATTCATTTAGCTTCTCAGAATAAATAAAAGAAATGAGTAATAGAGATACCTTAGTGCACCACACCACTTTAGCTTCCATAATTGTGGTCATAACTTATTTCAGGCATTTCATCCCACACAGCAACCTACCTGATGGAGTATTACTTCAGTGCTCTGCTTGAGCCACAATAACCCTTATTCACAGTTGTACTCCTGTTGTATCTCATGAATGCTTTTAGTGCACTACGTAATGTACATGCTTATTTTATATGCACGGTCTAGTGTGCATTATACATTTTGTCACCTTGCGATGTGCATGTTTGGCCCCACTGCCCCATTCTATATCTGTATTCTGTGTTACAAGGTGATTTATTGGCTTGTTTGTGCACATTAAAAATATTAGAGTATCATTCTGTAAATGTGTGAATGAGTAATACAGGTTCAAATTTTTGTTACACTGCACACAAAGAAACAGCATTTTTTTTCTTTTACAGATTGTAAAAAGACGTGGAAGATAGAAAGTTTTGCATTAATATTTATAAGCTACTCTAAGCTTGTGTACTGTAATTGAATACCATTTCCCCATATATGTGGCTTTTAGTTTCAGTATGTGTTTTGGGGTAATGAGTTCAAGTGACACATTTTCACATTATGCCCCTCATAAATCTCTCTGTCACAAAGAGCAGTTTTACATTAGTGCCACTTTGATTATTCTGTGCACTTTTGCAGATTTAAATTAACTACCTGCCAGATTTCCAGCAACACTCAGGTACGCTACATAAAAATTCAGCTCATAGTGTTTTGTTGTTATATGAGTGCAAGACAGATATCTTTTGGTTTATCAAAGTGAGCCTAAGATTACTGATTTTATTCTAGTTAATGATTTTGTCATGGTCACCATTATCTAACTTTATTCATATCAGTTCCATCAACAAGTGTAAGAATCCTTTTAGCTTGAAACTTTATCTCCTTCATGAAAATGTGGTAAATGGTAAACGATAAATGGACTGGTTCTTGTATAAGCGCTTTTCTATCCTGCATCAGGACTCAAAGAGCACCATACAATAGAAATGTATGCAAATATAACACGTCTCATTCACACACACACACACACACACACACACACACACACACACACACACACACACACACACACACACACACACGCAGAGACACACATTCATCCAAGCACTTTCTTCTGTGCTAAGTGCCTTCTATCTGTCTTCTATCTGCGGCATGCATTTGCTGCATCCCAAAGACGAAACTGGTTTAGGTTACCGTAATAGTTGCTAGTGGAACCAATAAGATCACCTTTTAGTTTCCCTATACTTTCCTATGGTGTGCAAAATATTAGTAATCCCCCCCAAAACAACAAAAAACAGTTAACTTTTTTTTATAATAAAAAGGTTTTTTTGATTTTTTTTTCATTATTACCATTGTCTGAGTCTCCCTTTAAAGCCAACCCTTTCTGCTTATTTATAACTCATTGTATCATTAAAGTTATTTGAGATCATTTACAATACAAAAAAATCCTTATTTATGTCATAATGCATAATCTTACTCCTACTATACCTACTCCTACCTCTGTCAAAAACAAAACTTTCTTTAGCTTCTGTCTCTTTAAGCTCCTTGATTCTTGCAAAGCCTTTTTTGTCTGATTGGCTGCCCTTGGCACTTTGTTATTATTATTTTATGCACTTTAAGGACTTTATCTACCTTGCATCCACACCTACAGCCGTCTTTTAGAGTCAGCAATTAACATGCATGTCTTTGGGCTGTGGGCGAAAGCTACAGCACCTGGAGGAGAGAGACAGGGGGAAAAAGATCAACTGCTGTCTTGTTGTCTTGTGGGTTCTTGTAAAGGCTAAACGCATTTAACTAAAAACAAAAGCATAACTGCAATGGGGAAAACAATCACTGGGGAATTAGGAGCACTCAGGGGCTGAGTTTTTTTTCTCCCCAGGGACTTGCCTTATTATTTGAGCTGGCCATGTTTAATATGAACATTAATCGCTGTAACAGTTTATAAACCATCACAAGTACACAAGTACACTCTGTATCACACCTCATATCAACTGTCAAAGAAAGTCATGGAGGGGTGATGATTTTGGCTTTTTTGTATGTTCATCATGGGGTGTGCTTATATTTCCACACACTGCTTCTGCATTTTAGTTTAGTTTTTTTTTGACGGAACCTTTAAAAACTCATGAGAGAAACTGATCTATCTAAAAGACGTATTTAAAGCCACATACATATTTTTTTTTTTCTTTTGCAAGGTTTAATGACAATATAAGAGACTTCAAAATACAGAATAGACAGTAAGATAAGAGGGTATATGGGGAAAAAAACAGTATTTTATTGCATTTGTAGTGGATTCAGATTGCGTCATACTTTTCTAAGCCTCATGAAGATGTTAATTATATCTGCTGGTTGTAGGCTCATTACAAAATGTAAATGAACTGCCACTTTCCCCCCTCTATGTTATGGCAAATAATGTGGTCTGTCTGACATTTTTCAAATAAATCTAATATAAAGAAAGGAGGGTGGGTGAATGGTTGTCAATGGGGTTGAGGGGGTGGGCTGGGTGGAGGTTGCTACCCCTTTTTTCTCTAGTAAACTTTGGTTATTTGCTGATTCCCTCGCCTTATTAAAAATAAAATGAAGATTACTGTAGTTTGGGGCTAGAGTGCACATCACAGTATTTACTTTCAATTTTTAATTGTAACATCTAGTGTTACATTAGTGAATGAGTATTTAATTGGCATCACTTATATACAGGGAGTGCAGAATTATTAGGCAAATGAGTATTTTGTCCACATCATCCTCTTCTTGCATGTTGTCTTACTCCAAGCTGTATAGGCTCGAAAGCCTACTACCAATTAAGCATATTAGGTGATGTGCATCTCTGTAATGAGAAGGGGTGTGGTCTAATGACATCAACACCCTATATCAGGTGTGCATAATTATTAGGCAACGTCCTTTCCTTTGGCAAAATGGGTCAAAAGAAGGACTTGACAGGCTCAGAAAAGTCAAAAATAGTGAGATATCTTGCAGAGGGATGCAGCAGTCTCAAAATTGCAAAGCTTCTGAAGCGTGATCGTCGAACAATCAAGCGTTTCATTCAAAATAGTCAACAGGGTCGCAAGAAGCGTGTGGAAAAACCAAGGCGCAAAATAACTGCCCATGAACTGAGAAAAGTCAAGCGTGCAGCTGCCAAGATGCCACTTGCCACCAGTTTGGTCATATTTCAGAGCTGCAACATCACTGGAGTGCCCAAAAGCACAAGGTGTGCAATACTCAGAGACATGGCCAAGGTAAGAAAGGCTGAAAGACGACCACCACTGAACAAGACACACAAGCTGAAACGTCAAGACTGGGCCAAGAAATATCTCAAGACTGGTTTTTCTAAGGTTTTATGGACTGATGAAATGAGAGTGAGTCTTGATGGGCCAGATGGATGGGCCCGTGGCTGGATTGGTAAAGGGCAGAGAGCTCCAGTCCGACTCAGACGCCAGCAAGGTGGAGGTGGAGTACTGGTTTGGGCTGGTATCATCAAAGATGAGCTTGTGGGGCCTTTTCGGGTTGAGGATGGAGTCAAGCTCAACTCCCAGTCCTACTGCCAGTTTCTGGAAGACACCTTCTTCAAGCAGTGGTACAGGAAGAAGTCTGCATCCTTCAAGAAAAACATGATTTTCATGCAGGACAATGCTCCATCACACGCGTCCAAGTACTCCACAGCGTGGCTGCAAGAAAGGGTATAAAAGAAGAAAAACTAATGACATGGCCTCCTTGTTCACCTGATCTGAACCCCATTGAGAACCTGTGGTCCATCATCAAATGTGAGATTTACAAGGAGGGAAAACAGTACACCTCTCTGAACAGTGTCTGGGAGGCTGTGGTTGCTGCTGCACGCAATGTTGATGGTGAACAGATCAAAACACTGACAGAATCCATGGATGGCAGGCTTTTGAGTGTCCTTGCAAAGAAAGGTGGCTATATTGGTCGCTGATTTGTTTTTGTTTTGTTTTTGAATGTCAGAAATGTATATTTGTGAATGTGGAGATGTTATATTGGTTTCACTGGTAAAAATAAATGATTGAAATGGGTATATATTTGTTTTTTGTTAAGTTGCCTAATAATTATGCACAGTAATAGTCACCTGCACACACAGATATCCCCCTAAAATAGCTAAAACTAAAAACAAACTAAAAACTACTTCCAAAAACATTCAGCATTGATATTAATGAGTTTTTTGGGTTCATTGAGAACATGGTTGTTGTTCAATAATAAAATTATTCCTCAAAAATACAACTTGCCTAATAATTCTGCACTCCCTGTACATATAAATGGCCCACCCTGTACAATACCTATTGAACATATTATTGTTGCACTACTGTACGTACTATTCTGTTAGGTACTGTCAGCATTAATAGATTTGTATCTAATAATCCTGAAATCACCCTGTCCTCCTTTACAATCAGTACTCATTTATATACATCATATTATTTATATTGATAAATATATTCATATCAGTCTTTTATGAATTTCTATACCTGTATAATAAATCTATCCATCCATAGGCGTAACTTTGTGTTGAACATTGGGTGGGGGGGGGGTTAAGATCTCTGTCTTAATAAATAAATAAATAGATTTGTTTTAAACGCAAGAGGACCACCAGCATTTTTGCTTGTCGGCTCTCCACTGCAGTATTCAGAATCAGAATACTTTATTAATCCCTAAGGACATTATTGCACACAGCACATTGCCAACCCCCCTCCACCCAAATGCATTATCCGTCAGCCCCCTTCCCATATATACAGCACAGTGTTAACGTCAAAGTTTGCCGTGATTTATGGTGGCAGAGGCATGAACTGCCCCAGTCAACATAGCTCCTGGGATAACTCAGGCACACAAACCCCTCCACTATGATAAGATTCTGCTGTAAATTTGCTGTAATTTTAGCACACAGGTTTAAGAAAATATTTTCATAATGCAGAGAAATGACATTTCCTCTTTTGTTCACAGAAAAAAAAAACTGCAAAAGGGAGAGCTTCAGATTTAAGGGTGGGAAAAGTTGTGCCTTAGGTTGAGAAGCAAAAACAAATAAATAAATAATTCTGAATATTTCTGAGCTCTAATTTTTCTTCGATCCAATCAGAAAAATAACAGTTGTTTATACATCCTAATGGATAAGTTGTGTCTAAGTGCCATCTTACAAAGCAGTGTTAAATGGACATTATATTAAACAAGTCTATTAATCAGAGATAAATAAAAACAAAATAAATTTAATTATCAGCTTTGTGTTTCATTTATTTTCTTAACCGCTTATCCGATTCAGGGTGAGAGTGCCGGAGCCTACAGCAACTGATGCAGGGCAAGAGACAGCTCAGTGTTGAGTTTTTAAATGATGAAACACTGGAATGCATTTTATTGCCAATATGCAGCTGGTAAGGACCTTATAAGGAGTTTACATTTTTGATACTATGGTCACTGCAAATACTTGGGTCACCAAAAGTATCACTAATATGTGTGCAATGGAAAATCTTATTAGATGAAGATGAGATTGTAATCATAACACGTCCTCTCTGTATCAATATTCAGCACAAAAATTGTATTAACCCCAAGTCATGCAATCACTAATAAACCCTATACAGGATTGAAAGTAGGTAATAGTCTCGATTCACCCATAAAGGGACTTCACGATCACAATTCTGAGGTAAATTTATGCATATTCCTAATACACTGTATGTATTAAATGCCAAAAAAGTCAAAGAGGATTATTGCACTATTAATGTGTGCCTGTGAGCAGACAGCAGGCAGTTGTGAAGGACAGAAGAGTCTTCGGGGCTTACTTGTCCATTCACTTGTAATTTTAAATGTTTAATCCTTAATGACCACCACATTATATTTGTTTTATTATCTGTGAGCATATTATCTTATTGGATAAGTCCTGATTAAAGAAACATACATATGGTATCAAAGCACCCAAAGGTTCTGCATATACTTATTCAGCAATTGTTGACAGCCTAACACAGCACTTCAGGCAGGATCTTATACACAAGAGAATAGGATAACCTCTTTCAAGGTTTGAGAGATAATTATATATTATTATACAGTAGGTCAGGCAGTGGGGTGGGATCCAGACAGTGCCAGGTGGTTAATACTAGGGTCGCAGTTGGGTCATGTTGACTGAATGCCAAGCCAATGTAAGCAAGATGACTTTAAAATACTAAACTCTTAGAATATTTAATAGAAAGCATAAATGAAGTCCAAGGGCATTTATTGTATTTTAGTTGTGATGTTTCAAAAAATCTGCTATTCCCGTACATTTCTGTGTACATTTGTATTTAGAGTATTTGCTTTCTTGTTACATGCTTATCTTGTAACTTTTAATGCATGAAGACATTTTGATGTCTGGATTTGTTCCCTCTATATACTCAGATGTCACTGCTTCATGATACATAGAAAATAAAGATGCAATTAAATATAAAAATATAGATCGATAGGTATTGATGCAAATACAAGCACACATTTTCTGTAAACAGATAGTAATTAACATTGGTTCATATTACATATAAATTTCAGTCAGTTTTTAAATTGACTTAGAAAAAGCTTCATTATTTCTAATACTAGCTGGTATTTGACTATTTTTGTTCTTAATCACAGAATAAATTATTGTCTGGGGGACATATTATCAGATATATACCTTGTATTCATTTTCACTGCCTACACATGTAACTTCTTGACCTGCTTAGAGGATGGAAACAGAAAATAACTGATGCTCTTTACGATTTTAACTTTGTTTAGTGTCATTTTATTTGTGTTATCAAGTAAGGTTTTTATACGTGAATCATATTAATAGGTAGAGATATTTTACTAAGGTCAATTAATGTTTATATTGTACTCATTTGTTTGACCTACACAAAAGGCATTGCACCAAAAGGATATATGTTTGAAATGTATAGCACTGGTTTTAGATAACTTAATAACGGCCATAAATTAACTAAATCAAAAATGATATGTTTTAAAACTGCACGTTTAAGCATGTGCACACACAGACACAAACAAAAGAAAGAAATGAACAAGATTTATATTAGAAATGTTTCTTGCAGCAAATCTAGATGTTACTCTGTACTCAGATTGTCTGCCTGTCCCCTAATAATTTCACACTGGTCTTGACTGTGAGCATTGTTAATGACATTATGGATTCTTTTACCCTTTGTCCCGTCACAACTAAAGATTAAATTAAAATCTTTAGCTAAACCTGACCTAATTCCAACCCTTTAACCCCTTGTCCTAACCCTTATCCAGTCACTTGAAGTTGTGAGCACTATGCAAAGTTTACTTACAATGCAAAAATGTTATCACCAAAAAGGACTTCAAACTATGTGTCCAGTCAAATACAGCAAACAATACATACAATACATATAGGCACAAAGAAAAGGAAGGTCATTTATCATTCTGAGTCTTTTTCAAACCTATCACAGTAAAATGGTAAGAACCAAACACCAGTGAAACACCTGTTATCTTTTTTGCTTTAAAAAAAATCCAATTGTTTTGGTGTTTTTCACTTTCATCCATTTTTGCATTCATAAAGCATTTGGAAAGGAAGCATCTGTGGTCTCCACAACACCAGTGATTATTGGATTTATCTTCTTGTACATCCCCCAAATGCTTTTACATTAAATTTGTGCACAACATTCACAGAATAGGAAACAAAAATAACACAGCATACATACTAATCCACAAGAAATAGAAACTTGTTATTGGAAAAGTTTTTTCAAACAACAGTGTCACTTGCATTATGTACCCTTCAAACAAACTGTAGCCTGGAACGAACAGCTTATAAAACAAGCTGTAATATTGACTTCGCCATCATTTAAAAAAAATTCTAGTATCACTTCATCACATTACACATACTGAATCTGAATAATAGTAGAAAGTACAATTGACCACACATCCACTGTGATATTTGACTGTAATTAAATATGCTGGTAAGTCAAGCTGAAACTGGTACTCATTGTTGAGATAATGACCAAAGGTACTCTAAGCTGCTCCTTTATTTCCCAAAGGGTCACCACAGTGTATGGATCCACGTATTTGATCTGGCACATATTTTACGCCAGTTGCCTTTTCTGATGCAACCCTCCCATTTTAAGAGTACACTAACTTGTGAATCCTGAGTCTGTTTTTTTTTTTGTCTTCTCCTTGTCTCAAAATTGAAGGTCTTTCCCATGTTAGGTAAATGTGTTAACCACAGTGTGAATTTCATCAAATATAGCAAAAATGCAAATGGGCAGACACTGCTGGAATATTTTCTGATTCTGGCAAATAAGTTCAGACCTTTTAGTTAATTTAGTATAATAAAGAAAACAGAATTTGTATTATTTCACAGTAATTTTTAATAATCAGTTTACTCTGGTGTTCAAAGAACACCAAAAACCAACCCTATTTAACCCTCATGCTTTTACTTTAACGTACATGGACTACCAAATGGGGCCCCTGGGGGACCACAAGGACAAATTACTTTAATAAGCAATCTTTCCCAGCTGTAAACCGTGGCCTCATACTTGTTCTCACCAATTGCCCCAATCTCACCCAGTGCAAAGTAAGTTTGTTGCTCAATAAAGCAAACAGAATCACATTATCTGCATAAAAACAGACGAGATCCTGAGAGATCCTAATTACAGCTGTGCAAGACTGGAAACAACTAAAAATAAAAAAGCTAAACGCACACTACAGACAGTTATAGCACACAGTTTGTCTCATGCACTGCACGGGGGAGCAAAGAGTTGTTAACTTCCTCTCTACGTTTAATGGCCAAAAGTAACACCTTTTTTTAATACAAAAATTACTTTGTAATTAAAAACATTAAATTTTTTCAATGGTTAACTATAAAAAAAACCCTGGATATCTCACTTATTAAACTAAGTATCTTTTGTTTGTTTCTTTTTAACATCGCACAATGTTTTTTGCCATTTTCTGCATTAAAGAAATCTAAAGTTTACAAGAATAAAATTTCCTTGGACACTATATTTATTTTTGATGTGAACAAGTTTAGTTATTCAACGATAACTGGATGCACTGCTGCAGCAATTTTTCAAAACTTGATCGTAGCAAACGGCTTTTATGTACGAAACCATGATATCAAAAAAACGTTTTCTATTTAAATTACAAATATAATCCTCCTCCATAACCATATCACTCCATGCTACCAACCTAAATGAGTTGATTATAAATTAGGCTGAATCGCAGGCAACTAATTGCACTATGTGATTAAGGCCAGACTTCTAATGAATGATCAAATGACATAATTATTATTCCCATTAGTCCTGCCACCGAGTATATCACTCTGTGTGCAGAAGGGCTTTTAAATGTTTGGTCATTGCAGGCACAATGTTTCACTCTAAAGCTGAAATCAACATGATTACATAATCTAACATCAGAGCTGAAGCCACACTGATAAATATGCCTCTTACTTTATTAGATAAATTTAGAAAATCTTTTGCAAACTTGACATTGGGTATACTTGTTCTTCCTATTTAAGTGTAATACATACATGAAGCATTACTAATCTGCTTCATTCAACAATGTCTCCAACGCACGAATGGAGACAACACACACCAGTGTGACTCTTCAGATAAGTGGAAACTGTAATAATTATGGTGCTTTAAAGTTAGGTTAAAAATGGTTATGCAAGCATATTTTCTGACAAAACATTTTACTTAAAGTGTTGCACAGTAATATGTTGGCTAGCACTGTTGCCTCACACCAAGAAGGGCCTTTAAATGCACTGGTTCTCTGGGGCCCTTCTGTGTTAAGCTTTCACAGTCTCACACTGCCGGTGTGGGCTCTCACAGGGTATTACAGTTTTCTACCACAGTCAGAAGACATGCATGTAAGGTTAATTGGCAATTCTAAATTGATTTGTGTAAGTGGAAGAAAATGGATGGGTCTTTAAAAATAAATGTATCAGTGTGTGTGAAGACAGCCCTAATGTGTGCAATGTGTGAGGAGAAATTGTTCCTAGGAGGTTAAAATAAAATTACAACAACATGAAGACATCTACCTCAGAATCAGAGTGGGAATTAATTATCATATTTTGGGTAAATAAAACTTGTAGATCACAGAAATACTGATTGTCTTTCCGATCTTCATTTTAATAAGGCTTAATGATATATGTCCCCCTCAAATCAGTTCTTCCTTAACATGTCAGACTTTAAATTCTGTTGTTGATCAAAGGGGCAGAGACACGCCATTTTATTTATTTATTTTTATAGGCTTTATCCTTCAAGCTCAGGTCTTCTACCAGAGGCCTGGGAGCTTACATGTGCTTTTGCTAGGACTGTGCTCTTTTGGACAGAGCTCTCGGATGTTCTTCCGTGGATCTGGTAAAGCCACTTGCCCGGTTTGTGTGTGACTGCCCCTAGTGCTAAGATTACCAACTGTTGCCTTTACCTTTCACTCTTCTCGAGCTCCTCTCTCTGCCCTTGGTACTTCTCCAGCTTCTTGTGTTTCTTCCTTCTGATGTTGCTATCACTTGGCATAGCTACATCTATCACTAGGGCTGTTTTGCTCTTCTTTTCCACCACTACTATGGCCCGTTGGTTAGCCATCACCAGTTTGTCCATCTATATCAGGATGTCTTACAGGATTTTAGCTTGGTAAATGTCAAGCATTCTCCTGGGGCATTTGACCTCGGGACTTCCAGGCCATACTTAAAACAGATGTTCCTATATAATATGCCAGCCACTTGGTTATGATGTTCCACATATGCCCTGCCTGCTAGCAGCTTCATGCTGTCATTATGTGCTTGATTGTGTCAGGGGCATTTTTGCACAACCTGCTCCTGGGGTCTACCCTAGTTTGGTAGATCCAAGCCTCTGTTGAGCTTGTTCTCAGAGCTTGTTCCTGTGCTGACATGATTAGTGCCTCTGTGCTTTCTTTCAGTCCAGCTTTGTCCAGACATTGGTAGGATTTCTCAATATCAGACACTTCTTCTGCCGGTGGCACATACTCTGCAAGGGCCTGTCCTTCAATGATGGTTCCTCTCCTTGCTCCTCTCTTTTCCTGGCTTTCTTCTGTCTGAGATATTTACTAAGCAAACTACCATTTGTGGCTATCCGTCTGATGTACTCAAGTTGTTGTTTCTTCCTGACACTCACTAATTCTCAGCCTCCCTCCTTCCGCTTAATGTACAGCTTCAGGTGATGTACTTGGGGTGAAATCCACCATGCATGGTACGGAGCTTCCTTCTGTTGATGTCAGTGGCTTCTAGATCCTCCTTTGGCCAGCTTATTATCCAGACATGGTATCTGATGATCTGAGTTTTGACTGCCTTCCCCCTTTTTGTTACCATCCGACAGACTTCTTCTCTAGTGTGAATGACATTCTGATGTCAGTGCTGTTGATTCTATGGGTGTGGTCCTAAAAAGGCTCTTTAGAGTCCTGTCGATCTTGTAGTCCTGTTGATATAATTTTTCTTTTGTGTGCAGAACAACCTGTAAACAGCTTCATTCTGTCAGACTGTATTTGCATCTCCTTGCTGTCTTTGGGTGTGTTTTCTCACTTTGGAGCATTTGTTCCCCATGTGTTCATAATTTTGACAAATTGCATACTTTCATTGTTTTGGTTTTGGTTTTGTTTTGTTTGTTTTCTGGTGTTTTTTTTTCTGGGTTGCTGTGAGCTGACATCTCAGGGCCAGTGAACATTTGTCTTTGATTTAAAAAGTTACAATTTCATGATAATACATGATAGCATGGAAAAACATCAAAGCGTGGCTATATTTCTGATAATAAAATAAATATTTCAATATTTCACAATATTTCCCAAATTGACAGATAATTGTTATGTTGCAAGATGCACACAACCTTTCTGACAGTAAATATAGAAGCCATTCTATTACACATTGCTATCATTCTAGTTGTTGTGCCACAAAAACATTTTTTGTGCCCATATGTCAAGTCCTGTATGCCAAAAAAATCAGGATGTCCTACTGTTTTCGGTCACATTGATAAGCACACAAACCAGCATGCTTTATAGTCACTTAGCCAGGCATACAAACGGCAACAGGGTTAAGTTCAAGGTGCAATGTAGCATATCCCATTTCTGTGCATTATGCATACAATACTACAGGATTTTTAAGCACAGCTGCATTATGTACGGAAAGTAAAAATAAAGACAAGCGAGCAAGGATATTGAAATATACAAAAAGCGCAGGTGTATTACATGACTGTATTGCATGTAGGGTAGGTCCTGCTGTTTAGCATTCTGACTGTCATAACTTCTGAAAACACTTAATGGAAACACTTACTGGAACTAATGGAACTAGGCTATTATTAATGCACCTGTGCTTTCCTTATTGTGTCGAGTCAAAATGTCTGCGGTTAAAAAAGGTTGGGGAGGAAAAGATTTCTAGTAAATGTGTAGGTATAGGTAATTCTTACACAGTCCAAACATAAAAGAACAAAACAGAAAGCTCTATAGAGACAGAAGTGCATTCATCACATTTTTAGACCTCAGGGTTGTGCATTTCGGTAGTGCTGCATGTAAATAGAACACTCCACAGGATACCTTTTAAGAAAACATCCAGCAGGTGGTAATAGTCTGCACTGCAAAATATAAATACAGTGGCATTAACTGCATAATTGGAACTTGTTGAATCATGATATCTTATTCTGGAGGCCAAAACATTTGGTGCCTTGTGTGTTTTTTGGATTAATGTGAATACTTCTAGCAATCATCAAAGCTGTGCCTGCATTTACAGCATGGCGCTCCTTTGCTACCTCTAAAGTAATGTTAAACAATGGAGCAATCTTACTATATTTCATAGAGATATCGACCACAGATACACAGGGATAAGAATCCTCCACAAAATCTGCAAATTATTATTTTTAAACAGTTCCAGCATTGAAAAATGTAGTAGTATTGTTAACACCATCAGTTGGAGAGCACAGAAATACACATGCAAGGTTTTCTGATTACAGTTAACAAGCTGCGTCTGTCGTGTTAGTAAATTACCCAAAGCTGAATATCATGTCTTAGTTTGTGACCTTGCACTAAATTGCACATAAACTGAGCATGTCATATTCAGGTGACTGCACCTGTGTTTAGAACAGCACAACTTTTGTCAATCACTTATAAAACTAACCATAACTTGTTTTGTATTTTACATACCTTTTAATGCATAATGGGAAAAATGTACATCAGTTATGTAACTTCATTAGCCTTTTGAGAAGTAAAAAAACAAACAAACAAACAAAAAAAAGCCAAGTGGCAGAGGAAAGGAACATGAGCTGTATTTGCTGGCTTTTTGAAACATGGATCTGGACCATTGACAGGTGGTTGGAAACTGTGCTACCTTGATAATGAGATTCAGGAAGGTCTTTGCTAGTAACTCAGCCAGAGGGTTTACCCAGGCTTATCTGCAAGCTGTACCACACTGAGGGAGAGAGAGAGAAAAATAGAAGGAAAATGGGAATTTTGGGATAGACACTTGTCTTTCACAGTAAACACTTGTGATGAATATTGAACATTGCTTCCAGTTTTAGAACATTAATCACATTTCTAAGTTGAGTAAGTGACAATTTCAGCCTCATGGGACCATCTGGCTGTGGTAAAGCATTGCCTGCAATTATAGAGTAATAAAAAGATAATATGTAGGTGTTGAATTTCTTACTTTTGAATTATTAGTGCATAACCTGGACAAGGCAAGTTCAGTTTATTAAAATTTGTTATATCATATTTTAGATAGATACAGTATTAAAGCATGGTCTGCCAAAACACTGTACTTTCATATTAGCATATCATAGTTGCCAGTTGGTGACAAAAGAAAATGCCAAATTTTCTCACGAAAGGCTCGTAATTATTGGTGGGACAAAACATTGATAAGCTGACCATTATTAATATATGAGACACCATAAATCGTTCCCCTGTGTAATTTAACTTGCTGGAGTCACCAGTTCATGAGTCCTTCTCATGTTGCCCTCAACTGAATGAGGGTAAAGTGCAAGAAAGTAAAGTAACTTTCAGTGACGAAGAGGAAATTCACAGGGGAGAAATGACAGACACTTTGAATACATTGGAAAGCATATCAGAAAGCCCATTAAATACATGGACACAACAAAACTGACCAGTGAAAATAATAAACACACTGGTACCATGCAGTGGAAATACACACACCTGCTTTTGCCTTTTTAGGAGTAATTTTTCTTGTCAGTAAAACATATGCTGTGAGTCATTGATGATTTTCTTGCAGTATATCTTCTTGCAGAATTGCCATTTTCATAGCATTGTTACCAAAGTGTTGTGATAATATGTACTGTGGGGAATTTAAGGTTGTATTACAAAGAGTATTGAGATGACACAAATTTAATAAGAAGACCTGTTCTAGGTTTGAACCTGATGATCTGCTGAGAGTTTGCATATTCGACCTGTGTCTCTGGATACTCCAATTTCCTCCCATAGTCCGAAGATATGCATGTTAGGTTAATTGGTGATTCTAAATTGGCAGGAGGTGCAGAAGTGATCATGAATGATTGTCTCTCTGTGTTAGCTATGGTGATGGACTGGTGCCTTTTCCAGGATGTTCCCTGCCTCTCGTCCAGTGTCAGCCTCAACTCTAATTGGATAAGTGGTTGAGAAAGTGGATGGATGGATGTTTCTGCAAATAACTTTTTGGTTCATTAGGTGTGCACAAACATGAACAATTACACTGTTTCACAAATGTCCATGAAATGGGGTTGTGAGTAGGGCCTCTCCCTGAAAGTCAGAGCTTTAAAGCATCAATCAAAGCCTCATATGCGTTTAATGAACCTGTTTGTTCTTTGTACTATAGGTGTCTGAGAACTAGCTGCAGCCGCTGCGAAGTGCATGCTGGCATCGGTAACTCTGTGTATGTAATCAGTAATAAAGTGTGTGGATATGCATAAGCTTCAGTATAATGGCTATACAAATGCAAACTTATTTTATGTTTGCATGACATTGCATTAAGTTTGACAAGAAGTGGCTAACAATAATTTCTTAAAGAATGAATTACTGTAATTTATTAATATATGTACACAATATATGCACCTTTTATGGTTTCACTTGTTTGTTTTTATGCATTTACAATAACAACAAATCAAAATGATAAAAATGAAAAGAACAAACGTTTAAATGATCATAGAGAACCACTGAATACAGTTAAGCTGAAAAAGTTCTCATTGACAATAAGCAATGATTTTCACTAAACTGGACAAATGTGAAGTTGTTGACTAAAATATTTCCTGTGATAATGGATTTCCTAGACAAACCCCTGACATTAGATTTTTTTTTCTTTAACTGGACTAAAAAAATGTCCTTGTTGGCATGACTCCCCAGGGAGACCAGAGTGATGGATGGAATTCAGTAGCAAGTGACTCTGCCAAAACCACCTGCTCATAGTTTTGGTGTCAGGTTGTTGATGTGATGTAACCTTGCCTCGATAAAATCAAGGGCACCATCCACTTATAAAGCCCACTTAAAATGTAACCAACCAAGCTACCAAATTTTTTTGTGTTCTACATGACTTGGAAGTTAAATTATAATGCCTGTGTAATCCTAATTGACGAACATATGAGGGGTTGCACATACCATTAAATAGGAAACAAGCTACCTCACTTGGAATGTGAAGTCCAGGCTTAGGAAGATAATTGCCTGGCTTTAGCGATGCTACTTATTCATAATAAGCATGTGAGAGTGGCAGCTCTTTGTATATGACAAATTGGTTACACCATGAATGGTATGTATCGAGAGCATTTACACAAATGTTTTCGAATTGTATTTTTTTTGGTACAATATTTATTATTGCACACAGCTCGTCAAGTATTCACACAATGATAACAGAATTCCTGGCAATTTGTTTAGGTGGCTAATTATATAATTGTACAGCTGCTACTGCTTGGTTCTTGTTTCTATGCAGTGTGCTGCTCTCTTGCTTGCTATTTTTGTCTTCCTCTTCAGTCACACTTGACAGTTGGCCAGCATCAACTACCGAACATCAGAGAAAAAAAAGTTATGACCAAAAAAAAAAGTTAAAAAAAATGTCAGCTCCAGGGATATTTAGTAATCAGGTTACAAGGATGAAGAAAGGAGATTAGATTGCCTCTTGGTTCAGTGCTCTTTTCCATGCTGCTGCTCCTTCTCTTCATATCTATTTAATTTTACATATTTATCAGGCATTATTTGTTACTCTGAGGACTATGGGCGGTGAACCTTTCTGTCTGACATGGCTGGAAATGGCACAGCGGTAATTGTCAAAAGCCAAAGCTAGAGAAGTGCATATCGCAGTGTGTATGTGTGTGTGTAAAGGAAAGGAGAGGAGGAGAGAGAAAACGAAAGGGTGGGGAGGTGCAGTGAGAAACAGGGAGGGTGTATGTGTGAGGGAGGGGTAAGGCGAGAGAGAGAGAGAGAGAGAGAGACAGCAGGAGAACGAGCGGCTCGCCTCATTCCGCTGCTTTCTCAGCATCTATTCTGTGAGAGTCTATTCTGGAGAGGAGAGCGCTACCGAACAGGCGAATAGGAGAAGGAAAAGAGGACAAAATCCACTGATCAGGGAGCATATCGAGGAAAAGAACACATAATCTAGTCTCACTGGCATGTGTTATCACCATCTATAGCTTTGGTGGAGGTCTGTGAAAGTTTCCATCCTGGGGGGACACCCTCCCCTTGTTGTGGGGACGAACAGCGGATGCTGAATTTCATTCCTGAAGGCAGGGGGAGAGCTGTGAGGACCGGCTGGATTCACTTGCATTGGAGCTGGTAGTGCGCACCAGAAGAGATCCTACAGTCTCTCGTTCTCCCTTGTCTCTCATAAACGCATTTTCCAGTAGAATACCTAACATTGTTTAGCTCTGCCAAGGTGGAATATCAGGGAGAACCAGCCCAAAAGAAATTAATCTAAACCAAGGAACTAAAGGGTAATGGATTATGCACAAATTCACTGAAGGACATCCTGCTCACAAAAAGTAAGTTCAAATCAGAAAAGGCTTTTAATTGGTTTCTGATTTTAAAAGACTTGTGGGATTTTTGCCCTTGTTGTGGAGCAGAACCAATCGTATCTCATGACAGCTTGCGGACTATAGGATTCTGGATAGTATTTCAAGGTAAGAAAACATCCGTGGCTTCTTTTATATTAAAAGCACCCTTCAGGTTTTCTGTGAAAGGGGCAGATTAGGCAGGCGAAAAGCTCAGCATGAAATATGCAGTGACGTGGGAAAGAGAAAGCACTATGAAAAAGACGGATCTTGTCTTTCATTGTATTTAATCAGTTTTACAGAAAGTGCAAAGTTAGAAAAAATGTACAACTACACAATGAGAAGCCCCGTGGCTTTCAGAGAACAAGATTGCTTTTTGTGACGGCTGTGAAAGACTACTCCCCTCTGCAGAGAAGAATGTGTCTATGTGTATCTGCATACTTGTGCATGTGTGTTTGCTGAGAGGGAAGATGCCTGCCTGCAAAGCAATTCATGCTTTGCTTCCTTGCTATATATTGGTTATCACCAGGGGAGGCTGCAAGTGGAAGGGGCATAATTGCAGTGGTTGTTTGTTCGCATCTTTGCAACACCTAGTATCAGTGAGAAGGGAATTACTTTTGTACAGTAGCCGTATTTTATTCATAAACGTGAGGGCCTCAGCATTTTAAAGGCTGCCTTATTCCTTTTATCTGGCCACAGATACGTGATTCTGTCTGGTATTACACCAGCTCAGATGCTCTACATCACACTTTCACCTTCAGCTTCTATGTATTTCTGAATCTGTTCTAGCAATGCACTTTTGTGTCTCTTTGCTTTTTCCCCAAATGTGAAAGTGATGATAAAGTGTTTTTCTGTTGATGCTCTAACTTTCTTTTTTTTTCCAGATGAAAATTTAGGCGGTGTAGGGTCTGACAGAGAGATGATCGTATATGTTTTTTCTTTATTGGAAAGAGTGAATCTGCTGCCCTCTTGATCAATACCAGCCAAGTGCATGGCTATCTCCTTTTGTAAGGCAACGGTTGAAATATTTATTGCTTGAGCATCCTGTCGGTTCCCTGAAATATTTAAAATAATTGAATAATGAATAGCCTGTCTAAGCTGTCAAAGCCCAGTTTTTGGCCTGGGCAGATGATTATAATGCCATCTCCTCATGTAACATGCCAAACAGTGACCATTAAATGCCTTTGCCTCTGGATATAAAAATTTCACAAGAAGTGTTTCTCCTCTTTCAAAACATCCACTGGGGGGGAGTGGAGCCTGATGGGAAGTTGATGACAGCTCCTGTGTATCTGGCATTGACTGCCAATATTGGCTAAAACCTCCAATTGTTCCAGTGAATGTATAGTGTGTTTATTTAGTATAGTGTGTTCTTTGCAAGCTCCTTTGACTACGATGACCTGGATGACTGAGAACCTTCACAGACGTATAGTGTGTTTGTAAGAAACTGCTCTATTGAGTGTTCTATTGAACTCGTATTTAGCGTTCATTATGCATGATGTGTGTTTGTTTACTCTTTAAAGATATGCGACCCTGTTATCTGTTCTCCCTGCTCTATTCATTTAATCCAGTGATCTATATCTGCACTATTTGTTTGTTCAATATGCAACGTCGTGTGTACATATGTGTGTAAGAGAAGGCGTATAAATGAAACGAGTTTTTGTGTGTATCTGGTATCTGTGTGGGTGTGTATTTGTCCAGAGCTCTGAGCTTCATCCCTTTTGATGTTTTATTGAGTGTTAACCATAGTAGGGCTGACGCATTCCCTCTGATATGGAGTAGCATGGTTAAAGGAACACACAGACACTGACTTTGCTCACCTTTGTATTCTCTTTAACTCTGAATTAGCAATGCTATGTCTGCCTCTTTTGGCCCTTTAGAATTGGGAAATGATTTGGTCCAGGTTGGTTCTGTATGCAGGAAGTGTGAAGGTCTGAGCATGCATGTCTGGATGTAAGCTAGTAGGGTGTATGTGCGCTGTGGGTATACAGCCTGTATGGTCAGATGAAAGTGCCTGCTTGTGAATTTAGAGTCCGTTAAGGGGCTAGTATAGAGTCAGTCTTTCCTCTATTGCTGATTCTAGCAAATGAGTCAAAGACAAGGCCCTCCATTTGCAGTGATAATCTGTATCCTCTGAATCACAGGATGGACGCAGCAGAAGGACAGAGCCCTCTTCTACACTGGGATTATCCACTGTTGCTGACAGCACAGAGACAACAAGGAAACAATGTTAATGGCAAAAATGTTGGGGTTTTGATTTATTACTCACAGGAGGACAGCTTATATCAGTATGCATGCACGCGGGTAGGCAGCTGATATCTGACACACCTGCTTCCAAATACAATAAATCATTTGCAATCATGTGCATGTGTCAGTCAGATCACATTATAAAATTGTCAAATCATGCTTAATATCTTAATATATATGTTTTTGACTGCTAGTAGTACAGTAGCTTTTACACTGAATATTTTAATTAATTTTAATAATTAAGGTTCATTAAAATGAATACTGCATGAATATCTATATTATATATTGATAAACCTTTTTAAATTAAAGCATGCCCTGGTCATGTTGCCAATTTTAGGCAGAGTAACCATTCTAGTCACTGTGGTAGTGAAAATGAACCTTTTTAGAATTCAAAAATGCTAAAATGTTGAATTCCAAATTTCCCTTTTGAAAGAAATGTTATTTCATGTGATTTTCAAGAGTTTCAAAGCTTTTTATTATTTTAATATTAGAAAAATATCCTGCATACCAAAATGGCAAAATTCAAAGTGATGGGAAAAAAGGTAAAAAATAATAACTTGCACTGCGACTTGTATAGTATCAATTAGATGTTGTCTGTATTGTTGGTATTGTGAGAGAACAGATGCAAGATTTGTACCCAGAAGCAGCATATTTTTAGCCTGTCCATTAAGGACATGGGAGAAAAATCAATGATCACAGACTGAAACACTGGGTTTCAAATTTAACTTTTTCTTCTATGACCTCTGAATACAGTTGGAAATATGCACTTTGTAAATAACAAAATAAGTTGGGTTTTTTTCCAGATTTGTTTCAACTAATTTATCCATAGATTTATTTATTATCACTAATGTTGGTAGATTTGCCTTGGTCACATTTGTAGCACACATATTGTGCAGGCCCACCCCCTATATTTCATTACAAGCTGATATGTGTTTAATGGTTAATTGCAGTCAGAAAAACATTAACATAGTCATGTTAGCCCCACATCTGTAGCATATGCACCACCAGCTCTGAAACCAGCTTTTAGAGAGGTATGGTCAAGACCAAAGCATGACAGGATATGGATGATCTGCTGTGAGCTCCTTTGAATCCCTGATGAAGCGAAACACAATATGCTCAAACAGCTGGGTCATTTATGGAAAATGCCGACTCATCACAGTCCCCTCAAAGGAGGGGAAAATAATTCAGTTTTAATAGTGTTTGCCTCACAGAGAAAAAAATATATATCTTGAATGACTTAGTTCATTACATTGACAGCTTGTTTATTTAAAAAAAGAAGAAAAAGGAAAAGTTAATGGAAGGCATATGGACAAACAGGTTACTGTTTAAACTTTACTTAATATTCTAATTAAAAGTAGCAAAATAATACTAATGTTGTCAATGCTCAAGTGTGCTGAGCAAATGCTTGACAATAAGAGGAGACTATGTTTCATTTGTTGCATTTCTTAAACAAAACAAAAAATCTTTAACATATACTTAAAAATACAGTAAGTGTATAGCTGCAGTTTGGTGATAAATGCTTGGCATTTGTTTTCTTTTGAGTTTATGTGCTAAGTGACTGCTGGTGGCAGTGTAGCCCTTTAGGGATAGTGTAACAGTGAAGGGGCTGAAGGCAGTCTGATGCAAGAGAACTGATCTCCGAACAGCCTCTACTGACAGTGACCTTGCTGTATGTGTCAGTTTGAAGAATGACCTTCCTGGACAATCTGCCGTGGGCAATGTATGTCGTATTACCTTTGGAAAGTCCCTTTTTGTGTGTTGTTGACAAGGAGCATTAGCAAGGGTCAAGGGTGATGTAGCTGGCTAAGAATTGGGGGCAGAGCATGTCGCACCGATGTGGCATTTAAGATAAAATAAAGGGGAAAAATGTTTTGGGCTAGTTCCATGACCAAAGTGATGAAATTGGTGTCTTTTTGTTACATAACGTCTTTGGGCATAATGTTTTACACTGACCCCATTTTGTAATAAAAGGAGTTGTGTCTCAGTATGTGTCACTAAGACACATGTAATTCATCTAGTAGCTATCTACCCAATAAGTGATTTATGGTGCAAACATACAAACACACCAACCAAAGCACTTAAGCGCCATTACTGACCAGTGTTGTCTTTTTTTAAGCTAATTAAGAATCATTAAATATTCACACAGTAGAACAACTTGCCTATATCCTAATGGCACACGAAGATGGATACTAGTTCTCTTTTTAGCAAGGTCACCGTTGGAACTATCCATTTTGTATTTTGCCTCCATCAGCCAATTTAGGATGTCCTTACAGTGACTTTGCCCCCCTTCATCCTTTCTTTGCACCCTCAGTTTTCAGGTCTGAAATAGGGTATTTAGAGTATTGACCACTTTGCTTTTTAGATGGCAACAAAAATGCTTCGTCCCTCCTACCAAAGTGAATGCATATTCTTTCCTTTCATGTTTATAGCCCCATTGAAAGATATATTCACATAACAGATTATTAGTTTATTATAAAGATAAGAAACAAGATTTATTCTGCAAGTGCAAATTGTGTAAAATATATTCAGTAAAAGTCTTATTGTAAAAATAACAAAAACTGAAACCTGCATTTGACAAAACCAAAAATCACTTATGCATTTAAAAGTGGCAGTAAATGATAATAGGGAGCTGTTTAAATTGTATTTTTAAACTGTGAGCTGCCAGGCTTTTGCCCAGAAAGGTTAGGTCATTACGTGCATAACAATATGCCCACTAATGCTTCACAGTTTGATCGGGATATGTCAGAGTGGAGTCTTTTCATTGTAACAATAGTGAAAATGTCAGGACATGGATGCTTTTATGCCTCTGAGGAGACTGTGGACTCTTCAACAGTACTTGTGTTTCTTACACTGGACAAGCTCCCATAACCTCGTTTTTACCAGAGTATGAAAGGCTCTCAGCAGGACAGTCGACCAGTGCTTGTTAGGGCAGGTCCTGGATCCTTGTCTCCTTTGGGCTTACAGCTGATATAGAACAAAGTACAGCTCTGATATTTGTTAGTTTCTAATGCTTTAAGGAGTCTGTGGAGAGGAGGATCCCCTATACACCTTAACACACCTTAAAATCTGGCTAAGAGCTTTTTTTGTGCTCTAGGCTTACAGAAGATTTTGCTGAGTCTTGTGAATGACTTGTGGTTTCTCGTTGGAAGTAAAATGTTACACTTAGCGAGTGCAGTTTAAAGCTGAAACAAAGAATAAAAAAAACCAAAAAACGGATGTAATATGAATCCACAAAAGAGTTATTGGCACAAATATAGTTGTTAATAGTTTCTATAATTCTTGGTCATGTGTTTTATTGGGTTTCAGAGACTAATGTCCATACAGACCATTTAATTGCTACAAAAAACACAAAAAGCCCCAAAATGATGAGATCGATTCATGTAAGGCACAAAGGTCTCATATTACACCTGCCCTGTTCTATTAAGATAGTGACAGTTGGCTGCTGTCCAATAAGCACAACGACCCAATTTCATAATAACCCTGCTCCTGAACTCCCAGAGACTGCAGTTACCTCCTGCTCCATTTCAGACTGTTACGTAAAGTGCCAAAAAATCAGGATGGTCCTGTGATTCATTGTTCCCCGTTTAATTTATTCCATTCTTTTTCTCATTTTTGTAAAAACTCAGACAGCTTTAGTTAGTTGAGAGTTGTGAGAACCTTTGTCATGCTGTGACTCTTGGGAGGGATGGAAAACACAGTAAATAGATATGAATTACTCCTGTCCCAGCTTCTCTCCCTCTTTCTTATTTCTCTGGTTCTATTCTTTTTCCCAGCTAACTCTGTGTGTTACCAGAGGTTTGACTGTCCAGTGGAAGCTCTGGAGTGTTTGAGTGAGCTGGATAGAGTTACTGAAGGCTGTACATAATCGCCTCCCTGCTGAGTGTCCTTTCATGTACAGAGGGTTGCTGTCTGGTAAATCAGTTACTTGTCTCGTGCAAATGTAGTAGACTCATATATATGAGTATTGATTTCAGGTTAAATGCTATATAACTTGACTAAGATGGCCACTGTTTCAACATGTACAGGGTGGGCCATTTATATGGATACACCGTAATAACATGGGAATGGTTGGTGATATTAAAGTCCTGTTTGTGGCACATTAGTATATGTGAGGGGGCAAACTCCTCAAGATGGGTGGTGACCATGGTGGCCATTTAGAAGTCGGCCATCTTGGATACAACTTTTGTTTTTTCAATAGGAAGAGGGCCATGTGACACATCAAACTTATTGGTAATGTCACAAGAAAAACAATGGTGTGCTTGGTTTCAACGTAACTTTATTCTTTCATGAGTTATTTATAAGTTTCTCTTTGTTCACAGCCATTGACATGTCGAAGAGGTTAACACGTGAGGAGCGGATCGAAATTGTGTTGATATCTGGTGAATGCAGTAACCGGGTCATTGCAGCAGATTTCAATGCAAGACACTCTACGAGACCACCCATCTCCCATGCTACAGTTAGCAAACTGCTTGCTAAGTTTTGTGAAACTGGTTCAGTGTTGGATTTGCCAAAATGTGGACGCAAGAAAACTGTCACTAATGAAGAAACATCAGTGGCTGTCCTAGCTTCATTCAGCGTAGCACTCGCCGCATGTCACTGGAGAGTGGCATTAGTCGAACATCCCTTCGGCGGATATTAGCTACTCACAAATGGCACCCTTACAAACTCCAGCTACTGCAGCATCTCAACGAGGATGACCCAGATCGGCACACAGAATTTGCAGAATGGGCAAAACAAAAATTGGAACAGGACCCTCAGTTCACGCAGAAGATTTTGTTCAGTGATGAGGCAAACTTTTATGTGAATGGTGAAACAAACAAAACCACCACTATTGGTCCGACACTAACCCACATTGGATGGATCCCTCCAAGACTGTTGGAACAACAAAAGTGATGGTTTGGTGTGGTATATGGGGTACAACGATAGTGGGTCTATTCTTCATCAATGGAAACCTCAAGGCCACTGGATATTTGAAATTGCTACATGATGATGTGTTTCCCTCTTTGTGCACTGAAGCTGGCACGTTCCCTGAGTTTTTCCAGCAAGATGGTGCACCACCACATTATGGGTGCCAGGTCCGAGCATTCCTAGATGAACAGTTTCCTGGAAAGTGGATTGGTCGTCGTGGGCCAGTTGAAAGGCCCCCAAGGTCTCCCGATCTGACCCCCTTAGACTTTTATCTTTGGGGTCATCTGAAGGCAATTGTCTATGGTGTGAAGATACGAGATGTGCAGCACCTGAAACTACGGATGCTGGATGCCTGTGCTGGCATTTCTCCTGCGGTGTTGCTATCAGTGAGTGAAGAGTGGGAGAAGAGGGTTGCATTGACAATCCAACACAATGGGCAGCACATTGAACACATTTTATAAGTGGTCAGAAACGTGTAAATAACTCATGAAAGAATAAAGTTACATTGAAACCAAGCACACCATTGTTTTTCTTGTGACATTACCAATGGTCACCATGGTCACCACCCATCTTGAGGAGTTTGCCCCCTCACATATACTAATGTGCCACAAACAGGACTTTAATATCACCAACCATTCCCATGTTATTACGGTGGATCCATATAAATGGCCCACCCTGTATATATAGACCCATATCTGTTCATTTATTGTACAATTTTAGATCTAGAGATTTAGAATTTTAGATATTTTTGAGAAACTACATCCTGCGAAATATCAAGCTGCTATGAAATGAGAGCAAATGAGAATCTTTGTTTTTACTTAAATTTGTTATCTGTCGGGGCGGTCTGCCTCTCCCCACCGCAGGGAAAAGGGTAACACCACCTGCGTCTGGGTGCAGTTCCCCCCTCCAGGGGCAAGGGTACCTAGACCCGGTTCGTAGAGTACGCTTGGGGAGTGTGATCGTGTGTACAGCGTCTCTTTATGTCTGTCTCCACGTTGGTTGAGTGTGGAGTGAGTGCATATGAGAGCATGAGGGTGGGAATGGATGTTTGTGTCTGTGTGTGCCTGTATGTCTGTGTCTATATGTCAGGTTGGGTATCAGACGCCACCTCTCTGGGGACATCTCAGGCCCTCCAAGGTTTGGAGGCCTATCTCCCCCCACCACCACTTCCCCTGCCAGTGGCGGACTCCCTCAGATATCGGTGCGTTGGTGGTTCTTTGTGTCTGGGGATGGGCGTCCGGGTACACACCGGCTCACTCCTTGGCGGCCGCTTATCGGGGCCTGGAGCCTGGGGCTCGCTCGGGCCACTTCGGAGGTGGGGTGCCCCCGGCCTCTCAGCCTGGGGCTCGGTCACTCAGGTACAGCTGGCTGCCGGCGGAGCTCACGGGCACGTCACTGCAACTCCCCCTGGCTTCTGCTCCGCGGCTGCTGAGTGAGCCCTCATCTGGGACTCTCCTCAGCTCTTACTGGGACAGTGGCGCAGCTGCCCCTCTGTTGGTCTTCCTTGGTCTCTTGTGTTCTGGGGGCCTCTGGATGTCTGGAGTTTTGATCTCCTCCATACCTGCTTCATACCCTGGAGGACGGGGCTGTGGCTCCCCACACTCCCTAGCAGATCGTTACATGGAGAAACCTTTGGAATGCAAGCATGCTGATCCACACAGGTATGCTCACAGGTGTACACACGGGTATTCACAGATGCGGACTACAGCTTTCTTGGCTGCTGCCTCAAAGCACATTGTGCGCTGTCTATCTTGCGTGCTGCACAATATTGTTTATTATTTAGTATCTACTGATATCTACTGCTAGCTAGTTTATTGTGATGGTGCCGTTTTTTTATTATGTTGCTCTTTGTTGTTTGCTTTCTCTTCTGTTTTTTTTTTCTCCATACAGGTGACCCAGGTGTTTTGTTTTTTTTTGTTTGTTTTTTTTTCTTTCTTCCCCCCTTCTCACCGTCTCTTCTCCCCTTTGGTTTTCTTTCTCTCCCTCTCTTTCTTTCATTCTTTCTCCCTGTCCTATCCCCCAGTCATGTCTGTCCCGTTTGTAGCAACTGAAAATAAAATAAATTCATAATTATAATAAAGGTCAATCAAATGGACCAATATAGCAAGGCCATGATGATCCACTTGGTAAAATAAATCCGCTTGGCATCTTTCTTGGCCTTAAGACAACAATTCTGATGGCTAAAGATCCAAACGGGACACAAAAAGAAAAAAAGAAAAAAAATGTTATCTGTTTTTAGAGTGACTTTATCTGTGAAAACATTGCTTGCCCACTAATGGCTTTATTTACATAATGATTCATCATATTGAAGATGTCCCTCCGCTCTCATATTTGAATGCATGTTGTCATTAGGAACTAATTTTTTTGTGTCATTCTCAAGATTTGTATGTGTTCTGAAAACATAAGTATAATGGCTTAATAAATAAGAATGTGCCAGTCTGACTTTTTGGTCTATGATCATGTTTACTGTCTTTGGATATCATCTGATATAAATTAGTTATCTTACATTAATAACCTGCAAAGAAGCGAATGATTGTATTTCTGTATATTTCAAAATCAGAAGTAAACAGTGTTTGGCATGTATTAATCAATCCAAAAGCATGGCACTACAAAAATTAAATACAAAAAAAAAGCACCCCAGTCATGGAGGAAGAGGTCTTGAGAGAAATTTTGTTGTTCATGAACCCATCGATTCCATCTAAAGAGCTTGATCGGTGTCTGAATGGTTTAATGAATAAGAAATGCATGTGAATCATATGTACTTTTCAGTAAAACCTGTGGGAATTTTTGATATATTTGACAGCCATCATTCCCCAAACCGAAAATGGAATTTTTATAGAGCAGCGTTCTATCCCGTCAGTCAATTCCATAACTTGTGGAATCAACTGAATGCTGGTGGCTCTAATTTACTAGTTGCCATGTTACATCTAGCATTTCAAATTCAAATTCAAATTTTATTTGTCACGTACACAGTCATACACAGTACGATATGTAGTGAAATGCTTGGACAACTGCTCGTGACCTAAAGAAAACAAAAAAGGAAAAGGCTATGAATAAGATAGGAAATAAATATGAAAAATTAAAAAGGGTAAATTTAACTAGGAAGGAATAAAATATAAATTAAGGTTAAAATGAAATAACTGTACAACACAAATTAGAATGAAGGGTAAATTTAACTGGGAGAATAAGATAAAATATATAAATTAAAGTTGAAAATAAAATAACTGTACAACAAAATACACAATACACAATATAGAACTATATAAGAATGTATGAAGAAATCTAAATATAAATAAATATATACACAATAACAGCAGCTGTACAAGTATTAACCGGAAATGAAGAATATAGTGACCAGTGTTGTGCAAAAACAAAGTCCAGAAAGTCCAGTGTGTGTGTAAGAACCATATGTGTGGGTCAGTACTGTGTGGTGGTGTGATTGAGAGACCGTATCGCCTGTGGGAAGAAGCTCCTCCTCAGTCTCTCTGTGTTGGTCTTCAGGGAGCGGAATCGCTTTCCTGACCTCAACAGAGAGAACAGTCTGTTGTTGGGATGGCTGAGGTCCTTCACGATCTTCCTGGCCTTGGTCCAGCACCGCCTGCTGTAGATTGAGTGCAGGTCAGGGAGCTCGGAGCGGATGGTGCGCTCAGCTGACCGCACAACCCTCTGTAGAGCTCGTCTGTCCTGCATGGTGCTGTTCCCGAACCAGGTTAAGATGTTTCCCGCCAGGATGCTCTCTATGGTGCACGAGTAAAAGTTCCTGAGCACCTTGGAGGGCAGTTGGAAGTCTCTCAAGCGTCTGAGGTGGTAGAGACGCTGACGGGCCTTTTTCACCACGGTGTTGATGTGACAGGACCATGACAGGTCCTGCGTGATGTGAACTCCGAGGTATTTGAAGCTGTCCACTCTCTCCACTGGGCACTCGTTGATGACGGGGGTCTGGTAGTTCCTCTCCTGCTTAGTGCTGAAGTCCACTATCAGCTCCTTTGTCTTACTGACGTTTAGAAGGAGGTTGTTCCTCTGGCACCAGTTCTCCAGATTCCTAATCTCCTTCAGGTAGGCCGTCTCGTTGTTATCAGAGATCAGGCCCACCACGACGGTGTCGTCAGCAAACTTGATGATGGTGGTGGAGCTGGTAGTGGCCACACAGTCATATGTGTACAAAGAGTACAGCAGGGGGCTCAGAACACACCCCTGGGGGGCTCCAGTGCTGAGAGTGGTGGAGGCTGAGACATGTCCGCCCATCCTTACTGCCTGTGGTCTGCCAGTTAGGAAGTTGGAGATCCACTGACACATAGATGAGCTGAGTCCCAGATGCTCCAGCTTGGTGGTGAGTGTGGAGGGAATTATGGTGTTAAATGCAGAGCTGTAGTCTATGAAGAGCATTTTAACATAATTCCCCCTTCTAGTGTCCAAGTGAGTAAGTGATGTGTGGAGGAGATGAGAGATGTTAATCTGCTTGAAATGCCCAGCATGCATATACCTTTAAGGGATTGTACTAAAAATATATGTACACATTTGCAGTACCGTACTCTACTCTGTGTAAACTAATGCTGTGACGTTTGCAAGTATTTCAGATGCAGCAAATGTGGCCCTGCCAGTGTGTTTCCCTCCCTCTCTGCACAGATTATTTTTGGTCTTCCGCTTGTCTCATCAGATGTGTGACTTGAAATGTTCTTCCTTTATCGACTATGGCCAGCGAGGCATTTAGAGTGTGCTGTAAGCGTGATTGGCTTGAAACTAACTTGGACTGCAACAAAGCACTACAGTTTATTGAGACCCATCAGAGCCACAGGAGTGACCAATCTGGTAAGTGAGTGGGTGAACGAGACACTCAGGGTACCTCTCCAGGCTTCCTGTCGGTCATGACTGCTGAGCTGGGAGTGGGACTGAAAGTTGAGATGTGCAAGGGGACAGAAGGAATGAGTGAGTGGGTGACTGGAAGAGCGAGAGAGTCAACTAGGCTACCTCTGGGTATGACTGAATAAGCGATTTGTATCTCAGTCACACAACGTATTGGTCTTTCTTAGCTTACTTCTTCTTACTGGTGGTGAACAAGCTTCTTGAACAAATCAGAACAAATTTTCAGGTAAACAGAATCAAAACTACTTCCTTCCAAAAAGAAAGCTTTCCCATCACTGGTAGAAAGGTAGTATAAACAGGTACATGTGCTATATTCCATGTCCAAACATTCAGGGTGTTGAAAATACAAGACAAATAAATAAAAAATGATGAATGTGTGCAACACAGTAAATGCACATGTCCTGAAAAACACTTCACACACAGGGATTTCAGCTTTCCTGACATGTTAGATATTGCAGGGATTTTTCTTTGATAAGCTGGGAATTAAAGCTCCAAATTTAAATATTGACCTTTACTTCCAAGTTCACAAGAGCCACTGCTATTGTCAACACATGTAATTCCCAGCCTTGGATGTTAGCATGCTTTCTGTGAATTACAAATCAATGAACATAAATTAGTGTAAAATCCTCCAGCACTTAGGGCTTTGCTTGCAATGAAAGACTGAATAGGAGGGGGAAAAGGGGCACCTCAGGGGATGTTTGGCTGTCCAACTCTGGGTCTGCTGGTCACAGCCAGGCGCTTATCCATACATATACACAGAGTCAGGGGGCTTATAGCACTGGCTCTGAAAAGAAGTGTGTCTTTGGCTGTGTGTGAATGTGGGAGTTATCTTTCTTTAGCTTCAGGCTGTTTCAGGAATAGTTTACGGCCTACATACTGAGAAGCTTAGATATTGTTGCATGATAAATGATGTTGAATTAAAAATCCCAATATTTCTGTGTATGTTTATCTAACACTTACACTGACTGTTCAAAATACTGACTTTTTGTTAAAAACAAAAAACAGTAAGGTGTAGTTGTAGGGTTCTAATAGCATTCTATCAAGACGTATAACAACGTACATAAGCTCAGTTCAGTATAAACCTGGTAGCACTGGCACATTATTACTGCCATTGAGTGGATAATGTTGTCTTCAATGCTGTGCTTTTAATGGGTGAGTTTTAAAGGCTTGTTTGTAGCCACATTGTTGTGAGGCTACCTGTCAGTTTTGACTCATTTAAAGTGAGGGTTTTAGAGTTAATCTGCTTGAAATGCCCAGTCTGATCTGCAGGAGACTGGGAAACTATGTAACATGTGTTATGATCAGAAGTGATTGTAACAGGTTTTATTGTCATCTTGGAACTAAATTCACCATGTGCAGGAAGAAACGGAGCTGCCACAGATGATGAGCTGTGTCCTCAGTGCTGTCAAAAAGACAGAAGGGCTGTGTTACTGTGTGGATTTTTTATTGTTGAATTGGCACTACTGGTTTAATTATCATGGTAGTATTGAAGTCATTGTCAATATGCTGCTCTTCTTTTATTGGACATTTCACACGATTCCTTTTATACTTTACAGAAAATTGCACAGTCATTGTGCAGAATTTGAGAGCTTTATTTGCTTCAGTAAAATTATGGCCAATTAGGCATGCTTGAATATTTTTTAAAAAGTTGAAAGGATACTAAGGATTTTTTTTCTTGTTCAAGCATATTGAACAAGAATTGTAAAATTATAAATATCATATTAACTGTGAAAATTAGCTAGAAAGCATTAAGCTAGACTGCTTAACCAGTATGGCTTTAAAAGAACAGCTTTTAGTAATGATGTGACCAACACTTATTGTACCAGTATAACACTGTGTGACTTTTCTATCTTTAATACCTCAGAGCTGAGAGTGTTACAGGTACAGTAAGCAACTCAGTTTGGCCTTCTTGGATTTCCAGCACAAATATATCCAACTCTTGTTTTAGTAATATACCTTATAATCCCCAACAATGTTTTATATTAGTAGCACACATAAAAGTGAGGTTGTATTGACTTTAAGATAACTACACTAAACTAATCTTCTAAAAATTTCACTCAAGCCTAATTCATGCAAACACAAACACGCACAGAGAAATTTAAATAATTTAAATGCTATCAGCATTCTAAGATGCATTATTTCAAGAGCACTCAACGGAAAGTAATTGAATTATCGTACATGGTTGCGTCAGGAAGCTTGTTCAACTTGTTTGTGTTGCTTACAAGAGAAAGTGCTTAGCTTCTTTCAGCTAATTAGCAACTGAATGACCTTAGACACTAAAAATGCTAAAACAAATTTACTACATTTATTGTTTCATGTTTTGCAATTTAGATAGGTACAAAGTGAAAGCAGAACTACATAAATGTTCCACATGAGCTAAACAGCTAGATTGCACAGTTTGATTGCACAATTACTTTTTTTGCTCTACAGGAAGAAAAAGAAGGAGGCTTAACCGCTTACTGGAAGGACATACGATCGGCTTGTTGGGTTGTTGAAAGCACTTTCTGTGCTCGTAGTAATGATGACATGGCACCCTGTGTACAGTAGGATTGAGGAGTACATTAACTTGACAATTACTTTTCCTTTAGGAGATGAAAGCCCTCTATCATGGTTTTGTGGGCCTTTAGTCTTCAGGGTTGCCCATATACTCAGCGGCACTGGTTTCCTCTCTTCCGGTGTGACACCCATCTCATCCCATTACCGTTTGTGACTTGCTACTGTCGGGAGAAAAAAGAACATAAATAATGTATTCCTCGGGTGTATCCACCCCCAGATCAATGGCAATTCAGAGACCATCTACAAAGACGGTTGGCTCAAGGCCATATTTGATCACTTCCACTGTGCACGATCACTGCTCCCTTTTTTGTCAGCCCGCTGAGACTCAATTATTTCCAAGTGTTTGTAAGCTATTGTTGAAAGAACATGAAGTGAATATTTAAAGTTGGTGAGGGGAAGAGAAATCTTTGATGAGACATGAAAACAGCAGATGGGAGGGTAATAGTGAACTGTTTAACGGAGAGAGTGGAGGAGAAAAAGAAAGAGGAGAATGGAAAATGATGCGATACTGTATCGTATTCCTCATTGGGATTCTGGGAAGAGAGTTGTATGCATGACAGCAGGCTAGCCTCTGCTGTGTTCATGCAATATAACAGACAAAAAGAAGAAATTACAGAGCACTTGATCACTGAAGGAAGCTGAGCAGGTCATTGCATTCAATCAGTAGTAAATGGAGTGCAACTTGTATGATTGCTCCTACTTTGAAAGGACATAAACAGTTTTTGGCATGGTTCAGTATTATTTCTAAGCTGAACCAGAGGGTATGCCACTAGTTTCAGGAAAGAAAGAAATAGATTTCCAAATAATCCCCAAGGTGTTTGTGGTTATAAATTAATATCTTGAAGAAGATGATGCAGATTTGTGTTACAAGGAACAACAGACAGAAAAGTTTTCCTGCCATGAGCGCGCAGATTTATTTTTCCTATCATATCCCTTGCTGGGCTTTTTCCTTCATAACCCAGATGGCTGGGCCCATAGCCCGAGATTTTCAGCACAAGAAGAATGTATTTATTTTTTCTTTAATTTCAAACTGTGTGAAATCTTCAGCAAGAATTGATGGTACGGATTGGCTGCTACTCTGACTGTGCCACGGATAATGAGTGTTTGTGTGAAGGGCAAGTCACACACCAAAATTAGATCAAAGGTCTGCACTCCATAGGCATCAAACGGTGGGTAGAAGTTATGCTCCAGTACGGGTAGTGCCATTCCTATTCAGTTACTCTGATGTCATACCACTGGTAATGACTGGATATGCTTAAAGAAACGGCTTTTGATGTTTGGTTCCCGAGTGAACATATCTTGGTTTTATCAGTCTAATTTACATTCCAGACAGTATTTGAAGGAGTTGAACTGTGTAGGTAATCATCCAACTCTTGCAGTGCAAGCACTGATCAGTCTTTGTCCAGTGCCATTAGATAAAGACTTCACAGTGTTGTTTTAGCTTCCAATACCTCCACCTGCCACGCATTGTGCCAAGCATGTCCTGAGCCAAATATCTGGGTTTCTGCGTGTGTCTGGTTTTATTAGACATGGAGTGATTTTTGTGTGGAAAATAATGCTAATACACTAGCATCATGGACAGAACACACTGAGAGTTTTGAGTTCTTTGTTCATTGATGTGGTGCCGTTGAGCAAAGACCTTATGATGGCGTCACACATTCAATGCACTCACATGGGCCAGCTTATATGGCCCACACTCACCACCTATTGTATAAGGAGTCACCAACTATTAATCCTCTTTATGTGGCAAATGTGGAGTGATTCTAATTACAAGGTGATGAAGTGATTAGCCTTTTGGCTAAGCCAGTAAAACAAACTGGCTTTACTGGGAGTTTTGCTGATGTATGAGTGTTTTGTAGGTTGCTCATTGGGTCTACACCTTCAATACTTTTGTATTTTGTTCAATGCATCTGCATGAGTTTACGTCCGTTCTAATAGTTTTTACTTTTGTGACAGCAACTTGCATTAAATCCTTCCTTCTCATTAGCACTAGGCATTATTGTTGAAGCTACATAGTAAAGATGATGGAAATACATATCTTTCTCTGTATTAAATTTGAGATCTGCTCCTACACAACCCTTACTGTTCATTTGAATAATCATTTGTTTGTTTTTTATACCAGCAAGATCTAGAGTACACTGTAGCAAATTGCTAAAGAACAAGATTTTTGTGCAGTAAGGTACCACTTTGAGTGCATTATTATCCTGTTAATTCTGATGCCTTTGAGGAAAAAAAATAATATCAACATACTGCTGCTCTCTGGGTTTTTCAACTGAATAAAAGTTTCTGTTGCTCATTTAAACTTTATCTCTGATCTGGTGTGTTATTTCTTTATTTTAAAGGGTTGCAAAGAATAAATGGCTCTGAACTAAAGTGTGGGGTGCTTCTGTGGATAGGATTTAGGGAAAACATGTTCAATTCAGTAGCTATGGAGGGGTTATTTCACTAATATAATAGTTATTTGTTAATTTGGACTTTTTTGTGTGTCAATTAGTTTATTTATTAAATCCAAACTCTTTTAGGTTTTACACAATTTATTTAGCATTACTGTTACACATTGTCTAATTATATCTTTTGACATATATGTCTGTAATATCAACAATAAAAACTGATGGAGATGTTAGTAGTGTGTGCACACTGTATACTGTGTAACTAAGACTGGGATCATGTTGTCTCAAAAAAGAACAAGATGAAATTCTGCACACAGTGTTGCTGAGAGTTTGAGTATGTGAGCTCTAGGCTGAGCACTGAGTGTATACCCTTGGGTTTCAAGACACTGCTCTAAAGATCCTTTGTGAGTTGTATTAGAGACTGTCTGACCCTCTAAAGCAAGAACTCTGATCTCTCAGCTGCTGTGGGAGGTGGTGACATTTGGGTAGTCCCAACCTTATCAACCGTGTTTTTAAATTTAGAAAAAAAAATCAATTATAATAAAAATGAGAAAAGTATATAACTTGCCCTGCTCACCATCAGCAAGGCTTAAAGAATAATTTATGAAGTTATATGTTCACTCAACTTTTACATACCAGAGTCAGTAAATTGCCATCCTTGTTTTATGTCTAACTTTGCTCTAAGGTAACATCTTAGGACATTGCATGTGTTACAGTAACTTTATCTTTTTTATATACAGGCTGTGCTTTTCCATGATCTAATATTCCCATGCTGATTTTCTAGATTTAAATATAATTAATTCTACCTATAATTAGACAAGTACTTCATTTCATATATATTGTCATTCAATCAGGAAAGTGTTATACTAGACTCCAATATTCTCAACATCCAGTTATCCAATGTATTTCCTCAGATGATCACAGACATAAACAGGAAGAGAGATAATTGCATTTGGGTTAAATAGAGGATTGTTTAAATGTAGACAGTGCCTGTTATTTATTTATTTATTTATTTATTTATTTTCTCCTCTGACTCATCATCTGAGATGAGTTCTTGCGGTTATTTACCAGAAATGAGTCAGCAAATGTAACCATTTCCTTCTTTATAGTAACATGCAGGCATAAGGATGCACTGAGTGCTTCTAGAGTCTATCATCATGATGGAGACGATATCAATATAGTTTCCAAATGGTCCATTCAGATGTTTTAGAAATATATCAAAGGAAGTGTGGGTAGTGTGGATTCCTGTTATTATGCAGTCCTACTAGCTCTGTCTATATCTTGCATGTCAACTGAGAGGAAAAATGTTAACTTGCAATGCAGTTGCAAGTGTTAATACCTTAATATAGATAAATCACAAAGCCATGATTATAGGTTTAATGAAAATTCATATTACAGACTCGAAACACTGTATCGCTTCTGCTTACCAAATTCAAAAAATTAAATAACATTAACATGATTTATGGAAGGTTAAATATGTTTTCTTTCCTTTCAATGTAAGGTCCCTATAAAAATGTCTTTTCTTATTCATAATGTTGATGCAAATCAATTTATTGTAATGCCAGTAGAAAAAATGCGCTATTTGTCTACCAACCTACCAACACTTCAGTAAGAGAATGTGAAAATACTGCCTCACGTTCCTTAAGTATAGGTTCAAATGAAAGTCAAAATCTAGAGGGAGGTGACCAAGAAGGCAATGTGTTGTGACTGAGCAAATTGAGCCACATGAGAGAATACACTACATGACAGTCAGCAGTTTTAATAAGGATGTTCTCACTGACAGTAAGCTTTAATGAGCAAGGTGAACCAAGCCATTTTTAATGAAAAAAACTGAATGTTTTCCTTTATCTCAGCAGGTTTTGCAGGATCTAAGCACAATGGTGCTTTTTTAGGACTCTGTAGGACACTATTAAAAATAATATATTACAGAGAATATTGACGCTTTACAAGCAAAAACTGTGGAAATACTGTTTTACATTTTGTAAAGTCGTCCATAGCAATAGCAATAGTAATAACACACTTCAAGTCACTAAGTAATGTTTGAATTAAGAGCTTATACAATCCTCCAAATATATCAATGCTGCTACTAAGAAGAGCAAATTATCTCTCACTCAAAGCAAATGTGAGTTTATTATAACAAAAGACTGAAACACATGGGCAGCGATGATGGAGGATTAGTTAACTCAAGGATTTTAATTGCTTGTCATTGCTGGCTTTTCTTTGACTGTGATATTTCAGACTTAGATCCTTATCCAATGATCATAGTCCTTACCTTTTATTTCTCTTTGGTAAGCATGCTGGCCTTCAGAATTTGCAGTTATGTTTTCCGCTCAATTTCATTTGAACTACATATGAAAATCTAATTTAATAAGAGATATGTGTACTTTATAATCCAGTAATATTGGATATATGCACCGAACTAAATACTATATGATTATATAATTAACAGATTTTTAGGCTGTGTAGTCGGCTCTATTTTCGTAATGACGTATTATCAGTAACTGGCAGTAAATTACTGGTGCTCCTCCAAGGGTAGATGGTGGGTGTTGACAATAACTATACTGTGATTTTGGTGAATTTTTGATTACATTTAAAGTATATAAGAAATGAGATTTTAACACTGCCATCTCCACGCCTTCTCACTTTTTATATGTTGAGCAAGAGAGTTAACAGTTTAAATAGAATTGAATTTAAATGAAAAATGATATGCCTTTATTCAAGTTTTATTTTTTATTAGGTTTTCTTGTTGCTTGTTTTAAAGTCCCTGCACAAGAGTTCAGTGTGACCTGGTCTTAGCCTTGACTCAAGCTATCGTTTTGAGCCATTACTTGGTGGATTTGCCAGTGTTTTAAGGATCATCCATTGTGAAAGGTTCACTTATGGTTCAAATTCATCTTTTGGACAGATGGCCTCAAATTACCTTCAAGCACTCTTTGATATCATGCAGAATTCACAGATGAATCATTTACTGCAAGCTGCCAGTCCCCGAGGCTGCAAAGCAACCCTGAACCTTTCCTTTTTCACCACTAAGCTTCATAGTTGATATGACATTCATGAAAAGCTGTCTTTGGTCTATGCCCATCATATCTACTGTTACTGTGGCCAAACAAGTTCTATCTTTGATGCATCTGTCCGTAGCACATTATGCCATGAGGCCTCTGGCCAGATTGTTAAACTGTTTGCAGATTCTCGAGTAAATCTATAAAGATTCTTTCCTTTAGATTTATGTACTTGTGTTCTTCTTTTATTTATATTATCAAAAACAGTATAAATATACTGTACTTACTTCCACTCACATCTTTAGGCAGGAATAAATGTTGACAGAATAATAAACCATACTATAGTAGTAGTAGTACTACTACTACTACCACTACTACTACTAATAATAATAATAAGAAGAAGAAGAAGATCTGATCTTTGCCTTATTTGCTGTACAGCATATTATTTAATAAAGACCTCTGTGCTAATTATCTGGTTGGAAAAGGCTTTTCCCTGACAAGCTTCCCATGCAGGTCAAATTTGTGCAAACTTTGCTGTTTGTAGAGATATAGAGATATGCATTTTGACAAAAATAATTACAGTAATGTGATGGGCTTTGCATCAAATACTCCAGTCTTGGGTGAATGTTGGACTCCTTTGAATAAGATTTTGTGAATGTTTCCAGATTCTTAGTTATTTCTAGACAACAGCATGGTAGAACTACACACTTAAGAAGCAACGTGAATGCCAAACATCAGTTAGAGGTTTACATTAAAGAAGACTGGTTGCACCTGTCTCTGCTGAATAGTTTTAACCATAAAGCCTTATGTGGAACACACAATTCTATTTTTATGGACTTTAAGATACGAATGAATGTGAGTCTAATGATGTCATTTTTATATATTGAAATATGTTGAGAAATAAACAACATCCCCTGGGGGCAGAGTGGGTCATGTGTAGCTCACAAGACCCCTTGATACAGACACACACCAGCTTAAAGACAGCAAACTGTGGCATTGGAGTTGCATAAGTGTTGAATGCAAGAAGATGGAGAACAAAGATGGGAAGTGTCAGATTTTGCAGTGGACTTGTCACGGTTGGCAGAGGTAAACGTGCAAATAGGTTCCTTTAAAGAGTCCTCTTGTGCTGATTAACAACATTCAGCATCATCGTTGTTAATCATCAAAGTTCATAGTCAATATTTTTTCTCCATCAATGTTTCTATTGCCTATAGATTTGATCAAAAATTGGAACAAGCCATTTACATTTATTACAAAATAAAATGTTAATATTAGGGATTTTCTTTGCAACCTATCTTATTTAGAAAAGTGAATCACACTTTATTGCTGCTTAAATATGAGGCATGCATAACAATCCATATAGAAAATACCTTAATGGTTTGCCAAGTGTGGCTAATGTTAGTAGTGCTAGCACCAGCAGCCTTCATGTCCATGTATCTGTACTGAATGTGGTTAGGCATAAGTAGTTGCATGCCATTTTATTCTGTCACAGTTAAAAGAATCAAATTTATTTTCATTTTCTGCATCAAAATACTGACAAATAAGCTGTTATAACAAGATTTTTATTGATCATACTGTTCTCATACAACATTCGGGCACAGAGAGATGGGAAGCTGCCATCAGATAGGTCTGCTGGATGGCAGTAAAGCATATTTGACTCAGCATTTTACTCAAGCTTTAAATTAAATATGAATAATTTGTTTATCCAACTAATATTACTTATTTGAACTGGCGTATAGTAGCTACTTTTAGTCATGTGGTTGATGAATCACATCATTCCACAGATAAAACAAAAAAAAAGAAAAACGAAATGATCTCCACTTGGACATGCCTGTTCTATGATCCATTATAGACCTGTGCATGGGCTTGCAATCCAAGCCACACTGATTGACAGTGTAATGGGGAGGATAAAAGTGGTGCAGTCTACAGCGTGGATACACAAATCCCACTCAGCTTTATCATCACTCTGGCTTCTTGGCTAGCTTAGAGTTATCATGCTGTCTGTGCAAATGCTTGCAAATAGCCAAAGTTGTGTTAGCAGCATAATGCAGATGTTTCTGTCCAGATGCAGTTTCGACTTTATCATCACAGTCTCATCTTTTTGTGCAATAAAAATAAAATTAGAGTTCATTGTTGTGTCAAACTGTAGAAAGTAATGTTCTCTTGGAAGTAATTAAGTAACGTACTACATTACTTTACTTAAGTATTTTGTGTAATATGTGTAATACATTGCTTTTTTGAGTAACGAACCCAACATTTACAGTAAAGTGAGGAAATATCGCCACAGTGCACAAACATTTGACCACACAGCATGCAGTTAATTCGCACAAATGTGATATCTTTGATATTGCTGCTTAGTCGATGAGAACCAAATGAGAATCAATACCAGAATCGATAATGGAATCATAATTACTAAATTCTTATTAGTTCCTATCCCTACTTGTTCATTACAGTAGAGCTAGTACACTACATCTCATTGGATGTTTACTATGTGGGTACAGTGCAAAGACAGTATCTTTACAACTGTCTTCTCCTCATTTAAAATCTGCTGAAGTTGCATAATTAACAAACTATAATTTGTTGAAATAACTGTTAATTTTGCTTTAACTGATATGTTTGGCTTATTAGCATCTTAGGGATCCTGTCTGTCCTGTCTGTGGTTTTAGGTAGTCACCATGTGATAAAGTAGTGACTGTGCACAAAGCTGCCTGGTGTGCACTCAGTCGTACCAAGAAGCTAATGCATGTCAAGAGTACAGAAACAACAGAACCTATCTAATTAGCTGTGCAACAGAGCAGCAGCTCAGTAAATGCCTTTTGTAAGACTGGACAGCAGTTACAGCGAAAAACCTAATGGTTCAATGAGAGTGAGTGATTTTGGATCTTGAGTCTTTGGCAATCAAATCTTTACTATAGAGGGATCTGAGAAGCACAGAGTAGAATATAAGAGTTACCATAACCGACCACATTATGGATCCAGTCTGCCTTCCGGTGGTTTAATATTACACAGTAAGTGAGTTCAGTTGCTAGTCTACCTAAGTCTGTGCTATTCATAGGAAGACTAAGAAAGTTGGAATAAATATCCTCAGTATCCTTTGTCTCTTTGAAAAATTTGCACTTTTGCATTGATTTACATGTTACAGCCCAGTTTCCCCCCAAAACTCATTGTTACTTAATTCAGTTTTTCAAGATCTACTTTTCTTGGAAAGTGGATCTTGTTTTGTTTTTTTGTTTGTTTGTTTTGTTTTTTACATAAAATTTTAACCTTTTTTTTGTACATCTCTTTTTTTTTTCTTTCCTATTATTACATACTAAGGTTTTGAACATCCAATCTCACATAATGTGTTTGTGTATTGTAAATAGCTGATAAAAAGTTAAAATGTCAACCAACACTGTGAAAAAGCCCTGTTTCTGTGACAACAACTTACCCAGCTGTCTAATTACCTCAAGAAGAAGCTCTCAACATCTAATGGAAGGTTTCGCAATCATCATCCTTGTATTCAACTTCTTATTCGCTGGCAACAGATGTGCTAAAGTTAGCAAGTTTTTTGTACATCTCTGATTGCAGTGATGAATGCTGCTCAAGCCTATTGAGCTCCAAGATCACGGACATTCAGCATCAGTTTTTGTCATTGTACCTTTCACACAAATGTTTTTCTGAAGTCTTTGACTATTTTAATTACAATATGTACTGCATGATGATGAATTCCCTCAATTATTTACAATTTCATTTTAAGAAATGCTTTACTTAAATTGTTGAACTGTTTGCCCCATTCAGCCGTTGACAGTGGTTAACCCATACCCATCTTTACCTCTGAAAGACTGTGCTCATCTGGACTATTCAATATATATATTCATTAGTTGTGGTTATGAAAGCATATAAAATAATGTTATAATCACACTTAACTGTAAGTAAATATATGTTTTATTTAGATTTTCAAATAGTTGCATTCTGTTTTTATTTAGATTTTAACAGCACACAATTGTTTTCCAGCAGGTGGGTTGTGAATAATCCTATTTGTTGCTGACTTTGCTTACTTGCATTTCAAGGCATATATGAAGAATATGGCATTCTGGTTGTAGAATTACATCTGTTCATAGTTGAAAAGCAGTTTTTCAACAAATTAATTCAACACCTGAAGTTTAACAACAGTTGAATTCTGCTCTATCATCTCAGGCATAGATAATAGATAAGGGTTGCCATCATCAACTTTTATTGATGAGCTGTGATTTTCATAGAAGAATATATAATATTTTATGTGAAACTTTAACTTAAGAACGGTACATATGCATCTGAAGGTAAATAAACATCCATCCACTTCTGGGGTCGGTGGGTGGGGGTGGGTCAGGCTGGGGGCTGGAGCCTATCCCAGCTGTCTTAGGGCGAGAGGCAGGGTGCACCCTGGACAGTTTGCCAGTCTGTTGCAGGGCTAACACACATAGACGCAGACAACCATTCGCACTCACATTCACACCTATGGGAAATTTAGAGTTAACCTAGAGTTAACAATTAACCTATCACCACTAGATGCATGTCTGTGGACTGTGGGAGGAAGCCGGAGTACCCGGAGAGAACCCACGTAAACATGGAGAGAACATGCAAACTCCACACAGAAAGACCCCGGCCTGATGGTGGATTTGAACTCAGAGCCTTCTTGCTGTGAGGCAACAGTACTAACCACCGTGCCACCCTAAATAAAATATATAAATAAACCTATATATTTTATTTATGTTATTTTATTTATAAAATAACATAGACTTCATCTAAGTCCATCAATTCACATGTATGAGCTTTCCATATGGCTTGAAACAACTACATCCACCAAACATACTTTAAAAAGGTTCAGTTTGGCAAAAGATAACAACTGCAGGCACGTGCAGAGGGGGGGGGCTAGAGGGGCTTGAGCACCCGCCCCTTTCCTGATGGGTGCCCAAAGTGCCCTTTTGTTGAGGCAACTTTTCAAAAAAAAGTTATTATTATTATTTTTTATGTGTGTGTGCGTGCGGAGTCCTGTCTGTGCCCCTCAACGATAATATTTAACTATTAATCACAGTTTTGCTAAATAAAAGGATCTGGCTTGCATCAGTCACATGATCACATTTAACCAATGATCGCCCGGGAACGAGCTCACAAAGAGCACGCGCATTTTAGCGGTCCGGAGCTGTAGGAGAAACACAAGTTAACTCAGAGACACAGACTGATGCGACAAAACCAGTAAGTAGGTGTACAGCGCACACTGTAGTGTGTAGCACACAGGAGTATTAGCTTATTACGTACATGTTGTCTTGTTGCAGCTGACGAACTGAAACAAACGAGCATGCTGTGTGCGCAACAGCGTGACAAACATTACCTGTCCTTTTTTATTTTATTAATGTGTGTGTTTTATTTAGATGGATTTTTAAAAAAAATATTACTCATGATATAACATTGTCCAGACATGGCTGGTAAGGACATGAGGAGGAAACAGCAGGAGCTGTGTGAGGCTACTAAAGGCAGTGCTATAACATTTTTCTGTCATCATTTAGATTAAGTGCAAGAGTTGTTAGTTGTGGATAATTAGATTATAGTTTATTGCAATAGCAAGTTGTGCCTTGTTCTCAGATAGACAGCAAGTGGAGAGTGATATATGAAATGATGGGATGGAAGGAAGAAGAGAAGCAAAGAGTGATTCACAGGCAGAGCCTAATTTATTTCTCACAGTTTTTTGTGTCCTTATGGTTCCAAGCGCTGTCACCAATCTTTGCATTTTGTTATTATCTCATGACACTTGTTTAATCAGCTACCATCTCTCCTGTGGACTTTTTAATGTCTACAGTCTCAGATCAGCACAGCCCTGCCCTCCAGCACTATCTACAGCAACCCCTCAACAGCAACATTGTACCCATCGGATAAAGCATCGGCTACGTTTGCTTTGCCTTGTTGCCCATATTAGATTCTTGATGAATGTGTGTTGTTGTTATTCAGCCTGGCTCAATGTGCCCCTTTTTAACTTTGAGCACCCGCCCCTTTAAACCTCTCTGCACGGCCCTGAACAACTGGTTGATAAGATTGGCGTCTTACCATGAACACTGACCTTCAGTTATCACCATGGTTGTTAGACTGTGGTTCTACTGTACTTTGTTGCCATTTAAGAATAAATATGACTTTTTTAAATACAATGATGTAATATAAATGATATAGTACATAAAGGCAGAAAAATTAAAGGAATCTAAAATGGAATAGTAAGCAAGACAGTCTTGGTGGACACCATTTATTTCAGTAGATTTGCATAACTAGCTTGTGTTTATTCAGTTTTTATTCTGTATGGAATAGCAATACAGCCATCATAGTGATTTTTATTTATTCATAAAAATTGTGCACAGCTCATTGATTTACTGCTCATTGCCTTAGGCCTGTCTCTTTCACACAACAGTTTTCTTCTATTTTCCTGTGTCTGATAATCTGTGATAAGTTGTGAATTTAAAAAAAAAAGGAAAAAAAAGTTGTCATTTCTAACATTCAGAATTTCAAATTGCTATAAGTATTTTCTTTCCCTTTTCTATACTGGATACTGGAAAATAATATCATTACTATTTCGATTCAAATTAGTTGATTTTGAGTCAAAGTAACTGTTTGTGACAGATATAGTAAAATGATCTCCACATCTCTGAGATACTCTATTTATTCAAGACTGGAAAAAATCAGAGTAGTGCTGTGGTATGACTAAAAATTTGTATGTTTACAGTGCAAATCAAAAGACTGTGACATCCATGTGTATGACTTGGTACGCTCTCTCTGGAGGAGCTAAGCAATGCCCACAATAACACTTTGAAACAGAGTAGGTGAAAAAGATTATGCGTGCCATTGGTTAAAGCAAAACAAATTAACAACTATTAAAAAATAAAACCTGCACTCACAGCTCATTTTAAGCAGAATTTCTTCTGGTGCATCTTTGGTCCATCTTCATACTTTCCTGTTCACTCTTGTGCTACCTAGCTTGCTAGATGTATCTGGTTTGCTCTTTAGTTGTAATTGACCTGGTTCTTGGGTATCTGTTGCTTGTAGTGTTCCCCTCTCAAGTAAATTTTACCCAGCTTTCTATGTGGAAATTTTTTTTAATAATTTACACTTACTTAGTTTACAGCAAACGTTCAAGTCACTGGTACTGTGATATATGGAAACAAATCTTTTTAAAGGAAACTTAAACCAGCACTTGGTAACATTTAACCATCAAAATCTAACCAGTTATTTCAAGACCAATTAAATTTTTGTGCCAAATTTGAGGAAACAGTGAGCCAAACACATAAAGCCTCTGACCATAGTTGTCTTTGTTTAATACCCACACTTTCTGATTACAGGAACTGTGAAAAATAAGTTATCATCTTTGTCAGATGCTGTCCATAAAGTGGTCCACTTAACAAGATTACAATTATAGATGTTTTAAGGCTGTTAAACCCCTCACTACACACTTTATACACTTTTCTCGGACAGGCATTAACATTTTCACATTTCTCTCTCTTGTTTAAACATTCTCAAAGTTCTCAAAGTTCAAAAGAAAAATAAGTCCATAGAATGAAACCAGAGATCAAAACCTGTTTTCAGGCCCAAACATTTGTTTGAGAAATAAAAATATGAACATTTTCCTATAAATAATAATGATGGATTTTAGAACTAACAAATTTAATTTCACTTTGATGGTGCAAAACATTTCAACGACATTGTTGGGTTTGTTGGGGAGAGAACTTACAAACATACAGTACAGCACTTTAGAGTCACAGAAGACACAGAACAATGCGCCGTTAAAAAAAACAGAAAAAAGCATGCAAAATTGTGCTAAGAAAAATCTGCGACACTGTGAGGCCGTGAAAGGTGAACCGTGTTATAACGAGGGACCACTGTATAAGGCTGATGCGGTGTCTCAGATTCTTACAGTTCTTTCTGTCCTTAACTCATTACCCTATACTGAGTTTTAAAAATATTCAGATCCACAAGCAGCAGATATCAGTCTGCTCAATGATCCACACTGTAGCTTCGAGTGCTGACAGAAAGACAAAATACAACATTTTAGATATGCTTACTCATAAATGGGCATCAGACTGTCCAGGTGTGACCACTATGAAAGGAAGAGCTTACACGTTGAAGCAGGATGAGAAATACATGTCACAATGAGAGCCAGCACATTAAGTCATCACTCCATCATCACGTAGAAATGTTAATCAGGTTGGAGTAGTAGGCAGGATATTGTGCAGGGGAGGTGGTGTGGCAGAGGTGACAGAAGGCTTTCTGTCTCTGACAAGGCCTTTGCAAAATCTCTTGGGCAGCTTGGCTGTGGGCATAGTTTAGCTCCGGGCTTCTTCTCTGTTTTTCTCGGTTCCATAAATAACAAGGGGCAGACGGAGGCAAAGACAATGAGCAAGTGAGGACAATGTGGCAAGGAGGCTGAGCGCCTGAAAAAGAAACAGACAGTTAGTTGTCCTGAAGACAAAAAGAACCAAACAGTGATTTGTTGTTCAGAACAGAGTCAGATTGGGGATGAATAGTAGCATAACATTGGGAGAACAAAAACGCAAAACACTGCAGAAGAGAGATAAGGTTCACCCTACAAAGGTATGGGGGAAAAGGCAAGATGCTCTTTCTCACCCTGAGAAATGCTTTAAGGAAATGTACTTGCTACTGGACTGCAATTAATGCTGTACTGTGCAAGGAATGATTCAGTGTACTGAAACGTAGAATAATTACATACTGTATTATCATATATTAAATACATTTTTAATCTTAGCGTAGTATACCAGTCTTAGTGAGTCAGTTAGTAACATGGACACTGTGCCCCATACATATAGTGTTTTTAACTATGTTTCACTTGGTGCTGTAGGTTATTTTACTGTGGGAATGTTTAGCTTCTTTATATATTCTGTTGACATTTCAATAATAAGTGAATACGCTAGCGAAGTAAAAAGGAAAGCAAATTGTAATATTGTAGATAGGAGTAAATAGAGCCCCAGTCATCAGGCACTTTACATACTACTTTCTATAAATTTTAACCAGGATTTCTCTTTTTATTGTGTATATAATGGTCACCCTGACCAGTAAGAAGGTCAGACTTTTCCACAGGTCACCATAGGGGAAGCTGAACGGTAGTTTGCATGGTAAAGTGGCACTGCTTTACTTCTACAGCTTCTGCACAAGGATATTGGACAAATGAGGGCTGAGTAGAATAAAGGTAAAGCAGACTCACCATGCATATACATGTATAAAGTCATTTGCTGTCCTACAGCAATGGCATTTCACCATATATGGAAATTTTTTAAGTGCAATGCTTCTGTTTTAACAAAAAGGCTTAACTGTGCATTAACATAATTAACTATTTAGCTAATTATGTCACAATATTTTTTTTGTTTTGTTTTTAAGTCGTACTAAATACCATTAGACTGGATCATTTTCTACAATGTTACTGCTCAGTAATTTGAAGAGGTGTTACGATTACTCTGTTTTGCATTAACACTGAAATATCTCCAATTTTCTTCCAGTAATGATGGTTGTTTCTCTCTCCAGCAGCCATTTTCTGTGATTCTGCTGGTTACGACTGTCTATCTTGAGATTCAACCCACATTATCCTCCATTTTTTGCATAAACAGCTGGAGGCCACCAAATCTGAATACTGCCCTGCAAGGCTCAGGGACAACAAACAAATAATTGTCATATTGCTAGTGTAACAGTGTAAAAGGACTGCTTTTTGAATTTCCTGTTCCTTTCATTTACAGAGATTAGGAGGGCACCTTGTTGTATATGGACATAATGCCTGAGTACACTGTATCATTCTACTTTCCAACTCCTTGGGGTCAATAATTTTGTTTTGGTGGCTGACATATATAATATATTAGTATATATTAATAATAATAATAATAATAGTCTTGACAAGCCTAATGGGGTAATCGTGCGCATTATCAGTATAATGTCTCCCTTAAGTTTTAAGTAGATTAAAAAAAATACCACTTCACAACAATTGATCATTCTTCTACATATTGGAAGATGCTTTCTATTCTCTTAAGTCAGCATTTTGTCCCAAGTCTTCTCAGTTCTAGTTTAGTCATTGAATTCTCCTTCAAATTCGTGAGGAATGGTGATAGACAGCAGCTAATGTTTGACTGCACGTGGAGACGAGCTATTCCGTTGGCATATTCCGTTCAGCACACTTAGGAAATGAGGAAAGCTTGTTAGTTCAAAATCTAATCATTTATACAGGAAATTGTAAAACCAAAGGTGTTTGAGTGTAGCATTGGGCAGCATGGTAGTACGGTGGTTAACCGTACTACCATCAGGCCGGGGTCTTTCTGCGTGGAATTTGTATGTTCTCTCCATGTTTGCATGGGTTCTGTCCGGGTATTCTGGCTTCCTCCCACAGTCCACAGACATGCAATTGTCTGGAAACACTAAATTGCCACATAGGTGTGAATGTGACTCTTGTCTATGTGTTAGACTGGCGACCTGTCCAGGGTGTACTTTGTCTCTTGCCTTAAGACAGCTGGGATAGGCTGCAGTGCCCCCTGCGACTCTGAAAAGGATAAGCAGAAGTGAATGGATGTATGTTTGAATGGAAAAGCGCTTTAGCAGTTGTACTTGAGCTGCTAGTGGTTTGTGGTCTAGCTACATTGCCATCACAGTCTGATTTTTTTTAAACTCTAGTAGTACTCCTTTTATTTATTCATGGTGGTGGCATGGCCTTTTGAGTTCTTGGCTTGATTTCTTATGATGCCATTTCCTGTCATCTGTTTGTATGTTGTGGTCTGGGTCTAATCACCCGATTAATCTACCTTCACCTGTTCATGACATGATTTAAGCTTTCTTGTGTTTGTTTGTGTTATGATGATAATAATAATGATATATTTTATTATAATTGCTGTTTAATGTCTATTTTATACAATATAAAATTACTGCAGAAAAAATAACATAAAGTTTAGATCATTAACTACGCAGTGCACAATACTCTCTGAGATAGAATAGTATAGTACCATGAGATTTTAAAATTTTGGACAGATTTTATGAATTTTGGCAGAAGATTTATGGTAACCACTTCTGCAGGATGACAGATGGCAGAAATGTTGTTGCTGATTGGTGATCTCACAGGGGGCGATAGGAACATTGGAATATAGAGCACATCACCCAACCCCAATAGAGAAGCTAGCGTTTATTTTAATATCTTGTTAATGCTGCTTCAAAGTTTCATGGCAGCTGTGAGAATGAAGCACTTGCTGAAGTGCTGACGTACCACATTTTACACTGCTCAGAATGAATATTAATTTCACACACAGGTGGAATAAATAACATTAACCAACTTCCACCCATCCATTTTTCTTAATCTCTTATTCAATTCAGGGTGGCAGGGGAGCTGGAGCCTATCCGAGCTGTCATAGGGTGAAAGGTGGGACACGCTCTGGATAGGTCATCAGTCTGTCACAGGGCTAACACAGAGATATACAACCATTCATGTTCACATTTATATCTACAGCTAATTTAGAATAACCAGATTAACATAAGAAGAATGTCTTCAGAGTGTGAGGAAGACAGAGTGCCAACAGAGAACCCATCTAAGCACTGGGAGAACAGGCAAACTGCACACATAGGACCCACGCCACTCGGTGGGTTTGAACCACGACCTTGTTTGTAAGGCAACAGTGCTAACAACTGTATCACCATGCTGCACCATTGACCAACTTATTGAAATATTTTGTTGAAGGCACTGGGTTGTTGAACTCATGTAAGTGACCCAGCTTTCCACCCAACAACCCATAGAACTGCTGGCAGGTGTCCTAGTTCCAGACACCACAAATCACAGCCAGAAGGCCCCAATAGGTCAGAGCTGTTTTGACAGCTAGAGGGGGATCTACACAATATTTGGCAAATCTTGTGGCTGACTGATCTACATCACATTATCAGATATAGACCTGGTAATTTGACATTACCAGGTCTGATCCAGAGCAATAGGTATAGTGTCATGTCGCCAATTCCAAGTGCTTGTAATCTGAAAATATGTGCATGCATATTCAAAATGTGATTTATAGTTTCTCAGCCACAACCCACAGCACTGTAAATTATGAGAGGTACAACAATTGAAAGGCATTTCTGTAATTATGGTTGACTTCTTTTGATAAAAGTAATAAAAAGATGTGAATCACAATATGTAGGTTTTTATTATTTCTACTAGGGGCACATACACAGCATAATTTTAGTCAGAGACATTGTCATCCTTTCTTTTTATGACAAATACAGTTGACTTGCTCAGAGCAATTTTCCTGCCTAATCTAAAAACCATCTTTAGTTGAAATGAACAACCAATCCCCCTTATCCCCACCTCCTCATTCACCCCCTGTAAATTGTGTTAACAAAGACCAGGCTATTTATAGTTGTTCGCTATTATCTTTTCTCATAAGAAAAAAATACTGAATGTGCTGTACTAGATGTACAACATGTACTGTGGACATATCTATTTTAAATGCACATGCAAAGTTTGATGAATTATGGAAATGGTTTTTGATCAAGTGTCTTTGTGGAACTGTGAGAGAATATTTGATGTAGTAGAAGAATCAAGGAATGTTCTGCATGCCTTCCTAGAAACCATTTGAAAGTAATGATATCCCCAAAATGAGGAATGCATAGGGCCATCTGCTCTGTGATATGACTATGCAAATGGTAGTTCAAAATACAAGTGAGCTTAGTAATCAAAGATTGTTGATATTCTTGAAGCACTTTGAAGTTAATTTTTGAAGTATCCTAAACAGAAACAACTCACAATGTAAAACAACCAAGACCTCTTGGTGAGTTTAATTAGTATTTTTAGAGGGCCTATCGTCATGAGCAATTACTCCTTAACAAAGTGTTACCTTTATTTTCAGGAAGCACACAGTTGAACTGTTCCTTGAATTATTGGAGACAAGAGTGGGTGGTTCCAAGAAATTGTTGTCTGAAGCCATTAAATTGTCAAGCAACATCTTTAATTGCATGTGATTGTAGATGGGGGGGAATATTCATTTGTTTTTAACCATTTAAACACGTGTTTCTACTGTGCGCAACATCATATTTATTACAGGACAGAATAATAATATAGGGGCAGTCATGATGATGTAAATGATGAATCATTTTATGTAAGATAGGAATGTAGAAATCTGTTATACCACATAAAATGACTCTATAATGCTTTTCTTACATCTAATGATGTAAATGCAGAATTTCCCAGATGCATAAAGCATATCTGTTTTTATTTATTCATATTTCCCTGTAAAAATGTATTTGTTCTAGTCTTTCAACTCCGTCTCCATGAATCAATTACATGAAGTCCAATAGAAATACTCAAAAGAATTAAATGAAATTAATAAGTTCAAACTTTGGACTCTATATATTTCTTTATCTGTATACATTTCTTGGGACATTAAAGAGATAAACTCCAACAAAGCTCATTAAAATGAAAGATCTTCACAAAAGCAAATGGGAAATATAATCATTTACAGTGTTTTTGTCACAGCACATGATGATTCTGATTAAACTTTATGCTCTGATGACTCTGCGGATCTGCTGTGTATTAATATTGTAATGGCAGCATTGCCATTTCAACACATCCTCTTCAAACATTAACTTGGCTAATATAAAGGTTGAATGATTATCATCTGACAGACAACCATACAGAACTGCAAACATAACAATATTCTTCATTTCATGGTTCAGTTGTTAGCACATTAGTATGAGAAAATACTAATTGTTACTGGTTCCACAGATCTTTTACAGTGCAGCTAACGTTTTTTGTTACATAAGCTACACCCTTTCCTGACGCGAGGTTGAGTGTGCATTTATCCTCGAATGAAACATATACACAACTGAGTGGAATGATCCTTGACATACACAAGATGCTGAGTTGCACTGTGCTTTACTGAGCAAAAACAATTTCCTTAAGCAGTATGCAAACCTCTCTGACGATATCTGGGTCTAGTATGGCTTTTAAAAATTTGGACTTAGTTTTTGTACTGGGGCTACATACAGTACCGATGTTTTGTGTTTAAAACACCCTGGACATGTTATGCAAACGTGCCTGTGGAAAGGGTGATTGTGACCCTGATTGTGTACTGTTTTAATGTGAAGGTATTTGTTAGTTATTTGCCTGATCTTAATACAATTACGCATATATATTACAGAACTTAATGTTATCTAAAATTTTATTTACAAGTTTTATATTTTGCAAGAGAAAGGAAATAATATGAACAGACATATTGATGTTGTAGTGTAAGGTTTTTTTTTTTTGGTTTTTTTTTTCAAGAGACAACTAGGGACTGTTTTTGTAATGTTTACAGGCCCCTAATACTGCACAGACTTTTTTAATGACCTCAGTGAACTGCTGTCTGTGATCTGTGTTGATTTCGACTGTGTAATTATTATTGGGGATTTTAACATTCATGTGGACAACCCTCAGGACAAAGGGACTAAAGACCCGAGTAACACTCTGGGCAACTTTGGGCTGACTCAGCACGTAACAGAGGCCACACATAATAGAGGACACACTCTTGACTTACTAATCTCCAAGGGCCTGAGCATTTCAAAGGTTACTGTGTCTGATGTGGGCCTGTCTGATCATTACTGTCTTTTCTTTGATAGTAAAATGTCAGCGCACACAAATATGTCAACAGCAGTGATCACAAAAGTAGTGAGATCTTTAACTAGATCTTCCCATTAACACCTGGCCTGTCCAGAGGTTCAGTCAATGAGCTCGTCAATAGCTTCAATGCTAAAATGTTAAATGTCATGGACACTATTGCTCCCATTAAGGTGAAGGTTATCTCTGGAAGGAAAAGTCTCCATGGAGAAACTCCACACTGGTGAAAAAACGAAAAAAGAGAGTGTAGGAAAGCTGAGCGCAGATGGAGAAAAACAAACCTCCAGGTTCATTATGACATCTGTAAAGAGAAACTTCACAATTATAATTTACAACTGCGGAGTGCAAGGAGGTGCTACTTCTCTGATATCATCACCAAAAACAGTCATAATGCTCGGGTCTTATTTGCTACAGTTGACAGGCTAACAAACCCTCCTGTGTCAGTGGCAGCTGAATATGGGCAGAAATCTGTGCCATCAGAAACTGAATATGAATAAGTTAAATTTGAATTTGAATTGCTCAGATTGAATCTGAATGCATGCTTAAATTTTTTTTTTTAACACACTACTCCATTGCTGTTTGACAGGCTGAAGTTGTCGGGTCACCTCCTAAATCAACCATCTATTACAGGTGTTTTGTGCCAGAAATGGAGTGTCCACTGAAGACTGAAGATACGGAATCTCTATGCCTTGCCATTGATCCCTCTTGTGCCTACATGTAGACAAGAGACATTAACTTAACTTTGCTAGACCCGCCCCTGCACAGTTACCAGCTGTCAGCTACATAAAAAAGGATCCTGGCATTATTTGTCTCTCAGAAACAGTTCATAACTTCCCTTCAACTCATTCATGTCACCTAAAAGGTAAACCTGTTTCTCCATCACCTGTTCAGCTCTGATGATTCAGTAAGGACATCTCCTGGTTTCATCTTCATGTTTCCCTCTCACCACATATCCAAACTGACATCATGACCAGCAGCTTTTTTACAGCTGTGGCTCCAGCAAACAAACATCAGCTGATACTAGAAATTAATATTAAATAAATTCTAACAACAGCTGATCAAGCTTAAACGTGCTGCTGTTGTCTAGCGCGACATGCGCCGGTTTCTTCTTTCTGGCGCAAAGTGGGCGATAAACAAACAAGAGAGAAAAGCCGATCAGCTGATCATTGATCTGTTTCATGATTGAAGTAGAAACAGGAGATGGAGGGGGAGAGAATGAGAGAAGAAGAGGCAGCTGTGCAGCGAAGACACAGAATAAATCCAGCTTTGTGTATTTTTCATTGTAGCTGAAGTCCGGGACAAACTGTTCCTTTTCACCTCAATACCAGACGATTCAGTTTTTTACGGGATGGTTGGAAACTCTAATAACTAATGTTATAAATAAAATAAGATAAAACAAGTTCAACATCAATAATATCATAGCACCCGCCCAGCTGTATATTACGTTACGGAAAAAACCCGAAAAAAAACCCATCGGCCCATAAAAACGAAAAATCACCATCGGGCATACTGGTGTTCATGGTGTTTCATGACTTTGTCCATGAAACACCATGAAACAGTGTTTCAAAACATCAGATCTGCTGAAACACTCAGTTTTTAAAAAAAAAAAATCCAGGTTGAAGACTCACCTGTTCTTAGCTGCACTTGAATAAAGCACCAAATCCACACTGTTTTACTTTTAAGCTTAACTTTTCAAAACTTACATTTTAACTACTGATTTTATCTACTGTTCCTTTCTCTTTTTTCCATTTTATTTGGTTTTGTTTTTTAATGACTCTGTAAAGCACTTTGAATCACCTTGCTGTTGAATTGTGCTAATAAACTTGCCTTACCTTGATCATTGAGATTCTCTTACTAATATGTTTGTCTTTATCTGAAACTAATGTTACTGTATATCTTGCTATAATTCATACAATGTTTTCATGAATTCAACAACAAACTCGTCTAATACGAGGAGGAGTTGAACAACCAAAACCTTCGTTTTTGCCTTATTTGAGATATTATGACACCATCATGTTGCCTAGCAACCAACTATAAATGAGCTATATATATCCCATTATATGGGCTTAAATGACATTAAGAAAGCAGTATATAATTTCAGTTTCATGACAATGATCTGAATATTTTCAACAAACTTGCTGTTTTATAAAAGATATGTTCATGTTTCTAAATTCTGTGAAAAAAAAATTAGTTTAATTTTAGATTGGACATCTACTTCAAGGTACATAAAAAAAATATTATTCATTTTCACTTTTTAAGATCCTTAAACATCCTTACTTTTAGAATGGTAAGTAGTTCTCTTTGAAATTAGTCTCAGCTGTATCGTTATCTCTTGATTGTCTTGGTTAACTGAGGCCTAAACAAACCAGATCTTTGATGTCTCTGCCTGCAAGGCTACCGCACTGTAATGAAACTGTATTGCATTGTCTCAGCACTAAATGTTTGGCATGACGGAACACAGAAGTAATTTCTGCGGCTTGCTGGCTTCCGCTGGTTTCAAAGCGGCTGTTGCCTTTTTCTCTCATGAGAGACTTGCAAGCACTCCCTCACAGAGCCAAACAGCTTTCAGGCTTTCATCAATTATTTAGCACCTGTTGCCTTCAGGGAAGTCCTGATAAATTATGGTGATGAATGCAATCAGAATATGGGAAATATACAGTTATAAACCTATATAACACTTTTAATATCTCTTGATCAGGAAATGAAAATCAGAGTGATTTAAATGCTGGCATAAACTCTGAATTTTCTGCACACCTTCTTGTCCACACTGTAGGAAACAAGCAAAATCACAAAAACACTTTACTAGTTAAGAAACCTTTGAAAGGATTACAAAAGTCGCTCTGTTTATACTGCGTAAATACCCATGTGATGTGGAAATGTTTCGCCTGTTCTCCCTGAAGTCTGAAATGACTTTTTTTTTATAATGAATAAGCATGAATGTTTTAAGACTGATAACTTGTTTAACACACAGCCAAACATTATATTTTTCTCTCTCTCATTGAAATTTTTACGAGGACTAAAAGATTACTCTTCAGCAAACTACAGAAAGTGTATTGGAACATTAAATAATCCTTAGAACAGAGGATATTCCTTTGAGTGTATCCACACACAGTGTATGAGATAGTATATGTGTGTGTTTACAACATAGTACTCATCCTAAATGGTCAAAATCGGTCTTATAAAAGAAGTACTATGAGGTTCATGTGGGTCATACTTATTGCACTCGTTATAGCAATATGTGAGTTTCAAACTCACTCATTTACTTAATCTCTATTCTTTAATATTGGCAGGCAGCTTTTTCTATAAAAAAAAAACAAAAAAAGAAAAGAAAAAAGCTTAATTGAAAACAATGCGAAAATGTGCAACTGAACTTGTACATAAGTATCAGTACAGCAAGGCAAGAAAGGCAGCAAGACACCAATGTAATGACAAAGAAGCAAAACATCCTCATACTTAAATGGCAGATTGATAGCTTGAATGGCTTCTTTAACTATACCTGAACTTTATTGTCTTTTCATAATTGCAATCCCATGTGAAAACGTTGGTTTTAGGTGTAAGCAGCCCCTTTCACATGTTAAAATTTAAACTTCTCCCATTTTTATTGTTACTCCTACGGTCGCAAGAGGTTGCCTAAATAAACAACTTTCCAATTAACCTTAAAAAATCCGCAGTTATTGTCTATCTTAATGTGAGGTCAGGCTGTGCAAAACTTGAAACAATCATAAAAAAATGAATTGTGTCTTCGGTTCTGAAAAGTACCTTCAATCTGCATTTATTAGTGGTGTGTAGAATGTGGAGTCTCTGCTCCTCCTATCACCTCCACCTCCCTTCTTCCACTTTGGGATTGCTGTGCATAGCTGTGGTTGACTTGCAGTTTGCTATATAGTGTAGTCTCTTTTGGTTCTCAGTCATTGCTTGCCATTTGTGGCTATGAGGAAGGCCAAAAACCAAACTCAATCCCTCAAAACAACAGTCCACAAACCAGAGGGTGACATCATGGTAGCTGCTATGTCCACTTGTTTCATACAAGAGTCTTTAGACATGGGGGCGTGCTGGTGTGCATAGATATAATGGTGCCACAAAGCCAAGTGTGAGCCCAGTGGCAATTTAACAATTCTCAGCAGGTTGTGTTCAGGGAAGAGCTAAGATGGGGCAGTGAGTTGCTACTTGTGTGTGTGTGTGTGTGTGTGTGTGTGTGAGTGAGTGTTTGTCTGTTAGGTCTATCCTTTTGTGTGTGTTTGGCAGTGTTTGATTTCATAGTGAGAGTTCTGCTGACCTTGGCATACTCAAGACTACATCCCAGTGGTGTCTCATCCCTCTCTTCTCCTTCTCTTTCTCCTCGCCCTCTCATTCTTCCTCCGCACAAATCCCCTCCCAGGACCGTGCCTTTCTCCTTCCCTTTGTGAAAAAGATAAAAAAATAGCTAGCAGTTCCAGAAAAAGATGCCAGCATCTGTCTCACTTTAACTTGAATAATTTGAGAAAAGGGTGTGATTAAAACCGAGAAAATGTTTGAGTGCGAAGAATACAACAACAGGCAGCCAAGAAAAAATCATTTGGAAGTCTATGTCTTTAAAATAAATATATAATTAGTGTGGCTCTTTGACTTTTCCTGTCATCTCCATTTTTGCTGGCTCATACCTTTCAGAGTAAACCAGGCTCGAGATCTCATTAATTCTAAACATTGCTGTCAGAGAGGAAGAAATGCAGTGAATGGCAGATTGAGGTTTCTCTGTGCTTGTTATACTTCTCTTCACGTCAAATGCAATTCCATCAAATATATTAGTGATATTCAAGTGAAAAATATTGATGTGTTAGCATTTAGAAATTAAAACCATAAAGCTGCATTTTAACATTACTTCAAGTTGTTTGTTTGTTTCTTTTTTGGTTTACTGATCAAAATGTCAAAATTCCACAGTGAGAATGGCGTGTTTTTTAAAGTATTAAAATGACAGGGAGATGTATTTGATGCTGCAACACACAGACATATTTCTTGTGTTTAAAGTTCTTGGTTGACAGAAGTAGAAGTCAACCAGTGCTGCTTATGGGAAAACAACTGGCATAGCAATTCAACTGAAATGACAAAAATGGTTGTTTGTGTTGTTTGCAAACTGTCTCGCAGTGGAGGTACATTTGTATACTGAATGTATACAAAATATCAGCAGAACACAGGTTTTTTATGAAGCCTGTAACATAGTGGTTGGTGGAGCTAGGCAAAAAGGATGCTCTTTTTACTCGTGGAATATGTAATTTAACTGGTCTTTTTAAGTAACCCAGTAGTGAAAAAGTATTTTATCACACTGATTGAAAACCCTGTCTTATATTACAGTGATGCAGAACTGCTCATGAATACTAATTATTGGACGTCAATTACACCTTGTATAAATATTTGCTCCAAATCTAAGCAGTTTGTAAATCTTTATTGTTTCATGGAATAGACTGTTTAGAATGATCTCATTTAATTCTAATTCAACAGTGTGGATTCTGCTGCACAATGTAATATTAAAGTTTTACAAATTGAAATGAGTAATTCAGAAATACTGAGCTTCTATCTCAGTGTATACAAGGCTTTAACTTCACTGTAATTTTTTTTTAAATGAATTAACTACTAATCTCACATTTTGCAAAGTTGTTTAATGCATTTCCGTTTATGTTATCTTTCCCTTAACATGTACAGAAATAACCCAGTGACTTGTATAAAGTCAAGGATCTTTCTGTACCGCGCATCTTTGTGTTAGGGATTCAGTGTTTGCTCTTATTAAATGTGACATTGAGTACAGTGAGTGGATGACACAAGCTTCTTGCATGCTGACATTTCAAATGTTTCTGATGTGTCTGTCCTGTGTAATAACATAAGTCATTTATATTGCGTGTCCTTACAGAAGTCTTTCCTTTTTATGTTTCAGACTGAATCTGTGTAGGCACCTTTCCACTATCCTGCCAGCAAGCAGAAATGTTCTTTGCCTCTATTCCAGTATGGTAAGTTAATCTTTTGTGTCTCTGCTAGCATGAATAAATGTGTTCCACAAGGGAAAATAGCAGGGCTTCATGCATGACTTGTTATGGATTTGGGAAACCAGGTGTTAGCTATGAATATTCTTATGAATACTCTTAGTGTTATGAATAGACACAGGTCAAAGATTTCCAGACTTACTGCTTAAAAGAAAATTAAAACAAGAATAACTTTAATTTTGTGAAACTGGTGTGCAAAACAAAGCTCTGAAACCTGACTCTTTGGTATTCTCATATTGCTTGTTTATGTTTTTCTTTTGTTAATAAGAGAACCAATTTTGACAGTAAGAAACCTGTGACAAAATGGAACACATACATACACACAAAGTCACCCGTAGGTGAACTGATAGCGGTTGAATCCGTGGGTGGCTTTTTAAAATAGGCCAGCAGAACACACTGTTATTTCACAGTAATCTGTCAGTAATCTGCTGACAGTCAGAGCAAATCTTGAAAAACAACATTGACTTTTACATTTCTCAGCACTGTAAAATGTTGCAATGAAGAACTAATGAGCGTCTGAAAATCGTTTTTTTTTTTAAAGACATGCTTTAATGCATCAATGTAAAGCATGTCAGCATTTTCTGCTATTTTCAGTTATTCTTTATTAAAATAGTGCGATTGTGGTGAAAAAATAAATAAATAAAAAGGTGCTTGTGGCTTGGGTTAAACAAGGGCTGATCACCGTGACTGAAACCCGAGGGCAAAAATACAGAACCATGAAGTCATTCTCTCCTACCAATCCCTGTCATTGTGCTAAGCATGATAATTCCATGCTCAAAGGTCCATGCCAACTATTGTGCCAATCTGGCAGTACCAAATTATACTGGCAACGTTAGGGGGGAGAACACAGTGCGGTGGAACGGAAAGCAATAAAGCATGATGTTGCCAATTACACCAGAATCTCTTGGTAATTATATGTTTTGCTTAAACAACACATGTGGTAACCACTTTGATATTGTTTTGATATTGGATTTTAATTGCCAATGCAACTAATCAAACATGAAGTGGAGATGTTGCTTGAGGTTTGTGGGGATCTAGTAAAACTGTGATAGCTCTGGGGAGATTGACAAAATGGAACAAGTCATTGCTGTTTCTAGCCTGCAGCTACTGGCAGTGTGATGACAGCAAAAATGATCTATACCAACTGAAGCTTTTCAGACTGCTTGCCAGGCTTCAAATAAACACGACTGTATAACATAGAATGAAGGCGCAAATCATATTGTGTCTTCTTACTTTAAAAGAAAATCACATTTGGAATATTTGTTTTGCTGCTACTTTGTTGGATATTATCAAAGGAAATGCCAAAAGAGTGATGCCATCTTTGTTTATTTGTTTGTTCTTTTGTTCAGTAGCAGATATGACAAACAAATCCAATACAAAAAAGAAAATTGAAGTGAGTTTTACTAAAAGCTAAAGTTCTACTTGATTTGATTGATTATGAAGAAACACTTTTTTCATTTGTTTGTGAATGGGTGAAGAGAAACTATTCAGCCATAGCTGGTGTGTATTCTCATAGCGTCCATTATTATTTTACAGGGATGTGACGTTTATCAAGCCAGTGACTTTATCGAAGGAAATTTAAAGTGCCAGCTCAAACAATATGTCAGTGGCTAAGGTAAATTAATAGTACTGCATTCTAACTTCTGTGCTTTTCAGTAGTGTATGTATATTGCAAACAAAAGGCTATTTAGTTAAAATCCCATTTGAAATTGACAGGAAATCTAAACAGTTTTTCCTGCATAAATAGTTTGGGCAAAGAAGTGTAAATTTAATAATCTATGTTATGTATATACACTTAAAACATGTTTTCCCTGCAGGGTTACTTTACTAGTTAAAAGGCAACTTTATTAAGTAAGTTCACGATTTAACGTGTTCCCTAGTTAGTGGACTGGATTCCTTGTCCAACCGTATTTTTCTAAGCATTGCATTAATACTTTACTTTTCTGTGATTGGAAATGAATGCCTAGGAATGATCATTACTAAGACAGCATTTGTAAAGTTTTCTTTAGAGAAGAAAATTTAAAAAACAGAATTCTTATATGTTATTAGTGTTTCCTAGACTGAACAATCTTTCAAGTAGAAGCAATATGCAACATGTGGTGAAGTTCAAATAAATTCAAGAGACTATGAATTTATATGAAACTGACTTCAAAGCTGAGAGCCGGAAGCCCTGGAGTTAAAAGGTTCTTTTCCTAATTGGCAATTCTGCTCTTTGAGTTTCTTCTGCTGAACACCTGCACTGCATTGTTTCATAAGCGACTAGAATACACTGATGTCAAACAGCATTTGAAAAATATAGCGCTCCCGTTGGTATGTTTGTACAATGAAAATAATACTAAACTGTCTGAACTAATGAAAAAGCAATAAAAATACTTCAAAAATACTTTCTTTCGAAAGATCAAAGTCAGGATTATGTATGGCTGTGATTTATTTTATGCACAGTCTCACAGGCCCACAGAAATGAAAATGAAAAGAATTACGCTGCATTTGAGATGTTTTGATAAACCTAAAATCTTGGAGCTTGCCCTTGAGGTCAACACTAACATTAAATGTGTTTAATGCCACCTGCTGCATACCCGCTCATGCAAACCTAACTCTCTCTCTCTCAAAACATCATCATCACTTTCCAACTTTATTGCCACCAGGGGCCCAGCAGTAGCAATGGAGCATAGGTTGCCATATCAGAGCCTCTTACAGAGAACAGACAGTCAGCAGCACCATACTGTTGAGTGAGGAGGTGGCAGAGCATGAAAGGATGCATCAGATGTTATGTAGATCAACAAATAAACCTGAATAGTGTGAGTCGGGTTAGGCTTTATATTCCCACCTGGCTTCATCTATTGGAAATAAGGACAAATATGTGACATATGAGATAGAAACATAGTGAGAAGGCATGTGTAAAACAAAAACGGGGCAGTTAAATATACAATACATATTAATATTTAAATTCCCATTTAAAAAGTAGTGAAATACTTTTTTTGGGCTTTTTTAATGCACTCCTCTTGTGCATAATCAGTCACCTGATAACAGTGTTTCCCAAAACAGATTTAACACACAAGTGTAGTTTGTTGGTTGGAACCACTGACTATTGGGCAATTGTTCTCAGCTCTGACTTAGAAGTGAATGTGCAAGAGAAGTGATTATCGACCGTATCGATCTGACACAGTGAAATTTACGACTCATGCTTGCTGTGGTGTTATCTCAGATGTTAGTCTCCATCCTGGTGCTGCAGTGTCTCTGTATGTCTCTCCACTGACAGTGGAGCTGAACTATGTTGCCTGCTGGAATAGACATGAATGTGTAGATAGCAAATAAAGCATAAATTTGAGCTCATGTGATAACTGAGTGCAGCCCCATGATGACAATATACGGACGTCGTGACAACATGATCAATCACGGACGAGAGTTGCAGCGGACATCAAGATTATGCATTGTTGGAACGTCTGAAATCACCGTCAGAGGCACATTTCAGCTCTGTGTCTGTTAAAACTGTATCAATCATCTGAAACCCCCCCAAAAAACATCTATTCATCAGATTGAGGCAGACTAGGTCAACGTTTGCATCCTAGCGTCTTCATATTGCATCAATTTAAGTTGGAACTAGAAACTGATAGATTGTGGGCCATTTGTCACAAGTAATTTGTGATACTTTTATCTCTGACTCTTTTATTGCCAAGTCCCTCCTCTGTCATTCTTATGCCAGTCGATTTGAATTCCCAGTACACTTGTCTTTTTCTGTTGCCAAGGCAATAGGAATGGGGGCTGTTGACGGCAGTGGTCGAATACTGACATTTGATTGGCAGTGCAATGTTCCAGGAAAGAGACACGGAAGTTATTTGAATATTAAACATAAGGATTAATCCTCATCATGTACTCCTGAATATCTTCAGCTGTGAATAGGAGCCAGAAAAGGTGTTTAAACGTTATGATGGAAGTTTGACTTAATTGAAGCGCATAGTTGAGAATCTATATACAAAAACTTGAGGGCAAATTAAATAGAGTCTGTGACACACAATTGGCTAAATCAAAAGTGTACTCAAAGGTTTTATACTGTCTATATAGTGAGGGGAAAAAAAACAGTGTAATGTGAAATAATTGAATTTGTGGTTATTCTAGTTGATATTCAGTTTAAATATATTATCATTTTATATATATTTTATGTTATCATTTTTAAGAACAATTTCACAAATATTGTAGTGTTCGTAATTGCACAAATAACATACAGTTGATTAAACAGGAGTAGGAAAACTGCCTTACTTTGCTACCTTTTGACTGGACCTCTCTTGCAGGTTGATCTTTTAGCAAGAAAGAAAGCACTTCACTCAATGATTTCTGCTACACTAAGCAGCAACGCCTTAAATAAGATGTAAGGGCATCTGGGTCAGGCGTCTAACTTCTCAGTCTTTGAAGCCATTGCTCTGTGTCTCATTTCCTGAAGTATTGATGTCTTTAAGTGAGCTTCCCAAGTGCCGGTAGGAAGTGGATGCTATATAGATTGCTTTGAGGAGATTGGGACACAGCTGACTGCTGTAGTTTAACAGTAGGTCCATGGTCGTTCTTTCGTGAAGCACATAAAAGATTTTTGGTGGCAAGGATACGGGGTTGTTTGAATAAAACTGAACTCAAAAAATGAGTAAATTTAAAAAAGCTTGGACGAAACGCAATATGGTTTAATCCCCACAACTAAAGATTTCTTGGGATTTGATTGAGCATGCATCAAAGACAATATAGTTTAATACTACGCATTCATAAAACAAAAATGTTTATAGAATTGTGTACAAAACTGTCACTGATGATACAAGGTCATCTTAAAGAAGATGTATACATAAAAAGTTGATTTTATACTCAAGGTGCTTTTTCAAACAGATAGCAAAAAATGAACAGGAATATTGGATAGCTGCAGGTACATCATAAAGAAACATTAAAACCTGGAAACAAAGGAAGAATCAATACTGCTCTACAACATGCCATGCAGGGAATTGCACAGAGAGCCTGTGTGGATAGTTTTAAAGAGTCACTACAACAAGGAATAAATTGTGTGATGCTGGGCCCTTCTTAAAGGCTGGAGTGAAGATACTGTACCTCTCTTTTCAAAATAGCAGTTTTTTGTTCTTTGATGTGACTGGTATTTATATTGAATATTACTCCAAAATGGGTCCAGTATACTAAACCCATTTTTGAGCAGTACTCAAGATTCCGGCTATAGGTTTAGATCAAAACAAAATTGGTACAGTGCACACTATACATTAACTTAATATTGGCCCAGAGTACAGCATGTAGCCTGTTAAATCTATTTAAATTAGCGCCATGTTTAGGCGTGTTTTAAAGATGCCTTTATTTTGTATGCTCCACAAATAAGGTGATATAATTAGGATTTTCAAAATGAACTGAACCTCAATGCTTTTTTGTTTCTTTTATCATTTGTAAATGCATTTTCTATTTATTCCCCTTAGATTGGTTGGATTTTCTTGTTGTAGTTTATTAATTATTTTTGGAGGATTAATTTAACGGGCATAGATATAAGCTAGAGAATGGAGTAAAATCCAAACAACCCGTAAGGAGAAGAAAATGAAACGTACTGAATGATTATTCACATTTCTATGTATTGTATTACCATTTGGTATTGCTATTATTGGCTCAGAACGGCAATCCTTGGAAACAAACTGTGGTTGATATTTCATAGAAAATAGTATAAACAATACCAATCTTATCAGATATGTATAAAACAAAAAATAGTGTTTATTGGAACGCAACATTCACATTTTTTTTCTCTTTTCCATATGGGAACTACATTCAACTGTCAGAATCTAAGGGCAACATAATGGTCTTACCCAACTGGATAAGGACTGACGTGATTACAGAAGAGACTAGAAAATAAGTGCTTGGATAAAGAAGCTGGGTGAGTGCTCCAGAGAGTGTAGGCAGCTGGAGTGCAGTAATTAGTCACCGAAGCTCTTTCTGGTTAAGGGGCAGCTGACCAATGGCCTTGCTTGCTTAGAAGAACGGCAGAGGGTTCTTCCCACTCTCAAATATGACTGTGATTAACATAAGCAATTACCTGCAGAAATCGCACCCCCTAGCTTCTTTTAGACAAAGAAAAATGAATTGCCTGCAAGGCGTACAGAGTTTCAACCATTGTTTTCCTTTTTCTTAATAGCTTCCCAAGGCTACTGTCGAACATATCATTTGTTTAAAATGTATCATCACCTTACCTCTTCCATAGTTCCTTTATATGCTCTTTTTAATTAATCATGGCAATTAATGGTTGTTTTTTTGAAATGAGAACCATTGACTCAAACAATCCTGAAACATGTTTTCTTCTTCTTTCTTTTTTTTTTTTAACTGTTTCACTAGGACACGTGATCAGAGACAAAGCCCTTTGTGGATGCAAGCGGTACATTAAGTACAGCAGGAAGCCTGTATTACTTGCATAAATAAAAACAAGACAACAAAGCTTCCAGGTGATATGCAAAATCATTAAGAGCAGTATTTCTTAAAAATAGTCTCTACAATAAATAATCTTTACACCTATCAGGGCTTTGTGAGGGAATAATAATAAAAAAATTAAATGATCTCTTCCCTTGTTTCCTGTCACTTTGGTTGAGATAATGAGGCAACTCCTTGATTCTGTCAAAATTTGTTTATGTTCACCTCCTCAGAATTGGAAAAGTTTGAGTAGGGGGTGTAACGTGCACATTAATGAGCATGTTGTGAGGATAACTAATGAGAACTATTTCTAGGATATAATGACACTCAAACTATTATTCATGCTACACTGTTTTTTAATCACCCATTTGTTCAGTTTTACACCTACATCAGCCTATGTATTTATACATGACTGTGAATTTTTGTGTTCTGTGTAAAACATATTTGCACACTGCTTTTGATGGGTGATATACAAATAAACCTTGTCATTATTTATATTATAATGACACTTTTGATTTGTAGTTTGATTTGTTGATGTTGTCAGTAATAACACCCTTATTGCCACTTGAGTACCCATGACAGGCTGAATTATCAAAGAAGTCCAAAAATGTTTTCTTGTCTGGAAGCATGTGAGCATACCTGTCAGAGCATGGAAACAGAAAAGCTTTACATTTGTGTGTCTTTTAACTTTCTGCCAGAGAGAATTACAAAACCATGCTCCTTTGAGGTAAGGTACAAAGGCTTTTATCAGCTCCTGTGTGGGCTAACCTGAGATTCCTAAGATCAAGCTAGTGTGTTAGGAGATAAAATAGTAATAGTTCTGTTACTTAGAGTTTTGCTGCTCCTTTACTGGTCTATTGGGGGATATTGTGGCTGATTACAAGGGCCACTGTGGTTTCTGTCATTACAACAAGTAAAAACTAAAATGAGATAAGAATAAAAAATAGCTTTATTTTGTCTGCTTTAGCACCTTCCTGTTCTTCTTTATAGCCTTATTATTGTGTTGTATGGTTCAGCCAGATTGGATGACTCATGCCTTACTGTGACATAAGAGGCTTTACGCTGACCCCTTCTTATAAGCCAAACTAAAATAGAAGAGTTAACTAATTTCATACACAAAGCTGATGATCGTAATACTAAGATTTGAAAGGATGACACACTCAGAAAATGACAAAATGGATGGGATAATGTATTTATCCCTCTTTAGTGGCAATAAACACAACTCATATGCTTGCTTATACATGGGCTACATGCACAGCTTAACAAGATAGGACTGACAAACCGTAAGGCTACCAGTGAGACAGGACATAGCCACAGCACTAAAACATAGACACATAAACACGCACATTAAAAGGCCATAAATATTTTCTAGTGACTGTCAAAGCTCTGTCCGACTCCCTTTCCAATAAAAAGAGTGTCTGAAAATAAAGCTTCTCATGGCTGGTCAGCTTTGATTACCAGCTTTATTCTCTGCCCATGCTACACCAAGCAGTGTTCAGTCCATCGCCCATATGTCTCATGACTCACTGTCTCACGCCCTGCGTATCCACAAGGCCTTGCCAGAAGAGGGATATTGAAAGGATGCAGTCCTTTATTCGGTTTGTAATTGTCTCGTATCCATACAAATCAGTGTATGAGACATTTCATTAAATTAGGATACTAACTAACTGTGGTAACCCTATAATCAACAGTAAAGTTGTCCTTTTTTTGGTTTAGTGTTTTAGTGAAATGACAAAACAATTGTTAGATTTTCTCGAGATTCAGCACAGGCATGATAAATGGTTATAATTTTTGGCCAACTTTCCGTTTATTACCAGGTCAAATAATCACTTTGTCAAATATCAGAGTTTTAAACAAAATATTCTAGGACTAATTTGCAAATAATAGTATACCAGAAGGTTAAAATGACATTGATGGCCTACTTTCATCATTTTAACATTGTGTATGTGATGGCAAGTTTTAAGAAGTCTGCAGTAGATTGATGATCTAGCCAAGGTATACCATCGCTCTTGCCATTAGACAGCTGGGAACAAATGATAAAATGTTTGTTTCAGTGTATACCCTCACAATGCCCCTTATTTATATGCACATCATGTATATTCCCTTAAGGAGATTTAGTGGTGAAATGAGCAAGCATAAGAAAGTATTCAAAAAGCAAAGAAACAGTGGTATAGTCAGTGAGACAAAAAACTGGGAGGCTAGGCATAGAACAAAAGCAAAGATTAAAGCTTATTGTAAGCGTATGTGAAACACTGAGGAAGGACAAAAAGATCTGATGATCGAGCTGGAAAGGATGTGCAGCAGCTTAGGGTGATCAAGGAAAGAGATAGAAATGTACAAATGAGTGAAGAGAGAGTGTGTGAAGACAGAAAGAGTACTGTGAGAAGCTGATGAACGAATCAGGACATGTACAGAATTTGCAAGGAGGAAAATAAGAGCAGCTATGAGATGAATATTCGATTGTGATGATTTGATTGTGCTGTCCTTTTCAGCAGCTGATGGTGCAGGGAGGCTGCGATTACCCTGCAAAAGCAATTTATATGTCCTCTTTCTTTTCTCATTGTATTTTCATTAAAAGGGTTTTCTTGTATGTAAAATTGACTCTCTATCTCTCTCTCTCTATCTATCTATCTATCTATCATAAAAACAATTGAATTTTAAATTCAATTAATTAATTTTAGATTCAATTTTAAATATGGAAAGGCAACCACAAATTTATGTTATGTTATACTAGACTCCCATCCATCCATCCATCCATCCATCCATCTATCCATCTATCTATCTATCTATCTATCTATCTATCTATCATAAAAACAAGTTAAGGATTATGAGGAGGAAGAATTTGTTGGTTTGCTCCTTATTTCAATGAGAACTGGAGCAAAGCCCTATTGACTTGACTATTACTATTGATTGTGAGGGCCATAATTTACTTTTGTTCCAAAGCAAGCTTTTCAGTCCATTACACTCAACTCATTGCGTCTGATCAGAACCAGCCTTAGTCTCAATCATCATTAACACCTGCCCGGCCATTAAACTGGGTAGCCAGATAAAGGGACCAAGATTATAGATTCTATCACTGGTCTTCACAACACCCTTGCTAATGATTTGTGCGAAGGTCTAATGGTTAGCATGGCAAAAGGCCACACACGTACAGAGTAGCAAAACGTTACAAGCTGGAACACTGGAACAGGTGTCAATGTGTTGGATTGTTTGTACACTCACCTTTGACATTCATTACAATCCAGAGCATTTAACTGGTCAGGGTGGCTATTGATTGTGCAGCTCAGTTTTTAAAAAGCTCAGTCTCTCACATTTACTTTTACATTTAAGTACTGACATTTTACCCAAAGTTTTTGTTTCTATTTTTTCTATTTTTATATTTATAAAAAAGAAAAGTAGCCCTTAAATATGAAAAATTACTATCATAAAATGGAGGATCACGGTTGGGGCATTTAATATTTTTCACTAGCTGGGCCCTCGTCCTCATTTTAGGTTTGACAGCATTTTAGTAGGTAAAGGTGATGCTTGGACATGAATTGAGCTGCGGTCTGGGGAAGGCCTCAAAGGGGACTGGCGACGGCTCCCGGGCCTGGCAGATCCCTGTGTACTAAATAGAAGTGAAGAAGGTAAAGAATTGAGAACAAGGAGGGAGGGTGAGGCACGTAAATGAGACTGAACAGCTTGCAGAACTGGGGGGAACCTACATAGATGACAACCGGAAGGAGTGCGTTTGGAGGCGTGGTCCCGCTCCTGATATTCCGATACATATTCTCCAATATGATTTACCTGTTCATTTATGCATTTATTTCCTGATGAAAAACAAAGTATAACTCCAAATAATAATTGTTGTTGAATTCAGGATTCACATGGGTCACAATATATTACTACCAGTAAAGAATAACTATCAAAATTGAACCTCAGGACATAATCAGGACAAAAATTAAGTTCATGAGTTCATTTGCTTTACTGTTTTATATCACTGAAGAAGATTCAGGCTTAAGACATGACTATTTCTCTCAGCCAAATCCCTTGCTAAAGAAATACATTTGCTATTGGGATGGAAATATTTACATTTTGAAGAAGAACATCTGAAACAGTAGTATGTAAATATATAATACAATTATTTACACTTATTTAATTAATACAATTACAATGCAGTTTAATTAATTTGTATATGAATAAAGGTTGTTAGAAAGCTGCAGGTAAATTGTCTTAAATTTATTCACAAAGAACTGCAGAAACAAGAATACTTGTAAATCAGACATACAATGAGTAAGCCTATTTCTCATAGAACTTTTATATAATGGCATTGTACACAATGGAAAATAACAAAAACATAAAAATCAAAATAGGAGGATGTTTCTCCCGTTAGTAGTTCCCAGCCATTGATTTACGATGTAGTTTGACTTTTGGTGCAGTGAAGATTCAATCCTCTATTGATTCACCAAGTGTCAAGTTCTTGTCAGTGGGGCCTACACCATTTCCTGATGCAATGCCTTGGCAGGGTGAAGACTGAGCAAATCAAATAGACGTTGGAGAAAGCAGGAGGGAAACTGAGGTTATTCTATGTGTTTAGATGTGGGCAGTGGGAGAAGGAAGTAATATCACTAATTAAACAAGCAAGCAGCAACAATATTGACTGTGTGGCTGGTTATTACATTTCCAGCTATTCAGACATATAAGTTTAAAAACTAGGACAGCAATAGGCAGCTAGTCATTATGAAGGGACCTACTGTCGAGGCTTGGCACTGCCTGCTAAGCTGCAGAGATTTAAAAGGCACCATTGACACTGGGGGAAAAGTTGAGCGTGGCTAAGCTTTATACAAATATCCTCTGATGTAAATGCTTTGTTTCGATTCTCTCAGAAACAGAAGCTTATAGTTGTTTACAGGAGTGCAATGTCAGTCTTTCTTGCAAGCCATTGCAAGTACTTTTATTTTACTGGGATATTATTTAATTTCTTTCATTCTCTTTCATTATGTCAAATGTACACAACACAAACAACAGTAGAGACCGGCCTCCTTCAAATGTGTTGTCCATTCTCTGACACTTGTATGCACCAGAATGTGTTGCTGGCATGTGGGCTGTTAATGCTGCATTATTGTTCTATAAATGTGAAGTGCCACATGCAATAACTATTCATTTTAACCCACTAGTGGTAAATGCAAGATGTATATGTTGGGAAATCACTGTGTAACAGCACAAGCGGTAAACATTAGTAATAAATTCACCAGTGTTCATAGCTTGATATTTGAAAAATAGACACTTAAAATCTAAAAGGTCAGCATCTAAATTCAGTCTTGTTAAATAAAATAAAAAATGTTGACATCCAGTAGTTAACAAGGAAGAGAATGCACACATTAAAAGATTATTAAAATGATTGTATAGTGACAGTTGTTTAGTCACTGCTGAACATAGTTTTAAGATGATATATTGTTAAAATGCAATTTACAATAAAGAAAAAAGCTGCAAAACTACTTTCAGCGCACCAAATGAAGACCATTTTAAATAAGCGTTTTACTTTCAGTTTCACTTTCATTTTAAATCAGAACTTGAATGAAATGCCAATTGTTTGACTTTCTTTTTTTTAATGTAGTTCATAGCTTTTGTGGAAAACAAGCACCATATTATTCACGTTATCACGGTCCCACAATAAAACTTATGAATTTGTTGTGGGATATAAAAGAGTTACACTATGAAAGTCAAAATGTTGGAATTAGGACTCCACAGTCAACTGTTTCTCTTATCAGCCAAAGCAAACCTCATTGCTTGTGGTGATAAGCCAATTGATTTCCTGGACGAAGGAAACTGGGGGGGAAAAAGGACTTTAAATAAATTTAACAGACATGGGCCAATGGATTTCTTCTCTATCTTGTTAACTTACAGATGCACAACCTTGGGTCTCACTGTCAGCTGTCTTTGATGGCAACAACCACACTGTACTGAGAGTGTAGCCAAAAAGTACCTGTCTACATGGAAGGCAGAGAGAAATCAATTAAAAAGGATGCCGATAACGTCTGACATTTCTGCTAACAACAAAGAGATTTTTATCTATGAGATGACTGTTTGAGCAGTGATGGTTTGATTGGACTGTCCTTTTCGACAGCTGATGCTGCAGAAAGGCCATGATTATCCTGCACTGTTAAAAAAGCAAATTATATGACCTCTATCTTTGTCATTGTTTTCATTATAAGTCTAAGGAGCTTGGATGTAAAAGATTTTTTGGATGTAAAATTTACTCTCTGTCTCTCTCTCTTTATATATATCTATATCTATCTACCTTTCTCTCTCTTTATCTCTCTCTCTCTAATGTTTTTGAAAATTCAATATTTAAACTTGATCTAGGAACACTACCTCCATCTTCTCATTTTTTTTCCCCCATAGTGGATATTATAAACTGTTCTTTTCAAAGGTCTTTTGATGCAAAAGTGCAAATGCTCAGTCCATAGGCATGAGTCCTTTTTTTCCTGAAAAATGGAATTATACAGGGGGGAAAAGGACTCAGGACTCAGTTAACTAAACTGTGGATTCCAGAAGACAAAGTGCTGCATAAATGGTAGGCATTTGTGTGAAACATGATGATCATAGACATGCTTAATTGTTTGTGGGTGAACCAGATGGGTAAAGTTGAAGCAGCAGACATTTCCTAGGGCACACAAATCAAGAGCAACTCATTGCTATATGAGGCACAATGACCCAGGCATACATGCAACATGCCATGTTGAACATGTTTAGGATTTTTCTTTTGTAACAGCAGCAATTGCTTGTCATAAAACAATACCATAGTCAGTAGTACAGGATAAATTCTTGTGTCATTTCGAGACAGATTTCTTTCTTAAAATAAGGCATTCTAATTGTCCAGAAATGAACACTCCATCTGCTTCATTGTCACCCATGAAATTAAATTTTCACAAGACTAGCTCTTAGTTGATAGAAAATGCTTGAGAAACAACAGAATAAAAGCACTGGTACATTATTTCTTTTTACATTGGTTGGTCTTTTCATTTTGGTCAGTTTCCTCAAATATATGCTCCCCATATGGGGTGCAATACTCTCAACACAAACATGAACACTCGAGTGCCAACAGTTTTTTTTTTTTTGTTTTTTTTTTTGTGTCCCGTTTGGATCTTTAGCCATCAGAATTGTTATCTTAAGGCCAAGAAAGATGCCAAGTGGATTTATTTTACCAAGTGGATCATCATGGCCTTGCCATATTGGTCCATTTGATTGACCTTTATTATAATTATGAATTTATTTTATTTTCAGTTGCTACAAACGGGACAGACATGACTGGGGGATAGGACAGGGAGAAAGAATGAAAGAAAGAGAGGGAGAGAAAGAAAACCAAAGGGGAGAAGAGACGGTGAGAAGGGGGGGAAGAAAGAAAAAAAAAAAAACAACAACAAAAAAAAAAAAAAAAAACACCTGGGTCACCTGTATGGAGAGAAAAAACAGAAGAGAAAGCAAACAACAAAGAGCAACATAATAAAAAAATGGCACCATCACAATAAACTAGCTAGCAGTAAATATCAGTAGATACTAAGTAATAAACGATATTGTGCAGCACGCAAGATAGACAGCGCACAATGTGCTTTGAGGCAGCAGCCAAGAAAGCTGTAGTCCGCGTCTGTGAATACCCGTGTGTACACCTGTGTGCATACCTGTGTGGACCAGCATGCTTGCATTCCAAAGGTTTCTCCATGTAACGATCTGCTAGGGAGTGTGGGGAGCCACAGCCCCGTCCTCCAGGGTATGAAGCAGGTATGGAGGAGATCAAAACTCCAGACATCCAGAGGCCCCCAGAACACAAGAAACCAAGGAAGACCAACAGAGGGGCAGCCGCGCCACTGTCCCAGTAAGAGCTGAGGAGAGTCCCAGATGAGGGCTCACTCAGCAGCCGCGGAGCAGAAGCCAGGGGGAGTTGCAGTGACGCGCCCGTGAGCTCCGCCGGCAGCCAGCTGTACCTGAGTGACCGAGCCCCAGGCCGAGAGGTCGGGGGCACCCCACCTCCGAAGTGGCCCGAGCGAGCCCCAGGCTCCAGGCCCTGATAAGCAGTCGCCAAGGAGTGAGCCGGTGTGTACCCGGACGCCCACCCCCAGACACAAAGAACCACCAACGCACCGACACCTGAGGGAGTCCGCCACTGCCAGGGGAAGTGGTGGTGGGTGGAGATAGGCCTCCAAACCTTGGAGGGCCTGAGATGTCCCCAGAGAGGTGGTGTCTGATACCCAACCTGAGATATAGACACAGACATACAGGCACACACAGACACAAACATCCATTCCCACCCTCATGCTCTCATATGCACTTACTCCACACATAGGCCGCAGAGAACGGGGGTGAGAGAAGACTCCAAACCTCCCTCCACCCGCTCATTGTAGTGTTGATGCATGTGTGTTCTAAGGTGCAATTACAACCCAGGAGGGCATGGAGCTACCTGCCAGAGAGCAGCAGGTAAGCGCATAGTCCCTCCTGCTAGCCCTCAATGTCTACGTGTATTCAAAATTGAGAGGTGGGCAACGACGCCAGGGGTGGGGTGTACACCCTGATGGTAATTTGGACTCCGTGTATCGTGCCCACCCCCAAGATCCTATATGTATGTGTAATGAGAGTGTGAGTAATGTGAATGTCTAAGTTGTGGGATAAAATTGAGGCAGAGGCAGCCAGAAGGGGACAGAGGGGGGTAGCCTCCTCTGCACCCTGGTGACATACCCCTACTCCAAGGCCCTGCATGTGTGGGTGGTTGTGGTGGAGCGGGAGAAGGGAGGCAGCTGGAGATGGGGAGGGAAGGAAGGGAGGGGCAGGTGACCCCTCCCTGGGGCCAGCTCCCCCGCTGACCCCAGTAGGCACTCCCATACTCCGCGACCCGCCAGGGAAAGGGTGTCCAGGCCCATCCAGACTGGGGCCCAGCGCAGCAGCGCCCCCCAGCCCCACAGAGCCCGGGACAGTCCACCCAACCCCACCACAGAGAAAACTGCACCCACCCCACCATCCACTCATCTTCCAGACTACATGAGAGAATAGACGCCCAGGCTGAGATCTTCCTCCACCTCTCCTGTATCTCCCCCTCCTGCAGAGAGTTCCTGGGGAGAGGAAAGCTCCTGCTAGGTGTGACAATCTCCCCCACCAGTTGAAGAGCCCCCCAGGTGGCTCGACGCACCGGCGGCACCCTGCGGGCCCCCATGCACCCACCCACCCACAACCCCAGCAACACACAAACCAGGACCCAAGGCCCCGAGGCCCGGCCAGGGCCCCAGCCCAGAGACGGAGCGCCCCCAGAACCTCACGCTCATCCCGGACCCACCCAGGGGCAGACAGGCTACCAGGTCAGTAACCCACGTCCGTCAGCACAGACCCTCCCCTAGCCCCGCTGCCAGCAGCCACGAGGAAACAGTCACCCGAGAGCCAAAAAAGCCCCCAACCGGACATGACCGCTACCCCGGGTTGAGCCCCCCAAGGAATATGCCTCCGGGGAACCCCCCGACGCCCTAAGCCTGTCCCTACCCCCACACCAATCACAACAGTGAAGGCGGGACCAAACTATGACCCCCCACCCCCACTAGGTGATGGAGCTGATCAAAGGAGCCCAGAGCGATTGATCTGATGTGGTGGCAGAGGCTGTATCAAGACTAATGTAATCTAATAGATAATTTCTATATTGGTTAGAATTAAGATTGTTTTTATTTTTCCAGTTCATGAGGACTGTTTTCTTGGCTATGCATAGGGCAGTGAAAACCATATGGGCTATATTCTTTTCTGAAGTGACATTATCTAAGCTGCCCAGTAAACACACTAAGGGGGAAGTTGGAATGTTACATTTCAGACACTTTGATAAGTCTTCACATATCTCGCGCCAAAACTTCTGCACTGGTGGACAGAAACAAAGAGCGTGAATGTAATTGTCTGGTGTATTGCCTTGACAGTGTGAGCAGTTGTTGGAAGATGTAAAGCCCATCTTGAACATCCGATGACCTGTATAGTGCACTCTATGTAGTATTTTGTATTGTATTAATTGCAGACTGGGATTTTTAATCAATTTAAAGGTTTTTAAGCATACCTGAGACCAGAAGTTTTGGTCTAAACTGACTGATAGATCTGCTTCCCACTTTGCAATAGGAAGGGATATTGATTCATCTAATTTAGAAAGTGTTCTGTATATTTTAGATAATAATTTGGGGGATTTAAGAGTAAGGAAATGTGCCGCACTTGGTGGTGTTTGTACAGTTTTTACAACACCACATTTAAACAGTTTTTAAATGTTGATACTTCATATCAAATGAACTATAAGCATTGTTAGTGTATTTTTTTAACAATTGTAACTAGTAGGTGTCAAGCATATGACAAGCTTTTTATATCATACCTGGGTACTATATACATGACATTAGCAAATACTGAATCATCACTGTATTATTACATCAAATCTTGTAATGTAGAATACATAGGATGCTTAAATAGGGAATTTGTGTATAAACATTGATATTTGTTCATTTTAGATGTAAGCTCCTAGTGTTTTTACTTTTCCTTCTTATTTTGATCATCACATTCTCATAGAGTTATTAGTAAACAAGACGTTTGCATCTGACTTCTTCATTCTGCCTTTTGTTGAGTTTGTGTTCATGAGGTTTGTCTGCCTGCATGCTTTTGGTTATGTCTCAAAGCATTATAACTCTAATGATGACGTGGAGAAGCATGATGAGAGACAAAAAACATGCTTATGTCTTCTTTACACCATTTGATTTGTTGTAAGATCGGGTGCTTTTGATGATTTCTGTTACCACAAATTTTTGTATTTCTATTAACACTGAAATGGACGTTTTTTGTTTTTAATTGTAATCAGGCCCCATCTTATCTTAATGACCTTATAGTACTATTAGAGCACTTCACTCTCTAACTGTAGGATTACTTGTTGTTCCTAGAGTATTTAAAAGTAGAATGGGAGGGAGAGCCTTCAGTTTTCAGGCCCCTCTTCTGTGGAACCAGCTTCCAGTTTGGATTTGGGAGACAGGCACTACTCTACTCTACTTTTAAGATTAGGGCAAAAACTTTCGTTTTTGTTCAAGCATATAGTTAGGGCTGAATCAGGTGGCCCTGAATCCTCCCTTAATTATGCTGCAATAGGTGTAGGCTGCTGGGGGATTCCCATGATTTTCTTCTTCAGTCACCTTTCTCACTCACTATGTGTTAATAGATCTCTCTGCACTGAATCATACTTGTTATTAATCTCCGGCTTTCTTCCACAGCATGTCTTTTGTCTTCCTTCTCTCACCCCAACCAGTCACGGCAGATGGGCCCGCCCCTCCCTGAGTCTGGCTCTGCCGGAGGTTTCTTCCTGTTAAAAGGGAGTTTTTCCTTCCCACTGTTGTCAAACTGCTTGCTCATAGGGGGTCATATGATTGTTGGGTTTTTCTCTCTATCTATTATTGTAGGGTCTGCCAACAATAAAGCACGTTGAGGCAACTGTTGTTGTGATTTCGTGCTGTATAAATAAAATTGATTCAAATTGAATTGTTAGTTTTAAATTCACAATACTTTTGTTGTACTACATACTACTGAAAGCTGATTTTGATCTGTAATCGGATACATGAACTCCACTTCACTACACTTTGTAGTGAATGGAGTGTTATCCAATATTATGGCAGAGAAACAATTAAAATATATAAACAAATAATCACTTCATTTACCACCATTTGAGGCACTTGAATTGTAAGCCAACTACTCACCTGGATTTCAGCCCTCAGCAATTCAGCACAAACTATTTCTGCTGAACTTCTGGATGCATTGCTAAATCCTTCCAAATCTTCCAGCATTGAAAAAAACCTCATGTGAAGTGGCTCATGAGCATTGAGGCATCCAGCACAATGCACTGTGATATTTCCATAAGTCTTTTTTTTTTTTGCTCAATCTGCTTCCATGAAATCCTTTTTGATCATGTGCGATCCCTCCTCAGTACCTGGCTGCTGACCATTTTCTACACACAAATGTCCATTTGGAATAAAGAATGCAACCGGCATGGTTCTGCTTAACATTTCCAAACCAGACAAACTGGGCTAAGATACAAGCTGTTGAGCACGGGAAAGCTAATAGTTAAGCAGAATGGTAAGGATTATACAGTCAAAGACAAGCTGCTGTTCTAAACACAATATAATGCGGAGGACAGCACATCTGCTTTTGGTTTTGTTATCTGAGTTATTTCCTCTTGTTCATTCTGGAACCTTGTCTTAGGCTTTCTGCTGTTTACCAAAGGGCTGTTGTGAAGGAAGTGTCCAATTAGCTGTGGATTTGGTGGCATGTGCTATCACATCAGGGCTCACTGAGTCTCGTGTCATCTCTGGCTTAGTGTGACAGGATGTGAGGACTTCTGGCCAACAGTTTTAAATCACCTCCCAGTCATTACATGTCTGCAAGTAATTAAACAAAAGCAATTCAGAGATTTAGAAATTGTGTCCCACTGTGTGTAATCACACGCAGTGGGACACCATGCAAATATAATACTTTAATTTATTATATGTGACACATGTAAATGCATGAACCAAAAAATTGATTCTTTATTCCATGAATTTACCTTTTAGACCACATTCCTACTTCAATTTTAAATATGATTAATCTTTTTTTTATTAACCGATTAAATATAACATGCATGGCACTGTCATGGTCCTAGGGTTCAGTGCTTTAGTTTTGTTTTTTAGATATTGTCTATTAGTTATTTTCAATTCAAAAACAAGAGTAAAGTTGTAAAGTCTAAAGTCTAATCCACATTAAAGCTCAATGTTTGAGTTGAGTTTCTATAGTCCTGCATTTGGGTCTACATCCTGCCTGCCTCACAGCCATCCCCTAAGAGAATGACAACTAAACCACAGACCGTGTTGAATGCCATAATTTAGGAAAATCCCTGAAGCCTGATTGCTTCAGTTGCCTGAGATTTCAAGCCTGCATGCCTGCGAACTGGCTCTTTCTTTTTCACAATTCTTTGCATTTACTGCAGCTGCAAACCAGCTTCTTGTGGTGGATGCAGCAGCACACCATCTTCTCACCAGCTTTCCAATCACAAAACCACAAAATGGCATGAAACGTGGAGCTCAGCAGCAGAGAAAGATTCACCAGCCAAAGGACTTTAGACTGGGTCTTCAAACTTTGATGCTGGCCTGTCAGAGGCAATGCTGCTCTGTAGCCTTGTCAGCTTCATCAGGCCCAGCCTTATCGTTGGTGGGGTTATAGGAAGGAGGAGTGGATCCAGCTTCCAGAAGGAAGCAAGGCTCCTGACTATGTTGCTCCCTTGTACAGCCCTTGGACGGCGTGTGCCTTGCTCAACCCCAGCTCCTTCACATTGTGTGCATTGTGCATCATCTGCATGTCCTACTTAGCAGCCCTAGCCTGGGGCCGCATGACATACCCTGTCATGCGGCCCCAGTAGCATGACCCTGAGTCAGTGCGTCCTGTGTTGCCTGAGCTTAATCCAATGAGTCCCTTGTGAGCTGAGGTCAAGCCAGTGGGCTGAGCCCAGGCTAGTGGGTCCTGTGTCGCCTGAGCCCAAGAGCTCAAGTTTGTCTCCACATGCCAAGAAGACCAAGCCTCCTGAAGGATGCTGCCTGCTCAATTATTGCCAGATTCCTGCCAAGTCATTGAAGGGTTCTTGTTGCTGTTGTCAGTTCTCAGATAAGCCTCCCATGGTATTCCATCACCTTCACCGCTGGACTCCAGAGATTCTCTTTCAGTGCAGTTGTTGGCTTCTAGAGGGTCCCCTTCGATGCTGTTACAACCACCACAGGGATCCCACTTGCTTCGTTATCACTGGCCTCCTGCTCGATCAGATGAGCTCCACCTCAGCTGCTGGTATCCCACCCTGCCTTGTCACTCTGTCTTCTAGAGGGCTTCCATCTTCTTCATTGCTGGCCTCCTCCAAAGCCTCCAGAGGAGTCCCATCGCCTCTTCCATTACCAACCAAGGCGCCTGAAAGCCTCCATCTTCACTGCTGCTGGCATCCTGCCTGGCATGCCGAAGAGCTCTGTTTCCTCAATTGCCACTTGGTGCCAGCAAGGCCTCCTGAGAGGTCCCGTCATGTCTTTTGCTGTTGGGGGACAAAAGAAAATTGGTGTACAACCAGTCCCTACATACTTCCTGTTTAAAGGGATCTTTTTCCCTTCCCACTGTTGACTGGTGCTTTGCTATAGGGTTGTCTTTTTAATACTTTTTAATATTCACTTTGTAATATTATAGGGTCTTTACTTTACTGAAGTAAAGTTGTAAAGGAGAGTGGGCCAAAATTATTTCACTATGTTGCAAAAGACTGATAAAGGCATACAAAAATTATTACCTCAAGTGAATGCTACTGGTTCTGCAAGCTATTGAATCATGAGATGAAAAAGAATGACTATACAAGAGAGTAGGTTCACGCTATCTTTGGTTGTCTCACTGCAAATTGTTCAGAAGTGACCTCATAAAAAACGTCCCAAGGTTGAGAAACTGTAGGAGTCTGAGTCAGGCACTGTGTACTGCAAGCAGTCATGCAATAAACATTTGTTTTGGGAAGACGCTGGCAGCATTACACTGGGGTGGACACTGATCTCTCAGCATGGGGCCAAAGGGACACATACACAATTTTTTAGCAGGATATTTTCCTCCCTTCTTTAAATACATTTTTTTTTAAAGCTGGTGAATTTCCTTCATCTTATCTCTGTCTGTTTAGGTTTTAAAATACTGATGCTTTCCTTACAAACCTTTCCTTTTGATTCCTTTTTTATGTACACTTGTGCACACGGATAAAAATGAGACCAGAGGTTACCACCTTTTATAAAGTGGCAATATGAACATATAGCCGCTCTGCAATGTCCAATTAAGTTGCAAAACGTCAACTGTTATAATTTCCATTGGCTTTTTATTATAAACACTAACTAACAGTATCATCTATTATTGGCAATGCAAATGCATTCCTTTTAAAATGCATTTAATGTAAATTATTTTTCACTGATTATTCTTCAGTCCAGTCTCAGCATGCTCTCAACGTCACTTGGAATAACTGAAAAACCTATGCAAGGTAAAACGTGGACACACTAGATATTGATTTGATTGATTTTTTTTTATGTTTACTGCTCTTTGCTTGAAGTTGATTAATCAATGAAGAAATGCTCATGACATGTTTTTAAGCAGCCATACTTTAATTTGGTGTCTAAAATTAAGTGATCTGTGCTGTATGTTAACTTCAACTAATGTATTTGTAATTTACATTGCATTAGTTATTAGAAAAGGTACTCTCTGGATTTTTGAGGTAATGTACATCATTTATGATGCAGTAAAGCAAACAAAACACAAACTAGATGCAGAGTTTGTATTAAACCTCTAAGGAGTTTTCACTATAATCAGCTCTTTAATAGTCCTCAAAAGTAACACTATAAAAAGACAGTTTCAAGTATTAAATTAATCATACATTCTGTAAAAGGAAACTTGTTTTCGTTTGCGTTAATAATATCAAAGAGTTACAACATTTGCCTTGATTTTTGAAGTTGTATGTAGGAAACATAGTATCACAAAAGTGAGTGAGCTGTAGCTACTGTGCGTATTATGAAAAAAATAATAATAGGAAAATTTGATATGATTATAGTCAATGCCAGTACATATGTTTAACCATCAAATGTACATTTGGACACAATGTGGAGAGAAGACCAGAAATCTTTGTCACTAGTGTTCTTGTTGTGTGTGCAATGTAATTGAGATTTGCACAATAGTACTATACCTAAAAGCCTCATTTGGCACATTTATGTCATCAGCTCAGTTCAATGTGCAATCTTGGACTTGTCCTTTGTGGCTGCTTACATTAAGAAAATAATGCGGCTTGAGCTGATTAACAGCGTAACTGATGATGACTGCTCTCGAATCTGGCTGACTTCAGACTTTGAAATCTACAAAATAGAAATTTGAAATAACTCATGCCAGATGAACAAGTGAACCAAGGTGATAAATTCAGCAGGGGAGCAATGATAAACTGGGTAGGTTTAAGGAAACAAGCAAGTGATTGAACGTTTGATTTCGTTCCACTTGTAGCTGTGGGGCTTCACTGGAAGGAAAAGACATCATGCAGCAGCAAAAAGCATATAAATTAAATAGCCATCAATTTATGGTTTGGGAAAGATAGTTTATCATCTTTGAAAAGCAAGCTATTCATTGGCTCTATTATTTACGTAACAAGGACAAAAAGACTGAGGTGAGTTGAGCCTTGTTGACAGTGTGGCCTTTTGTTCCTGGCGAGGACAGTTGCTAGATTGAATTGATCTGACTTTAGAGCCTAACGTTTATCTTGGTCAGTCATATCTGATCTTTGGCTGTCAGGTGGAGATGGGTTCCTTGAAGAAATAAACTGCTTGTAGAGCTAGTGAAGGATCTGCTTTGTCTGTATACTATAGTGGCAGCATATCCAAATCAGCCAAAAGTGTATGTTTCTCGAATTAGAACAATTTTAGATAATAAAATAATTAAACCTGTAGAAAAAAGTATTTATCCCCATGTTACATGCCATTAGACTAATATGATAAATAATAAACGAGGAACTTAAAAAGATATTTATTTAGAGCTGTTTAAGTTCAAATTATTAATATTGCACCAAAGTCGAATAGAAAACACTCCATTACTTTCCTCCAGTCATATTTTCCATGGATAATTTCCCATTAGTTCACTTCTCTCCAAGAACTTCCCCACAAATACATCAAACAAACAAATGGGGAGAAAAAAAACAATTACAACAACAATTTAAAAAACAAAACAAAACATAAAAACAACTTTCACTTCTGCTGGCACAGTTTCGGTTCAGTACAGTCACTCCACTTTGAAAGCTGTGAGCTGATCCTTTTGACCGTGTCTTTTGCTACCTGGGCCATTTCTAAACCAGAGATCATAATCCTCGAAGGGCCCTCATTAAGTCTTTGCTCCAATTAAGCCACACACATTTCGCCACAGCACAATTGCTTTGTACCACAGCACACAAATCCTTCAACAGTGGATTAGGCTGTTCAGTGGGTGGGATGAAAATAGCAGCGCTGGTATGTCAGTGGAAGAGGTGAGCACTCCTTAAGTGTCAGCAGCCAAGGGAACTATGTTAGAGGTAATATTAACCTAAAAACTTCGTCATAATAGATATGGCCTATTTAGATATCTCAAATGTGGCTTAGCAAGTGGAATCACTAAGCAAGTGCTGCTGAACTCGAATGGTATGTGATTTCCACCTAGCATCAAGGTCATTGAGCCCTAAATGTTTTATCTTTCACTGTTTCATAATCTGTTATTATCCAGTGGATGCATTAATGAACATGGTTAGATATATTGTTTTCACTTCTTAACCGCTTCATATTGTACATTTCTTCCATTTAATAAAGAAAAAAGAGTGATTGTCAGCAAGATATTTCCCCTTCGTTATACTAGTTCAGTCTTTAGCACTGGAACTGCCAAGGGGGTAATTTTGACCATGTTGGCATTTTAGAATTTCTGTGGCTCTGTTAGATCAAAATGCCATAAAATCATATTTCCTCAATTTTCCTAAAAGGGTATTATTCATCAAATATTTAATTTCATGGTATGAGATCAAAACATTAACCATTTCTACCTAGAACCACTGAGGAGGTCATTTTGACCCCATAGAAATTAAGCTAAAACCACTACTGCAACTCTGGGTTGCCTAGCAACATGATTATCAACTATAGTTTGTCAACTATAGTTTTACATATTATATTGGCCATTAAAAAACATGACTAATTTTGGAGTATTATCATTAACTAAGCTTGCTGCTTTCAGCCATTCATGACCAATGAAGCAATGACAACTGCAGATTAAATAGACAGTACAGAAAATAGTAAATATTTGGCTCCCTGCCTTTCTGTGAAATAGAGTGACAAAAAGTCAGCTCTTCTAGTGTGGAGTTATCTTAAAACTGTTGCTGATGTGCATTTTAACATTGTACAGTCAAGTAAGGCACATTCACTATCTGAGGCTGCAAAACTGAATTGCATGTGCTCTGCAAATGCTACTCACTTGTCTTCTCCAGCTGAAATGATGGCGTAATGAGGCATTCTTTGGCAGCTGTTTAGGAAGAAAAAAGATCAAGTTGACCAGGCAAGGAGAAAGATATTGTGCGTATGTCATACTAGTCTTTTCTTGGCTACCATGCGGGTGTGGTAGCTAATGTACTTCCTTGGAGTGACGTTTCTTCAAGTGTGTTTATCCTGGATCGCTGGGCATTTGTGGATGCTGACTCGTTGAAGTCGTGAGCTCTTTCACCATGTCTGCTCTGATTTGTGTTTCTTTTGTTTTATTTCAGACCCTGGAGTAAGTGACCCGTGCATAGAGTCACACTACACGTTTTCCACTGGGTTTCTGTGCTTCTACAACAGCTTATGGACATTTGATATTGGGAAGCTAACAAGGTATGTCACTATAAATCCATGTCTTTCTGTAATTGTGAATTTTGATATTAAAAAAACATTTTTATTTTATAATATAATATGTAATATAATATTTTATAATATATCACAGATAATTAACATGTTTGCTATCCCCAGCTTACACTTAAAATCAATTTTCAGCAGCTTTCACGGTGCATGTGTGGTTTTAGTTACATTTGAACAACAAATTGATGACGATCAGCACTGATCTATGTGAGATTGATCTGACTCTGCACCACCATTATTTAACGGTCCTTAAAATGCGAGGGATTGCTTCTCCCTGAGATTCCATTTTTTATTTATAAATATAGAATAGTGGACATAATAGTTTTAATTTGCCTCACCAAATGTGTTTGCAGTCATGGTAACCCACTGCCATTACATAAGACGTTAAAAGGAAAGGAAATCATCATTGCTAAGTAGTTTTACATAATTTAAAGAATTGCATTTGCATTAGTGGAATTGATTGGAAAATTTCAGTTTCCTTTACAAGCATTTTGTACTGGTATTGGTTATTTAACTTAATTTAAGATTTAAGCCAAACAGGATTCTAGATTTGAATCCAAAATGATGAGATAGTCCAGTTTATGGAAATGCCTGTGTACTTTCAACACAAGACTTACCTCAATAAGTATATGGTATATATAGTATATGGTCAAGATATAAAATATGACATATTAATAATACTGCTTCTGCAGGGAATGACTCTGTGGGTATCCACCACATCTAGCAGTCTGCATAGCCTCAAATGCAAGTGCTGTATGATTCTGGTCAGACCCAGTGTATTTTTTTTTTTTTTTTTTGGGGGGGGGGGGGGGGGGGGTTACCATTTGTCTTTGATGTCACTTTTTCAATAGATGCACTAAGAAAAAAAATGGAACTGGTTGGAAATTAATGTGAAGGGGAGGGACTGTGCTGAACGACGTGAGGAAAGAAAATATGTCCCTCCGTACTCCCTTGCAGCCGTGAGGCATAACACAATTAGACTTTAGATTGTTTTTTCCTCCTTCTGCCCATCTGATTTCTGCTCTTGCCAGACTATTCTCTTTCATCTGCTTTATTCCTCTGTATTGTCATAATGTAGCAGACCCTGAGTGCTCTCACAGATCACTGGTACAGCTTATCAGTGAAGTGGTTCTGCTTCAAATTGGGTCCCTTAATTTAGTCTTTCTGCATTCATTCTCAGTATTAGACTTTCAGGCAGAAAAAAGATGGTAGTGGCAAAGAGGTAAGATAAACATACTTTAGGCAGAACAATCTAGAATACTACATGAAAATCTCATGCAGAGTTCGGGAACTAAGGCAATAAAGAACGGTGTGTTTACAGTTCTGAACACTGAATAAGCTGTTTGCTTTTGGAAACAATTGTTGAGATCACCTATTCAGATCTATATGTTTGAGAGATAAGTCAAGGGAAAGGCTTACATCAGGTAAGAGATTAAAGTGCTGTATTTTCTTCCTACAATATCTGCTACTTACATATTAGTGTAAAAAAATAAACTGGTTATTAGCCCTTTTTTTCTTTTTTGGATATTTTTCATTTATTACATGCATATGTAAATATATATTTGGTTTACAATATTACAATTGTACAAGTGTTCATGTGCCTCTCCAAATATATACAATATAAATTTATACACCAGTTAAGAGTCCACATTGGATTTAGTATTAAACTTGAGCATAACATATTTAGAATCCTTTCTTTGCAATTCCTTCTAGTACAATATCCTCAGTAAATTCTAGTAGGACAAAGCGCAGGAAACATCCACATATACATTTGTATACATCTTAAGAAAATAATGTGTTTGTCAATCTTGGTAATCCTGCTAAAATTATGTAGGGTAGAGATTTAAACGTAATATACTGTAGACACTCAGACAGTAATATAGAATAATATAGATCATATAAATTTACCACAGGTTTAAATGTAACACTAAATGTTACATCCAATTTCAGTTAAGTATTTAAGTGAAATTGTCATACTGTGTGGTTGCAGCTGTGAAGTGAGTTCAATGGACTGGCTTGTAATTTTTCCTGGGATTAATGAGTATGTTTACCCACTGGCTACCACACAGAAATGCTCGATTCTCTGACTTGTCAGATTTTGATGTTTTATCATTCCTAGTGCAGCTGTCTCTAAATTTACACATGAAATAGTTTTTAGGCATTACTCATGGATATGAGAGATAAAACAATATTCATCTGTGGCTACACTTTACTAGAATGAACTTAAAGGCATGATTAAGCCATTAAGGCCACATCTGCCAGCCTATTTTTTTTTTAATTTGCACAGAACTCTGTTGTATATTGCTACAGTGGATGTGACATTTTAATTAAGCAAAGGCTGTAAAAATTATTACCGTGAGGTTGCAGAGAGCTACTGCTCTCATCATTGTAGAGACTAGTTGCCATTCAGTCTACCTTTGACAAACTAGAGCACCCGGAAAATTATCATAACAGGAATAGAAAAGGAAGGTGGTGTAAAATGAAATGCATCAGGGGTTTTTTTCTCCATAAAGCAGTATTACTCTATAGTGTGTACTACATGTGCTAGATAGCTGAGCTTGTACATCAGTGCAATACATTGGCATTAGAATACATTTCAATATATTTCAAAACTTTCTTTTTGCCTTTTTAGTACTGCCTTTAGAATAAACAAGAACACTTAATTTGACACACAAAATGCCAACTTAAAAGACTTAAACACATCATAATAGTTTCTATATTATCTGTGTTTATGAATGCGTGGATGTGAATCTTTTTTTTCTTTGCTTTGCATGAGTAATAATTTATTTATTGCATGAGCAAACCATACCTAATGAAGAATGAAGTCATCTAGGATCAATCTAACATTTGTAACCCAACATGATTTCCCAACAAAAGAATACGAGGAAAATCAGCCTGTTTAATTTTACATAAACACTAAGGACATCTAGATTCCATAGGGTATGGTTTTAAACATAGTAGACATACATGGTAGCACTTTATAATAATGTCACATTATTAGGCACTAGTAAGGTGTTAGCAAGTGCTTAATTCATCATTTATATATCATTACTAATTGTTAGTATGTCATTTGTAAATACAGATATGTTTATCATTCAGTTACTGTTATACCATGTACAGCTATCACTGCTGTAACTACTACTACATCACTGTAGTAGCAGTAATATATATATTTATATTGATAATATATTAATAATTTCTATCTCTTCAGCATCTTGTGTCTGTGGTAAAACTGTTCAAAAGACGATGTGTCCATGTATGCAGAGCCACTCTTAAACACATATACTGTAGTGTAAATGTGTAACAGAGGAGTTTTCAAATCACAACATTGTGGAGACATTCCACTGTAACTCTTTAACCTCATGCTAAGTTTACAGTCAGTGAGCATGTCCATAGAAGGTGCTGTAGCTTTAGAAATATGAATTTGTAAAGAACCTGGAACATATTTACAGTTTGATTTTTAGTTGTGGAAATTGGATGAATGTTTTGTTCATGTTTATAGGGCTATACATCTGGACAAGGAACTGCTTCGGTTAACAGGATAACTCTGTACAGCTTCTGCAGTCACTGCTACCTTAGTACATGACATGACATCATAATGACACATTATCAGAATGCCATTGTAATGGTACAGATTTTCTCTGACATTTAATAGAATTTCATGAATTGGTTTGATTAAGGGGGGGGGGGGGGGGGGGGGGTGCTAGAGTGATGGATTTTGCAAAACATTCTCTATACACCCTTGTCAAAACACAGTTTGACTGGTATGGTGAGTGGGATGTGGCAGACAAACAAAGGAGGGTGAGGACTATCTCAAACGGTGATGTGTCAGTGGAGTTGTCTGTTCTGACTAATGTTACAAAGCAAAAGCAGTGAAACACAGTCAGCACTGTGGACAGCTCTGCTCTGTATTGTTTTCTGTTCAGGACCTTGGACAGTTCCCCTGAGATCTAAACACAGTCACAGAGAGAGTTCATTCACAGTCTATCTGCTGGACAGAGACCTTTGTACTTTCTTTTACATTCAAAAAGTAGCAAATGAACTAATCTGAGGCTTCTCAGTTACCCATTAATCCCTATTACCCAGTGATCATAGAGTCAATGAGCAAACTTTTTGTTTAACTGTGTGATAATCACCTAAAGTAAGCTGTTCCAGAGCCTATAAATTCCTGGTTGGCGGCCAACCAGTTGCCTCGAGATATATTTCAGTAGTAGCAGAAGTGTTCCATTTAAATAAAACTGATCAGTACTTTAATGATCTGTAGATTTCGTTAATTATTAGGAGCTCTGTCTGCAAGGTATCTTATTAAAACCTGTTTTTGAGTCTAGCTTACATTTCAATTGGATGTCTTTAGGCTATAATTAAAAAAAACATACTAGAATGAAAAGCATTGTCTTTTGATAGGATGTTTAATATTTTGCATAAGTACACTCAGTTCGTACAGAAGGAGCATTTATTGTGAACCATACAAATAAATGATCACAAAAATAAATAAGCAAACACACAAACAAAAAGGGTAAAGATGGAAAAGAAGAAGCATCCCAACAGTGGCAGATTCAGCATAAACCACTGCTTTCATATTTCATTAGTGCAACTCCGACTACCATTGGGTTGACATCATGAATCAAAAATCTTTTTATAGCCTCAGTGTGACAGCACATCTGGAACTATCTGTGTACATGTGACTGCTTTTTTGTTACAAATTATACCTCTACAGTTCCTTGATTGGACAATTCAGTGAAAGAACACACAACAAGCAGTTAAACCGAATACTTAATGAACCTATGTTTGTGTTCCAGTATTGTGTGGTTTAAGGGTTTTGAGTTTTTGTATGTATGTGAAATATCAGTATTTATACACTTAAAATGATAAGTATATAAAACATTACTTTCAAACAGTGTATTTATGAACAGCTAAAGCTGATCGGCAGACTACCATTAAATAAGTGAATTTTTCATGTACTGCAGCCTGACATTCCTTCCAGAGATGGCACAGAGATACTTGCTTAGTAATAAGAAAATAATGCCATCCCATTGCCTGCTTACACCTTCAACACATTCCTTTTTTTTCCTTTTTAGCATCACTACTGATGTAAATAACATTGCAGTCAGCATCTAGGTAGTGCTATGGAAAAGGAACACGTGTAAATGGAGTAACACTTTTTTTAGGTGGTAAAAAGTCTCCAGATATGACCAGACATACAGAATGTGTCAGCTAGGTAGTACAGTTCCCAGGAAGAGACAAAACCGTCGAGGAACACTGATCAATACTGTAAGATATAATGAAGGCAGGGCAGGAGCAGAGGATGAGAGATTATTTCAAATGTAAGGGCTGTTCAGCAAGTGAAGTTCTATAAATTGGAAATGTCCTATGAAAGTTTTTAGCTCATATATTGGACCAATATATGATGTTTTGCTGAATTATGTTTTTGTGAGACGTCTTGAGTTATCAAGGACAGTAGACATAAATTTATATTTTAGGCCCGGCTGGTGATTAGATTCACTCATCAAGTCTAACTTTTATAGTGTCTGGGGGGGGATCAGTCATGATAGTTCATTAAAGATCTACTTACATCTTGTTGGATTCAGTTGGCTAAATCTTCAAAGAGCAGCAGCACAGGTCAGCTCATCACAGCTTGTGATAATCTGACCTGTAGAAAAATCTACTGGAGCTCACAAAACAAGTTACCATGTGACTTTCCTCTAATTCATTCTTTTCCCTACATTGCACATCTACACCCGATCTTAAGATTTCCCCACTATCTTCCAAATCCCGCTTTAACTCCTGGTTATACAAACTGTCCAATAGCAGAGTTTGAATGACAGCACAAGGTCTTCATGTCAAAGTAATTTTTCTTTCACTACAGCGCTGCATGTTTTTCCTTCCCTTGTCTGTAAATCAACACCATTATCATTTTTCTCACAGTCAGAGCCTTACCTTGAGTCTGCTGAATCATGCTGTGTACACTGTGAAAGACTGGGGACTGCATGCATTACATGAAAAATTTCTCTGGGAGAAAAGTTCAAGAGACAAATTTTGAGGTTTTTCAAACCCTGACAATACATGTCCTATGGGGGGAAAAGTATGAAGTTTCAAACATAAATACATTTCACATTTTCTCCAACACTCAGGAATAAATTTGAGAGAACACCTTGTTCTGCTATTCTGTTATGGCTTGTTCTTGTGAGTAAATACAATTCACTCTGTGATGTGGATTACTGAAAATGCATGAACACTTTTCTTTTCCAGGATTTCTACAAGAAAACACCTGGGTAATTTACCTCATTTTCACTTTTTATTATTTTCTGTGGAAAGTTTATAGATGTCATAAGCCCTTTCTGTCATGTAAAAAAAAAAATCACACTGACAGTAAACACTATTTAGATGTCAAAAATTAGATGTCTTAATCATCAGCTAATTTTGTGCAAACTTGCTCTTTTTGTTTTTGTATGTGTGAAGAAAGGAGTTCTAAAGAACATAAGTGCTTTGTTATTGTTGTGTTAATTGCAGCATTATCATTACATCCATGCACAAAATTATCTATTAATTTTAGTCAAGCAAGTATATGTATTTGAATTGATTTTTGAAAAAAAGAGACCCTTTCAAATTTTAATTTGTCAGTTTTAAAAGTTAATATTTGTTGCATGTAGTCCTGAGTTTAACTTGTCCATAAATATCAGGATCAGTGGTTGTAGAAATGTTGCAATATTTAGTTTCGTCCTTGTAACATTAGAATTTCAGTGGATAACCTCTGTCATTCTCCGAGACTTGTTATAAAGAGATTTTGTGTGTAGAAATTCCCTCTTTACACATGTTCATAGATCCAGAAGATGATGGAATTGAGTTCCCATATTGATTTGACTATAATAATGCAAGGCAAACCCTTACTACCAGTTCCAGCATCACCCTCTTCTGTCCTGTTCATTTTCACATCTGTCATGGCTTTTTTTGTGCATAATGTGTGATTCATATGTGGTTTTTCTATATCTGTGTTTTGCTGGGGTTGTTTTCATGAATTTCAGAATACCAGATGGTCCACAAATTTAGGCTCCTGTTACCTTGTTTCTTTTTTCATTCATGCTTCTAAATGATTAATTATTCTCCACTATTGGCATTCTATGCAATAGGTGCCAATAGGTTTGGCATTGCAGCTGGAGATTAAAAGTAATTACAGCAGTAGCTTGGCACATTATTATTTATAAAATTTATATTGGAAACTTTGGCTGTGTTGTATTAGATTCCAGAACAACTGACTAAGAAATTTTTTTTTTTTTATGCCATTGTCAGTTTTGTTGAGAGTGGCACTGACACAAGTATCACTGTTCATTCAGATTGTTCAAGATCAAAAGTACATTACAGTAACTGTAGTATTAGACAGTATTTCATCACATATATTAGGTCATCAACCTAGGTTTTACCACTCACTTCAGACTTTGGATCTGAGGTAGGAAAAATGTTTCAGCTGCTTTTTGCATGTTACAGGCCATTTAACTATCTTCCTCAGTATCACAATGTTCAGAAAGAACATCAGTGAATTTTTTTGTGGCTTTAAACTGCAAATGCATTTTATTTGCCAAATGTTGTTATGATTTTTCAGGCTGGTCCCATCCTAACAGTGTATTCAGCCAAGGCACCTGTTCTGGAAGACCACATAATATGAACTCTTTGTGTGCCTCTAATATTTGAGCATGAAATTGTGATTAGGTTTCTCCTTTTCCAAGTAAATAAATTGATGCTTATGCTGTGATTCACTATTTAACATAATCTTCACAATAACTGCAATTTAATCTCTCACCGAGCTGTGGTGCAAAGAGTGCTTGTATCTCCTACTATGTCATCCGTTGATTCGCTTCCACTTATCCTTATTAGAGTTACGGGGATGGGGGCTGGAACCTATCCCAGCTACCATAGGGCGAGAGTTGGGCTTACACCCTGGACAGGTTGCCAGTCTGACACAGGGTAACACAGAAAGACAGACAACCATTCTCACTCACATTCAAACGTATGTGCAATTTAGAATCACAATTTAACCTAACCCTATTAATTGCATGTGTTTGCACTATGTGACGAAGCTGGAGTACCTGGTCATAACCCACACAAATATGGCGCCTATTCAAGATGGTTGCTCAGGCCAGTGGACAAATGAGTATCATGTTTTTAAAATTAATTAATTATTAATTTAATAATTATTTTTTTAAAACCATGATAAGAAATAAATAAATACTCACTCAGTTCTCATTGTGACTCTTTGAGCTCCCCTTTAGCGAGAGCTTATATCTTTAACTGTCTGCTCAATAACTCAGTTCCACTCTTATCTCAGCCACAAGGAAGAGATTTAGTGTGAGGTGGGAGACCATTCTCTTAGATGCTGTAGGATGTATCTCACAGCCCAGTCTGTAAAGAAATACAGAGGAGCCCATCAATGATGTCTTTGAAAGATTACCATGAAGATAGTTAATAACATTGCACAGCATGTCACAACGGATGGTTTATTGATGGATGCTAGAGAGGCATTTTGAAAACAACATGGTGGTGAGCAGTTGTTTTACAAATAGGACTGCATGGAGAGCATCTAAATGGAAGAGATGGGTCTATTTGGGATATTGATTTTCTTCATATTTTTACTATAAACGTCTGGTTTAGGCAATCACTGAAATAAAAAAGAATACAGGATCATATACTATTTCTGATATAAAATTCCCATAGGAGAGAGACTATTTCAGTAAGTACTGATGGAAATTATTGTTGTCCAATATTGTGTCCAGTGCTGGCCAAAGGGAAAGGTACGATTGTAGCAAGATCTGACAATATTTGTGTGCTTCTAATGGAAATGATTCTGCATCAACCATTGGTAAGGGGTGCAGGAAAGGTGTCTGTAAGGTGTTATAGGTGTTACTTCATACTATATTTAAAGGCATCTTTAAAGTCAGTTCCTTAAATAAACCCATGATGCAGTAGATTCCACAATCTAGTTGAATGTTTTCCCGCACTGCTGTCGATTGTTGATCTGATTTTGAGCTGTGTGACACTTTGTTGATTTTATCGTGGCGTTACCTCTTTTTTTGTCTTGTGATTAGATCATCACATCTTCTGTGTTAGTGAGCACTGCAGTTGACCTGTTACTTTCCAGATTTGACTTTGTGGAACGGAATAGAAAGGATACTAGATTTTTCATCATACTTTTCATTGTCTCAAAAACAGACATTTCAGGTCCCATGATTACTTCTCTCATGAGAAAACAAAGCGCCACTTTGGTGACGGGACACAAGAGTGTGATTATGTGCTCTTGGGGTGCAAAGGGACATGTTTATACTAATACATTCTGACACGAGATATGTTTGCACCAATTTTTCTCACTTCTTCCTTCATTTGAAGTTTTTCTGTGCCTCACCCTGTTCTCAATTTATTCTGCCATTTCTTTATTTATTTTCCTCAATTTCTCCGTACTTATATGTCTGGAATTTGTATGAGACACATTATTTGCATTAGTGGCTGTGCAGAATAAAAAATGAATCCTATTTTCTGGCTGGTCTGCCTCACCCTTGTTTGTTCCCTGCCCTTTATTTCTTTTGTTTCCTATTTTGACATTATTTGGCCAACTTGTTTGTTGTCATACCCAGTTTGTTCGACTTTGTGTTTGTCTGCCTTTGTATTTGTCTTCATGTTTACAGAGAGAGAAGATGTATTTGTTCTCTTGTGTTTGCTTTTACTGTTTAGTGAGGAGGTTTGCTGCTGCACTTGTAGAGACCAAACCAGAGAGAGGAGCTGTGTCTTTCTCAAAATGTTCCCATCTCCTGTTATACATGGAATTCCACTGAGAGGAAAGTGTTTCTGAATAAATATATGTGCTCATCTAGAGAAGGTATTCAGAGAAATAGCAAAATACATGCAGTCTAATATAACCCAATACAACAGTTCTGTATTAAATACTAGTGTTGTTTTATGTACTTCATAGTGTTAAAAGTAAAGGGAATAATAAAGTATAATAATAATAATAATAATAGTAATAATAAAGTCTATTTTGAGGAAATTTGTCAGTAGACTGCAGTGTGATATTAAATCACTAGAATATGCTACAATACCAATATGTTACACTTTTAGCAGTTCTTCGTGAACATCATACTTAATACAAGGCAATTGCTGCTGTTATGTAGTTCCACCCACCACAGAAATACTTTAAAATCTTTAATTGTTGGACATTTAACAGTTTTGATTATTTTCTCATTGCTTTAGAAGTGAAATGTTACAAATCCATGGCAGCATATGAATACCATCCAAATACTTCAGTCACTTAACATGTTTAAATAGGTCCCAGGTTGATTCTGTGAGAGTCTCCACTCTGTTGCATGCTACAGTCATGACCAAAGGTTTTGGCATTTACAGAAATGGTGTTTGTTTATAATATAGTAAAGAACAACTACAACTGTTTCAAAGACTTTACTGGCAAAAAAGAATCAACGATGGCTGCACGAGTGTCCTCCAAGGTAACCATTGTTAGCCCAGGAAGACAATGATTTTTATACTAATAAGTCTGCTCTTAAAATTCATTGCAAACGGTGGTGTGACTTGAGCTGTTTTGTATTCACTCACACTTTCCGCTGTGCTAATGAAGTGATACAGAAATTCTATTAGCTGATCATTTAACATCAGGGCCAAAATGCAGTTAACGTTATCACAAAGACACAATATTAACTTTTAAATGGATGGAGCTCTTTGGAATTCATGAATATGCTTCAGCTCGTTCTGCACAGTAATTTAAAAATATTGAAGCAGCAGAAAAATTGAAGTTTGTGAAAACACAGTTTTGGTCATAACTCTGCCTGTGTATGTATGGAGAATACTTGACAGAGTGCATGACTGCATCTTCAAAGCATGCCAGCTTGATTGGTTGCACCCTGTTCTTGTCCTATAATGGAATCATTGCTTATATGATCTGATGACAAAGAGGCAGTTGAACTGATACCTAACCATCCCCAACTCATAAGAATAGAACTGGTTCTGCCTAAAGCCGCTAGCTAACCCACTCATTATTGTTATTGTTAAGCCTAATCTGGGTTGTAAAGTAGTCCCCTTTTCCCTCCCAGTTTAGGCAGAAGTTTGGTGAGGCCAGGTATTTTTTTTTTTGTCTCCAGAGCTCCCCACTAGTGGAGAGACTTAACCCTTTAAGACCTACCATAGAACCAAGTCCGCCAGGGCTTATATCATAGTTTTACATGCTGTAGTGCCATTTTTTAGAGCATTTCAAGTTGATATACATCAATACAACCATTATAGCCCAAATTTTAATAATATGTATGCATTAAGTATATAATAATTACATAAATTGCAAAAAAGTGCAATAAACTACAAAAAAATTGAAAATCGTTTTTGTTTTTTTAACATATATTTCTAGTTAGAGAAATTTAAGAGGCTTATCCCTCAAAACTGTAAATACAAAAAAGTTGCACAAAATAGTTTCCCACCACAGGAAATTTAGTTTGAGTGTCTTCATAGTTTTATTTTTGATATACACCAAATTTTATATACTGCAAGAAAAACGAAAATAAATATTATAGTGCAAATTGGCAAAAAGACAGCATATGCATCAAAATAAACTATTTCCAGCAGTGCAATATGAGTGCTAAGCATCCCAGAAACGACACCGAAAGTCATAAAGTCAAACATAACTTTTAAAAACACCATATAGGCTCATGAGGCCCTGATGGTAAAAAACTTCATTTCCGCAAAATGACATCACTTCCGGTTTCGGGCAGGACATGGCGGACATGCGATAGTTCGCCCTGATGGACGTAGGAAGTGTTACGAACAGCTGATCGGATCAGCAAAGCGTGTTTCTGGAATATTATGTTTTTGTTGCTGCAAGTGCTTTTTATGCAGTTTTTGCAAAGCTATATGTGGAAGGAAACTGTGACCTAGGACAAGCTGAAGGCATAAGCTGTAAGTACAACTCCTCCAGTTTCATATGCAAAAAAGATTATTGCGCTAGCTTATGTGGTTGCAGAGCTACCGGGATTTAAAAGTAGTTACGCAAAACAGAGCGTGCCCGCTCCGACCGGCTTTAAAGGGTTAAACAACTTGGAGCAGGGAAGAGCAGTTGAACTGCAAAACTAACTACATAAATATCTTGGAGCTGAACTGTCCTCCTCACTGTCAAATAGATCCAACCAGGGATGAGAGGTCATCATACCAACATCAGGACAGACAGCACAAGGACAACAGCCTACATCAACAGGCAGCAAGGTCTAGGCTACCCCCATCTCTGCAAGATGTCAGCTAAATTGTGGCAGTGGACTGACCCCCTGTTTTGCACTCAGAGCAGGACCTGTGCCATGATCATTCAGCGTCAAGGCAGACATAATACTGAAAAGGGGCCAAAATCCAGGAGATTAGACCATATTTGTCATCTCTTTAGAAAAGCTGCCTTGTTGCCAAAAAAAAAAGAAAGACGAATCACCGTTCTAGTTCAGGAGAACTCTTCACTTGTGGTACTTGCACTGTTGGCTCAGCAAGGGACAGACTTTGGGCATTGCCAGAACCTGTATTGAGGAGGTATGTGGGTTCAGAGGATAAATGCTTATTGCTGGTATTTGCTCCTGTTCCAGGTTTAGAAACAAGACCGTCTTTGGCTTAGCGTTTACAGCATGTAGGCCTTGACTTGGTTGCTATTTAAATAGGCGGAGTAGTCTGTTTGTTTTTACAGTCACTTATCAGGGTATTAGGCTGCAACATCTCCTCCTGGGGTGTCTTCTAGACAAGCTATGACTACACTGTAACCTTGGTTCTATGTTTGAAAGAGTCTAACTTTCCTGCTTTTTGGCCACTCTGACAGGATTCAGTTAAGCTATATGATACTATATGTAATTTAGTACATCTATGGGGTAGCTTTAGCTAGATAATGTTTGGTGGTGCAATCCCTGGCTGGTCCAGTTTTGGTGCCAAAGTATGGGCAACATAGATCTAGTTTGATGAGTGTAGAATAAAGTGTTTTTGTAAAAGGGTGAATGGGGTATGTTGTATGAAGTGCTGTGATGGTTCAAGCAGAGTAGAAAAGCACTATATACATACAGTTAACCCACGGGGTATAACTAGGCAAGCTAAAGTATCTACATGCTCTGAAAAGCAGTGTGGTCATTCTACGTGAAATGTTGAATATGCGAACAGAGTGGAATCTATTCACTCACCAAACCAAAGCTATAATATAATCAGAGATCACTAAATAAGCCTGGAATGGTGCTTGTAACTAGGATAACTTGTTTAAGATTCAGGTATAACAATAAAACAATACACAGCAAAATCTCCAGTGTTAAATTAACACTGGAGAGTGTCTATATGGGTCCACACCTCTGAGTGTTAAATACAACACTGTTGAGTGTTAAATTAACACTTTTCACAGTGTTATATGTTTAAAAGTAACCCAGTCAGTTTTGAAGATTAACAATGGCTAACACTGAGCAGTGCTGATTTTCTAACACTGGAAAATAACTCAAAATGTTAGAAATATTCCAGTGTTAGAAAATCAGCACTGCTCAGTGTTAGCCATTGTTAATCTTCAAAACTGACTGGGTTACTTTTAAACATATAACACTGTTGAGTGTTAAATTTAACACTCAGAGGTGTGGACCCATATAGACACTCTCCAGTGTTAATTTAACACTAGAGATTTTGCTGTGTACATGTGCAGAAGAGAAAAATATCTGTTTATACTTTCAGCTTGAATACTCCCCAAGAATAGATGTTAATAAATCTTGAACTACCTGAAAGAATAACTGAAGAGTCACACAGGTTGAAAACATGCGAAGTAAAACACTGGTCCTCAAGCAATAAAAGCAGAGAGGGTTTATCCTTCTATGAACTAATAAAGAGGTCATGGTTGTATAAATCCCTTCATGGTTGAGAGGAGGGCATCACCATCACACCAAGGCAGAAATGCCAGGCCTCTCTGGTAATGCAAGAAAGCTGTTATGTGGCAATGACCAGGCTAGTGCACTTCCCCAACCTTCGACTTTATGCAATCTTTCTATGTACAACCAAACATTATCTGGGTCATGGAAATACAAATGTCAAGTGTTACCGCATGAGAATAGTTGTGGTTTGGGCAATGGGGACAAACAACCCCACCTCTTTTACCCTTTCTCTAAGCTTTCTCCCAGTCCCCCTTTTTTCCCTCATTCCTCTGTCTTTCTCATTATTTCATTGTTTCCCGCTTTCTTACGCTCTCTGTTGTCTTTCCCTTCCTGTGTCTGTGCTATGGCACGCACGACATGTCCACTTGTTTGTGGAGAGTGTTGTAGTAATGTTGTGTGGCAGTTGCTGAGGACAATGGCCACTGGGTGTTTTGTGATGTAATGATCCCTGCCATTGCCTCTCAACTCCCTCTGGTCAGTTAAGGAGAGAAGTGGATGGAAGGTAACAGGCCAAGTACACACACATTTAAGGAAAACCCACCTGAGAAGCAGTATGCTAACAGAGCCAATCTTTGGAGTCGACAGTTTCTGGCTCTTATATTGTACAGGAAAATTAGCCCATGACATGATGAAGTATAAACCACTATACAGCATTTGGGCAAAGCACTCAACTCCCAGATGCTCTGTTGAAGCTGCTCAGCAGTGAGCTGTAAAAGATGGTGGCTGCTGTCATATGTGAACGTGTTTAAACATATGACTTTAAAACAAGGCTATACTGGAAAAGAGCAGGCATGCTGACCAAATGTTTTGTTGTAATTAAATGTCACATTGGCTTTTAATCATAAAACAGTATGGCAGAAAAGAGAATATGCTGAGGTGGGAGGGGGGGGGGGGGGGGGGGTTGCATTGCTCAGCAATGCTTTTGCCTAGAGAAACATTTGAGATTTACTGAAGTGAATCAGCAGGATATATATTGTGTTACCAGTGACTCACATTTTAAACTTATCTTGGGGTCATCGTTGGTGATTGGAGTTAGCTCAGTTGTCACTGTACTGGCTTAGCTGTAGTCAGCATGTACATGAATACAATGCACCCATAGTGGAGCTTTTTGGCAAAGAGACAGTTTAAATGATACACCACCAGCAAATCTTAAATAAATAAGAAAAGGAACGCAACCAAATTAGACTCTTTTCAAGCTTTGGTAGATGAAAAATTTTAATATTCAGATCAAAATATTCTAAATAAATAAATACATGTAGAGTCTATGTAGAGACTGGGATTAGCCAACAAACTATGGGATCTATTTCCAAGGTATTAAAGTAAAATTGATTTTTTTAAATGGTTGTTGATTTGAAGTCACCAAATTTTGCTGAAATGTTATTTCGACCTTTCATAAAGATCACACCGACTGACAGAACATAAGCCCACGAAAAACAAAACCAACAAGACCAACATTTGGGCTGAAATATGACATTGTGAAAAACCCTCAAGCCGCAGATCACATAGTCATTGTGCAGTAACATGACTGCGAACAAGGCTTTGTGAATTGAGCCAGCATTGTAGTTTTCTCTCGAGGACACAGCAGACCTACATATTCCAATCAAAATCTGTTCAAACTGAAACACAACTAATAGGAGGAAAATTGTCAGTAATTAAAATGTACATCAGAACTTCTTGTTGAAAATACACCACAGGCTGTTCTTCCATCTGTTAATTACTGTATGAGTGGCTTGTGAAATGAGTTCCTGGGCAATATGCTCATTTAAAATACATTTAGCTGCTGAGTATAACTTCAATGATGAGGTTTAAATTTGTGTTCGTTAAAGCCAAATTTCATACTTTTTTTTGAACATGTCCTAAATCTCTCACTGTAATTTCTGTTTACAAAACATGTACAGCACATAACACAAATTTAAATTTAATGCAGTTAAATTTGCGTTTAACTGCATTAAAAGTAAAGGAATCTTGATTCCTTGACTTTTTTAATGTTATTATTAGTTTTTATTTTAAATATTTATGGATCAATTGATTAATTAATTAATGTCTTGCACCATTATCAAGAAAACAATTATATGATAAATAGTTATGCAATAGCTTGCATAACTGTTGTGCATATAAATGCATTTTTCTTTCGTTTTTTTGTTTCTCCAGTCTTATTCTAATTGTGTAGAGATTGTACTGTGAGAGCTTTCTAAAGTTACTTTTCTTAGCAAAGTCAAGCCCACTGTTTGTAATCTCCATAACCATTGTTATTGTTAGTGTCAGACATTTAGTTTTAAGACTACAAATACTATTAAAACTGACTAATCACATTTTTAATCTGTGAAGATATTTCAAAGTAGTTTAGGCCTATACTCATATAATATTTAGAATATACTCAGGTTACTGTCCATTATGCTGAAGCTGAAGTCTGTAGACTATTTTCCCATGAAGAACACCACCACAATGATTTGTGATTGCAGCGATTCACCCACAACATTAGTTGTGTTTGTCTCCTTCCGACTGACTGCTTCTAGCCACAAAAGCATGTTTGTGCATTTTCATCTGGGCATCCCTTCCTAAGTGGGATCACCCACACATTCCCCTCTACACTGAAAAAGGATTTGATCACTGCTGCCAAGCGGAGTCAACGCAGGTGTGGGGAAATGTATTGCAAGGAGTGGGAGAGATCTGTGTGCAGGCTGAGCCTGTTTGTGATGTCTTTATCGGGCCTATGCAAATATAGGGACTGAAAGGCTCTTGAATAAAAATACTTCTTTTTCAGCTTATAGCAGGTGCAGACAGACAGGCAAACACACACACACACACACACACACACATACACATATGGGTCAGTTCAGAGAGAATTTTTCCTTCTTTGTCGTTTTTCCTTAGTTACTTTTCTTTTCTTTTCAGTGGCTCAAGAGGTTTATTTATTTTTTTATATCTGTATTTCCATAAAGTCCTTTGTTTTATTTTGGTGTATTTAAATAATGAAATTTGTTTTTAAAGATGTATCATGTTAAAAAATTTAACTGTCTTAACACCTTAGCTGTGGCTTTTCACACTGCTCTCACAGTTCTCTGTGTTCTGTACATGCACGATATCAATACATATATATGTAGGTATTTTAGGCAAAGCCCTTTGAATATAAAAATTTAATGTAAGAATTCTTCAAGCCCAAATTTATAAGACAGCAACATCAGGAAGAAACAACAAGGGAAGATATGGGAAGGTAACAGTGGTCCCAGTGGTAATGGGAGCACTAAGTGTGGTGACTCCCAGCAGATCCCAGGAACAGCATCAGAGATCTCTGTCCAGAAGAGCAGTCCTAGGAATAGCAAAGATACTGTGCAGGACCCTCAAGCTCCCAGGCCTCTGGTAGAGGACCTGAGCTTGAAGGCTAGACCATCCGCAGGGGTCAGAGGGGAATTTTATTACCCTATTACTCTATAGCATGAATCTATACACAGAGGCATTTGGGATCATTTTTAAGCCTGTTTTTGACTTGGCTGTACAACAATTATAGCTTGTCTCACTACAGTGTTTAATAATCGTGGTGATTAGGGATTGTAATCCCTAATCAGAAAGTTGTTTTTTTAACAGGAGTAATTAAACTGTAGCTGAAAAAGAAAAAAAAATAGACATAGTTTTTAAGTATGTGACTTGACTTTTGTGGGCCAGGTCGGCGCTTGCTCATCTGATGTGGTTTCTTAATTACCCTTATTGAATTCATTATTTATTTGCTGTGTTGAACCTGTTTAACCTTGCTGCCCTTCAGCAAAAATGATTTAGAAGGTAACAGAGAGTCAGCAGAGACCTCTGCCTGTGGGAGGATGGCCAAGTTATCTTCACCTTTTTGAAAAGTCATCAACTGAAATTAATCAAATTTTGATATATGAGCTGGAAGATAAAATTGTTTTATTATCAGCTTAAATCAAGTATTTAATATTCATAAATCATTCAATAGACATGTTAACATTGTTTTGTTTTGTTTTTGCTCAGGGTTGCGTTACTAACTTGCAGATGTATTTGAATTCATTTTACTACTACTAACAAATCAGTGTTCAAAAAAGTCATACAATTGTGCCTCTTTAAAGATCCTGTCTTGATTATACTCTCATGTAGTATGACATTACACGTCAGAACAACTCATCACAGAATTAATAAATGGAAGGCAAACAACATGGTTTTGGCAAAAATCCCATTACATTTTGATGGCTGGAAAATTCAGTTCTCCAACAGCACTGAGTTCCATTATCTTTTGATTAGCTCGAGGTCTTTAATCAGTGTGCAAAGTGAACATTACATTGTTTCACTTCACTGGTTGTAATATAAATTCATCATAAAGAATGTTTGTGTCAAAACAGACCTGATGGAACCAAACAAGGAAGGCGCAAACCACAAAACTGCAGCCTCCACAGTTCAGTGTCAACCAGCACATGTAACACAAGACCTTATATTGTGTTCCCATCTAGTGAATAAATGAAAAATGAATACATAATACACTCATGAGCAGCTAAAAAGTCTTAATATTAAAGACAGTCTATATGGTTGGTCTGACTCTGTTTAGAAGAATATGTCACCCATGTTTGGCCTTGGAGACTGACAATGAGAGACCAAAAAGAGGGGGGAAATGTGGAAGTACATTGAAGTGAGTTATAAACCCTGAACACCTATCAGCTTCACTCCATTGGACAAATGTGTCTGTTTATTCCAAGTCCTTGAAGGGCTGTGCTTTTGAGTTTGCCAGCTACTGGAACACATCTCATGGCCACATTTGCCTTCCGTTGCCATGGTAGTGTAGGCAGAACTTGCTAGATAGTAATGATCATTTCAGCACACCTTTAGCATCCAACTCACTCTTGGCAAAATGCATTGAGATCGAGGGAGAGAGACAGTACCACTTTTTGTCTGTCTTTTTCTAAGATTGAAGGAGGCATAAACCAGCAGTTATATGTATATATATATATATATATATATATATATATATATATATATATATATATATATATATATATATATATATATGTATATATATATATATATATATATATATATATATATATTTATATATAGCGAGCGAGAGAGAGAGAGACAAAGACAAAAAATTAGAATTTGCTAGATCCCCATAGCCACAGGCCTGCTATATTCAGATTATTTATTGATATTGTTGTGCTTTCTCCTTCATAGATGCTTTGTGAATGATTCATGAGTTAATTCATACAGTAAATAACAAAAGCTGAAGCAGTCCGTACATATATTGGAAGCTTAGCCAAATATTGCACAACCTCTGTCACTAACCTTTGCACAGCATATTTGCTCATAAAGGATTTATGAAACATTTAAACAGACCTTCACTGAAACTTGAGGTGCTGAAGTTTGTGGAAAGTTGTTACAATTTATTTTAATTACTTAAATTATTGACTTACCCTACATGTGTGTGTTTGTGTGTTAGTTGGATTGGGAGATGGGGTGATGGGGGGTAGGGAGGTTGTTACAACCTAAAAGTCAAATTAGTGTAGCGAAAAAAATCTTTACACACTATCTGTGTTTAGCGTGATAAGGACTTTGAAGGAGTTTCAGTCTTCCAGTTCTCATTAGTACTGACTGTGATTCTATTGCAAATCAGTGGGGTTCATGGTGAAAGGCAAGAAAATGTATTCATATCAAACTGAATTATGAAGTAGCCCCGGAAAATTGGGGTCAGTGATGGATCCCTTTGATTTTTTTTTCTAGTAGCTGTATGTCCATATCACTGAGGTCTGATTTGAAATACAAATTAAGTGAAGTAGTGCAGCATAAATCATCAAGGATATTTTAAAAAAGAATAAAAAAAATCTGCTGATGACTGTCGTTTTTGTGCGTCTGAACAGTTTTTATGTGATTGTCTCTGTGAAACTATGTGCACATTGACGATGCTGTAGCGTAGGAGGCACAGCAGGCCATCTACTAATCTGAAGGTTGGTGGTTCTATTTGTTGCTGTTCCAGTTCTGCAAAGTATCCTTGGACAAGATATTGAACCATGTGGGGACCACAGACTTCAACGAGTCCCTGGCGAAGTCTGTGGTCCCCACATGCTTCAAAAGATCCACCATCATCCCTGTGCCCAAGAACAGCAAACCCTCATCCCTGAACGATTACCGGCCAGTTGCACTGACCTCGGTAGTAATGAAGGTGTTTGAGAGGCTGCTGAAGAACATCATCTCCTCCTCCATCCCAGACACCACAGATCCGCTGCAGTTCGCCTACAGATCCAACAGATCCACAGAGGATGCCATCGCCCACGTCCTACACACCACTCTCAGCCACATGTACAAGAAACAGGGTAACTATGTGCGAATGCTGTTTGTTGATTACAGTTCAGCGTTTAACACAATAGTGCCCTGCAGACTGTTCACAAAGCTCAGGGATCTGGGACTTAACAGCCGTCTGTGTGCATGGGTGTTGGACTTCCTCACTGGCAGAACTCAGGTGGTGAGGGTGGGCAGGTGCTTCTCCAACAGCATCACCATCAACACAGGAGCACCTCAGGGATGTGTCCTCTCACCACTGCTCTACTCCCTCTACACTTCAGACTGTGTGGCCACCCATGGCTCCAACACCATTGTGAAGTTCGCTGACGACACAGTGGTGTTGGGTGCCATCTCCAACAATGATGAGGCGGCCTACATGGATGAAGTGAAGAATCTGGCATCGTGGTGCCAGGACAACCACCTCCAGCTGAACGTCGGCAAGACCAAGGAGCTGGTGGTGGACTTCAGAAGGGGTCAGCACAGAGACTACAAGCCCATTATCATCAATGGAGTTCCAGTGGAGAGGGTGCAGTCCTTCAAGTCTCTTGGTGTCCACATCTCCTCAGACCTGACATGGGCTGCCCACATTCAGGTCCAGACCAAAAAGGCTAGGCAGCGCCTGTATCACCTACGACAACTGAGGAAGTTCAGGGTCTCTCCAAAGATCCTCAGGATTTTCTATACAGGCGCTGTGGAGAGCATCCTCACACAGAACATGACATCGTGGTTTGGGAACAGCTGTGTGAAGGACCAAAAAGCTCTCCAGAGAGTGATCCGTACAGCAGAACGCTGCTGCAGGATTGCTCTCCCCCCGCTTCAGGACACCTACACCAGGAGATGCCGGACTAGAGCAGCGCAGATACTGAAGGACCCGTCCCATCCTGGCAACAAACTGTTCCAACTTCTGCAATCTGGTAGAAGGTTCCGCATCATCCGGGCAAGGACAGAGAGACTCAAGAGGAGCTTCTATCCCCAAGCCATCCGTGCCCTAAACACACACACCCGCCCTCTCACATCATCTATAATTGACCGAGACAGGACTCTCTTCCAGACACTCTAAACCCAGGCACAATGTACATTCCGAATTCCTTTAATTTTAAATATGTTTATATTGTCTATTCTGTAAAATAGTCAGATGTCTATTCATATTAATGTACAGATGTACACATTCACCCTATATATATATATATATATATATATATATATGGTAAATGGTAAATGGCCTGTATTTATATAGCGCTTTACTAGTCCCTAAGGACCCCAAAGCGCTTTACATATCCAGTCATCCACCCAGTCACACACACATTCACACACTGGTGATGGCAAGCTACATTGTAGCCACAGCCACCCTGGGGCGCACTGACAGAGGCGAGGCTGCCGGACACTGGCGCCACCGGGCCCTCTGACCACCACCAGTAGGCAACGGGTGAAGTGTCTTGCCCAAGGACACAACGACCGAGACTGTCCGAGCCGGGGCTCGAACCGGCAACCTTCCGATTACAAGGCGAACTCCCAACTCTTGAGTCACGATCGCCATATATATATATATATATATATATATATAGAGATATATATCTCTATATATATATATCTATCTCTATCTCTCTCTATATATATCTATCTCTTTCTCTCTATATATATATCTATCTCTATCTCTATATATATATATATCCCTAAGGACCCCAAAGCGCTTTGTGATGCATTCATCAGAGTATGAATGCTAGACAGCAAGCACTTAGGTAAAACAAGTGGATTGCATGAATGAGGGATGTTGTACAAAGCGCTTTGAGTGAGATATAAGAACCGGTCCGTTTACCATATTAAACAAATTTAACCCTTGTGTAGTGTTCGTATTTTTGTTACTCAGCCAGTGTTCATGGGTCTGGTGGACCCGCTAGAGTTTTGGCTTTCCAAATTAACACTATCAAACAATTTTATGTTAAATTACTCAACAGATGATTACTTCATCCCAATTACAAGCCACATGAACAGCAAACATGGTTAATTTTTTCCCTTTACCTTTGTTAGATCACATTTATGAATTAATGTGCTTCTCGTTTTTTTGTTTTTTTTTTAATAAAATGTTATAAAAAAATAAATCAGTTATAATCAAGTGGAGTGAGTGGAAAGACACAACACATTTACACGTGAAGCAATATGTTTCACAACTAAATCAGCTGCTCATCAATGGTGACATTAGGCCCAGGTTTGTAAAACAGGGGGAGGTGGTGCACATACTTATCCCACACTGCCCTGATGGCAGCTAGCTTGTCTCTCTGCCGTCGAGCTGGTCTGTCGTCTCGGTTATCAAAAAGGAATAATCCTGGAAATTTTGTGGAAGTTTTCCAGAGACATTGATGCACGGAAAGGTTCTTGCCGGTTTCTGCATCCCACAGGGATTCTGTGGATTCCCCTTTGGACCTGAAAACTCCAGCAAGGATAAGAACCCCAAAGTAGGCCTTTGGGGTTCTTAGATGAATTTGGTCCATCTCCTTCCACCTCTCTCCAAAAACACACCTTCCTTCTAGATTACTGCAATGCAGAAAAAATTTCTGGATGGAATCTGGGATGAAAAGCTCAAATGATGACTTGATGTCCTGCACATGAGTAACTGCCAGCCGTGTTGGCCCTGGCTTATCACAGTAACAGCTCTGCAGGGTGGCTTATTTCTTGGGCAAGAAGACCATTCAATGTCACCAGTTACTGACATCCATATTTCTTCACTTGCTGTCTGGTGGGCTTGTTCTGGTCCTGGAGCTGGCTGCAGATGGGGTACTCGTCTTCGTTTTGTTACTAAATGGTGCTCAACCTCATCCTCTTCTTCAAAGTCACTGTCAGACTCTGAATTTTCAGAAATGTGAAATATTCTGAAACCTCTTTGTCAACATCATCATCCGAAGCCCCTCTCTCTTCCAAAATCAATTGCATGGCCCTCGCAGTAGATAATCTTTTGCCATCTTGATCAGTTGTGATAAAGAACCACACTGGCAAAGTCTTATTTATAGTATTATGCCCCTAATTTGCAGGTGGGACAGGGTATGAGAAAATAAAATTTGGATCTCTCAAGAAAGAGGGTAAAATGTGTGGGATGTAAGAGCAGACGGTGCTGATAGTTGAATTTTCAACAATGTTGCAACTTTGTGCGGAGCAGGAGGGGAAGAAAACACTATCAGCAGCACCAGAAAGGAGGAAGACAGAGTATGGGAACACAGGACCTACACTTTCAACACTTTTATTAGACCTGGGTCCAGTGGACCCGAACACCTTGTATGTAATGTAAATGCGTGGGGGGAGGTACAGTATGAGGTCATTGAAAATTAGTTTGGATTTATGTTCTTCACAGAAAATAAGCCAAAGCCAATGAGTTTCAGGTTGAAAAAATAATTCATTGTTTAATTTTTCTCTTGAGAAAAACTGAAAACGGGTCTCACAGACCCGAACACCATACAAGGGTTAAAGGACTGTTTTCTATATTTGCACAATATCTCTAGAATTAGAAACATCCTGTCTCAGAGTGATGCTGAAAAACTAGTTTATGCATTTATTACTTCTAGGCTAGACTATTGTAATTCATTATTATCAGATTGTCCTAAAAACTCCCTGAAAAGCCTTCAGTTGATTCAAAATGCTGCAGCTACAGTCTTGAATATTCAGACCTCATTAAAAAAACTCTCATAGTACTGTTTCCTTCCAATAGAGCCACAGACTACTGTCTTACTTGTGGTTTCTATAGTATTTGAAAGTAGAATGGGAGACAGAGCCTTCAGCTTTCAGGGCCCTCGTCTTTGGAACCAGCTTCCAGACACCGTCTCTACTTTTAAGATTGGGCTTAAAACATTCCTTTATGATAAAGCGTATACAGTACCAAGAGGTGGATCAGGTGACCCTGAATCCTGCAATATAAAACACCTTGAGGCAACTATTCTATTGTTTTGGCGCTAAATAAATCGAATTGAATATAATGATAGGATTTGACATCATTTATACAACCAAGTTATTTTCCACTCAGACATGTTAAACAATATTCTAGCAGAAACACGGAATCATTGTTGTTGGGCATGAGTGAATGTGCTCAATTTGCTTGCATTAACATGATCTACTAAGTAAACTTGTTTAACAAATGATTTAGTTAAAAATTTTGTTAAAAGATACTAATGAGTAGGGATGGGTGTTGATAAGATTTTCACGATTCCGATTCCATTTTTGATTCTGTTTAACGATTCGAGTCTTTATCGATTCTCTTATCAATTCTTTTTAAAAAGGAGAACACTAAGGTTGATTAGCTTAGAACTTTCTTTTATATCTTCTCTTTGAACAAGATAGAAATTTAGGAGTAACATGGCCTTACAAACCCAACAGTGAGATCTTAAGAGATCCAGCCTACGGCTCTTCAATGGGTGTCACAGGGTCCCCAGGAAAAAAATTGTAAATGTAAAATAATAAAATAAATATTCTTCTGTAGCAATAACAAAGTATAACATAAATTATTCTGTAGCAATTACACAAGAATATCCAGTAATGTCCCTGCCTACAATTAAACACACTTACTGGAAATCATCTGCTATGGCAAATGGGTGCAAGCCTTTTACCACAAACTTAGTCACTGCTCGGTGACATTCGTCTATCCTGGCCTGAAAGGAGACGCTACCGGCAGACTGCAGCGAGAACTGCCAGCATCTGAGCCAGACTCTGTCTGTCTCTCTCATCATGGTCACCTAAATGCACAGTAATGGCAGGTTTTGTAATAAGGCAGATCACACTAACATACTATGCACTGTTAGTTGATTATTTACCTGCCGCATTAACGGGAGAGGACGTGCAAACGTTACCGCTGCTGCTGGGTTGAGATTCACGAGTCCGAAGCGGAATTAAAAGCACGACATTCATTTAAGGTCATCGTGTCTTTTGTGAGCAAATGCTTTTGCATATTCGTAGTGTTTCCTCCCTTAAATGAAATATCTACTTTGCAAGTATTGCAAGTTGCCCTGATGTCATCTGTTCTTCAACTTTTGAGCGTTTGAGGCGCTTAGGTACAGTGTTTCCTGCCAGGTAAATGACGCTCCGCAACATGGTGACGTCATTCGGGGCGACTGGAATCGTTTGCAAAAATGGCAAACAATTCCAAGGAATTGAAACAGTGGGAACGGGTTTTCGATACCCATGCCTACTAATGAGTGAAAATTATTATGTTATTTTAATATTTGAGAGAATGAAAAAGCACAGTTATATTAGCTTCTGCTCCAGGTGGGTTTTAAATCCAATGTGGGATCAAATGGTATGCAATTGTTAAAAAGGAAAATAACTGTAATCATTTATCTGCTATTTTCAAAGTCACTCTGGTAATAATGGATATGCAGAACTGTAATTGAGCTAAAGAACTTTCGATGAATTTATTGTTTGAGCATTTTTGGCACTTTTTTCCTTTTAACACTCTGTAAAAGGGACCTCATGTGGTGCCACACAGGAGGGCTGGAACAATCAGAGCTTGTGACCTCATAACGAAGAAAAACAAGCATCAAGCTCATCCATAACAACACTTTTGCTATCGCAGTGTGTGAAACAACAGTGTAATGCAACTACCTGCCATCCACCTTTTTTTTAAATTGGAAATTGATATATATATATATATATATATACACACACATATGTGTATATATATATATATATATATATATATATATATATATATATACACACACATATGTGTATATATATATATATATATATATATATATATATATATATATATATATATATATATATATACATATATATATATATATATATATATATATATATATATATATATATATATATATATATATACACACACAATGTATGTATATATATATATATATATATATATATATGTATATATATATATATATATATATGTATGTATATGTGCATAACAAGCACCTACACTATTTCTCAATGAGCCTCCTTTAGAAAAAGGAACTCAAAAGGACTTCTTAATGGTTTCTACTTCTACAACCAATTAACTGGAAGACATTGTGTCACTATTCATTTGTAATCATTATGTGTATTTGCATGAGTAATGAGAGAGAAATACAACACGTGAGACACTCCCTCACTGTTGATGATAAAGTTGCAGCTCGACATCTCTGATTACAAACCATTAAATAGAAATGGAGGCAGTTTGCAGTCAGTCACATCCGTCATTACGAGAGAGCATTGGTTCCTTCTATAGACATGGGAAAGCTGCAGATACCTTCCTACTAAATCTAAGTTATGACATATTGCATTATGTTAGTACTTAAAATGAGCATATAATGTAATTAAAAGACAAACAAGGATGCAGATTTCATTTAGCCTGATAATTCTTAATCCTTTAAGATCTAAATCTGATGCAGTATGTTAAATGTGTTTGAAACCCACATTAAAGAACAGAGCAGAACTTCAAGACATGCAGATTAGACAAGTATTGAAGATGATGCTTTTTCTTTGTTTTTATATGAATAGGTTCATGCCTTTTGAACCTTAAACTACAATGGACATATGACTTGCAGTGGTCCCACCTATATTTACAGTGTGCATTTCTAAGCTAAACCTTTTGAACAAAGATGTATAAACATGTCTATACTGATCTTGCAATGCCTTTGCCTGTTTGTTTTGCATATGTTTTGTATAGCACATGCTTCAAGTGAGATTTATATCAACAAAATAAAATTAATACCACTGTAACTATAGCACAGCACAGTACAAAAGTAGTCTGTCATAACAAACTGGCTGACTGATTACTCTTTGTTCATTTATATATCTGAAAACCAAAAGCATTTTCAGTTTTCCATATAATAGTAATGCACAGGAAATTATAACAGTATTAGGTAAAAAAGTATTATCAGAAAGCTTTATGAAAATATATGTGATGGAAGTGAAGAGGTTGTTAACTTACTGATGTAAGAAACTTATAATAACTGCAGAGGTCAGTATCATGACAAATAAGTGTCCCAGTCGGACTGTAAGGTACATTAAACAGCAGCATCCATCAATCACCATATGCTACTTTTTTGCTTTTGTTTTGCACTGCTATTTTCTGCAGCTGTTTTACAGTCAACATGCAGAGCTGAGTTGACCGCTTATGTTTTTCCTACCACTAAATGAATCGCTTTATGTTAATTCAGGCGGAAACATTTAATGTTCAGTGCCTAAATTCTGCAGAGTCATATCCAGGTGTTAGAGCCCAGATGCACTGGCGCATGGTTCAGCAGAAGACTTCTTGCAGCCCATTCAAAGGCTTTAACAAACCACACCAGCACTACCAAGATATGTGCTAATGTGTATGCATCTTTGTTTGCTCTACACAATAGCTATTGTGATGGGAAAACCGTGCAATACTGCCAAATATGTGTGTGTGTTACTCCAGATACTATACCGTCATCAAATATTCATTCAAATCTCTACTGAGAAAAGCCAACAATTCTGCTGCCCTATTTAACAGCAATTCTGGGTACTTTTGACAAAGGAACTTCCCTGTTCAAGGGGTCATCACTGTTTTTCTTGTCAGAATAACCTGGATGTGTCAAATACTTTTGATTAATCACAGGGTGCTTTGCAGAACATTTGCTGATTGAAATGTCAAAGTTTTGATCCAAAATTGATCCACATCATGTAAATTGTGCTTCAGTAACAAAAAGAATCATGACTGGCTCCATGTTTCATTCTTCCGGTGAAAAGCATACTTTTGTGTGTTGAAATACAGAATGAAGTTTGTTTTAATTATTCATCCTTTATGTATTTCATTTTGTGTGTGAGGTACTAGTATTAGTATTGCAAGATAAATATATATAAAAATTCCCCTCTCACCACTGTGGGCAGTCTGTCTTTCCAACTCGGGTCCTCTACCAGGGGCCTGGGAGCTTGAGGGTCCTGCGCAGTATCTTAGCTGTTCCTAGGACTGCGCTCCTCTGGACAATGATCTCGGATTTTGTTCCTGGGATCTGCTGGAGCCATTCGCCTAGTTTGGGAGAATCAAACTCCCAGGCTTAATTTTGATTTTATAGAGCAGAATCAAGCTCCCAGGCCTCTGGTAGAGGACCCGAGCTTGAAGGCTAGATTGACTGCAGGGGCGATATGGGTAATTTTATTAATATATATAACTGGACTTGCAAAAAATGCAAAAATGTATGTATTGGCTTTGATATACATTATATTATATGCACGTACCCCGTTTTTATGTGAGCTATCAGTGTGATCGGTGAAGGAGGAATAGATTTCAATCACTAAAGCAGTCATTGTTTCAAGGTTATGTGCTACTTTCAATGTATGAATAGTCAATGTGTTCATTCAAAGGAGAAAGTGTGAATGTGTCATAAATGTGGAAATGACATTATGCAGTATGTCAGCCATTCTCTTTTCCATACATTTTTTTAGGTCAGAGGTTCAAAAAAAGGCATCTTTGTCAAGTTCATGTCCCGGTTGTCAGTGCAAACAGAACATTTTGTTTGCAGCAATGTTTTCTCTAATTATGTTGTTGTTATTTTATGTCAGATCCAATTGAAGCTTGGAAAAAAGACAGAAAGACAGATGTAAGAATATGTTTATTTTTCATGTAGATAAAAGATATAGAACCAGATTTTTGTCTTGTCTTTATACTTTTGCATTCTATTCAAAAATATCAACAATAACATTAGCTTGTAAAGTGAGTGATTGCTCAATAGCACCAAATTTCAAGTATTTCAAGTTGAATACTCGCTTGAGTTATTGGAAACACTTTTACATTGTCAGTGATTTAAGTGCTGTCTCATAAGAGACAAATTAAGTGATACTTTGCTCATGAAAAAACTTGATAGATTGAAAGGCACATCAGCAACGCAGTATAACTCATGTAAAGTGTCTACCTCCAAACTTCCATCAGGTAGAAATATAAAATGAGAGCTACGAGGCATGTGACCATTTATTTTGTGGTGAGAGGAAGAAAAAAGAGGCCTTTACTGTAGAAAGCAAAGTCCTCTGACCTGTTTGTGGCCTGTTGGGTTTGATAGAAAGAAAACAAAACTGGGGAAGCTTTAAATTTGCAGGATGTTATGAAAGAGATTGAAAGAATAAATCTAAGTACAAATGTATGATTTATCTCAGCATCAACACCACACCTATTGAGACTTGCTTTTTTTATAGTGCAGAATCAATAAAAAGGGAGTGGAGAGGCCGTTGTGGGGTTTTTTTGTGGGGGTTTTTTTTTCTTTTTTCCCCCAGGTTCTCTCGTCTCCCAACATGCCTTTCTTTCACATTGTCAGAGGCTACAGTAGATGCAACCCCTTAGTTGTAGCTCCAGGGGGTCAGATAAAAGGAGCTGGAGCAGGGTCTGCTAATCTTAGACATGCAGACTCCGATTACACAGAGAGGAAGACAGAGGGCTATTTTCAAGCCTGAGAGATACAAAGATGAAATGATACAAATGACAATAGTTGTCAGATTTTTTTTCTGCTCCGTTATTGGGACATTAGTGATTTCAGTAAGTGCCAAAAGGGGCACTTAGATAGAACAGCAGCCTTTAATTAGTACCACATTTCTGCATTCCTTTCTTTTTTCATACAGTGCACTTTATTTCTGTGATATATATTGTATCTAAATTGTTGGGCATTTTTCTAGGTTTTACCCATGATGTTTACAAAAGCAAGAAACTGTTTTTAATTATCTTTTTACATCTGCAAAACATTTAGTGCATTCTGAATCTCAAGCGCATGAATCAGTCCATGTAATAAAATATTTACAGGGCAGACTCTATGCATACTCTACAAATTATTGATAAAGTAGTCTTCTGTGATCAAGTCAGTGAGCAAACAAATGGAAACATTAGAGTGTGAGTTTTTGATGCACATTATATAACTAGACAACCTCTTGCTGATCTTACTTGTGCTACAGGCATCTGATATGACACTTGTTTGCATTTTTGACCAATAAGGCAATTTTGTTATTTACAGAGAAATGCAAAAAAACTGATTTTGCAGGATTTTATATTATTGTAATGTAGGATATAATGCATTCAGTTTACTTTATTAACCCTCCTCAAAAATCTCCATTTTTGATATCAAAAAGGTGGCATTGTTGTAAGAATAGGTTTGACTGACAATAGATATTAAGACACACTTAAGTATAAAGGCACACAAGATGCAGGTAGAACCCTGATAAGAAACTGAGTAGATCTATTTTCATTCCAAGAAGAGTTTTTCTTTTTTCAGATTTTAAAAGATGAAAATCAGCAAAGTTCAGATCATGGCTCAGTCCCCTGATGAGTTGTAGCCACGGAGTAGCCTCTGGAACTGAAATACTGCTGTTTCTCTTGGTGCCACTTGAGGCTGGCTCGATCCCTATGGATCCCATGTTAAAAATGTTAGACATTTACATATTGAAAAATGTTACAACCTGTCACTAAAACAGCTTTGGCCGCTATGGATAGTAGAGCAGGGCGATATGACCAAAAATATTTATCACGATATACATTTGAAAATTTGCGATAACGATATAACTGACGATATAATTACCACTGGACAAAATACTTCACAACTCCACAAGTTAATTAGTGCAAAAATCCCCCCATCAATGTATTTTCACTTAAACAAGCAGCTGTTTTTTTTATTTGCATTAAAGTTATATAAAAATTTAACAGTGCAAATGCAAATATCTTGCTGACAGTTTAACCAAAAGGCATTTCCAGTGGAAACTGGCCGACATCCTGAGCATAACCATGTATAATATCCACAAAACTTAAAGAGGTTATACACACACAATACGGTAATATTATGTTGAAGCACAGTACGTATCACTCCGTGAGGCTCCTGCCTAATATAGCCGTAATTCTCTGACACTCTATCAAGCGGTGCGGCTTCGTAGCTTAGCAAAGTCGTACTAAAACATTTGACAGATTTTCGAGAGATTAACATGTACATAAAATCGTCTCGAGGTCAGTAAACACAACCAGAGTTCATACATAAGGCACACGGGATTATAAGGGGCACTGTCGATTTTCAGAAAAATCAAAGGATTAATTTTAAGTGTGCCGTATTTTCCAAAAAACACAGTAATAACAACGGCCCACTAGCATGCTCTACCAAAAACAGTGCTTTGTTGTGTATCTGATGGACGAAAGCTAAACCAGTTCCACACCACTGAAGTTGCAGCAATTTTACAAACCAGTTCTGGTTCATCTGTTTCATTCAACGATCTGCTTTCGACCTTCTCATTCTCCGTCGCTGCCATGCTTTCTCTGCCATGTGCATATGAAAACAAAGGCACCCATATTCTATCATGATATTTCATTTTCCTATCATTGCCCAACATTATATCGGTATTACCGTGAACAGTATGATATGGCCAATGGTGTCTTCCTCTTATAACAGCTCTGAGTTGGGTACAATTTTACAACCCATCCAACTAGATAATTGAGTTATGGGTGTGACAATGGTGACTGGCAGTGTCCTGACACAGGCAGCAGCCTGGACATCTTCAATGTGTATGTTTTGGACATTTTTAATGGATTATATATCTAACAGTATGGCTTGCTGTGTGGTACAGACAATCAATAGTTTTTACTTCAGTTTTGGTGAGTGAAACTCTTTTATTGGTCTGTTACTTAGCCCTAATAAAACTTATGAATGTAGTTTGCCAACCAAACTCGTTCGTTAGCTACTAACTTAGCACTAGAACCTTTCATCTGTTTAAGGTAACCTTTTGCAGGAGAAAAAAAATAACACACACATACATGGCAGGGGCTAAAAGTATAGCACAGAAACTGGGTGAAATAGCAGAGCCTACTTCCATCTCTTATGTTACTGTAGCTTATACAGGGAAACATTTTCTCTTGCATATCAGCTTACATGGGCAAAGCTAACTGAGCTCAAACTGAACTGACATTATCTTAATTATTTACAAGTGTCAGCTGCTGTAATAATATTTTTTTTCACTGATTTTCTTTCAGTTATGTTATGTTGAAAATACAATGTTGTAATATTAGAGCATTTTATGTAAAAAAATGTAGATTCTGCTAAGATCCCCCTTTTTTATGTTTTACATTTTGCGATTTATTTATGACCTGAACTTTATTTTCATATATATATATATGTGTATATATATATATATATATATATATATATATATATATATATATATATATATATATATATATATGTACATATATACATATATATATATATATATATATATATATATATGTACATATATACATATATATATATACATATATATATATACATATATATATACACACACATATATACACACACATATATACACACACATATATACACACACACATATACACACACATATATACACACACACATATATATATATATATATATATATATATATATATATATATATATATATATATATATATATATATATATATATATATATATATATATATATATATATATATATATATATACGGCCGCCTCGTGCTCTCGCTTCAGTATGCCACCCAAGAAAGGCCCAACACCAGAGGAGGTTGAGGACATTAAAACCTCCCTCGGAGCGCTGTGCGGAGACGTGGCCGCAGTCAGGGCACAGCAGGAGCTGCTTCTGGGGCTTCTGGAGGAGGTAAAACAGCTACGCCTCCAAAATGCCGAGAAGGACAGACGGATCATGGATCTCGAGCGGCGGGTGGATGAGCTGGAGCAGTACACCCGTACGAACGACGTGGTCATCAGCGGTATTAAAATCAAGCCGCGCTCGTACGCGCGCGCGGTGGCCGGGAACGTCGGGGAGCCCAGCGACGAGGAGACCCGCTCGGTAGAGCAACAGGTGGCGTCCTTCCTCCAAAGCAAGGGGATAGAGATGGACCTGGAGCACATAGAAGCATGTCACTCACTGCCCAGGAAGAGTGACAGACTGCCGGCCATCATTATGAGATTTGTCAATCGGAAGAACAAGGTCGCACTGCTGAAACAAGGACGCAAACTGAAAGGCACGGACGTTTTCATTAATGAGCATCTGACACGAAAAAACGCAGACATCGCGAGGAAGGCAAGGCAACTGAAGAAGAACGGTAAAATACAACATACATGGGTAACAAACTGTAAGATTTTCATTAAGCTAAACGGGACACCAGAAGAGGCAAAAGTACTGATAGTGAGGAACATGGAGGATCTGGACAAGTATAACTGACACCAATGTATCAATTACACCAGGAAATGACATGGACACGTTGAAATTAGTTCTTCAACAGAAAGTAATTGATCTAGATTGTGAATATAAGGAGCATAATATAATAGATCCAGAAATAGATTCTGAAAGTAACTTTCTCTCTTCTTTTGTTAAAAATTGTAATTATTTCACTCAGGAACAATATGAAAAAGAAATTAACCTAGACGGGAAGCTCTCATTAATTCACTTTAACAGCAGAAGTATGTACTCTAATTTTAATTTCATTAAGGACTATTTGCAACAATTTTCTCGCCCCTTTAGTGTTATAGCCATCACTGAAACTTGGTTCAATGTCGATAAAGGAATAGATTTTTGTTTGAATGGATATGATTTAAAATACATGAATAGATTAAATAAGGCGGGCGGCGGGGTTGCTATATATGTTCATAACTCTATAAAATATAATGTTGTAACAACTATGTCTATGGCTATTGATGGAATTTTGGAATGTTTGACTATTGAGATTATGAATGAAAAAAAGAGAAATGTTATAATAAGTTGTATATATCGGACACCCAGTTCAAGTATTGACACTTTTAATGAATGGATAGAAAAAACGTTTGCTTCGGTGAACCAAAAATTACTATTTATCTGTGGTGATTTTAACATTGATTTGCTAAATCCAACAAGGTTAAAAGCCATTGATGACTTTACTGACACAATGTACAGCTTATCACTATATCCAACAATAACAAAGCCAAGCAGAATAACTTCACATAGCGCCACTATTATTGACAACATTTTTACTAATGTCATGGATTTCCAAATTAATAGTGGTCTGCTTGTCTGTGATATAACTGACCACTTACCAGTTTTTACTTTGTGTGACTGTGATTTAAAAAAAATAGATACCAAGATCATGATAGCAAAGCGAACAATAAATGAAGAAGCAATTCATGCCTTCAATTTCGATTTAGCACAACAAGATTGGAGTTCGGTGTATGAAGAGTCAGATGTGGACAAGGCTTATGATAATTTTCTAGATATTTTTACTATGTGGTACAATAAACATTGTCCTGTAAACGAACACATGACAAAGTAAAAAAAAGATAAAAAGTCCTTGGCTCACAAAAGGAATTATTAATGCTTGCAAAAAGAAAAACAATCTGTATAAACAGTTTATCAAAGTAAAAACAAAAGAAGTGGAACAAAGATATAAAGCATATAGAAATAAATTGACTGATATTATAAGAACGAGCAAACAACTTTATTATAGAAGAAGATTATATGAAAATAAAAACAATATAAAAGGAACTTGGGATGTGTTAAACAACTTAATTAAACAAGGATCTTCTGGAACATCATATCCTGAATATTTTACTGATGCAAATGGTGAAAATCACAACATGAGTAATATTGTCGATGGGTTCAATAAATTCTTCATAAATGTTGGCCCTGAACTAGCAGCGGACATCCCGTGTCATAAAAATGAAAATATCAGTAATATAAAATCAAATCCCTTTTCACTGTTCCTCTCAGCTACAAATGAGCAAGAAGTAATAAATATCACATTAAAATGTAAAAGTAACTCTTCAATGGATTATCATGACATAAATATGTCTGTAGTTAAACAGGTTATTCTGAATATTGCTAGTCCCTTAACATATATCTGTAATTTATCATTTCAGTCCGGTTGTTTTCCAAAAAAAATGAAAATTGCGAAAGTAATACCACTATATAAAAGTAATGACAAACACAGTTTTACCAATTATAGGCCTATTTCTCTACTGCCTCAATTCTCAAAAATTCTAGAAAAACTTTTTAATTCAAGATTAGAAAAATTCCTTGAAAAACATCAAATAATAAATGTTGGTCAGTATGGTTTCAGAACGCAAAGAACCACTTCAATGGCGATAATTGAGGCAGTAGAAGAAATTACTGATACACTGGATAAAAATAAATATGCAGTTGGTATTTTTGTTGACCTCAAAAAGGCCTTCGACACAATCAATCACTCAATTTTACTGGATAAATTGGAAAGATATGGTATTCGAGGGAAAGCTGGTAACTGGTTAAAAAGTTACCTAACAGGTCGGGAACAGTATGTTAGCATAGGGCATTACCATTCAGAGAAACTTGGTATTACATGTGGTGTTCCCCAAGGGTCAGTGTTGGGACCAAAACTTTTCAATGTATACATAAATGATATTTTTGATGTTTCTCAAGTACTTAAACTCATACTGTTCGCAGATGACACCAACATATTTTTCAGTAGCGATGATTATACTGATCTTGTAATGACTGTAAACAGGGAGCTAAAATTAATAAAAAAATGGATGGACATAAATAAATTATCATTAAATATAAATAAAACTAAAGCAATGTTTTTTGGTAATTTAAAATATAATATAGAATTACCAATTATCATTGAAGGTGTACCAATTGATAATGTGAGTGAAAACAAATTTTTGGGAGTTATAATTGATAACAAAATTTCATGGAAACCCCACGTCAGACACATAAAAACCAAAATTTCCAGAAGCCTCGCAGTTTTGAACAAAGTGAAACAATTCCTTGATAAAGATGCACTTCGTACTCTGTACTGTACCCTGGTTCTTCCATATCTTACATATTGTGTGGAAGTGTGGGGAAATACATATAAAAATACAACTAATCCATTAGTCACAGTACAGAAACGAGCACTGCGTATTATTCACAAGGCTGGTTATCTAGATCATACTCACAAATTCTTTCTTCAGGCAAAGTTACTTAAATTCCAGGATCTGGTTAATTACAATACATCCATAATTTTGTATAAAGCTTTTACTAAACTTTTACCGGCAAATTTACAAACTAGATTTGAAATTCGAGAAAAGGTTTATAATGTGAGAGGCTTTGGAGAATTCAAATTACCCAGAACTCGAACAACCCGTAAAGGCTTTTGTGTGTCTGTATGTGGTGTGAAAATCTGGAACAGTCTGAGTTTACAATTGAAACAATGCAAAAATATTCATAGATTTAAATTTCTCTACAAACAGTTGGTCTGGTCACAGTATACTCAATGATGGGTTTTAGTGTGCTCTGTAATGTCTGTCCTCTTACCATTGCTGGTATGGATTCCAAAATAAAAAATAAAAAATAAAGTGTGCGTATGTATGTACATATATGTACTTGTGTGTGTAGATATATATGTATGTATATGTATGTGTGTCTGTTACTTGTAGTTATTACTGCCTGTTACCTGTGGTAATGCAATTTATAATTTATATATTCTGTATTCAGTTATGAAGGCTCTAATTGTTGGTTGCGAGCTGCCGCTTAAATGCTTGTATCTGCCCGGGGCTGTTGATGGGTCTGTATGCAATGATGGGCGTAGCTGCGGGAAGTTTATTGTTTTTTTTTTGTTGATGAGTGAGTATAGGGGTGGGATTTAATAAGTTTTCTTCGTCCCACTCCTTTTTCAGGCAAGTTTTGTTTTTTGTTTTGTGTATTTTATGTTCAATATAGGTATTTGTTGTGCCTGAAAATGAATAAATAAATGAAATGAATGAAATGAAATATATATATAACAAAAGGAGAAGTCCAGAAAGAGAAACTTGGAGTGCAGAACATGCATACAGCCTAATGCATAATTCTGTGTGGTATTCAATAGAAATCTTTTTTTCTGAATATGAATTTAGTCCTTGCACAGACTTGTACCATAATTTCGGGCGTTAGTGAGTTTTATAATCTCTACATGTATTTTAGTTAGCTAAGTGCTTTAATAATCCTCGATGTAACTTCAACTACTGCTATGCAATTTTATATGGGGGACAAAGTTCCTTGTTGTTTTCAAGCTACTTGAGTGTTTGCATTTTATGATTCACCAGAGCACATGGATGAACACCCATTTTGGTGAGTGTGAGCCCTAGTTGATGTGAGTGATGGCTAATAGCTGCATGATAATGAGGTGGAGAGGCGATATGGACATGGCATTCTTGTGAGTGAATCTCACCCATTAAGAGATGGATCTCTGCCCAAGCAGAAGTGTGCCACTTAATTGGTTCATTTCATTGTGGGTAAAAAGCTTTAATTGGGTGACACACTGAAAGATGGATGGATAACTTGTCCTGGAAAAAACATAGGTGGTATCTGAGGTGGATGGTTTAGTGCAATTTGCGTGTCTGTGTGGGAGTGTGTTAAAGAGAGTGGAGGCTTGAGAGAGATTATGTTAATAGTGCTCATTAGATCAACAAAGAAATATCTTGCATGAATGTGGCTGTGATACACAAGAAAGTATCTTCTAAATCCGTCATTAGAAGATTTAAGATGGCGGCGCGCACAGACGCAGCGGCCCGGAGCTCCTACACTTTTGCACTTTTGGTGGTACTGTGTATTATTTCACACAGTCTGGGGTTACTTCAATACAACAGAGAAGATCTACTACAACTAAGCCGTGGAGATCTTCAACTAACATCCGAGTATCTCATCCCCCCGGAGATCGTTAAGCAACCCCCGGGGCTACCCGCAACAGCAAGCCGCAGGAGGAGACGTTGCGAGCGGAGGCAGAAGAGAGGCAAGCGGGGAGGCCTGTGGGCACGGCTAAAGACTAGTCCGTTTAAACCACCACTCCCGATCATATTCCTCTCCAACGCCCGTTCAATCCGTTACAAACTGGATGAAATACGACTGCAGATCGCCACTCGACGGACTTTTAATAACTGTTCGTGCATGATTTTCACTGAAACCTGGCTGGACAGCGCCATTCCCGATGCGGCTATCGATCTAGCAGGCCGCACCGCCTATCGAGCCGACAGGTCTGCGGACTTGGGTAAGAAGACTGGCGGGGGGCTGTGCATCTATATTAACAACCTTTGGTGCACGAACGTCACGGTAACGGAAAAACTGTGCAGTACAGAGGTAGAACTGTTGGTGTTAAAGTGCCGTCCATTCTATCTCCCTCGGGAATTTTCTGCCGTTTACATCTGCGCTGTTTACATTCCACCAGATGCTAATGCTAAGCTAGCGTTAGCACAATTGAGCAGCAGCATCAATAACAGCGTGGTAGCACACCCGGACAGTGTCTTTATTGCGGCTGGGGATTTTAACCACGCGGACCTGAAATCTGTACTTCACAATTTCCACCGTAATGTGAAGTGTGCTACCAGAGGAGATAGAACGTTGGACCAGGTGTACACCAACATGGCGAATGCGTACAGAGCCCAGGCTTATCCCCACCTGGGTCTGTCAGACCATCTCTCCCTTCTGCTACACCCAATATACACACAAAAGATCAAGAGCACTGGGATTACAACCAAAACCGTGAGAACATGGCCGCAGGACGCTATTCCGATGCTTCAGGACTGTTTCCACTGCACAGACTGGGATGTATTCAAGGTGCAGGACACTGACAATCGTGTCGCATTGGACAGTTACACCTCCACTGTCTTGGACTACATCTGTTTCTGTGTGGACAATGTAACAACTTGGAAACGATTCCGTGTGTTCCCTAATAATCCACCCTGGATGACACACGGAGTTCAACAACTTATTCGAACAAGGAACAACGCTTTCAAATCCGGGGACCAGGAGGCATACAGTGCTGCCAGGGCCAACCTGAGAAGAGGCATCAAGACTGCCAAGCAGCAGCACAGGAGGCGTATCGAGGCCAGGTTTGAGAACAACACAAACCCAAGGCAGGTCTGGGAGGGCATCAGGGCTATCACGGACTACAAAAGAAGAACACCATCACCCTCAGCCGACAGTTCTACTCTGGCTGAGGATCTAAATCTCTTTTATGCACGTTTTGACAGGGAGAACACCGACCCTGTCCTGTCCCCTCTCCCCTCAACCGACCCTGCTCCGGTCCTGAGCACTCATGAGCTGAGGCGTGTGTTCCGGAGCATTAACACCAGGAAGGCGGCCGGGCCGGATGGAGTGCTGGGCCGGGTGCTAAAAGACTGTGCTGCGGACCTGGCGGACGTCTTCACCTCTATATATAACACCTCGTTGTCCTGTTCACTGGTACCATCCTGTTTCAAAGCAGCAACCATCGTTCCCATCCCAAAACAGTCAAATGTCACATGTCTGAACGATTTCAGACCTGTGGCACTCACCCCCATTCCCGCCAAATGCCTGGAGAGACTGGTCATTAAACACATCAGAGCTGCTTTTCCACCATCCCTGGACTCGCACCAGTTTGCATACAGGGAGAACCGGTCAACCGAGGATGCGATCGCCACAGTGCTGCACACATTACTGAAGCACTTGGAACACAGGAACACCTATGCATGGCTCCTCTTTGTAGACTACAGCTCGGCTTTTAATACCATCCGGCCATACAAACTCCATCCCAAACTCCACCAACTGGGACTTAACTCCTCTCTGTGCAACTGGATTGTGGACTTCCTCACTAACCGTAGACAGAGTGTCAGAGTGGGTAAGAACACCTCTTCCACCCTTGTGGTCAACACCGGTGCCCCTCAGGGGTGTGTTCTGAGCCCTCTGCTATACACTCTCTTCACCCATGACTGTATTTCCTCCTGCGCGTCCAATCTCATTGTTAAGTTTGCAGATGACACTACAGTGCTCGGACTTATATCCAACAATGATGAGACAAACTATAGGACAGAGGTGCAACAACTAGAGTCATGGTGCCACGACAATAACTTGGTCTTAAACACCAAAAAGACCAAGGAGATCATTGTAGATTTCCGGAAGAGGGGCCATAACAACCATCTGCCTCTCTTCATTGGCAGTGAGGCGGTGGAGAGGGTGAGCAGTTTTAAATTCTTGGGGGTAACTGTGACCGAGGACCTGTCCTGGGGCAACCATATCACCTCAGTTGTACGGAAGGCCCAACAGCGCCTCTACTACCTGAGGAGACTGCGGAGCGCACACATTCCCAGATCTCTGATGTTGAACTTCTACAACTGTGCCATCAGCAGCGTTCTGACGTATGGATTTCTAGTGTGGTTCCCCAGCTGCACCAAGGCCGATCAGCAAGCACTCCAGCGGGTGGTGAAAGAAGCTGGCAGAATTATTGGAACAAGTCTGCCAGAGATCAGTAATATCTTCCCCACTCGCTGTCTGAGGAGGGTGCACAGTATCCTGCGGGACCAACATCACCCTGCGCGCCACCTTTTCCATCTGCTGCCCTCAGGGAGAAGGTACAGGTCTATACAGGCCAGAACATCCAGACTGGCCAACAGCCTGTATCCACAGGCTGTGAGGCTCCTGAACTCTCTGCCCCCCTCTCACGGACAATAACCATATCCAACTTCTTAATAGCAATGAACTGGTCTGCATTGGTGCATCATATCTTTATTCTCTTCCCCCTCCTGCCCCCCCCCCCCTCTTTCTTAAATAGATAACTATCATATCTGATATCATATCTCACAGTACAATAATATTGAATGGGTTGCATTGTTGTATTTTGTCATGTTTCTCAGGTCTTTGTCTGAATTTCTACGAACATTATTGCTAAGGATTGTCTTATTGCATTGGAGTCACACTGGGTTAAATATGTACACTTGGGTTTTAAGGGGTATTTATTATTTTCTTCTTTTTTTTGGGTTGTATGGAAGCCCCAAACGCAATTTCATTGTTCTTGACAATGACAATAAATAAATAAATAAATACTAAATACTAAATACACTGTAAAGGTACTAGAGAGGTAAATGCTCATGTGCTTGGCAGAAATGGTGGATGTGGGTGCTGAGCATGCAGAGACAAAGAGCTGAAGCCCCCACATTGTTGTGATGGATGGCTGTGGAGCAAACTAACAAATTTAAACTCTTGAACATATTACAACCCCTAAGTGTACCAAGGCATCCATTTGCATCAGTTCTCTTAATCAGAGCCTCAAAGAAAAATAATAACTTGCAAATTTACCAGAGTGTCTCCTTTGTGTTAAGTTATTAAGCAATACTGATTTTAAATGGCCTATAATCAAAGTACCTAATTTGCCAGTAATGGAAATAGCATATGATAGAAATCATTCAGAATAGCTATTGTGGTTGAGTGCGTGCCACAATACTATTTAAATGAACGGGAATGCAGGTGTTCCTATCTGACAGAAAATATATTTTCTGTTTTGTTTTTGTGTTCATTTCAGGGCGTTTCTACCTTGGAATAATTGAAATAGCAAATCACTCTATACGATAGGTATGCAGAACTGCTGCTCCAGTCAATTGTTTTGGAGATAAAGAAGGAATAATTATGTTTTTCCATTTTCATAAGTGAGGCCATTATCATGGCATCTGTTGAGAAGTGGTGTTAAACCTTCTATTCGAACAGCCCCTATTACTTTAATGATGATATGTCTTCCCTGTTGACATTGGTGGATCTGTTTTTTATCTATTTGTGCTAAGACTTGAAGACAGACCCTGAATTTAAATGGCCAAGTTTCGCAGCTTGTGTCACAGTCTGACAGAGGCAGACTGTATGTATTATGAAAAGGACCCAAAATGCGGACACCATGAAACAAAAACTTAAATGTTAATGCCGTTTATTAAGGCTTGTGAAAACATTACAAAACAAAAGGCAGAGGAGAAGCTAAACAATAACCTAAACTGGGAGAGCTAAGATAACATAGAAACCCAAAACGTGAACCCTAACATGGACACAAAAATACCTGGAGCACAGAACCTGGAAACATGACACAAAGGACAACAGACGACCTGACAATGACACACTGAAAACAGAAGACTTAAATACACAGGAGGTGATTAGGGGAAATGGGAACACATGGAGGAACAGCTGACTTACATGAGCCTAATGACAGGACAAGGGAAGTGAAACTAAATACAATGAACAAAGAACACATGACTCCTTCAAAATAAAACGGGAAACATGAGACAGACATGATAATACAAACTTGATAACATAAGATACGCAGCATGAAACAAAGGGTGAGGGAAACATAAATACAGGGGAAGAAAACACAAGGAGTCTAATAACCGAATGAACTTCGCTAATCTAATTAACTTAAACATAAACAACATCCAAATAAACTAAAACTTAAAACGCTGGGTCAACAGACCCAGGAACATGACAGCTTGGCTTCGTTATAACTGCCCTCATAAGTGTTACCAACAAGCCTGCTAAAATTTGGACGATAGAGTTTTACATTAATAACACTGGAGGTCTAAATGTCTACATTCATATAAGGACAGAGCACCATTTCTTTTTCAAACTTGCTACCCAGTAATTGGAAGCTGGTGTTATTAGTCACATTACACTAAATGAAAGGTAACATGTGCACAGCTACTGTATAACTGTAGTTCACCCTAATTTACTGTGCAAACCAGCTGGAAAGTTATATGGAAAAGTCAGCAGAGCAGCATAGTTTAGCAGCAGCCACAGAATGGTGAGGTATTAAGATGCACAAAAAAATCTGCCAGGAATTGGAAGATACTTTCTTCTGCAAAAATAAATGAATAAATAAAGGCCTACTTTCTTTTGTTTAATACAAGACTTTGTGTCCAGTTGTGTCTATGTTAGGCTAAACTAAAACTACAGAAAAAAGTGGTTGGGGACCGGAGCACAAGCAAAAGCATTTCAACAGTGGACAATTAATTGTGTTCTCCTTGCCTTTGAAACGGTCACTTCAAAGAAGGAGACCAGGTCTAAAAGCACTCACAAAAAGGTGCAGTTTTCACACCGATATTGGTGCATCAAGATAGCGATAAAACAACGATAAATTTGCAATAAGATGGTTTGCCATAGTACTGCAATTAAATAGGATAAGTGTCTAATCATTTGGCCTGTGTAGCAAATCTGTTTCAAATGAGTGAAAAGATCAACCACAACCTGACCGTCATTCACTGCATCATTTACAATTAAACCTTGCAATCCATGAATTATTATTATTAAGTCTGACTGATTACAATGTGCTGGCGATCTGTCGGTTTATAAATTAGATGGGGATTAATTGCAAATGTTTGCCAGTCTGTTTGAGAGTGACCACAGTCGGTCTGGGTTGGACCCAGAAAGGTTACATCAGTTTTTGTCCTAGACCAAATTTGGTTTGAGGGTATAGAGAAATACCAAAATCTGTATCGCTTTTTACTCACTGAAAAGGTAGCAAGTAATATTGCTGTGTGATAAAGTGCGCTCAGTTTAATTAGCTCAGATGACATATTTCTGTGTTTGCAAACATTTAATTATTATTATTATTACTATTATTTTATTTTATTGTTTTGTTTTTGGTCATTTTGCACATCTTTGTTTCTAAAAAAATGTGAAGCAATGCAAATATTCTGAAACTGCCAAAGATTGTGGTTGTTTTTTGGTTTTTTTAGGTTGGTGGAAGGTCTTATAAATAATCAGTCATTAGTAACATAACTTGGAATAACTTGCCTATAATTAAATTGATATTGTTAAACATCTAAGAATCATCTAAGAATCTGTTGTCTTCTGAGAGCTTTGCAACGTGACTCACAAATAATAAGTCTCCAAAAAATCATAAAGAAAAAAAAGTTGAGTACGAAAAAGTAAAGAGAAGTAAAACAAGTGTTCTCTTAAAAGATTTTTCCTGTTTGTGTGCAAGCATGGAAAATATTTAACTGCTTTCCATGCTACAGTATGTAATTACAGTACATGATAGACAAAAGCTCAAGCTGACACCTGCTATGCTCAGTTTGGCAGAAAAGAAAAACGCCCAGGTGCTCTCTTGTTTTCTCATCCCCTCTCTCTCACCTTCTTTTCTATTTCTCTGGGAGATTGTGTGTTTGAGTAAGTGTTTATGTGCTGGGAACAGCGTGTGTGCTTTAGCTTTCCCGCTGGTGCCGTGCACTGGTTTTGCCTATAAGCAAGCGACCTATTTTTCTCAGCTCTGAATGAAGTAGACATTTGAACACAGAGTGAAGCAGAGCGACAGGGAAGGAGAGGGTGCAGATCAGTTCCTTTGCTTTTATTCAGGCTTGTGGATTAATTACCCTGTACCTAAACCTGATCCTGTGCTGTGAGCGAGACACTTTGGCATCACCCTGATCAATAATGCATTTTTCTGTCTCTCCATTTAATTTGCACGCAGGCCCTACGCACTGGCATCACCATCTCCCTAGAAAAGTGTAACAGACACCTGATATCCAAAGTGCAACACTCCCTCCCTCCTCTGTTGTTCACTGACAAATTGATTCTCTCTCAATGTGCTGCATTGAAAGAAATCATCAATCGTCTGAGCGGTGTAATAAGATACAGGGCATGGATTAGCTCCTGGACTTGTACAAATTAGTTCCTCTTTTTGGGTTGAACTGTGACATTCCATTTCCAGACATTATGTATTTTGTGATGTCAAAGTTTAAGAAGCAAGACAGTGTAGTAGATGTTAGTGCTCCTTGAAAATGGTAGCTTAGCTAGCACAATGCTGCATCTGCAGCAGTCGGGCAGGAGTAGCTGTTGATAGCAAGGTCAAACTATCGGGGGAGACAGGTAAGTCATCTGATCTCATGTGATTTATCTGCTGTGTTTGTGTGTGTTTAGCCCAGCATTGAAAGAAGAGATGATTGTTGAGATCTTAGACTTTGTGCTTTGTAAAGTGTGTGGTTTTCCTGAATATCTAATTGAGTCACCACTCTCCAATGTTGAGCAGATCACTTTGTGCACCTGCACCTGAGTGTGTTAGGGTTTTGTTCATGTCTGTGAGCAGAGAGACTTCTTTCAGTGAATGGAGCCCCAGATACACTAAATGCATTGGCAAATTTAAAAAGCATAAACTGTTGTGATTTCTGGCATAGTTTACTGATTTTAAGATCATGATTTGTATATGAGGGCACACACACATACATACACTGGTTCATTAAAATGTGTTACCAAAGAAAATGTAGCCAGGGACTGTTTGGCACTTTTCACTGCAATACATTTTGTATTTGTAGAGAGTGAAATATTTAATGTATTTCAGTGCACCAGTGCACATTTGCACAGTCATCCATAGTGTCCTTATCAGGTCAAATGAGGTTATACAATAAAGTAGCCTGAAGTATAATAACAAGTTTTGCTGAATGCACTATGGTAATAGAATTTGTGTGACTTAAATGTATCTGTGGACAGGTGCCACGATAAGTGATGCAGCGGGCTAAGTGAAGCAGTAGGTAGCATACACAGAATCTCATGGGAAACTGGTGAAGGGTAGTCAGCTCTGACTTGCACTGTTAGAATCTTTTTATACATAATAAATTAGATTCTCCTGCAGCCAATGCATGGTCCCACTCACTGTATGATCTATGAACATTGCGTGATGGTTTTTGTCCTAAATATTTCACTGCTATTAAAACAAACAACAGCTGACCATTATGCAAACAAACAATAAGCTATTTAATGCTGTTGTGCAACTGTACAATTTAGCTTGAATTGAGCTCTGATGTATAATGATCATGTATGCTGCGCATTGTTTTTTTGTGTTGTTTAGAGTTCTTTTTCCTCAAAATTCTAAGTTAACTATCCTACTGCCACAATAGTGCATCTCTGAACGGCATGCTTATTGCTCTTGTTAAGTGAATCTGATTTGTCAGCGCTCCTTTTGTATCTTTATAGAGATTCAGACTGACATCAGCAGTCCACTTACTGCCTAATGCTAAAGAGAGTGCTGAGCCAATTAAGCAGTTGCCTTACTTCAGGCAATATGTTGAACAAATAAACTCCTCATGCCAATACCTGGCTTCTCGGTGTACTAGGGTGCCTCACCCAGTTAAGTGCAGTGGAATGTGACTTTTTTACTGTTAGAATGGATTTGCTTAGTAAATCAACATTAACCCTTTAACACAATCTTGCTGCCCAATAATAAAGTGAGGCAGCAAAGGGAAATTAGGAGCTTTTTATGTGTCTTTTTCTTTTTTCAGCATGTGTCTGTTTAATCAACTCTACCTCTGTCATCCTTTACTGAACATTTAATATTTAATAAAAGCTATTTATCTTCCAAAATGGATGCTTATTAAATAAAAACTAAATAAATAAAAACAATTACATTTATAATGTTTAATTTTGTCAATTGTATGTGTGTGAGACAAATGTTTCCAAAGGCTGATATTTTCATTCGTTTTTCATTTTTAGGACAATTACCTCACATGTATCACTGGAGTTTGTTATCCGTAATATGGATTTGTAATGTTATTATGAATGCTTGTAGTTGTATTGTTAATTTATGGAAATGAATGCACCTCTGTTAAATAGGAAATGCAGTTTTGTTTTTTTTAACCAAATCTCATGATATTATGGTAAATGAAAATAATTGTAGCTTTTTAAGTACCAAGAGTGTCGCGCAAACCCACTTCCAAGCCAGCTTAGACATGGTGTAAAATGTAAATTAAAACAATGCAATGATTAATAATCGAACATAGAAGAAGATAAAATGTATCATTTTAAGATATTCTGGTAAAGGACTGCAGGCTGGACAAGTTCAGCACTCTTCTGCTACAAAATCATGCTGTTGCTGTAGATACTGTATGTGGTCCAGCATTGTCTTGCTGAACTATGCAAGCCCTACCCTGAAAAGGACCCTGTCTGGATGGAAACATATATTGCTGTAAAACTAAAAATATTTTTTTTCAGCATTGATAAATTATTTTGAGATGTTTGGGCTGCCACTTCCATAGGCACAGGTGCACCCCTTACCATCAGAGATGCAGGCTTTTGAACTGAGTGCTGATAAAAAGTCAAATGGTTCCTCTCTTTACTTCAGAGAATGTGGCGTCTGTGTTTTCCAAAAAGAATTTCAAATTTCAATTCGTCTGTCCACAGAATAGTTCTCCTCTTTGTCTCAGTCCATTTTAAATAAGCATCTGGCCCAGGGAAGATGGCAGTGTTCCTGGATAATGTTCACATATGGCTTCTTTTTTGCATAATAGAGCTTTAACCTGCTTTTGTGGATGGCATGGTGAGCTGTGTTCAGACTATGATTTCTGGAAGGGTTCCTGAGCCCAGTGATTTCCATGGTAGAATTGTGCCTGTTTTTAGTGTAATGCTGTCTGAGAGCTTAACAATCAATACTGACTTTTGGCCTTGTCCATTGTACACAGAGATTTCTCCAGATTCTATGAAGCAGTTGATGATATTATGTACTGTAGATTATAAGATATTCAAAGTGTTTCCAGTTTTATATTGATGAACACTTTTTGGAAATGACTCCAGAATTTGTAGACTCCATTTTTTTGTATAATTGGTGAATTTCTGCTCATATTTATATCTGAGAAACTCTGCCTCTCTCACATGTTGTTTTTGTACTCATCCATGTCACTAACCTGTTGCCAATTAACCTAATTAGTTGCAGAATGTTCCTCCAGTTGTTTCCTCTTAGCATCACTTACTTTTCCTGCAATTTGTTAACTCTGACCAAACTTTTATGAAAATATGTTCCTACCATAAAATTTTAAATTAGTTAAAAATGTTCTTAAAATGATAAATTCTGACATTTGATATGGTTTGTGTATGCTGTTGTGAACAAAATATTTATTTTTGAGATTTGCAAATCATTACATCTTTTTTATAAGATAATAGCACACAGATGAATGGATACAGCTGTTCAAATAAAACAATCCATGATGTGATGTGGTGTGTGATGGTTTGCAGGGAAATCACCCTTTATATCAGTTGACATGGATAGTTTATTTACTTTCTTCCTGATTGAAAATCTTGAAAATCCTCATTATGAAGCATGCGCCTTTGTTCACTCAGGAAAATGCATCCAAAGAAAGTAATTTTAGTGTACAGGTAACTAACTGGTGTTGCTGGCAGTTTTTAGTGCACATTACAAAGTTACTGATTCTCCATTAGTGTGCTGACAACAAAAACCCCCATTTTAGTGTCTTATTTAATGCAGGCTAATGAAAACACACCGGCAGCTCTTGGTTTGGATTGTGATTCACAGCTGTGAGATGACTGTGTACTGAAGAGGAGAGTGTTTCCTACTTGCACCTGCCCTTCTGTATTTGTCTCCATTACAGACAGAACAAGCTGTAAAATCTAGAGAGTTGTATAGTTTATGAAACACACCCCGTTTCTGACAAATTCTATTAATATTTTAGGCTCTGTATTGTGTTCCCAGTGACAAAATACTTGGTGTATTGGAAAAAAAAAAAGAAGCATTTTTTGCCAGATGTGGGGACATACACGCAGCTACCAGGGTAGCTCTGGGAGACAGTAATGTAGTCTTGTAACTCAATCTCTGAGCACACCACTGAATGGAGAAATGCAGCTTCTTTGGCTCATAGTCTGTCATTTCTCTGCTGTGACCTTTTTCTGATTAGAGACTGCACTGATCCCGGAGCAGTCATTTGACCAAGAGCAGAACAATGAAAAGACAACAGTGTGATGATTTGTTTTCATTTATGGTTATGGCATAGCAGTAGAGGTTGTAGACGGCAACTTTCAGTATATTATGTCATATCAAAGCTGGTGAACTGATACTATTTACAGTCTCGATTTAATGATACTTCAGTACAGATTTTTTATTACGTAAACAACTGGAAGCATGGGCAAATCTTTTTCTTGTCTTATAGCTGTTGTTCTTTTGGGAAGGAGACAATTTTATATTGCTAGCTTTGATTAGTGTACCTGCATACATCAGTGAAACCACATTTAAGAAATGCCCAAGCACTTAAGTAAATAATTTAAAAGATAAGCTCTCCATGTAACACAATAACTTGTAAATATTGTAGCCTTACACAGTCACACTGGAAGTAAATAAGTTATACTAAAAATACCTCCAACTTTAGCTAGTGCATTGCATGCATAAAGAATGAAGAATGGCAGTTTTTATTTTTCCACTGAATTGCAATGCCACCACTCAAGAAGCAGTGAATGGCACAGTATCTTCTTTTACTCCCGGGAAAAGGGCCTCGGACACATTCTTTGAGCTATCCCATGGCTTAACAACCATAACAGTTGGGAAATTGATCTCTTCAGACTTTGATTATCTCCATAACTCTATATAAACAGATAGGACATGGTTGCTGCGGTTTTTAAAATGACCAGGGGTTCAATCTGCCATCATGAACCTGTCAGCTGTGTGTTGGACAGCGATGGCCACAAAAATTGAAAGCTTATGCTACTTGAATCCAAGGCTACAAACATGACTTACCACAAACATAAAATGGGCCTTAGAATTTTGTCAGGTTATCACAGGTTTCTTATCAAGGTCAGGAAAAAACGTTTTGTTTTTTGTTTTGTTTTTTTAGACTGAAACCTGTCAATTCTCGCGTGATTGTACTAATAATTAAAAAAGCACCATACAATACAAAAATTGCATTCTCCTGGATGGGAGGGACCTTTTCTGTGATGTTTAACAGAGGGAAAAATGACAACAATGAAGGGCAATAGGACAGAATATTTCATAAAAGCAGACACCTTACAATTCAAGAGCCTTTTTTGTGAAACTAGCCGTACTAATCTTGTTTGAAAAATGGGGTGTGGAAATTTTTGCATACCTGGTCTTGATAACAAGCTTGCAAAAATGAGTGGCACAGTGGGTGGAAATGTGTTAAAAATAATGGAGTGAGCACAATCTATTTCTGCCCTAGTGTGTTCCTCACGCTGCTACACATAAACCAAATGAAGCATTTCTATTGATTGTCACTTCCTTGGATTCCAGTGTTTGGGGACAGGAGTGTGGGGATCTCCTACTATCAGCTGATATGGCTCATTGCTCATCATGGACTAATAAAGAGCTTTGCTGGTACCATTGTGCATTCTCTGTGGCTGGTGACAAACTAATGACAAGCCTTAAAAATGCCTTTACAATAGAAACAATAAAAGATGGGGAGTCCCAGTTATTGCCTTAGCAAACATAAACCTTCATATGTATTTTTGGAATAAATGAAGTCACTGGGACAGAGTGGTTGGCGGAGGTTGGGGCAGGCTGAAAGCTCAGATAGAGGTCATGATTCCGCTTGACAATGGCTGCTTTATTGCAGATGATATATTCATTTGAGCAAGGAATCTGTGTGTAATAGCTGACCTGTGTTTTCTGATGTCGCATAAACCCATAGTAATCTATGTCCCTGTATGTCCCTCTGGAAAAACGTATATTGGACAGAGAGAAGCAATCAATGAATTTCAGAGCACAAATCACCCTTTTGCACAGGGAACATGGAGTATGCCATAGCCAAACACCACCATGACACCAAACACGGCTCTCCTGGCACTCTGCCTTTCATTGGACTTGAACTAATAACTCCTCTGGCCACAGGGGGCAGTCTACCAAAGTTCCTGTCTCCGAGTGAGATGTATTTCACACTTGCTGGTTTAAAATGTTTCTTCTGAGCAAATTTACATAAAATACAATAACAGAGACTATTGTAACTTGTAACTTCAGCCAGAATTCTATTACTTTGTTTTGATTATCATATTATCAAAAGAATGTTTATGAAATTGGGAAGTTCATTACCATGTGAAGGCAATTACCTTCCAAACTACTAAGCATAATATCACGACCTCGAGTTTAGAGGACACGAGGCTGAATTGTTTACATGTTTGCTGACATTTGTTTGTTGCCAGAATAAGCCAACTTTTTTATGAAGGTTTCGGCAAGTACTAACTGTTAACTGTACCTTTGGGTATTCAACATTGGACCACTGCCAACTTATCATTGCATGTTAAAGAAAAAAAAAGCTTAGCAGTTAGTTTGTCTGACTTTATGGCTGTTTACACTCTATCCCCATTTACCTCCTTTGAACCCAAGTCTCCACAAAAAGATCACAACATAGGAAATAACAGTGAGGGAAGCAGGGTGAGCTTTTGATGTCAACTACTTTTATTACCTTTATTATTTACGGAGTCATTACAACACTAAACTAGTTTAGTTTAGTGAATTGGTGGAGTGAAGGGAGTAAAATAGTTAGAGTGCAGGTCCTTAGCAAAAAAAGCCCCAGGTTCAGTTTCACGTGATTATTCTTGAGGAAGACACTGAACTCTAACAGGCTATAATGAGAATTCTTAGCTCACGTTAACCCTCTCCATAGAGATCAGAAACTGACCCTGCAGATAAAATCTTGACCTCTGCTTCTTTCCTTTATAGATAATTAGGCAATTGCTTGGTATTAATAATAATCTTCTATCAGCATGGAAAAGGGAAGAATGATTGTGGCATAGAATAAAGAACTGTATGTTGTTTTTGCTGTTTGCGTATCCTCATCACATGTTACAGAAAATTGACTGCTTGAATCATAACATACTGAAAAATGTATTAGTACATTTTGTTAGGGTGAGAGATGGAAAAAAATCATCAAAGATTAAGCAGCATGCAGTAATTTATTTTGTGTTGCTTGGATAGCAGGAAAACCCTGAAAAGACTTTAGCTACTTGACTTTATTGCCAATATACACATTGTCTCTTTAGTTTTTTTGATGTCTCATCAAAGATTTAGAGATCTGTCAGAAACAGTTCCTGATCCATTCAAACTGAAAATGACAATAACTGCACAATTATTTTACACATGCTGTCATAGCTGGAAATATCTGGCTATAATGAACGTGTTAACAGAAACTTAATTCAATCTGAAAAAAAGGGAGAAAGAAAATTCCCATATGACTAAATCATTATTTTACATTAATATACCTTCAGATACAGAGGAAGAAAAAAAAAGCAACTTAGTGACAGACAGATACACAGAAAGAAAGACAGAGAGCTTTTTTCCACTACATACATTTTCAGAACACTTGTGATTCTCGATCCCAGCATGCCGTACCCTGCCACTGCCATTACAGATGCTCTAAAATTGAATATAGATTTCAGTGAGCAAGGCTGGTGTGCCCGATGAATCTCAATTTGCTGCTGTCTATATTTCTTAGTCACTACTATGGATAGCTCAGAGGGAGGCAGTGAGAGGCCTATGGCTGCTCCTGCCAAACTGTCAGTTGCAAGTGTCAAATGATGATTGGTTCCTCATAAAAGTCCATATTTATCCCAGTCTAATTCCTGCCTTACATCATTTAATCACCAATATCTACGTTAGAGAGTAGTAAAGGAACAGATAGTGCAAAGATCTGCTTTATTTCACAACAGTGGCAATTTAAGAGAAAAGGAAACCCACAAGATGACAGTTTCTCCGCAGACAAAGATTGTAAGAATAGTTTACAGTAGCTCGAAGGTGGAACAAACGTACCAGAGCTTTCCCAAGGGGAGTGGAGGTGCCTTGCCTCCTGTTTACCTGTCAGTCTATTTACAGCAGGATTTGAAGTACTCATAAAATGAAACAGGACGCTATTGTTCTGCAACTCAGCGCTCTTCTTGTCTTCCCATCAAAATGTTACTTTGTTAGAAGTGCCAATTTTTTAATCAAATTTAATTGAACATAACTGTAAATCTTGCTCTGCAGTTAGTCATCCCTCACATTTATGCATTTAATTTAGTATGAAAATTAACCTACTTTCCTTGCCTTAAGTTTCATAAACCCTTCTATTAGAGAAAGTTTCGTAGGGACTACAGAAAGTGAACCTACTAGGATTTGAGCAAAAACAACAGTAAGACACTGAACTAAATTTTGCAGCAAATTAAGTATCACATTATGTACAAGGGACTATAAGGCGTGACACACAACCTTTTTGGATACGCAATGCTACTTTTTAACAGCTTAATCTTTATCAAATGATAATCATAATTGTGTTTCACTAATGTTGCACGTGTTTTTTTATTCCTCATCGATATCATTCTTAACTTTTTGTCATGGTCTGCGGAGGCAGACCGTGCGGAAATGTGTGTGGTGGACCCAGGAGCGAACACAAGCGAGGATGCAGGAGTGGAGTAAAACAAAAGCGAGCCTTTTATTCTGGCTGATGAAAGGAACAAAACAGAGTGAGGGCAGCATAAGAGTAATAGTTCAAACAGAAACCTAAACTGGACATAAACTAAGGAAAAGCTATGGCTGGAGATCCGGAACACAGGGGGTGGTAACACAGACTACATGAAACACAGAGACTAAATACACAAGAGGGATGATCAGGGGAAGTGGCCACACATGGGAACACAGCTGACACAGATAAACATAACAAGACATGGCAGGAGTAAACAACACTGACGGGAGACTGTCAAAGTAAAACAGGAAGTACACAGGTGCAAACAGGAGGAGAGAGAGAGCGCGGGCATAGTGGGCTGGGGAAACATGGAATGAAACAAGGAGGGGAGATGAGGGCTCACAGATACATAGAGGGGCACACAGGGGATAAAAGTCACAAGGGGAAGTCAAATAAGGAACAACACAACAGGACAACTTAGGAAACATGGCCTAAATAAGGAACGAAATACAAAAATATAAGAAACTAAGAATACTGGGCCCACATGGCCCAGGACCATGACACTTTTAAACTTGTCATTTTAATAATGAGGCAGCTAAATGCTACAAATGCTGTGCTAGGATCAAAATAAAATAATGCAAGAGTAGAGTCACAGCATTAACAATTAATTATTTTTGGAACTGAAACTGAGTAGAAAACTGCTTGCACAAAGTTCAGTCAGATCCAGTCTAATTACTTTGTTTTGTAAAAGCATTTTGCTTTCATTGAAAGAAATGCTAATGTATTCATAACAAAGAAAGAATAATGAAATAGAATTTAAAATTCCAGATCTAATTACAATTTTGTATATTAATTTATTAAGAACTACATTTTGCAGAGAAGTTCCAATTTGTTTTATGCATTTGTTATTTTATCAACAATAAATTCAACACTGAACTAATCTAAACCAGCACATACCATGTAGCACAAGCTTGACTCTCTTACATACTTATACACGAGCCTGTACACCTGGAGATACTGAAATGCTCAAAGTAAGGGAAAATAAAATGAATGCATAATAAATACATTCAGATAATAAAAGGTTACTGCAATGCACATTTGGACATAGTCAAAATGACTTATGAAGTTCAAACTGAGCATTAGAATGTGGAAGAAAGGTGATTTAAGTGACAGTGGAAATGACATGCTTGTTGGTGCCAGGCAGGCTAGTATTTCAGAACCTGTTGATCTACTGGGATTTTCCAACACAGCCATCTCTAAGGCCTAAAGGGAATGGTCTGAAACAGAAAATATCCAGTGAGTACCAGTTCTGAATAAAGATGCCTTGCTGAGACCAAAAGTTAGAGGAGAATAGCCAGACTGCTGAAGCTGAAGCAAAATTGGACAAAAGAGGACGTTGACTGATATAATGTGTCTCGCAGTGCAAAATTCAGATTGTAGAGTCAGAATTTGGTGTAAACAACACAGAAGTTTCAGGCTCCTGCTGGTGGTGGTGGTGGTGCGCTTTGGGCTCCTTAGTGCAAATTGAGCATTGTTCAAATGCCACAGCCTATCTGAGGATTGCTATACCTGTTATACATTACACCATCCACCCAAGCCATTATTTACAATCTATCATAAGCTGCCAGAGTAACATTCAAGTGAAAAAGACTAAACCGAAACTAAACTTTTACATATCAAAGTATCACACTCTCACAATACGCTTTTTGTTAAGTACAATTATAGTCTTTTGCACAAAATGTCAAAACATGTGCTCTGCACTGTACATGATTGAATTTTGTTCCTTAAAAATAGAATACAGATAGGAAAAAAACCTTCAGAGTCAATTTCATGATGGCACCAGGGGGTGAAGGAAACAGCAGAGCTTTCTAGTGTAATTAGAGTAGACATGCTACATGTGTCTGTGTGTGTTGCCGCATCTCATTAGGGCGAGGCATGGGCCACTGAGCCAGCTAAGAGGAATGGATAGGGAGCATGTGGCGGTGTAGTTTGCTTTACCACAAACATAGCCTCTCTGCTCTTTATCTTTCTCTCAGGAGTCGCACAGACACCCCTCGAGTCAGGGCCAATCAAAATGGCTTTGCTTGATGCAAAGGCCTGTAAGGAGCCTTTTGTCAAAATGAATGCACAGACACAAAATGGCTTGTCTGTAAATATGTGTATGCACAGTATGTACAAAAAGCACAAACTTCAGGGTACTTCAGAAAATGGAAATCTTATTGAGATACGGCACAAAATGTAAAAGGACAATTAGCTTAAGTTTTTAGTTATGTAAGAAAATTTGATAATGTCTAAACATTGCATAGACTTATTTGTTTATCAGTGTGGCTTCCAGCCATCTGCTGTACATCAAAGCACAAAAGTTATTTTTCCTCAGCACAAATGTATCTCTTCTCTTTTTTACTCTGTTGAATATCCACATCAATACTTATTAAAGAGATAAAACACATGTTTATCTCATTTGTGAGCAGAGTGAATTGTGTTTGGACAAATTAAAGTTACAGTTTAGATTTGTAACTTCTTTAAGTACTGCTTGTGTTGGCTGGTAAAAAGAAAAACAATACCCCTAATTCCTGAAACTACTCATCAAAGATTTGACAAGGTTTAACCAATGGAACCAATTGAGTAGCCCAACCCTTGATAATATGAAATATTATTGCAACAACCAACAGACAGTTTGAAAAATCAAAGCAGGTCTGTTGCAATGTGATTGTTAGGGCTCTAGCAGAGGTGGAGGCACAGCAAAATGTTTTAAATGTGAGCAACATTGAAAGATGATGAAAAATTACAAAATACATTTCTAGTATGCAAAGTTTATAAAGATGACGTTTATAAAGAGCCATAATCTAATATAAAGGGTGAGGCAAAGGAGGGAAATTATGGCTGCAGTACTGTATTCATTAGGTAAAGTCTCATAAAGATCATCATTTGGGCCTCAGCACTACCAGTAGGAATGGGAGGAAGGAAGAGCTATTGATATTATAGTTACCGTCAGTTCAGTCAGAGACACTTACAGGAACAGATCTTTTATTAACCAATGTGTATGTATTATGTTATATATTATATAATGCACAGTATATTAAACTGTAGGTCTCTGCGAGGAAGCACTTAATTATTCTGAGCAAGAATTACAATATTGCTGAGAGCTAATCCCTGACAAAAAGTACTATTCCTTCCTGATCCTCAGCAACAGAGTCACTACAATATGCCACCATTAATACAGCAAGCATGTCTTTAGTAATGAGATCCTGTGGTATAACTTAAATAATAATATTCATTGCCCTTAGATAAACAGGAGGTGATATCGTGATATCATATGAAATAATATGTATTTTACAATTAAAACAGTCTCTGCCTAATGTGCTTTCATACAAGATTTCTGTAAAATGCATAATCTACTGTAGAGACTTGTTATACCTTGAACATTAGCCTTACCAATGCAAATATACAGATTTCAAGTTAATATAGAAAGATTCAGAGAAAATAATAGCACAAATCAAATCACTTATAATCATGTAGAAGCCATGCCTAATGTTTATCATAAATTGAATATGAATAACAGCACAACATTTAGGCTGCATCAACATCAAGCAAGCAACCACAGGAAATTTCAGTCTAGGCTTGAAAAATACATGTGAAAAAGTGTTTCTTTGTTAAACATATATTCTTTTTAACAAGAGGAAGCACTCACGGCTCAGTTATAGATATAGGGGTGGCTGTAGCTCAGGTGGCAGAGCAGGTCAGCCACTAATCAAAAGGTCGGTGGTTCGATCCATGCATGCCAAATCCTTGGGCAAGATACTAACCCCATGTTTGCCTACTAGTGGTGGTCAGAGGGCCCAGTGGCGCCAGTGTCCGGCAACCTCACCTCTGTCAGTGCGCCCCAGGGCAGCTGTGGCTACAATGTAGCTTGCCATTACCAGTGTGTGAATGTGTGAATGACTGAATGTAGTGTGAAGCGCTTTGGGGTCCTTAGGGACTGAGTAAAAGCGCTATACAAATGCAGGCCATTTACCATATTTGTAACAGAATTATCATCATTATTATTATTATTCAATGAGTCTTTACTGGTTTCAGATTTTCTTTGTTAGTTTTTGCGGCATTATATTTTTGACACAACTCTGGTCTGCCGGCATATGAACAAAGCTATAGTTATAGACCATTATAATCAAAGTATCTTCTGCAAAAGTCAGAGGTGTTATGAAAACTCATGTCTGTGCTTGATTTTACCAAACTTGTCACAGCAGAACTGTTGAGACAATGTTTTGTATTTGGCATCATCTATAAAGGAATATATTCCTTTATTGCTTATCTTCCCAATCTGAAGATAAATATTCGGTGTTTACATTTGGTCGTACACAAATGTCTTTATCATCCAATGAGAAAAAAGATCATTAACAAAGTTGTTTAACAATTAATTAAGCGTTCAAATTCAAATTTTATTTGTCACGTACACAGTCATACACAGTACGATATGTAGTGAAATGCTTGGACAACTGCTTGTGACCTAAAGAAAACAAAAAAGGAAAAGGCTATGAATAAGATAGGAAATAAATATGAAAAATTAAAAAGGGTAAGTTCAGATGCATTGTAATGATATTCATGTTAAACAATGGTAATAGGTTAAACCATGTCCATGTAGAGGACTGGGGTGATGGGTGCAATTTAATGGCTTGCATTAACTTCTTGTAGTGCCTTCCACTCACATCTTCAGTTCCCTCATTGTTTTTTTCTACCTTCAGTGGAGCAGACCAACTTCTTAATTGGCATAATAATGTGATTAATTGCTTTCTTGTCACTGGGCCCACTGCGTTTTGCACTGTAAAGAAATATAAATCAACCGTGTATTTACAAGCAATCAAATGGCCTAGATTGAAAAGAACATATAAAAGATGCCCAGCTGTGCAAAGTAATTGGTTCTGCTTTATTAACTGTATATCATTAGTTGAAAGTTAAGCCCTTTGGATTGGAAAGATGAGTTACTTTGACATGCGTTACACTTGTCAACTAAACAGTAAAATAAAACATTGTATAATAATGGGCAAGTCATTGAAATCACAGTCCGATTTTATTTTGATAGCTATGTTGCAGATACTTTGAATTGGGTCCCAGCTGTTAGTGCTATAGAAAGTGACAGTGTATACAAAACAATATATTTGGGCGTTATATTACACAGAAGCAACAGCATATCTTCTCTACATCTAGATTTCTGTTTTTGTGTTTTTTTATTTTTTGTGTTAACTTTAGCCTTGCATTGTCTAACACAACAATAATCGATTAGATAAATTAAAGACTCAGAAGTGAGTTTAGCAACAGTGGCTTTCCAGTTGATTTTGGACATTACCTTAATGGTGGGTGGAGGGTGTCCGTTCTCAGAAATTAAAGCCTTACATTAAAGACCATAATCTTAAAATTATTTTTACAGAAGTGCTCTCTTTGAAGGTTATTTCTGATTTATTAAATCATAGTGTGCATGCTATTCCATTCCCACCATGAGCTAGTTCTTGCTCTTAAAAATAATCCACTTGCTGATAAATACATTTGAGGTTGTCATTTATCAGTAAAATGGGAAGGCAAACAAACATCTCATTCTCCAATCTGTCCCTTACCATTTCCCATATACAAAATAAAACACCAATTATCTAGACCTGGGCATGGTAGTTAGGAACAAATGCTGATGAAGTTCTGATGTCTATAGCAGCATCCAGGTGCTCTTGCATATTAAGACATTTTATGGTCTCATAATTAAAGAGAGAAGCTAATGGCATGATCAGTGTGCATCTTGATTCCAGGTGGCAAATGGCGTGTTAATGCATCCTTGTGAATCAAAGCCAAGTTTGTTTCAAGGGAATTGCTGACAACTGTCACAGGGTCTGTGGATGACACATTGTCAATGGAAAGTTATTAAATCCACTAATGTACAATGATATACTCAAAGTGTGATTCTGAATTTAAATGATTTTGTTTGTTATAGGCAAAATGAATATACTGGCCTATAGCAAAAAAAAACACAATAGAATGGATAATGGGCCTGCGTAGTTGTGCACTGGCCCTATGCAGAGCCTACACACAGTTTTGCAGGCAATTGCCTCCATGTTGTTTCTCTGTACTCTCATGAAGAGGCACTGTCACAGACGAGGGCTTGTGTTGTTTTTGGTCCTTTGGAGATTCATGGAGAAGACCAAACTTATGACAATCTTGAGATCCCTTTCCTGGTGCCTCAACATCCACTCGCATCTTACTTCAGGTGACCTCAATAGGTCACATGATAGGGTGAGTCAAAGTCTCACAATGGTTTTACCTGAAACCACTCGCACCTTGTTTCACCTTGGCCCATGTCATAAGGCACATGTAATAATGGATCAACGGCTGTCTTGGGACAACCACCATTAGGGTTTCAATACCTGGGACTCTCCACCATGATAAGACTGCTATGACCTGGATGACTGAGAGCCTACACAGACAACTTATGACATAAAGCTAGAGTGAAACCGGGTATTAATAACCATGAAAAGTCTCTGCTGCAGCCACAGCGTGTGCTTTTCCTGATTTATCTTTGATTTTTTTTTTTTTTTGCATGTTTCCTTCTAGTAGTAGTAGCTTAATTTCATTCCCTTTCCTTTCCCAGCCCACTATTCAACCAATCGGCATTTGACCTGTACACAGCCTCATCCATATTGACACACACACATAGGTATGTGTGTGTGTGTTGAAAAGGCTATTGAGTCCCAAAAGATAAATATCATTATTTAAGTAATTCAAATCTTGACTTGATGAATATAAAGTGATTTTCAGAGTTCTGTCTGTACCTGTTCCTCAAGTATCTTTAAGGATATTAAGTTCAGAACAAAAGAGCAAAACAGAACTGTGTATAAAAAAGGTTTTTTTTCTCTGAAGCTATTGTCGAAGGGTATTTAACCCTCATCCTAATGACTAGGGTATGTGTAGACCCAAGCCACAGCTTACAATGTTTGTTAGTTGTTTTGTGTGTGTTTTTTTAAATATATAAATCATTTTTCCCCTTTATTTATTTTAATTACTGTCAATGTGTTCTTAATGATATGACATCATTATGTTAGATTTCTGCTTTGATTAGTGGTTTTTAATAATGCAAATGTCATGGGGTCCCCAGGGGCTCCAGTAAAACGCACCCAATTCCACCTGTATAGTTTTAATAGTGAACTATTTATTCAGTTAATGTTTCCCATTGGCCCTATCACACAGTGCTGAGGTAGTTAGGGTACCTCTGCCAGTCATTGTAAAGAAGAAAAGCTCCATTGCTGTCATTCCTGGTGGGTGTTGGTCTCTGTCATAACAATTTTAATCACAATTCTTAAAGACAGAATTTCTAGGCTCAGTCATGAGGTGGAAGGTGGAGCATGTCAGGTGTGGTGGACTCAGGATCTTTCGCAGATGATGTAGTTCTCCTTGTTTCATCAGGCAGTGACTTGCACTGAGGCCGTTTGCAGCTGAATATGAAGTGGGTTGGATGAGAATTAGCCCTACCAAATCTGAGGCCATGGTTCTCACCCAAAAAAAAAGAATGGTGTGTGCACTCTGGATCAAGGACAAGTAGCTGCCCCAGGTGGAGGATCTTAAAATTTGTCAATCAACAAGAATAGATTGAATTGTGGATTTGTGCAGCATCTGTAGTGATGTGGACGGTGTGCTGGTCGGTTGTGGTGAAGAGAAAGCTGAGCGTCAGTGCAAAGCACTTGATTTGATCTGCACTCCGGGCCCAGCGAATGCTCGCGACGCAGGGGGAACAAATTTTGTCCGGATACCTACCTTTGCATAACACCTGGTTTGGCAGCGTGTAGCGTGGCTCCACATGCTTTCAGTGTGAACTCCAGACTGCCGACAGGTCTAGCACACAACAGCCGCTCTATCACGTGATGTATACTGCTCCGATGTGCTCAGGTCACTACCTGGGTTCTGCCATGTCACCGTGAGATAGCTGAGGTGGTTTGAGTATCTGAACAGGATGCCTTCTGGATGCAATGAAAAAGAAGAGCCTTTAGTATTGTTTGAATGGTAAATGGCCTGTATTTATATAGCGCTTTACTAGTCCTTAAGGACCCCAAAGCGCTTTACACATCCAGTCATCCACGCACACATTCAAACACTGGTGATGGCAGCTACATTGTAGCCACAGCCACCCTGGGGCGCACTGACAGAGGTGAGGCTGCCGAACACTGGCGCCACCGGGCCCTCTGACCACCACCAGTAGGCAATGGGTGAAGTGTCTTGCCCAAGGACACAACGACCGAGACTGTCCAAGCCGGGGCTCGAACCGGCAACCTTCCAATTACAAGGCGAACTCCCAACTCTTGAGCCACGATCGCCCCACTATAAAATATTAAGTTTATTGAGAGATTTAGATCAGCATCAGGCAATTAACCTTTCACTCTGGAATGTCAAAGACTAGCTCATCTGTATTATCAAGAACAGACAAGAAGAGGATTATTATGAATTCAGCAAAATCATCCTTTCAACCCATCAATATTCTGTGGCCATTGTGAGGAACTGGGTTCAGGCTTAACGAGGGGATCCAAGGGATAAATGATCAAAAAACAGGACAGCTATTGTCCTTGAACTCTTAATGGCGTACTAATAGTGCAGGGTGTCAAGAGTGATTTTAACAACAGTGTCCTGAGTAAAACTTTTATTTAATCTCACTGCCTTTGGACTTGGAGTAGATAGCTCCCTCCTCTCTCTCTCCCTCTCTCATCACCACCACATTAGCAACTCAGACACGCCTATTGCATAATCACTATCCTTTGTGTTTCCTTCTGTAGTTTGGATAAGGGGTCTCATTATAGAAGGAAAGTAGTGAGAAGCGGCCAGTGTTCATTTTGCACCACATGCCGTTTATTAGGAACTTGGAAATTCGAAAGATTCTGAAACAGATACTTGAACAGCAATCCATGTACCCACATGCACGACACAAATCCCAACTTCCAATTTATGTACTCCATATCAAACTGAACATCATAACCAAATGCATTTTAAGAACTATATGTATATATATATATATGTGTGTGTGTGTATCTATATATATATATATATATATATATATATATATATATATATATATATACACACACACATCATTGGTATAAACGCAATTTAAAAAAATGGAAAGTAAGGTGATGACTCACAGTAATCCCAGATAATCTCATGTCTCTGACATGTAGCAGGTTACCAGCTTTTATCAAACATCTGATTTATGTGTTATTTTGCATCTAGTTAGAGAATGTAAACACAATGGATGCTGTGTGAAATGACTCAGGGTCTGACTCAGTAAATCAAGGCTTCACATTTTTCAGCATGTTAGAACAACACAATTTTTTTTTTATGTCAGTTTAAAAATACCCTGTCTTGGCTCAAAAGTATTAAATCTTTAACATTTTTGTTACAAATCCAAGAATTGTATGTGCACAACCTCATTTGGATGAATCTCCAACCTGTTCTCTCCAAGTACATGAAGTACCGATCACATAAATATGCCACAGACAGGCAAAGACAATTTTAGGAAAAACTGTGAAAGCAATGCTGTTCCTAGGAGATACAAAGCTTGAAACTGAAAATGAATGTAGATTCAGTTCTTTATATGTTGTTATATTTAGTTTTCTCACTACTGGTTAAATGATTGTTGTTGTTTTTAACCCCTACTTTCGGTTTGTGCTTTATTTTTTTCACCACTCATTGAAACATGCTGCATTATGTGACAGTTTAATAACAAAGTCCAAGGCATGATGTATCCACCATCTAATTTGACGTTTGTTGGTTTGTTTAGGGATTTTACTTTGGAAATGTTGACATTCTAGTTGCTGATTGTCACTGTGGTCATAAACTTAGCCATGATTCATGGTTATATTTCGCTATTTTTTTCTAGATAAAACAAGAAAAAAAGGGACGACCACACCAAAAGAAGAGAGAAAAGAACAGGCCATGGCTGCGGGGATGATTGCTTCTCAAAGTGGTAAGCAGCTAGCCTCAAATAGGCTCTGCATACTTTTCACTGCAACATACCTTTCTCTTTCATAGCGATTCTATCTTGATTTTCCACAGTTAATAAAATATGTAAATATGCAAGAGTGTGTTCAACTTTTCTGGCTACAGCCAACAATTTTTGGTGTAAACTTTTCACCTCAGAACTCATTTTTGATTAATTTCTTCACTAAAAATGTGAACTTGTGCATCTTTTGAATGGGATATTTGAAGAATTTGGTGGTGCGGTCTGTGAATTAAAGTTGTTCGACTGGTAAAAAACAACAACAACAACAACAACAATAACAACAGTTTCAGTTTTCAGGTTCTACAAGATTATCTGCCTTACATAAGTGTGATGGTTTCATTGTTATTTGATAGCCAGCATGTTGTTAAGCTAATTAATTGTATTTGTCAGCAGATTTTACTAATATGTTTTGTTTACAAGTTGTACCATATCAAGTTATTATTAATTAGTAATTTTATGCACACTGTTCATATCATATATGGTTTTGCCATACTTTCCATATCATATTTAGTTTAAGTTAACCCTTTAAAGCTGGTCGGAGCGGGCACGCTCCATTTTGCATAACTTTTTTAAAATCCCGGTAGCACTGCAACCACGTAAGCTAGCGCAATAATTTGTTTTGCATTTGAAACCAGAGCTGTTGTATCTTATGCCATCAGCTTGTCCTAAGTCACAGTTTCCTTCCACATATAGCTTTGCAAAAACTGCATAAAAAGCACTTGCAGCAACAAAAACATAATATTCCAGAAACACACTTTGCCGATCCGATCAGCTGTTTGTAACACTTCCTACGTTCATCAGCACGAACTATCGCATGTCCGCCATGACCTGCCCGGAACCGGAAGTGACGTCATTTTGCGGAAATGTAGTTTTTTACCATTAGGGCCTTATGAGCCTACACTTGTGTTTGACTTTATGACTTTCTGTGTCATTTCTGGGATGCTTAGGACTCATATTGCACTGCTGGAAATAGTTTATTTTGATGCATATGCTGTTTTTTTTGCAAATTTGCATTATAGTATTTATTTTAGTTTTTCCTGCAGTATATAAAAATTGGTGTATTTCAAAAATAAAACTATGAAGACAGTTAAAATAAATTTCCTGTGGTGGGAAAGTATTTTGTGCAACTTTTTTGTATTTACAGTTTTGAGGGATAAGCCTCTTAAATTTCTCTAACTAGAAATATATATTTAAAAAAAACAACAACGATTTTCTAATTTTTTGTAGTTTATTGCACTTTTTTGCAATTTATGTAATTACTATGCACTTGATGCATACATATTATTAAAATTTGGGCTATAATTGTTGTATTGATGTATATCAACTTGAAATGCTCCCAGAAATGGCTCTACAACATGTAAAAATATAATATAAGCTCTGGTGGACTTGGTTCTATGGTAGGTCTTAAAGGGTTAAATTCACATAAGCAATGTATTATAGTAGTGACATTATAGTTTTGGTAAGATCAATAACTGAATAAAACAGTTTATTCAGTTGCATTTGCCCATGTTTCTGTCATTTGTCTCAGTGACACTGCACAGTATTGTTTGCATCAAGGTCTAGCTCAGCCTTTAACTGATCTGGCTTCCATGTGCTCTGTCCAATTTGATATCTGGCCATAACAGCTTGTGTCAACAGGAGCTTTACTTCAGGAAATCAAATTTTAGTTTTAGATTATTTTATTTCATTTTGAAGGAGAATTGGCCAACCATGAAAAAAAAAACTTGTAAGTGGTCTTTGCAAGGTCGGGGTGACATGAGGTGTTACTGTCTACCTGCTAACATTTTGAACCTCCGCAGATGATTTTCACCCAGTCATTTCAGCTCTTTGTCATTCCCACAAACCTCTTGTTGTTCATTAGTCATCACTGCATAGAGCCCAATTTTAAATGCGACTCTACTGAGTCTTCAAATCGATATGCTTGTGCTTTGAGTAAAAAAGTATGCCATTGTCCTATTTAATGGTATTTACCCTAAAGAGCTTTGTTGGACTCTATATAGGCACTTTTAGCTTTGTGACACTAGACTTGTTTGTGTCCTACAGTTTAATTTCCTTTCTGTACTCCATGTCACCATGGCAATGTTGAGTCAGTGTCCCCTGCTACAGCCTCTCTGACCATTGAACCACAAATTAATGGTGAATAATGGCTCAATTCCCCATCAATGCTGCCAGGACAAACAGGTCAAAGCAGCAGGATATGTCCCATCTGAGAAAAAGGTTTTTCACTGTCAACCTGGGCTTTTGCTCACGCTGAGAGCATCCTTTAAATTTACAATGAGTCTGTGAATTCTTCACAGCTTCTGAGACGGCACCTATGAATCATAAATAATTTACAGTCATGGATTTCTGGTACTGTGTATTTATTTATTTTTATTTTTTTGCGGGTAGTGTAGGAAAAGTCATTCAAAGGTTATCCCTTGGCTTGTGTTCTTATTTCCATGTGTCACAAGAATGCTAAATGGTCTGTAAGTTAAGCAGTTGTTTAGTCATGCGTGCACGATAGCTATTACTATAGACTATATTTACTATACTGAATCATTGTAAGATAACATGCTGCAGTTAGACATATGAGAAATATGGCTATATAGGCAAATGTTCTTTGTGTCGATCCAATTTAGTTTATAAGGTTGTTACAGATGTGCAAAACATGAGATCCATTGTCATTAGGCTTGACCCCTTAAATTCAACTGAAAACTGATCTGTCAGTTTTACTTCTCACTACTTCATATATTATAAAGAATATTGGTTTAAGAAAGGAAGTCATTACACTTAGATTTTCACCCTTCTATTATTAACTAGTTGGTTGCATCTGAATTTCTCAAATGTGGCCCTTGCAATTGAGGCATGCAGTTCTTTTGTGTGGATGCAATATTGACTTTTATTAGCTGTAAACTGAAACATTATTGATTTCTCTTTTTCTTTCTCTTGTAGACCTAGAGAACAATGTTGCCCTTTTTAAGTCACCAGACAATAAAGATGATCCAGACAGCAATACTCCTTGTGTGTAATGCATTAGTTGAGTTTGACAGTCTATACTGATAATATCAATGCAAAAGGGGCAATAATGGCTATTTTTTTATGTATGTTTAAATCAGAGCATTCCCTTCAGTCACGTTTGCTTTGCCAGACATGTTGAGTGCCGATCCAACACTTTTTAAGCCAATTCCATTTTTCATGCTACAAAAAGATAATCTTGACAAGAGTTTTAATTTACCGCTGATTCCCCCTGCCTGTAGCAGAGCTTTTGTCAGAGTTTTTATAAGAGTATGTAAATTTGCACGTGCATGTGCATACAGTCATTTATGGCATGCACACATACTTGTATGGCATGGCTTTGTAGGAAAATGCATCTGCAATTTTGTTTGATGAGAGAATAAGGTAGAAAGGCAGCAGACGTGATGTTGTGTGAAGAGATGGGAGTATGCAGACAGATAGTGTCATTCCCTCAGTATCACCATTAAATCTTAATCTTCTGGCCCCTCATGGGAGGAGCCAGCCATGCATGGGACTGTGTTTTGCATCTAAATCAAGATGTCTTGTTCTTTCAGAATACTTCATTGAGACAAAGTTTGATGTGTCTGTTTTCAACTTCCCATACATCTGGATTCAGCAGCTGATCATCCAGCTGTTGTTGTTTATGCTAAAGTCTTGTTAAATGCAATTGCCTCATAAACTGTAACATCTGTAATCAATTATAAAGAAAGAGGGAAACTAAAACTCCAGAGCAGAGTACTAAAGTTTTTATTCCTGATTGGTTTCAGCACGTTGCATCATGTGGGCTCAGTACTTGTGGCACTTGATTCCACAAGCTAAAAGTAGACAATTATATATTAGATTCAGAACATCCTTTCTTTCTAATAGTGGCTTAATGCCACCTTCATCATATTTCCACGTTGATCAGTTTCGGTGGTGTACCGGAACAAACGTTGCTCATTAGACTAGTATTGTCTCGACTATTAATCATTCCAGCTTTTGTAGTAACATTCTTTCTGCTTATTCTAAACATTGGATGAACTAACTTCACACTTTCAAATTTCTGCTCCTTTAAAAAGCTACAAGAATATTACATAGAAAATCAGTGTGGAAATCACAGAAGAGACAGGAAAACACAGTCTGTAACATCATTATCATTAACATCAGATATAGTTCATGTCATCAATACATTGTAATATTGGATTGAGGTAAATGCTTTGTGCTAATAATTAAGTGGCTCATGAGATTTATTAGGCATTCACTTTAAGAAAAGCAAATTATTAGCAATACTTTGAGAATTGCAGTTATTTTGTTTTTATGTATATGTCCTTGTTGTCCTTGAAATTGTACCTATGGCTGTGGATTTGAAGGGTTTGTACTGCATATAACCTTTGCATAAGCCTATGAACATTCCCAAGGTGGGTGATTGTGACTAATTCCTTTCTGTCATAAAAAGGAGATTTTAAATGCAGCAACTAGCCTTTATTATAAAGGGTACTGTTTCCACACATCTCAGCAGGAAGTGGCTTATAGGTCTTTATTACCTCCCTTTAGGACCATCTTCTCATTTAGGATAAGAAGTTAGCCTTAGTTGGGACATGCATTTCAGGATGTCTTCAGGGTTACTCTTAAACATACTTACCTGCCACATTTCCAGGTGACAGGAGAACTTGGATGATCTGATATCCTCGTGTTGGTGTTGTTCCCAGACCATCATGAAAATGTTGTTCCAGGTTCAACATTGCAAGTGACCAATCACATTGTTGTGACGTTATTCTTTTGTGCGCCAAGCCATTCGTGCATTTATGAAATTCCAATGTTGCAAGGACAATATCAATTCTGCTTACTGTTTATTAAAGGGTTAGGGTTAGGGTCAGGGTCCGTTGATCGGCGGACAGAGGCGGTTTCACGCAGCTTTAGAACAGTTTTTTGTTTTACGCCGCTTTTTCCCGAAGTCGCAAAAGTATGACGTCACAACATTCTGATTGGTCACTTGCAATGTTGATCCTGGAACAACATTTAGTATGATGATCTGGGAACAACACCAACACGAGGATATCAGATCAACCGGAGAACTCTGGTGGAGCTTTTATATTCAAGTGACACAAAAAAATGAGTGTTTATTCATTGGTATTAAAGAATCTGGTGGTGACATTTGGGGATAGAGGACATGATTTGTGTTCTTTTTTTGTGTTCTCATTGTTTTCTTTCTCCAACAAAGTAGTAAATTTTCCCCAACATCAATTTCGATATGGTATTATTAGATCTGGCTGCACACTTTCAGATATGAAAGTGAAACATAATCTTTGTGAAAGAGGAAGGCTTCAATAGCACATTGACACTTAATGGAAAGCCTGGCTGCTGTTTCAAAGGGAGAACACAGCAAGGAGACTGGTTTGGAGAGCTAAAACTGTTTACTGCAGACAGGGATAAACCAGCAAGCATGCTCAATTCCTTTTACTACACCAACTTCTGATTTATTCTGGATAATGTTTCCCCTTTTCTTTCTCGTAGTTTCATCTTCTTTTCATTTGTGGACAATGTAATTTATTGAATTATGTGTGTGAGACAGTATATCGGAAACAGGAAAACACATGAGCTGCCTTGAAACGTCAATGATGACTTTAGACTTTTAGAATTTCTATTGTAAGTAGATAGCCTCTTAAAGCCTAAAAATGACACCTAACTCAAGAAATGAGCCAGTGTTGTGTCTATGCATAACAGACATAGCCAAGAACCTACTAGCTCGTACTAACCTTGAATTGTTTAGATAGCCTGTTGCCATGAAATATTAAGATGGTACGGTAGGATAGCACATTTTTTCTTAACCTTGTATAAAGGAAAAATGAGTAACTGGATTGTTAATTAAATTTATTAAAGATAATTAATGTAAGCTATGAAAACCTATATGTCAAAAAATAAATTTTGTGCCACCAGTACTTCTGGAGCCTACATGACATCTTTGAGTTAATGGATTTGCCATTTTTGAAATACACCTGTTATTTCTTATTGTTTAGTATGGCTAACCTTCCATTATCCTCTGACACTGTCCTCCAAATGCTATTATGTGGGTGATTAGGGAAATGCCAGCAGTGATCAGAATTTTTGGCCTTGATTAGAGAATATTCACCCTTTTTGTTACTGTCAAGAATGATCAAGAGGAGACAACTTTTGCTAAGTGAGTGAATGTAGGTCTTAATTAGATGGTGCTGAACCTTTGTCCTGTCACAAAGCCCACAATTACTACATACTGCTGCTATATAGTACATACAACAAACACAAAACAGGGTTTCTTTGTTTGCTTTGGTTTCTCCAGAGGAAATGCAAGGCTTTTAGCTTTCAGCCCAACTGTGAGCAACTATCATAAACTTCAATTTGATGTTTAATTTATGTGTGCTGTGCTTTACAATTTATGGAGGCCATGATCTTTCTCTGGCTTTCACTTTCTCTCTCTCTCCACACACACACACACACACACACACACACACACACACACACACACACATATTATATATATATATATATATATATATATATATATATATATATATATATATATATATATACACACATACACATATATGCCCCACCTAATCACGACAATATTTACCTCAAGGTGCTTTATATTGTAGGGTAAAGAACCTACAATAATAGAGTTCAGCTTAGTTCTGCCAGAGAAACCTCTGGCAGAACTAAGCTGAGGGAGACACAGCCATCTGCAGTGGAGGAGGAAGAAAGGATAAAATAGACTATGGAAGAAAGCCAAAGGTTCATCATAACTAATGATTAAATCTATCTGTCTAAGGATCGATTGATTGACTGTTATGCACAAGATACACATATACTGTATGTGGTTCAAAAATATATGTCCCGTTTTTTTTTGTTTTTTTTTGCCCGTCCCATTTGGTTCTTTAGCCGTCAGAATTGTTGTCTGAAGACCAACAAGGATACCCAATGGATTTATTTTGCCAAATGGATCATCGTGGCATTGCCGTATTGGTCCATTTGATCGACCTTTGTTTTTATTATTTATTTTCTTTTATTTTCAGTTGTTACAGACGGGACAGACATGAGTGAGGGATAGGAAAGGGAGAAAGAAAGAGGAAGGAAAAGAAAAACAGCAGGGGAGAGGGGCAGTGAGAAAGGGGGGAAAAAATAAAAATAAAATAAAATCTCCTGGATCACCTGTTGAGAGAGAAAGAATAGAAAACAAGCAAAAAAACCCAAATCAACATACTAAACACAACACCATCGCATTAATCTAGCTAAGTGTAAACAGCAGTAAATACTAAATATTCAGTGTTGTTGTGCAGCACGCAGGACAGACAGCGCACAATGTGCTTTGAAGTAGCAGCCAAGAAAGGTGTAATGTAAGTCTACGAACAGTGAACACGCGTGTGCACACCTGTGTGGATCAGCGCGCTTGTATTCAAATGGTTTCCACATGTAATGGTCTGCAAGAGGATGTAGAGAGCCATAGCCCCGTCCCCCAGGGCATGAAGCAGGCATGGAGGAGATCCAGGCCCCAGACATCTAGAGGCCCCAGAGTGCGAGAGCCCAAGGAGGACCACCGGAGGGGCATCTGTGCCACCCTTATGGGAAGGGCTGCGGATCCCCAGAAGAGGCGTCACCCAGTAGCCACCGAGCAGAAGCTAGAGGGGGCTGCACCGGCAGTCAATGTTTATTAAAGAAAAATCTAGAGAATAATCTAATCAATAATCTGATCAATGGTTTTTTTTTTTTATTTAGGGATTAAAAAAATTAGTTTATTATAAAGTATTCTAAATGAGGTAACAATCTATCCCTAAAAAGATCTACATTAATCATATGTGTGCATTCAAATGTTTCTCCCTGTTTGCTACAGTGGAACATAATCAGGCCTTAGAAGGTGGATGGGAGTAATAACATTCATGACATTGCTGTCTACAATGGCCACGAGGACCGTGTTTATGTTCCTTTAGATTTCAACCTTTACTGTGCAGTGATGCAGCTCTAACTTGCTGAATAATATGCACTAAGCTGAGGCAACTGAGGGCTAAATCCATGCCTCAAAATATGGCTTGGATCAGCAAGTGTGACTGGGAAGAATAGCCCAGATTTGAAGAGGGGGAAATGCAGGGAAAATAAATATTTCATGGAACATTTTCTCACAACGCAGTTGAAAGGGAGTGGGGATACAGATCAAGAGATCTGGCTATATACAGATAGGATTACTGAGAGAGGGTAAACTAGCTTCAGTTAGCAGTTGTACCGGCTGCAAATTCTGAGTTAGGAGCACAGGTAGAGTATTGGCTTTTGATGATAACACAAACTGAAATGCATTCTGTTTCTGAAAGATATTATAATGCTCCCTGGACAGGACTGTAATTTACAGGGAAGAAGAAGATGTGTACCCTGGACCCTTAACTGTTTATACCCCAAATACTAAAATGACACTAATGACACTAAAGCAGAAGGGAAGCCACACCGTAGGACCACATGGATCTTCCATCTTCCCCTCCGCTCTCCTCTCTCTGATATTCAAACTGGTTCACATAGTCATTCAGCTGAACTCAGCAGAAACCCAGCAGCCCAAATACATAGACAAAAAATAGGGTGTGTGATGGTTTCAGAAAGATAAATCAATCAATAGATAAAATAGGTTAAGCTAGCTATTGTTGCCAGTATTTTAATAAGCTTCTGCTGAAACCAATGACTGTGTATCTTAATTTGGCTAAATATGAATTGGGGAATTCATTGTATCCTGCAGATTTGCTGTTTAGTTATATTTTTTTAGTTTCATGGTATTTTTGCTATATTTTGCTGTTAGACATATTGTTGCTACCAAAGCTATTTTAGGACAAGATATATATATGCTCATGAGTTTTTTTGTTTGTTTTTTGGGCATAATGTTGATTCCACTTTTATGTTAGGGTTTCACCAGCAAAAGAGTCACACTGTAGCTCTTGAATAAATCCAGCACAGGTGATTACAGTATGCCTGAGTGAAAATTTTGATAAGTAAATGGCTAGCGAGGCAGCCGGAATGAAACAAACAAACGTATGTCATGCACGAAATTAGACTCAGGGTAGCAATATTGCAGTTAACAAGCTTACTGACACTTTGAATAAGGTGATTGAAAGGGAGGCAGTTTCCTGGCCAGGGGTACTGGAGCGTCAACCTTCAGTTTCACACATCCTATAGCCTCTATTCAAGAACTACATGAACCCGCACTGAAGGTGAGAGAGGGACCTCTGCTTCACTGAAGCTGCTCAGTATCCAAATGAAATTACTGTACTGAATACTGAACATCCTGGAGTCAAATGGATGTTACTGGGTCTTTTAAACTGCAGGATTCCTGGAAATAATTTGTCCGTGTTGCAGCCACCTATTTGTATTCCATCCTGCTTTTCAGAACTATACCTAGGCTAAATCTTCTGACCACATTGAAAGTTATGCTCTGAGGAAGTTACCACTTAGGAAAAGTGACAGTTGTCCCAGCCCACACAGCAACATTTGTATCTTGATATATTCAAACTCTGTTCCTGCTCATTAACATTTTTGGCTCAAAAAATAAATTAGGCTGAAAACTCAAACTAGGGTGGCATAATCATCATGTTTATGTTTTGGTTTTTGACTGCAGGAAATACATTCAGTTTACTATAAAACAAGCATCAACATGTAGGGGTTATAAAACCTAATGCTAATTTCAATGTCCCTCTGCAGAAATAATGATTGTAGGCCAACTTCTGACATATCAGTAGTTTTGCTGATCCCTGTCACTGATTGTGATTGTGACTGAAAGGTATCATATGTTCTATCCACTACTACTGCCCTTGAGAAAGGGTCTGAAATCCTGAATCGGGCACTGCACTCTGGCTGACCCTGAATGTGTATCTGCCTGATGAAATATATATTCATTTCTATGAATAATCTGGGAAAGCTATGCAAAGAGGTTGAACTATACCACAGACAGATATGATGAATACATTGTTATATGAAGAGCCTATGCACACTTTGATCTCACTCACTGCCTGCAAATGCTGTACTGTGCTCTGCCTTGATAAATGACCCACTACTGGAATATTGTAATATTGCACTTTTAGAACCTCCCTCTTCCACCATTGCATTTTACATGCTGCGCCCTCTTTGTAGATAGACTTCATCTTCCATTTACAGGGAATGTATGATGCAGGTAGCTCATAAGACTACATTTTATGTGTTCAATTGGGAGTCGAATGGTCTTGAGTGATGGGCTTGGTAAGGGAAAGGACTTCATTTTAACGCCTGACTGAAGGTGAACCTGACCTCCTGTGTGGGCTGGAAAGACAGTAAAACTCTGAGCAGTGTAGCATTAGCATACACAGAGAGTTCAGAGGCTCTGAGGGGTCATTACCCCAAGGAGATGGGCTAGGAACACTGCCAGTGTGAGGTCATTATCAGTTTGTTGGTACAGGTGATTATGGTTTACTCTGCCATAAAAATCACACAGCCCACTATTTGAACTATGTTTAGCTCCACTAAATGGCCCCTGCTGAAATGACAGATATAATGTTTATGAGTGACTTATTTATTTCCAAATACAGTTCACTGAAATCAGTTATCCTAAAGGCACACACCAGGTTTATTCTGTTTAATTTTGTTTTAGAATAAAGTAATAAAGAGTAATGAAATCCATAACAGCTATACTTTCAATGGTGTAATGAAGGGGAAAATATGAAACAAAAGAACTATCCTTGGGAATAAACAGACACAAATGTGGCATTTAAAAACTGTGTTGTAAACGAGGAATAGCATTCGTAAAAAGGTGTGAGGAAATTCATTTTTCAGCTTGAGTAGGATCACAAACAGCACAGTAATTGACGTGTGTTTGAATTTTCTAGCTAAAATCAGTTAAAGTATAATGGCATGGGATTTGTAATGATGTTCCAAGCTTATTATCTCATCTCCAAACAACTGAGCCTCATTAGCAGTTCCATTATAATTAGGACACTAAGGCCTGGAAATGGCAAGAGTGGTGTCAAACAAACTGCTCCAGACACTGCTTTGAGGATTTCTCTGTTAACATGTTGAAAAGTACCTTAAGGGTTAATCACTGGGTAAGGATATGATTGGATATGAGTGGATATGATTGTTTAATATGTTCTCAATATTTTCAATGTTGCTTCATATGTAAGTAGCTTTCGTAATGAAGTTTGGAGGATTCAGCATATTTATTGTAACATCTAAAGTAACTTCTAGTAAAATTTCTTTATTGCTTCTTTATTTCATTCATATTTTAAGAAGAAGTGTCAGGTGTGTGAATGCAGCAAAATAAGAATACATTGTATTTAAAGTGACCATAGAGCTTATTTATATTCATCTTTTTTTTTTAATGCAACTGGATAATTGGTATTGTCAACATTGTTTTTACAAACATGTAGAAGTACTATAATGCAAGTAGGAAGGATCTTTGATGGCACTGCTTACATTCTACAGCTGCACACTGAAGATTACTAATTATTACCTCATAGTGTAGAGGAATGATTGCACACTGAACATAACCCTCCTGGCAAGCAACGTGAAATCCACTTCCACTTGGATCTATCTCAAAGTTAGAAAGAATGAAATGAAATGATGAGCCTGTCTCTAGCTTGTATCAAATATTGTTGTATATTTTCAGCTCTGTGTATAACCTTTAACAGTGTGCATGTGCAATTCCTTAACATAACCAATTTTATTCACCAACAAACCGAGCATCTTTCACTTCTGACTGCATCCATATTTCCTCAAGGACTAACTAGTTTAGTCACTAGTAAGAAGTCTTATCCTTAAAGTTGTCTTCTTGAGTCTTGTTTTAATTATCTTTAAAGTTCTTTGCACCTCTGGAGAGCAGATACAGGCCTGGGGCACCGCCTAAGCCATTGTGTGGAGGATGCATAACCTCCCCCTCCTTCGTTTATGCTTAGAGCCTGCCAAGGTTTTCTTATTTTCCTGCTGGGGTGCTTAGGTTGCTCCAACCGTGCTTGGGTCAAACATCATGCAGACTTTTTGGCACTAACACTCTAAGGTGACCCAGTGATTAAAATGTGATCATGAAGCAGCCGGGTTAACTTTTTTTGACTTTGACAATAGAGTATGTTTCTTTTCAAAACATTGTAAAGGAAGTAATTAACTTTTAATTTTTGCCCTAGCGCAATTAACACTTATATTTCTCCTTTAATAACCCACCTACGTAATTCTAAGTGAAAAATGATCTGATTTAACATAATTAGCAAGCTTGAGTAAGTTTAAATGCTAAGAAAGCCTTCCTGACACATCCCTGTGTGTGCCTGTCATGAAAGATCTTGCTCAGATCAGTGGGTTTTGTTATTTAGCTGCCTAACAGATGGCTGATGTATGCTAGGCATCTTCAGGCTATCAAAGCTGTACCATGGTTTGAAAATTATCTGTAGCTACTTCCCAGAAGAGCTCTGACTTGTTTAAAATGTGAATACATTTTACACAATTTTTATGATTGTTACATTAACACCCAACAGGCACTTAGTCAATTAATGTTATATATTTTCATTTTATTTATTTTTTCTGACACTAAAATTGACACAGTGAGTCATTATGGTGCAGATCAAAAGCACCTTTTTTATAAAGAAAAACACACCCCAGAGCAGGACCTTAGTTACTGAACACCAAAGGAAATTACGCTGTGTTAACTGAAAAATGGAGCTGACTTGAAATCGGGATAGTCCCCTTTTAACTTACTTCTGTATTTCAGATTCAAGGAAGTTTTCTCTGCAAATCTTGAGATCTATAGATCTTGTGTACCAACTAAGTTAAACATGCTCATTTAGGAACCCCAGTGGTCCCTCTGTTTTTAAAGAGAATGATAATATTTAAAAAGAAACAAAATCATTATTGTAAATTTTTATTAACTATCACAACTGTAGATATGTCTTTTTGCATAGAAATCTGGTAAAGAAAACAATGACATTCTTTCATCATTGATCATATGGACTCCATACATGATCTATGTATATCTATTTAACTATTTAAATTACATTATGTCAAAAGTAATAATAAAACAAATAGGGTGCAGATTTTAACCGGTCAAGTGACCATGATAGGGCAGCAGTGGCGAATGGAGATAGAGGGCTTCCAGCATACGTTAACATCCAGCCTGATGATGAATATCTTGATAATGCAGCCTACCTGCTCTCCTCCCTCAGATATTGTGCTGACAGCAGGAAGACGTGTGTGCCAGTTAAAGTAGTCTGAACGAATCCAGTGACAAAGCAATATATTATTTTATTTATCTTACTTCCCCTGCATCTCATTGCTGCTATTCATTACCCATGTGACAGCCCACACCATGGGTGTACATTGATATGTGGGGAAATGTGTTGTAAAGTGTGGGGGGATGTTCCAAGCCAGACATTTCCATTCATTGTAAAGAGAAATCCTATCACATTGGAGGTAATAGAGAAGAGAAGGAAACATGAAGAAGAAAATGCATTCTGTGTCCTCCTGTATTGATTTAAAATAATTAGTTGTACCCAAGCACAATGTCATTGTCTATGTAAGGCTCTAGCTTGACAGTGACATTTCAAGTGCATTAAATCACTCTCAAGTCTAGAGTAATCCACATCAAAAGAGCAGACGTTCATTGGCGAGTGGTTTCTGAAAAGAAATGGAACAGGTCGTACCTCATTTCACATTTTACAGAATAGTTATTTAACCCTATGTGCAACCTGCTGATTGTTGCATTTATGTGTGGAAAAACATGTAGATATGGGTAGATTATCACTGAAGATTGTGAATGTATTTTTGTGGCTTTCTCAGTAGCTCTGAAGGAAGCACCAATTTATCTCCTATGTAGTTTGCTCCTTATCTGGTGTCACTGATTAAATTCTGACTGTCATCACTTGGTCATTAAACAGTAATTTATTTAAAAAGAATCACTCTTCAGCAGTTACTCAACAATCATTCTCTGCCAGCCGAACGAGGACTCATCACAATATTCTATCACCAAAAATTAGCCTATCGGATTTGCATGAATGTGCAAATCTTGCATGACTGACCCCTTAGTAAAGCCCAACCTCCAGTTATAGATTAAACAATGCTTACAATTTTGTCTTTTTACTCCTTTTGAAAAGATAATGAGTTCTGTGGCTTTTTGGCACTGTTGACTATAATCCATTCCCCTGAAAATGAAGGCCTTTGTAGCATATCTCGATGTTTTTAGCTGTATTTAAAAAAAAGGAAACAAGAAAATGGAAAATCAGGAAAGAAGCCCAAGTTGACCTTGTGCTTTGTCACTGCAACCAGTTGTTGTTTATCTTTTATGTATTCAGAAGGATTGAATGGATTGTTTAAGGGATTATCAGCCATCCACATGGACCAACTATGAATGCAGACTGTGAAAATTTGTCCTTCCAGCCAAATTGGAAGTGTAAAACAGTAACAGATTACCAGTGACTGTGGCTCTCACAAGGTTCTGGGCGTACTAAAGCAAGAAGTAACACTAGACTAGCAATGAAGGCAAAAAGCCAAAAAAAAACCCCAACCTACAAATCATTTTCTATAAAAACTTAGTATGCATAAAACACACAAAAACTACAATGATAGATAAATACAGTGAGAGCTAACATTGCATTTCTCAGGTAGTGACATTTTTTCCACCATTATTTGAGATTTCATGCACATCTGTGGTTTCAACATGTGTGAATGAGTAAGAAGAGGAAGGAGGGTGGAGGGAGAAGAGGGTAAAGACCGTGAATGCTGCTTTGCTTTGGACAGATGTCTTGTTAAAGCTGCAGAAGATGAGTCAGAGAGCAGTCCCCTAACAGAAGCCCTTGTTGTTCGGGTCTAGTCTGGTTTCATCTTGTCTGCCTTCCTCAGGGCAAGTCTAAAAAAGAGTGAAGCACAGGAAGCCTTCTCCAAGTCATCATCTTGACATTTTCCCCTCTATTAAATTACCTGAAAGCTACACAGTAATTTTCTGTCCCAAGATACTATCCCATTTGAAACTCTGTGTTAACTAAAGTACAATATAAATTCTTCTTTTTTTTCAAAGTTTACTTTACTTCAGACATAGCTGTTTTTACTCATATATAAACACCAGTGATTGTGATTGCTTATATGCACATATTAAATAGATACAGCTGCACTCCAGCTGCAATGGAACATTCCAAGTGGAAAAAGTCATATAAGACGACCGCCTAAATGGAGGGAAATTTTGATCAACAGTCACTGTGAAAGCAAAGTAATGATCAGATCACAGTGACAGTTCCATCGTTTCTTTAGCCCTCGGCATTAATTATTAATGGAGCATGAACAGGTTTAGAGAGACACAGCAATGCTTCATTTACCAGAAATTACTACAATACTGAGCAAATAGTTTTTCATTGCATCATATTCTCTAATGCATTGATGTAGTTTTGTTATGCAATGTATCTTTTTCTTGCAGAAAAATAGGATTATATAATTCATACAAAAACGGTTACACAAACAAAAACAATATAGTGAGAACATTTAAAAAATTTTAATTTTGAGGTTTTTTGAATTTATTACATCAACTGAAGTCGGCCTCTGAAGTGTAACTTCCCATTTTATGGGAGAATTTCTCCCATAAAGTTTAGCAGATATATCATTCATTTTTTGGTCAGAGCTTTTTCTCAGCTGCCAGCAATGCAGCCATTAAGTATTTGTCAGTGCGTGTTTCTTTTGGGGAGAAATATCTGATATATGTATTTTAAAGAAGTCTCAACATAATGTATTATTATTTATTTTTTTCTAACAAACATTTTTTTGAAAGTTTGAAAACATCTCATCTTCCTATGCAGTGGTGGTCCTAGCCTGTTTGGCGCACTGGGTGAACACTCCCTCTGTAGCGGAGATGACGATAAAGTTTACTTTGACTTCAGCAGCGAGCAGGCGCACCTCGCAAACGGAGGGCCCCCTTACTCCCAGCAAATGGGCGATAGAAAACCGATCGGTGCCTATGCCATTCCCAATATGCGCTGGCTGATGTCGGGGCAGCATGAGTACGAGCAATTTTTTTTCTTTGCCGATGCCCGTGATGCCGCCCCCCACCACGATGCCGCTCCGGGCAACCGCCCGTGTCGCCCGTATCAAAAACCACCCCTACTGTTACTATGCAACGCCAATTTATCTCAATATCTTTTGTAATGAAAATAGGAATCCATCATCTCACCTACCAGCATAAAATCTGTCATTTACACCAACTTATCTTTTTGATGTGTTCTTTCAGTATATGTCCTTTTATTACTGCAGTAATAAGAAATAGTAGCAACTATTGAACTAGCAACACAGTGCTTTTCTAGGAAAATTATTCCTGTGTATTTTAGGGATTCTCTTTTCCATTTAGGGGACATTGTATGGACCCTTGAGTATCCAGACAGATCTAATTTTGAATGTTTTTTTCTGTATTTTTGTTTTGGTCTTTAGCCCAATCTTTTTTTTTTTAACCAACCAAGCTTTTTTTCTTGTAGAGATGAATTTCAGCACCATGCTCTGTTTGCTTTTTGAAGGATGTCTAGTTTGTCTGTTTGATGTTTATTTTTGATTGACAAGATTGCTCTTTTGTTGAGTTTGGAACTTAAGCATGTTTCTTACGTCCTGCTTCATTGTTTGCAGTCTGTTTTCCACTGCCTCAGGGTGGTCCCTTTCTTCAATGGTTCTTTGGATTGTTTTGCAGATTTTCATCTTTGATGTCACCCAGGTGGCAGGTAGTCTCTCTGAGAAATCTTAAACCTACTGTTGAATCCGCTCCATTTTTATCTTTGCTTTGTAATTCCTTTTCTACCTTCTGCCATCTTTCCCATTAGGACTGAGCTCTACACCTTGAGGTCTATTTTAGCTTGCCATTCCGGATGTCAGTGAAACAGGAGTGAATATATCAAAACAAAATTCACCATAGATTGCTAGGAGAGATCGCTGCTTAGTAATACAATACAGTATACACCACCATTTCTACAAGATCAGGAGTTCAGCAACCAAACTTGACACGCAGGTACATCTTAGGCCCCTGAAGGTTCTTCTCTATAACAGATACAGAACACAGATACCATCATGTTGACAAGCAACCACCTACCAACAGGCTAAAATAATACATGTTTTGGCATTTATGCATATATACTACCCGTATAAAACCATTAGATTTTTTTGCTTTTACTTTTTTTTAGTGAGCTTGAATTTAGCAGATTGCCAGCAGCACTAACAGATCAAAGAATATTGTAAACATGTGCTAGTAAATTTCATTCCAGTAACATTTACTGGTGGCTTTCAGTATTGTTACCATTCTTCTAATACAAAGAGGTGTATTATTACAGTTCTAGTCATTTAGTTTAGTTCTAGTGTTTGACAGGTATCACTGAAATGGCAAACATCTCTTTGCAATGAGAAGAGATTAGACAAGAGAATCACCAGAGACCATGATCACTCTGTTTTTTATAATGCTAAGTCTCAGCCCACATTGTTTTGGCCAAAGGCAAAAGCTGGTGTGTGACCAATCGTTATTTCTTTATTTTAATACAGTACAAAATGTTGTTTCATGTTAAGAGCTTTTCTGTCAAGATTCTTTGTTTATTTCACCATGTTTAGAAAAAGAGCACAACAGCTTTACAGGGAAAATGAGACATTTCCATGTTGAGCTTTTCTCATTGAAAGGCCTACTTTGTAAGTAGAATCTTACAGAAGTTAAATTCTTTTCATTTACTACCAGTAAGGTAGTTTTGTAGTAATCATTATTTCTAAAACATGTATTTAATATATCTCAGATTTAAAATAAGAGATAATAAATAAATTGTCCTCTTGATACATAGCTAGTTTTATTCAAACATTACATATCCGAAATTTTATTTATACTGTACCAAACAAAATGTAAATGTATATGTATATAGCATGTACTTTATGCAGCATATAGCAAGTTACGTATCTACATTTACATAACATGTCAACCAATTGTGAGGCCCCCACCAACGCGTCTCAGTACCTTTGTTTTACAGAATGCAGGCAGTTAATATTTCAGTGCTGTGGAGCTCTATTTGGTGACAGCTAAGGAGCTGGGTCAGGTTAACGGGGCTGGTGCATGCCAGTGCCCAAGAGAGTCTTTAATATTTGATTGCCTTTTTCTTCTTAAGCTTCCTCTTGTTTTAATGCACTTTAGAAAGAATCTCCATATTTGTAGTTCAAAAACAGTTCCCAAAGACCCTATGTAAAAAACTTTTGTTTTGGGTTTTTTTGTGAGTTTAGATGTATTTATATATATTGTGCTGAAGTGGGTCTTTTTTTTGCTCTAATTTTCTTTGCAAGGTGGCAGATGAACGATAGAACCAAATTCTCAAGGGACACCAAGATAATGGTGTTAATGGATTAAGAGGTGGACTGTAAAATTTCTGCTTTGTGAGAGAGAAAAGCAGGTTCAGTAATGATATTTAAATATCAGCATCCACCAGTCAGGTGTAGCAAGAACATTGGGTTGCTATGACATAGCGGTTCAACACAGAATCATTTGAAATGTATGATTGGCTCTTACAATATTGGACTTATTATGTGAGTTGCAAAATACAGAGTAGAAGAAAGGTAAGAGAAAGTTTCTTAGTAAATAAGTGAAAAAAAGTTGGATCACAAAAACATAATATCCTCCTGAGAACTGAGGGAAAAAAATCTTCCAATTTAACTTTTTTTGTGATTTCCTTCCTCTTTGGTGCTAAAGAAAAGGCCACCCAAATACACAGGATATCAATAGGATGTCCTCTATTTAGTACATCAGGACTTAGTAGGGTAGCTCAAATAAGTCAAAAGATTTAGACCAAATACTGCTAACCACATACTGTTAAACCCATGGGCATGCCTACCAACTAGCAAATATAATTTGGATATTCTTGATTTGAGTCTCTGTGTTTATCATCCCACCCCACAAATATATATCTGCCTTCATTATCTTTCAGTTTTTGCAAATTTTTCATCCTTAGCAATCATGGGGATTGCTGTCATTGCTATGCAGACAAGAGTGTTCATGAAGTTGATGCCTTTCCTTACGGAGAAGCAGAGGCCAGGCTTCGTAAATGCAATCTATATTTTTTCACAGTTCATGTGAGACATAAAGAAGGCATGCCATCTCTTACACTTAGTCGTATGAATCACATTTATCTGTGGAGCTGTCTGATCAAAGTCCCATCAATTCTTTCCAAAGAGCCATTTGTCCTAGGCCTTCTTTGTTGTCGTATCAGAGCAGTGTCGCACAGCAAATTGTCTCCTAGGGTGTAGTCTGGGTGGTGGGAGATGAAGAAGAAGAAGAAGGAAGTGACAAGAGTGTTGCCCTAAATTGCTATCGATTTAGTTGTTTGAACCTTTTTTTCCGGGAGGTTAAGAGTCTGGGAGGTGCTGAAGCTGAGGTTCAAAAGAAGGAACTGTCACCCAATGCTGATTCAAAGTGATGTCTGTTGCACACTGTTGTCCTGCTACAATTGTTCAGTTAGTGGGAAATCCCAAAGTGAAATATCTTGTGAATTACATCTAAATTTTCAAGTAACTGTTAATTTGTCACTCTTGTAAGAGTTCCCGAGTAACCTTAATTACATGGTTAAGCCTTTAAGTAATTTTTAAAATATGATATAATGTAGGTTTTTAGGAATATCCACATCAGATACAGGGAACAATACGAGTCAGTTGGTCTTAATTAATTCAGCTTTAGGTTTAAAGTTATTGATTTGTGAACAGTGTTTTTCCACAAATATTGATACAAGTATAACTTGAAGTTCACCGTCTATTATAAAAGTCAATGACTGAAATAACAAGCAAGCCTCTCCGCATACAGCAGAAAGCAGACAGTGCCAAAAACCCTCTGATGGCTGATCGATAAAGTACCCCAACAGTTCGCACCTTAAGAAGTCCATGAATGCCAAGGAAGGACAGAGGGAGGGAAAGACAGAAGGACTATATGAGAACACCAACAAAACCAGTGCTTTTTTTTGCACAATTTTTATGAAGAATTGAGAATTTGCCACAAAAAAAAAAACATTCTTCTAAAAGACGTCACAGTGGCATCCTTCATGAATGAGATATCTAAGGTGTACTCCTCTTGTGCTCCTTCACATTTTTCATCCTTTGTTTAATCATAAGAATGAAATGCTGCAAAAGCTTTGTCATATTCTACAAAACAAAGCTACCGCCTTCTTTTAAGCATTTGTCCTCATTTCTTCACTCTGCTTCTATTCACTACCAGCATCTTTCTCTTACTGTCTTTTACTTTTGTAAATTGAAGAAGTGAAGAATCACAAATATTCTATAGCCATGGCTGTGGAAGGATTCCATCAACTTGATTGGATTCCATCAACATCAGGTGATTTGCATTTCTTAAACTAGGCAAGCTCACTGCATTATGCAACACCCGCAATGCATTCTGCATAAATCTAGTCACTGAATACATTTTTTAAGAATCCAGCATGTTATGGAATTCTTTCTTTTTCTTCTGCGTCTTTGCTTCAAAGCAGAAGTAACAGCCTATTACTGTATGTATTTAAAAACTAGGGAAGATATACAGCTGTTTCAAGTCTATATCTAGCACAGGGAGTTTTCTAAAAATCTGGTGTCATACTGTTTAATATGTGGCACTTTATTGCTGCAGTAAGATGTGAAATTCAGAATTCAAAAATTATATATTTTGTAGCTAGTGTTTATTACAAAAACCAAAAATGGCCGGCTTCCGTCACAAGTCTTTCCTTACTTCAGATTAAATGCCTCAGTCATTTATAGAAATCCCAGTGTGGTTGGTTTATCACTAGCCTATTATGGGCCAGGGGGCTGCTTCTCTATATCCCCTGTTGGAGGTGACACTCTGCATCACTAATAGTGTAGCTTTTGAACTGTTTCGATTGACCATTCACTCGCACCCAGAAGCACAAGACAATTATTGGCATAAGCGGATCCATTCACAGTCATTTACTTCACAGTTGATTCTTTCTCTTCAGCTTTCATCTAGCAGCTTTCTTTTGTACTTATCTGTTGTGATTTACTTGATGGCACAGTCTATGTTTTATATAGAAAATGGCTTGTTTCAATGTGTTTTGTTTTTCCCAATTGGTGGCTCAGCATGATGCGCTTATTGCAGTATCTCCTCTATCACATAATACACATAATATGTTGGAAAGCACTGCCAGGAAGTGAGTCTCTCACAAAAAGTGCTTTTTTTTTGTAGGAATGATAGAAGACATATAAGAGCCCAGAAAAGTAGATCTCCAATTAATTCCTCTTAGCTCACAGTAAAGCAAGTGAAATTAAAAAGAAAAGTCAAATATCCACCTTGACAGCTGCAGAATTAGTTACATTCTCAGGATGACTTTAAAACTCATCAGACATACTCTGCATATTCATTTCAACGATATGTAACACATTTTTGCCTGGATTTAGATCTGTGGTTTTAAGCAGCTTCAAATAAATCCTCACAATGTGCCTATAGGCTTTATGTATGTGTGTGACATGGAGGGATGGATTATGTTGAGCAATGTCCCGCTGAAAAATTAGACTTTGTTCGTTCGGTTTGTTTGTTTTTTCAACCTATGATAGTCCAAATACTATGCAATGGGAAACAAAAAATATCAAGTCACATCCTACTTCTACATTAAATATTTACATAAAAGATTTCTCATTTTCAATTTTGACATATTACTTAATCAGTACACACCCAAACTACAGTACTTTTTGTGATTTTAGTCAGTTGTTAGGTGGCTTTTAGCAAAATGATGACAAAAAATGAGATATTGCAAATTTGTTTTAGAAAGATGTCTTTATAAGATGTTATATGTCCATAAACACTAAATGGGTCATTTTAGACTGTCAGTAAGTGGCTGCTGGATTTACATCATCGGCGCCCCCCTGCCCTCCATCCAGGATCTGTACCTCTCAAGAACCAGGAAATGGGCAGGGAAAATCATCACAGACCCCTCACACCCTGGACACAGACTTTTTGATCTGCTGCCCTCTGGCAGACGGTACAGAAGCCTGCAGACCAGGACCACCCGACATAGGAACAGTTTCTTTCCCCTCGCCATCTCCCTTCTAAACAGTTGACCTGTCACACTGCTCCCACTGCCAGACTGCAACTGCACCTTATGCACATTCTGTAGTATTCATTCCACCTCATTTCATTTCTGTATTTTATGCATATAAGTTTAGATTAGTTATTTATAGTTGGTTTACACAGCTTTGTGTTTGTATGTGTATGTTTGTGTAATGTGTATATATAGACACGTGTGTGTGTGTTTGATTTACATTGCTGTGCTTGAGAGCCACCATCTACCGGAACCAAATTCCTTGTATGTGTCTGCACATATACTTGGCCAATAAACACGATTCTGATTCTGATAACACATGATTCCAGTAAGACCCTTCAAGGACCTATGATGTACCAATTCTGGTTGTTCATCTCCTAATTGTGTAGCATCAAACAGAGATTCTGCATAAGATTTAATTCAAGTACAATTCAAGTTTGAATATAATAAGATTCAATTTAAAAGATGTGATTGTCATGTCAGAATGAAATATTTTTAGAACCATTTGTTTTCCCATATGCAAGATTTTTACCATCTTTTCGATTACAGTTTGACCGGTTTCTACTAATAAAGTTTGACTAATCATTTCTATAATGATATTAACACCCAGTGATGGTATATGAATACAATTTCATATTAATCACCATAATGAGGGATTTCAAAGAAATGATGAAGGCAGTACAGTGTGCAGATGAGCAGTGTGACAGCTGATTTATAATTCAGATTTCGTGAGATTAAAGACAGAACAGAGGAAAAAAGTTGGATAACTTTATTTTTAATTATTCATACAGATGGAATTATTCCTCTCATAATATTGTCACTCTCTGGAGAAGACTCATCCAAATTTAATAATGGAGCAAGAGATAACCCTTTGGCTTAATTCAGTGCCTGTAAGTGTTTAGAGACTGTAGCTCCATTATACGCCTGAATGTTTTCATTTGTCTTACCTTGTTGGACACAAGGGGCAGTTTCTAAATTTTAAAATAGAGTTTTTGTTTATGTTTTTGGATTCTGTGCATTATTATTTATTGGTATTTCAGTGTTGTTTTTTGTAGCCATGGTGACAAAATGAAATTGTTGGACTGATGGCAAAATTAATGGAAAAAGATGATTGTACTGAATTATCTTTTTGATATTTATCATATTGATAACTCATATTTTAGACATTTTTTTTTCTTAAGAAGTAACTTAATTACTTTTCATGTTGCCTTTTATCTAATGTAGCAGAAAAAAAGGTCACAGTTTGACATAACAATAATATTTTTGTTCTGCCTATGACACTATTGTTAACCTGTCAAAAACACATTACTATAGATAAACCCATTCCTATTTGTGTTTTTACCAACATGTATTTTAGAAATGTTAAATATAAAAGGTAGTAGGTACAATGAAACAGCATAAAAGGCCTGAAGGTTTTGCGCCAAGCTCATAAGAAAAAATGTATAACAAACATGTCTGGAAAAAATATATATGTTTAGTATATTTATATTGAATATAACAAACAAACAAAAACAAAACAATCACCAGCAACGGATTTCCCTTCATTATGTGCTTGCACTGATGAGTATATACTGATGTGCTGAAAACCTTGCTGGATGTTCTGCATGGTAGCATAATGTAGACAACATCTTTTCTTCACTAAGGAGTGTCCCCAGCAACCATTACAGCAACAGTTAGTAGTCCTTAAAAATGCACTTTAAAAACTAAAGAGTACGACAGAGAGAGTATACTTTAAATATATATGAGTAGAATGTCTATGGCTGTATTTAGGGAGCATAACAGTTAGTGTACTCTTCTCTTCCCCTTGCCTTTTTTTGATCTTTAAAGTTCCTGCTTCAACAGATGGCAACCACTGGTCTAGTTCTAAAGGGAGACAGCCTTTCTACCCTCTATCTTTCTTTAAGGACAAAAGGGACTTTTTTTGCTTCCCCAGGGCTACAGCTTGCTCCCCTGCCAATCACGAATCAGTGATTGAATTAGTGCCAGGTCCGCTAGCTGGTGCTTCCGCTGCACGACAGACAGATCCAGAGTAGAGATTAGGCGAGTGTGAAGTTCACACTACTTCAGAACTCCTCACATGCATCTCTTTCTCCCAAGCTCTCAAAGGCACCTCAGAGAAAGAGAGCTCTTGCCTGACAGGCCCTGAATCACCCAGCCTGTGCAGAATGCAAACTAGGCAGATGCCCATGTCTTCCTTCCTATCTCTCTAAGAAAAAGAAAAAAAACACAAATGCTATATTTAGGATTCAGTAGCAGTTCCCATGCAATTTCTAAAGAGTTCTTGGAGTTGGCAAGATAAGAATACACACAAACTGTAGCCTATAGCAGAAGTATGTCAGTATCACTGGTAATATCTAGTCTTTGGAATATTTTGTGTAAAACTGACTGGAATAATAATGTCCTTTAATCAGAGATGGGTAATTAACTATATTCCTTATCCATATTCCTGACCTCTAGTCTTGAGTTTATTGCTGCTGATGAGGACATTGTGAACAAAACAGAATCTCCACTCTCCAAACCAGCCTGGAGGAGGTTTTGCAGATGTTTAAATCCAATGTCACACAGCCAAGTGTGGTGGAGATATCATGCTGAGAGTGCAAAAGAGAAATGCTTTGGAGAGCAAACTAACAGAACAGCCTCCAGCTTAACAAACAATTTAGGCAGCATCACTTCAATAATCTACAATGGCTCTCCCTGTTCATTTCCATTCCTCAAAACGAAAACAGAGCCTTGTCTTTCATGTCCACTGCCTGACTTCTCTTTAACAAGAGAAGTACAACAAAGCAAATACAACTGTGAGTTACGTAAGCTAAGTTGGAGAAAGAGGTACTTCATTTGACAATGTGTGGACAGTATAATTACAAAGTAGTGGGCTGATCATAAAACTAATTTCAGAACCAAATGGATAGAACCTAAGCACATTTTTCAAGACTAATAAAATGATAAAAGATCCCTTTGATTAAAAGTTTTTACGCAATTAACCCATCTGGAGCGCAGAATGACTCAAAATCCCTGAAATGTATATGTCAACGCATTTCGGGCAGTTTGTCCAAAGTTTGTCCATTCTGCGCTACTGATGGGTTAAATGCATTAAAAAAATTAATTGTGATAACACGTTAACACGTTTCTCAGATACCATCTTAGTTGAGTAATTGATGATGTTGATTTCTTGTGATTAAAACATTCTTACTTGTAGGATTTTTCAGTGAATGTTGCCTGCTTATTGTACTTCATACTGGTTCCTAGATTTCACACAGTGAAAAAAACCATTCTTCTATTCAATTTGCAATTGTAATTATTTAGCTGGAGCTGTCAAGAGAAGGACAAGTAGTGTTGTTTTTTTTTATTTCTATAAATTAGAAAAATACAAAAGAGAAATAATTGCTTCAAACACACTGTTAATATAAACATCTACATTAGAAATGATCATACAGACAGCTGTACTGGCGGTCTTATCATTTGCCATTCTTGAATGGCAAATGATAATCACATTTTATCCCATCAGCTGTGGGTAATGTGATACTAGCCAGGATCCCATTATCATCATAGTTATTATCGACCACTAACTGTGCAAGCACTACAAACACAGTCTTACTGTCTGCCCAAGTGTGGTTTTTTTGAGCCAAATGGAGAGGGTGAGAAAAGAAAGAGAGAACAGTACTTTTAAAAGGCTTTTACTGGAAGCATTTTCTGTATTAAATCATTACATATCTGTGTTCACAACAAGTCTTCAAGAAAAAAGTGAGTATGAAGACAAAAGAAAGAAATGCAGGGTCTACAGACCAACCACGTCAGGCAGCACTGCAAAAAGGGTCTTAAAGTATATCGCTTACTTAACTACTCATTTCTGACTTGTATAATTTATCAAAGACAATCAAGCATTTTAGTTGTAACGTGTGGGCAATGATTGAGTGGTCTGATTTTGTTATTTGACTGTTAATGCTACTACCAATTCCACATGACCCTTCAGTAGAATGAATCTTTGTAGAGCCATGAGACTGTAGTAATTGAAAAACATTTGCTGACACTAAACATGCTCTGACCTTCAGTCACTTCAGTGCATACTGTATGAAATCAAAAAATAAAAGCTCTTGCCGTACAGTATACTTTAATCATTGCAGTGGCACCTCAGATGATTACTGGGGACTTGCTCTGAGGAGGCAAGTAATTTGCTGAACTAATCCTTTTCTATACCTGATATGGGGGAGTTGTACTAGATGAGAGGTTGATAGAGCTCAGCTGTGTTTTATGAGCAGATAGTGCGACAGCTGTTAGTGTATAAATCAATATTTGTGTATTTGTCCAAAGAAATATGACAGCCTATTCTAGGTAGGTGGTTATTAAGTTGTGAGTGTAATATTTTAAACACAAAAAAAATACTCAAGTCCTCTGTGAGACTGCAGTTAAGTTGATCAAAGAAACGACTCGTTGACTGTTTGACCTATCTGCAGCAAAAGTGCTTTTAATCTTTTGAAGCTTTTTTATTTTTTTTGTCGGTGTGTATCTTACTTTTTTTCAATATGGCATAATGACTGGTCATTTATTCCAACTGGGTCAAGTGGTGAATAAATAAAATCACTGTATTACAGTTCTGAGCCAATACTGAAACCATCAACAAGGAATCCAGCTTTAGACAGAATTGCACAGTGCTAAAAGAGACTGTTGTATTTCAGGATAAATGTATAGTTTCTTATGTGTGCACTATTGCAGCCCTATCCTCCATCAATCAATTTCTTAGAGTGCTGGATGCACTTGAGTGATGGGAGCGCAAAAGTAGTGACACTCAGCCATCACAGAACGAGAGCATCAAATGATTGCCTCAGAGAAATTGCCGTATCTTCAAATGTCTTTGAGAATAGCTCCCATCCCTGCCTGCTTTCCTCCTCTGCTTGCTCCACTCCAACAGTTGAAGAGTTTCCTTTTGACTTATGTTATCTGTTTGTGGTGCACAGTCTTGTGAAATGGCTGTTTGGTCCTGCAGGATGCCCATAGTGGAAATTCCATTACCTTTCTTGAAGATCCTAAACTTAGATTTACAGTTACTAGACAACTCTGAATACCTGAACTCAAGTATTTCTCTAGTTGTAAAGAAAATGACCATCCAGTTACTTGATTCAATATCATAACAAAATACTGTCCAAAGTGACCAATTTCTAATCATCCATTACAAAACATTACTTAGACTCATAAACATCATCCCTCTTGAGCACTCAAAAATTAGGTTCTTGCCTTCCCCAACTGTTGACAATGACAATGGCGGAGGTAAAATGTCTGGCAGACAGTGAAGCAATTCTTTTTCAGGAGTTTTAAAGGCTTTAGCTTTAGCTCAGTCCTTCTCTCTCTCTGCCCCTCAATCCTGACATCCAGTAAACCGGTCTGGGTGCCCTCCATGAAAGGACAACACACAAAGGATTCATTCCCCAGAAATAATGATTTCTAAACTGCCTTCTGTCATGTGAGTGATAGTAATTAGAAATAACAGAGACCAGCTATGAAAGAACTGAAGTCCTTGAGATCACTTTAGTGGATGGCAAAGCCGAGGAACTCAAATTGGAACCTTATTAGTATTTCATTAACACGCCTTTTACCTTGTTCTCCAGTGTTGCCCGGGTAATTAACGCTTTGTCGGGTTCTCTCTCAGACCACAAGAGGCTTTTCACGGAAGGCAAGTTGACCTGCTGCCGTATAGCTGGAAATTGCTGCAGCCTAGTACTATTCTCTGATCACAGAGTCATTAAGTTGCTTTGACTCTCAGCAACTAAACATGTGCTGTATATCTAATTTTTTGCCAAAGCAGTTTTACTAGTGGGAAAGGAGTCCAAACCACTTGCCATCAATTTATTATTATTGTTTTGGTGATAGTGCAGTAATGAATTGAATAGCTGTTGTTATAGGTAAGACCAATAAAGTCAGCCACATCAGAAGAAAGCTATTTGATGAAAAATACTAAATAAAAGCATTTACTAATTTGGTGCATAATCAAAAACTGATCTCATAAGGGTGTCTTGTTAATTCAAATTAACCTTTTTGAATATTTCAGAGGACTGTGAGGTGAATTAAAATAAAAGGTAAAAGGTAGCAACATAAGACTGTTCTGTTTTTTGTTTTGTTTTGGTTAATTATGTACACATCAATTGAATTACATCCGGTACTGTTCATTCTTATTAAGACTGCAGTGTTTGTACGGAATTTATAATTGTTGCCTCATCATTAGGTATACAAAGTAACTTTGCTGATTAATTGTTTTTATTGTTGTATGATCATCCACAATAGGTTTGATTGAATTTGCCTGAGTCGCATGCAACGTGCTTATCACTCATACACCCACAAAATAATTACCCCAGCTTATCTTTATGACCTTTGAAGGTAATGTTCTGTGGTGTTTTGCCTGTCACTGAGTTCTAGGAAAGGTAGCTAAGAAAATTCAGTAGGGCCAGTACAGAATAATGAATGACTCTTCCCTTAAGAATTAACATCAGTACAATAGCCCATGCAGGATGCCCAGATTTTTAAAAACAATCACAGTGCAACTCCAAAAGTTGATTCTGTTCATCTGGACGCAGTGTTTTGTGGGAGAAACGTTTTGTCACTCATCCAAGTGACTTCGTTAGTCTCAGCTGACTGCAGGTTTCCCCAAATCTTATAAACAGTGCATTTACATAATGACTGAAACCAGCCCACTGAAGGAACGATGGGCTGGGGGGTCAGTTCCTTAATCATAATTATGCAAATTCTCATGACCATTGATCAACAACCACTGACCAAAACCCACTGATCAATGGCCATGAGTACCATTCACAGAGAGTTGGGGAATGGCTGCAATCACAGCATTGTAAGATGGCGAAAGATGTACCCTTAGGCCCCCTCCTCAAATCAGAGTGCGAAACTTCACCACATGCACACATTCACACATCTTCATCCAATGTTTCTGTCTGCTTTTTGTCTACTCAATTTAAAAAAAAAACAACACTTCCTTATGAAAGATATATGGATGAGGATGGGTGTGGGGGTATCATTTTTCACCCTATCCATTCACTTTCCTCTCTCCACATTGGTTGCAGGCCGCCTGGCTGAGCTGCCTGGGCCTGGGTTGCTGTAAAATGTGATCCTCAGCATCTATATTTTTAATGGTTAAGAGTAAATCCACATGATATATACACTACCTGCTGGCCAAAGCTTTTTGTAGAGACTATCACTGAACATCCATTTAAGTTTTTAAACCATTAAACTACTTATTTGCATGCTTTAAATAATATTTAGTTGCTGTGTTTCTTTTTAAGAAGGGTTTAAATTCCATCTCTTGAAGTGTTCTTTATGAGTTAATCTAATAAATCGGTTGGTTCATCAGCAGTCACTGAAGTCCAATTAGCAGTTAACTACCCTTTAAATCACACTGTCATATAGAACTGTGCTGGGTGGCTCCACTGATAAAGCCTTAAGCCAGTCTTTACTTGTTTGCACTGTGTCATAAGTCATAATGGAAATCTGTATTTATCTCTGACCGCTATGTATTCAAGTTGATTATGCTCTTTCCCTGACGTGTAAAACATAAGTAAGAATAGTTCAAATTTTGTTCTATTACTAATATTTGTTGTGTTAATATTTTTAAAGGCTTTAATGTTTTTTTTTCTTTTCTTTTTCTTTTATTCTGCTCTCCTTGGTGCAGGTAAGTGTTATTACCATTCATCCACTCATTCTCTTCTGCTGATCCTTGGGAAGGGGGCTGGAACTTATCCCAGCCCATCTGATGCAAGACTAGTTGATAGTATTATTGATGCTTTTGCGTGTATGTATACATACATCATGTTATTCTGATCCAAATATATACATTTAACTTTTTGGAAATCTAGAAAGTTGGTCTTTTGTTGCCATGGAGACTGTTGAGATTAGTGCCACGGTTGGCTTTATAAATCACTAACAGCTTTGATGTCACATTTTTCTTTTTGTTTGTGTGAAACAAGAATAACTAGATACAGGTCAAGGTTTCAGTTGCTATTGCAGCGTATGAATATGTTGAACTGACAGAAGAGGAGAAGATGAAACGATACTGTAGTTGTGTTCTTGTCTGTTGGAAATAAAAGTCCAACACACACACATCCCCTTGTTTTAAAGTTGTAAAAATCTATTTGATGATGCGCTAAGACACTGAATTCCTGAAGGATGAGGCTAGTAAGGAGCTTAGAGTTAGAGAAAAGGATTGACTCACTTGTAACTCGGAGTGCTGTAGTGCAGTTTCAGTGGGATTCAGTCTAGTACAGCTCAGAGAGGTCATTAGGATTCTATGCGTTTGGATCTGGGAGGTTACAGCATGTTCCACTGTGTTTTAGAGAGAAAGGTGGATGTTGGAGTTGTTTCTCATGATGTTATGTAAGCCAGGGTTGAGACCTGGCTTTAAAGGGATAGATGACAATATTGTTGTGACTCACATATATATATTTTTTTACATATTTTTTTCTATCTAGTATCTTACTGTCATATACACTTCTTTATGATCAACACAGGTGTTTTGTTTTTACCTTTATGAATTGCTAAGAATTAAAACTTCTTACCAACGAACCACGCATTCTTTGCTTTCTCAGTAGAAGGAAGTCTGTTCTCTGTATTTTGCATGACATGTTTATTTATTTCTCATTTATTTTCAAGTTGTGGAAATAAGTTTAAGGCAGAAATGAGATCAAGTTTACAATCCTGGCATAAGTGCTTACACCCACAGTGACCATATTACTAGCAGAAAGCATCTGATAGCCAGTAATGAATTCAGGCCCTTGCCCCATAGCTGTCTATCTAGGCCAAGAAGCTGCTGGAAGGACTTATTTGCTATACCTGAATTTCTATGGGGGCAGTGTCTCCCAAAGCAGGCCTAATCTGGGATACTGACCCGTACTGCCCCAGGCCAGATCAAACTCAGGGCTGAAGCCACGGCTTTCCCACAGTCCCAGCCATGCCACCCTTTGATAGTTTAAGGCTCAAATCCTTTAAATGTCGGGCAGACTTTTAGATACACTGCAGCTGAGGGAAAAAGCAGGCACTTGCTAGGAGCTTACATTCTCTGGGGAGAAGCAGTGTCCCACTTTGAGAATAGGGGTAGAGTACCTTCACATCACGTCAGGCAGCTCTTGGAGGCTGTAGCAGCAGGTATGAGGACATTCATAGTCCCAAATGGTTTTGTGGATGTGGAGAAGTAGCTTCCATCTTACTTCCTTGCATCTCGCTTATAAAGTGATGGAGGCTAGTGGTTAAATCCAGAGGGAGTTCGGTCCAGAATGCAAGGTCCCAGCTAACATCTTGTATTGTGGTACTTTTTAGTACCACACAAACGTGCACACAACCATCTTCTTAAATTCAAATGCTAATTGTGATTTTATCTATTTGCTTAGATGTAGGCAACATTTTAGTAGCATTTCCAGAAAGTTTCATTTAATTCAGATCCGCATTGGAACACCTGTAACTGAATGAAAACCGAAGTGAAGAAATTACATGGTAATTTTCAACAGGCCCCAACACATTAACAGAAAATTCCAGCTATTTTTGCAACATCTGTTAATATTTTTATTCAGTATAGATGTACAATGTCTCAGTGAATGTGAATAATAATAGTCTAACTACAGATGAAGTCCTCACTATTGATATACATTCAAAGTAGAATTTAATTAACTTTTTCCCCTTCATTCTTGTTGTATTTGTTGTCCTTTAGGACAAGCTTGTAAGGCACCAAGCTTGTGTAGAAGTATTTTTAAGGATAACTTCGAGGGAACATTTGGAAGGAGAAATATTTAATTAATTTAATAATTAAATATATAAATAATTTAATTTAATGTTTAATTACTACTGGGCAACAGGAGGAATAATATTTCCTAGGTTTCACTGTGGAAGTGGAAGCAATGGGTCATTGGAAAAAAAAAAGAGATACATTGCAAGCAGTCAGAGCAAACTGAAAATAGAGAATGATGCAAAAATATTCTCACAGGGCTGCAGAAACAAAATATGAAACCAAAGAAAAGTGGGAAGGAAAGAGTTGTAGCAACAGGGATACACATCCTGTAGAAGAGAAGAATAATGCATATAAAATCATTGGTCTATTAGTCGTGTTAACATTTAGGGGTATGAAGATGCAAAGAAAGAAAAAGTTCCCCTAACCCTCAGAGCCTTCGGGAGGCTTACTCTAGCTATGTCAGGAACATTTCTCTAAGTCTCTGCTTTGAATGGTATTACGTAATGACAAAAAAATGCGTTTGTAGGCAGCAGAAAAGGTGGGATTGCAGGTGTCAGCAAGGGTAATAAAAATCAAATAGATCTGATCATGTGTAAATTGGGTTTGCTCTTTTTATTTTTCAGGGTAATGAAATTTACTTCAGGAAATGATTATATATGACCACTGGGATCTACTTCATAAACTTCTAGTATCATTTAAGTAGACAGATAACATAATGCAAGAGCCTAACTGTCATGTGCCTAAAGCAAAAATACGTTATTTTTATTTGACACTGAGTTTTCAATGTTGTTCTTAGCTATCTGTAGTTTTAGCTGCAAATGAGTCTCTGACAATAGAGGAGACATAGGAGAGGAAGTACTGTCAGTGTTCAGTCTTCTGGGAGCATGGGTGTATGTAGTTCATGAGGCAGATATCTTAACCACAACATCACCTTTGGGCATTTTTCTATTTGAATCTGCATCCACACTCCTTGGGGAAACCGGAAACAGGACTGAAGCGAGAACCCAGCAGCTCCTCAGCTTTGCTCTCTGTCGCTCTCTCCCCGTCCCCCTCTCTCTCTCTCTCTTTTTCTCTCTGGTCTCAGAGAAAGTCTGAAGTAGGTTAGCACTCAGTGCCTGCACAAGGGAGGAAATTGAAATGCTGATATAAGGAGTAGCTTGGGAGAAGATGGAGGAGCTATAACCGGGACAAAATTGCCCGGCCATGATGAGAAGGAGAGACATATCTACTTGGACACAGGGGAGTTCCTCCACTGGCCAATCACCGAGGCGTGTTGCCATCCTTTATTCTTCATTCCAGTCTTGGTTTAGTGTCAGCATCAGTCTTATGAATACTTTTTTTCGCCCTTTTTCTTTGCTTGTTGTATCCACATAGCCTACAAAATTGCATTGCCACACTGGGGTACACTGGTTTGTGAGTGTAGGGATTTAATACACTGCAGAATGAAATGGGCATCCTCCTGCCTGTCCCCGCTCTGTTCTTATAAGAGATTACTCCAGGGACTTTGATCGAGCAACAAGAATTCAAGCTGCATCTTGGTTGGCTAAGGCCCTGTAAACAGAACACAACACACACACAAGTGCACAAAATACGCAAATACGTGCACACCAAGCACGACCATCTTACTGTAGTATGTTCAGGCTAAGCCATAATCTACCTCTCTCCCCGGCAGTTCTTTTATTATAGTGCTCCCTTGTGGCATATCTTCTGTATTTATTTTGTCACATTGCATAACTCTCACCATACTGTTGTGCAAGCACTGTACCTATGGCACAATAGATATAAGCATAATTTCATTTTTTTATAATTTGAAGTTCATAGTTCCAATTTTATACTAAGGTGTAACATACCCACTGTTTAAATTGGTTAACAAAAAACAATGTACACTTCCAGGCAATCCACATCTCAAAAGCCATTTGATCAGTGTTTGAAAGACACATGCTGAGATCTGTTGACAGTTATGTTTAAGCTCTGGCTGCGTAGCAAATAGCTTGTTCTTTTGGAACAAAGGGAAAGAGACATGGGAGAGTGACGAAGACAGTCCCAATTCAAAACCCGTAACATGTGGCAGGTCTGACTCTTATCAGTATGTTCTTTTAAGGGTTGTCAGTACTGAATATTTGCTACAATGCCAGGCCTCTCTACTATGAAATGTTATAGGCAGTTGCATTAGGAGCAAGAGAAAATGTTCATGTTGCTGTGGTAAATTAATTTATTTTATTTTTACTTACGAATAAAGCTACATATCAAATGGTAAACACATCAAGGTCAAGATCGTATAAAATACTTGTTATTAGTATTTTCATAATCATAAAGTTATCTGTGAAAATTAGCATATCAAACTGGTGTATTCCAACTTTGTGATGGTGGCAATGAGCAGTGTAAAGGTGTAAACGCGTGTAAAATATTACAACTAGATGTCGGTAAAATTAAATTTTCTTTAAAGCAGATCTAACAGCGTTGAACTTGCAAATAAACTCATATAATTTAAAAATAACTGTTTATCAGAGGCACAGATAGATTTTTCTTTTCAAGGCACTCAAACCTAACATTAGGCTCGAGAGGATGAGGTGGATATGAGAGACAGCGGTGGAGGAGGACAAAAAAATTGTCACAACATGATAACTTAAAGAGTTGATGAAAATATGTTTGCACAAATATTGAATCGTCATATAGTTTGGATGAGCTACTTGTGAAATTTAAAGTAAGTTATAAGTAACTTATAGGATGTACTATGTAGCCAAACTCTAGACACATACTTAAAACCTAATTAGAAAGAACAGTGATCACCGTCTCAGCCACTGTATTCAAGATGATGGGGCAATATGGTGGCTTCAACAAACTCTTATGTATTTCAGTGCATTCATTCTAAATTTGTGAAAACACATCAATTTCTTGGAAGACGTACTTACACATCAGTGTACTTTTATGAGTAAACATTCTTTTTTTCTATTAAATAACCTTGAAATTTTACTTACTGCACCTTTAAATCTCAAGGCAATCCAAAGAAGTTGATTATGATATAAATACTTAACCATGTACATAATCCTCAAGAAAATCAGGAGGTTTTACCTTTAATGTGATATGCCTAGAACGTAGACAGTCTATGTTGCACTTTAATCTTGCATGGTCAGGCCTTTCTAATCCAAATTTGTCCTCCAAACTATTGAAGTATTTATGTCTATAAATTGGCACAACATGCCTTATTTACTTTTATCGATTATCTCTTCCCTAAAGACGGCTGTGAGTGCTGTGAGCAGCTTTGTCTCAAGACTCTGTCAGACTTTGACCCTTTTGCCTCTCTCTAATCACTGCTGGGCAATATCAGAGCAGACTATTTTCAAAACATTTCCCTATGGAGCCTCTTAAGGAGGAGGACGGTGAAAGCAGAGGTTGTCGACTCTTTGCCCCTCTGAACTAGCTGACTGGGGCCTAGGCAAATATAATGAGACTTTATCATTCTAGAGCTTATCTTGCTGCAGAATTTTCTGTTTCTCCGTGACCATACATCAGTTGTTGGTGAGTTAGACTTGTTGCTGCCAGTGTGCAATTGGCATCCAGCAATGACGAGATGAGACGTTGCTAACATTTCATGAAAACACTGTTTTGCTGAGGAATTGGTGTATGTGCAGGATGGTCACTTCAGTATTCAGTAACCTAATAAGAGTAAAACAAGAATCTTGACATTTATTTTGACAGAACTCGATTATAGTACATAAACTCTTTTGCTTTATTGTTCAAAATTACAAGTCACCCAGGGCGTGTGGGCAGATAGAAAATGATGCACTCGGAACAGAGATTAAATGGGTTTGTGGGTGTTAAGGTTAATTACCACTACTATTCTGAGATGCTGACCCTTATCAAAAGCAATGTGGAGAGGATACAGATACAGAGGACATAAATTCACACATACAAAGTATGTGTTTGTGTGTGTGTGGAAACACTAACCCCATGGGAGTGTATAAGTAAGCAGCCTGATCAACAGTTAAAGAAAAGGCCTCTTTGTAAAGGGAGAGACCATTTTAAATGGAATCCACACAAATGGCCTGTAAGAAGATTAAACCCTGTCCAGCTGGGGGAAGACTCAATATCCTTCCCTGCAGGATCAACACATTAAAAAAAACATCTTCCCATGGGTCCCTTCACTGATTGGTCCTCACACAGCACACCCTTACTAGTGCTTTCTGTTTACCATTTCAGTCCAAATGCTACATGTTGTGCACTTAGCCTTGGTTTTCACCTTGGTGTGTAGTTTTATAGCTGTGCAGTCTAAATGAATAGGTACTGACATACATACCAGCTGAGATCAGTAGGATAAGAATCACTTATATGCATTTACAATACTGTCAACTCACCCAGTCAGAATGATACGACATAACGAAGAAAAACACATACAACAAATGTAAAATATTCTCTCAACCATTTATCCTGTGCATCCTGTGTATTTTTAATATTGGAATAAAATACAGTGTTATTTAGTGTAGTATCGATTAAGTAGCTTCATCAGCTATAACGCAAAACTTCAGCGCATCAGATCAGCTCATCCGTAGTACTTTTGTTTTTAAACTTCCCTTTTAAACTTTTATGCATGCTCAAATCCCAGTACAGTGTATGTACTTTATGCACAGCCAAAAACCTGAAGAAAAATTTGAAGGCTGAAGCATGACTCAGGTTGAAGTTAAATATGAATGCAAATGAAGCATGAGTCATTTTGGGGCAAGTGAAGACAGCTGCACTGATTAAAACTGAAACAAATTAGTTACATTGGATGGACAAGAGTTAAAATATGGCAGACAGTGTCAGATGTACAGTGTCGTGAAAAGTATTTGCCCTCTTCTTAATTTCTTTGTTTTTTGCATATTTGTCACATTTAACTGTTACGGAACATCAAACAAAATTTAATATTAAATGGTAAATGGCCTGTATTTATATAGCGCTTTACTAGTCCCTAAGGACCCCAAAGCACTTTACATATCCAGTCATCCACCCATTCACACACACATTCACACACTGGTGATGGCAGCTACATTGTAGCCACAGCCACCCTGGGGCGCACTGACAGAGGCGAGGCTGCCGGACACTGGCGCCACCGGGCCCTCTGACCACCACCAGTAGGCAACGGGTGAAGTGTCTTGCCCAAGGACACAACGACCGAGACTGACCAAGCTGGGGCTCGAACCGGCAACCTTCCGATTACAAGGCGAACTCCCAACTCTTGAGCCACGATCGCCCATAGTCAAAGATAACCTGAGTAAACACAAAATGCAGTTTTTAAATGATTTCATTCATTAAGGGGGAAAATAGCTAAACCTTCTAGGGCCTGTGTGGAAAAAGTACTTGTGCCCTAAACCTAATGACGGTTTGTGTCACCGTTGGCAGCAACAGCTGCAAATTTTCACTCAACCTTCTTTTCAGAATAGTTTTAATTTAGTCAGACTGGAGTGTTTAAGTATGATCAGCATGTTTAAAGTCACGCCAAAGCATCTCACATGAGATAATAGTCCGGACATTGACAAGGTCACTCCCAAACCTTCATTTTGGGTTAGAAGTTTTTGGAGTTAGGAGGTGGAGTTGCTGGTGTGTTTTTGGTCATTGTCCTGCTTCAAAACCCAAGTGCACTTGAGCTTCAGGGCACAAACTGATTGCTCGACATTCTCCTTCAGGATTTTCTGGTAGAGATCACAGTTCATTGGTTCCATCAATTACAACAAGTCCTCCAGGTCCTGAAGCAGCAATAGTAATAGCAGATCATCACACTGCCACCCCAGCATCACGTGTGACTGCTGGCATGGGTTTTTTGTGCTTTTTCTGGGGGATGAGGACAAGCACTTTTGTCTCATCAGTCCACAGAATATTTTCCAAAAAGACTTGGGGATGATCAAAATGGGGTTGTTGTTTTTTTTGGTTTTTTTGTTATTTGTTTTTTTTGGGGGGGTGGGGTGGTTGGGGTGCCAGACACTGATCTTAGCTGAGGCAAGGGAAGCCTGTGGTTCATTAGATACTGTTCTGGGTGCTTTTGTAATCTCCTAGGTGAATTGCCAACCACTCCTGGAAAGGTTCACCATTGTTCATAGTTTTCTCCATTTATTGGCAATGGCTCCCACCATGGATGCTGAAGTCCTAAAACCTTGGGAATGGTTTCACATCCCTTTTCAGACTGATAGATGTCAATGAATTCATGATTTAACAAGTGAGGCAATTACTTTTTCCACACAGGACCAGGCAGTTTTTCCCCCTTAATAAGTGCAATCATTATTTATATGACTAATATCCAAAAGAAACTAAGGGGGCAAATATTTTTTTCACGGCACTGTATATTAGCAGTGGGTTGGTACAGAGAGCCACACTTTTTAGTATCACTGAAGTGAGAGAAAAGATCGTTGCTCTGAGATCAAGGCCATAGTTGGTGGGGTTGTTTCACCACTGAGGAATTGTTGCAGAGTGTTGGGAATGACTGTGGGCTATGCTTTGCTGACGCAAGAACAAGAATGCCTCGATTGTGCTAAAATTGTGCTCACCTGTCCCCAGAGTCCAGTGTTAGTTGAATTCAGGTTGTGGCTGTGTTGGATTTTACATCAGCACTGGATTTAAAAGCAGCAGTGGGATTTGACAGTTAATGCACCCCAGCATGATCAAAAGATAAAATTCACATTGAAGATACATGTGTAACCATGGCTCCAGTAATGTTACTTAAAAAGTAAAACTGTCATCTGCAATGTATTTCTACATATAGTAATGTTACTTTTTCACCCATTCAGTAGAAAATGTATGTATATTCAAGCAGAGTATAGACATTCCATGCACATACCCTACGCTATTCACACACACAGTTCATAGAGGGCAGATATAAATGCATTCACCATCAGCATTATTATTACACCCTCAGTCACTCACACAAGCCACACCCTTACACACAATTATTGCCCATGCTTAACACAGAGTAAGAGCTTTTATTACATGAGTGAAAGAGTGAGTGACATCAGGCACCCAGTATTCACCCTCCTCTCTCTGGCAATCTGTTCTTACCTAATTATTTGGGGGGGTTGGGGTTGAGATCTACCTTAATTTGCAACTATGCAGTATGCAATTAATCAAGGCCCATGCTAACTGACAGCCTTAATGGACGCACTCAGCTCCTCTGTGATTGTCTGCTTGCTGCCTCTTCCTTCAGTGCATAGCTTCAGAAGTCAGACAAGCATATCCTTCAAGAGCGGCTACACATACAAGGACACTTCCCCTGAATTGAATGGTGGGGTGGAGTGCTGAATGAGTACATTCATCTTTGCTTACCCACACCCACCTCACAGTTGCACTGTGGTAATAACTGTGTTAGAAATATCAGCCTTTGATACCTTTGCAGAAAGGTTCGTACCTAACTGATGGTTAGAATCTGGTTCGAGTAAAAATAATGTACTTTTTTGCTACTTGAATGAATGTTGTATGATTATGTAAAAGGGTAAAGCAAGTAATATCAAGACAAAGGCAAGTATGTGTGCTTTTAAGGTTTTCAAATAGTCCTCCAGCACTTAAGATTTCGACTGCACTCAGATGGAGAGTGAGGATGTTGCCTGAGGTGCAATGCGATGACAGAGATGTGGCTCCATTTTCACTTGGAAAAGAACTTTTCAGAGCAAGTCTGCATTCTCCAGACGGCCTGCCTTCTATAAAGATGTGATGGAGTGTTACATAAAGCATTAGTTCATAAAGTTGAGGGCACAATTCAAGTGTATTACAACTCCAGGGAAACCTTTTTAATTCTCTATCTCTGCTTTGGGAGTGTACGGCTCATCATGACACTCAAACATGAGAGCCCCTCTAATATTTAGTCCTACACATGTGTTTTGTTTTGCTTTTTTCTTATTTTACCTTTTATATATCAGTCAAATACCTTCCTGCTCCTCATCCACTCCTCATATACCGTTCTTGAATCGGGGGATAAAAATAGCAATGTAGTAATGTATGTGGGAAAACTTATGGCAGTGTCTGACTTGAGAAATGGTCCTCCGCCACACTAGGTAACACTTGAGGCCTTCTATGTAATTTCACATCTTTAGTGGGAACACAATGTTTGGGGTTTTTACATGGTTAAGTGCGTCAGTCTGAATTTAAATCCAAACCAAGAATCACGTAAATTTTCTCTCCCACCTTTTACTTTTCTTCATCTGTAAAAAGAAAAAACAGAAAAAAAAACTCTAAAAGAAAATATAAGAAAAAGCAGTAAACAAATTGCACATCCACATTCAATTGGGATAGATTTAGAGCCATTCTTGTGAGATTGCAAGTTGCAATCAGAATTACTTCAAGGAAGAAGCATATCTTTTTATGTGCCTCAGTGCACACTGCTGTGGACCAAGATAGAACTCAGCCATAGTTAGCGTTGTTTTTTTCAATCATTGTTTCTGCTTTATGGGCCCATAGGCAACTTTAATGGCAAATTACAGAGAGTACATGAAGATGAGTTGTTATACTGACAGCAGAAACAATGTCCAAAATGAAAGACGGGGGAGACACAACATGTGATGATGCATTACAGAAAGCAGCCTCAGTATTTTTGTTGTTTTCAACAAGAATGTTATGAAAGAATTTAGACAACAAAGTACCAAAAAATCCCACAAAATGACAGGAGGTGTAAATAGGATCTGTAAACCTTAAGTTAATGTCTCTCCTTGTATTTTTTAAATTGGAAAATACATGTATACATTGAAAAAATCTGGATGTTTCTCAAAGATGGAAGTCCAGATAAGTTTTATGCATGTGACAAAACGAAACGTTATTTCTATATATAAATAATTTGAAACATGTGATTTACTCTACAAATTAGTTGAGAAAGGTTTGGTATATACGTGAGTAGACCACATTCATTATAGAATGAATTTGTGCTGCTGAAAACCCAGTCTTTGTAGAGAAAAACTCAATATTGTTCCCATATTGAGTAGACATCCATGAATAGTAATTATGTGAAATCATACGACTTCTTCTTCAGGCTATTTAAATATTCTGCTACTCTGTCATGCTGTTATTGTTTCCCTGCTTATGAATAGGATGCTTCCTGGCAATGAATACTCAGAGAGAGTTTAGCCTTAGAGTTATTGTGTACTACAGTGTTTGACCCTAAGAACAAATATAATTGCTTGCGTATGGAATTTCTTGCTGAAGGCTTTTGATGTTTACTGTAATGACTCATGCACAGGCTGCTAGAGATAGTTGCTGGAGTAATGCATTTAAGTTTTTAATATAATTGCATAAATGTCCTTCTATGCCATTTTGTCTGCTCAAGTTGCTGCAAGTACTGAACAGCACATGGAACATGCTAATCCAACTTCAGCAGCGTTGCTTGAGATACCAGTGACCACAAGTTTGCAAAAAAGTGCTACTCCCGACAATATGTGCCTCAGTCTTTTTGGTCTAACACCCAGATGGAAATGCTCCGGGCTTGGGGTGACCAAATACTAACCTTTGACTTCTCTGTACTTTACCTCTGACTGTGAATAAATGATTCTAAAGGGCCCCATCCCAGAGGATTAATGTGCTCAGCAAGGCTTCAAGCTGTTCACTGAGAACAGACAGAGTGAAAAATGTGCCACTGACTCTATACAGTACAGTGATACAGTGACAGTAAGTGTTAGAACAGCACAGTTAGGAATCCTGTTGCTTTTGTCACTCAAGAATCAGCTCTGTGGTAAGGTAAGATAAGATAAGATAAGATAACCTTTATTAGTCCCACACGTGGGAAATTTGTTTTGTCACAGCAGGAGTGGACAGTGCAAAAGTTATGAGGCAAAAATTAGAATACAATAAGAATAAATACAGTACACAACTGTACAGAATAGAATAAAATAAAATACTATATACAGTAGAATAAAATAAAATAAATATACAATAAGATAAAAATAGAATACAAATACAAATACTATATACAACTGAGTAAAAATACAACGATGACAGACAGGATTATTGCACTTAGTATTATTGCACATGTATGGATGTGTGTGCTTGATCAGTTAAAGTCTTTATTATGGAGTCTGACAGCAGTGGGGAGGAAAGACCTGCGAAATCTCTCCGTCCCACACCGTGGGTGCCGCAGTCTCCCACTGAAGGAGCTGCTCAGTGCTGTCACAGTCTGCTGCATGGGGTGGGAGATGTTGTCCATCAGGGATGACAGCTTAGCCGCCGTTCTCCTGTCACTCACCACCTCCACTGGGTCCAGAGGGCATCCTAGAACAGAGCTGGCCCTTCGGATCACCCTGTTCAGTCTCTTCCTGTCCCCAGCAGAGATGCTGCCGCCCCAGCAGACCACGCCATAAAAGATAGCAGAAGCCACAACAGAGTCATAGAAGGTCTTCAGGAGTGGGCCCTCCACTCCAAACGACCTGAGTCTCCGCAGCAGGTACAGCCTGCTCTGCCCTTTCCTGTAGAGGGCGTCTGAGTTATGAGTCCAGTCCAGTCTATTGTTCAGATGAACACCAAGGTACCTGTAGCTGTCCACAGCCTCAATGTCCATACCTTGGATGTTCAGTGGTTGCAGTGGAGAATGCTTGTGCCTGCGGAAGTCTACCACCAGTTCCTTGGTTTTACTGGCGTTGATCTGGAGGTAGTTCAGCTGGCACCAGTCCACAAAGTCTTGGGTCAGACCTCTGTACTCCTTGTCGTCCCCATCAGTAATGAGGCCGACTATTGCAGAGTCATCAGAGAACTTCTGCAGGAAGCACTGGGTGGAATTGTGGGAGAAGTCTGCAGTGTAGATGGTGAAGAGGAACGGAGCCAGAACCGTTCCCTGTGGGGCATTAGAGGGACCGTAGTTAGTGTCAAAGTGAGACTGAACATAATTTGCAGAACTGTGAAGTAATGAATCATAATTAGCAAGTTGGATAATGGCTACTCACGCAATTTACTCTGGTAAAGGTGAATTTAAAAAAACATATTCACTGGACACTTCATTAGTTACACCTTACTGGTGCTGGATTTAACCATCTTTTGCCTTCAGAACTGTCTTAATTCTTCACAGCATACATTCAGTTCTACAGAAATTTTGGTCCATACTGACATGACAACATTATGCAGTTTCTGCAGATCTACTGGCTGCACGTGATGATGTGGGCTTTGTGAAATAGCTTGAATGGGAACTTGAAGGTCCTGTGCAGTATCTCCACTGTTCCTAGAACTGTGCTCTCCTAGACAGATATCTCAGATATCATACCTGGGATCTGCTGGAGCCACCCACCCAGTTTGGGGGTCACTGCCCAAAGTACTCTGATTACAATGGGGACCACAGTTCCTTTCACCTTTCAGATTTCATCTAACTCCTCTCTAAGCCCTTGGTATTTTTCTAGCTTCTCATGTTCTTTCTTCCTTATGTTGCTATCAGTTGGTATAGCTATATCTGCCACTTCAGCCTTCTTCCTCTGATTGTCCACCACCACTATATCTAGAAGTCCAACACGATCTTAGTTTGGTCATTCTCAACCATCCGAGGGACATTAACCCATTTTTGACCTTGGGACTCCAGGCCATACTTGGCAAAGATGTTTCCGTATACTATGCCAGCCACTTGGTTATGGAAAGCAATTTTTTTTGTTCCCTACATGTTGAAAAATTACTTTACATCTTTACCAACAACAGCCCCAAATAATATTCTTTACAATTGTGTTGTGAAACAGACCACAGAAAATTAGTAGTACATTTAATTTTTAATAAAATTAATCTCTATTTCATTTGAAATAATAGGATCAAACACAACATTTTACCTCAGAAAATTTATGCTCAGCGCGTTAGGACCTATTCAGGCAAGCAGTACAAGCTGGGTAGTAGGTCACCACTAGGACACGTCCACCTGGGAACACAGACACACTCACATTTCATGGAGAAGAAGAAGAAGCTAGAAAGCACTTTCAGTAAACTCCCAGTAAACATTTACAGTTGTCCATTCATCAAATGCCAGAGAAGAGTTTATTTGTTTGCATGGTACAGTTGATAAATTTCCAAGCTAAAGAAAGGTGATCCATCCATGGGGCAAAACATTTTACACTGAGGTTGAGTCAGTGATGTATCTCTGACCACAGTTGCTTCATGGGACATCAAACTTCAGAATTGCTTCTTCACAACTGAAATGTGAATAGCTGGAAGGAAACCAACCGGATATTAAACATTAAATAATTTTAGTGTGAAATTGCCATTTTCTGTTTTCTTCTACAATTTGCCATCTATCATCTTCCCAATGTCTGCCTGTTATTGTCAGATTTGATTGCAAACAAAATGGATGCGGTTGATATGCTTTCATATTCTGATAAATTTTCCAGCAGGAAGATAAATAGTCCAGATATGTTTGTGCTTGTACAAGCATTTTGCAGGGCTAGCACATTTGTCAAGTGCTGCTGACACTGTTGTGGAGGAGTCCTCATGGATCACTTGGTATCCAGGAAGAATGTAGGCTAGAACATACGCACAGAGTCATTTTAAATAAAGACATTCTTGTATCCTTTTAAATAGAGCATTAGACCACACGGCTATGTCAAACACATTACATATATTATCAACCCCAGTCTGTGCAAGTGTTGTTTGTCATCTGATTACCACCCACAAGGGGTGCCATACAGTCAGGGGTGAATTATGGGGTGTCAGCAGAAAAGACAGGGGTCTTTTTTAAGTTTTTTTTCCCTGATAGTTTTATGTGAAATGAATATGAATTTCCTCCCCTCTCCCCTTCTGTTCTCTTCCTTTGTGCTGGTAAAGTAGATCCTTGGAGGCTGAGAGCATTGTTTAACTGTGGGGCCTAATTAAGCACAGGAGTGAAATATCAGAGTCGGATCTGAGACGAGTACAGATGGGGATGCTAACAGAATAAAGGGCTGGGTGTGTATGTGAAAGCCTCTGTCCATAGAACTGAGCATGCATTCCACTAGGCATAGCATCACAATCATCAGGCTGTGGTTCAGCGTTCCTACAGCTTGAAGTCCTAGTTTGTATTCTTGTCCACTTCTTGATCAAAAATCCCCAATGGACAGTCCTCTGCAGCCATCACTTTGGGAGTAAGGCTGGTTGGAGTTAATTAAATCTGAGCTAAGTGAAGCGGCAGAGTTGGGTAGGAGGTAATGGTTACCCATCTTCAGCTAGGACTGTAGAGCGTCCTGACCAATGAGAAAGCAGGAATGATGCACTGCCTCACAACGGCACAGCCAAATAGTTAAAGAGGACAAGAGCAACATGCCGTTAAATTGAATGGGAAAGATCTTTAAGGCAGGGTGCAGCTCTCAGGCAGTGGGCAGAGCCGATAATTTCAACGTCTGCTAATCACACAAATGCCACTGAGTGCTAACAGTACCTGAACCTGATGTTTTCATATTTTCGTATCTCAGCTGGAAATATTTAGTTGTTTTCTTGTGCCTCTAAAGTCAGTCATAAAACCCTAAATGAAACAGACTTGCTGATTTAATGAGAAAGCACAGCACTCACTAATAGGAAAAAGTCAAGGAATATTATAAACGGATGTGTGCATCATCAATGTTGTAATTTCTTCAGTATCTCTTCATAATTGTTATAATTATAATTAAAATTACTGGAGCAGGAAACTAAGCAGAAAAATTACAAGTTGTATGTATGAAACAGGAGACACCTTTCAAAAGCATCTCCTGGAGTTTAGCTTCATCGTTAATGTTTTGTATGTGAGCGAGAGTAGAAACAGCTATATTTATATCTGCTTCATACATAGGTGAACAAGGAAAACGACGTCTCAGTCAAATATATATTGAAGTCTTTTGCTTTTAATCACAATACCATGTATGCAATCCACAAGTTACATTTAATTATTGTGACAAATTAAACTGCATCAATATCATAAGTCCACTTGTATTACACTGACTGTGCGACAGCAAGAAGTTCCTTTGCATTTTTGATGTAAAGAATTAAGCTCATGTCAGTATCTACTCCCAGTTGATGTTTATTGTTTGTTTACATCATGTCAAGGATATGAAGTCTCTCTCGTCAGAGCTGATTGTACCATTCTAATAATCATGAGGTCTCGTCTTACTAGCTGAGCATTAGTTCATTTACTGACTTCACCTGAATGTGGAAAAACACCACGCACGCTTTGAATTTTCTCACTGCTACAGAGTAATGAAGAGAGCTTTTTGGGACAAGCTTTCACAAAAGAACTCCTTAACATTTTAAGGTTTTTGAGTTTCTCTTGTGTCACAGTGACATTTCCAGAGAAGGGTCGTGGGTGGAAGAGTGCATCTTTCACTGCCGAGCTAACCTTATCTGTAGGAGTGAATACTGCACAATGTTCCCTGCCACAGCTGATGGAATCACATTCAGCAGGGCCACCAAGACCAGCAAATTGAGGTTCATTTTATCACAGTTTATATTGCAATGTGTTATTATTCCCACACTATTATGGGCAAAAGGTAACAGTCGTCCACGTCTCAGATTTAGAGTTTGGCCAATCTGAGAATGACGTGGTTTGCTCAGGACTTTGCTCATGTGGTTAAACACTTTACTGCAAGGATACACTTTGGATCCAATGATAGGTTTCTTGTTTGTTCCAGTACAGAAATACAGAGAGAGATTACAGATTACAGATCGTTGTAACGGTCAAGAGGTCGATGAAAAAAAGGCAAAGAACGAGATTGTCAAAGTGGTCTTGCCTCAAGGAGCGAGAACAAGGGCTTGGAGCAGAAGATGATGATGATGGAAGGTGTGATCCAATGTCTGCTGAGAGCAAATCTACAGGTCTGAACAGCGGCCACTGTGTTGTCGGACAGGAAGCTTTTGAAAATTAGATTTCTTTCTCTTTTTTGCAGATGGAAGGAGGTGTTATATCTCATAGGGGACAGGATGTCATGGAGGAGAAATGTATTTTTTTTTCTTTCCTCCAGCTTGTGGGAAACATCCACCTGGAAGTGACAGTTAGGCATGCAGCAATGCATTGTTGAATCTGACTGTGTGAGACATGACAACTAAGCAGCAGCATTGCAAAGTGTGCGTAGAAGGGGGCTAAAGGCAGTGCAGTGAAGAATTGTTTTGCTTCAATTCATGCTGCACCCCAAGTTTTTCACATTTCTGGCTGTGTTTGTGCATACACAGGCCAATATTATGAATAAAGGAAATATTGATTTATGGCTGATTTATATCAGATGTTGCAGGTAATAGAGATGAAAATGAAGTTTCTCTTAACAGCATTTATATAATCACTAGCGAACATCTGTAAGCCTCACTTTTGGGAGCTGATAAAAGATAAATATGAATTTCATTAGCAATGGAAAAAAAAACTTTCATTTGTAGGTTTTATTCCTAATAAATGCATTACAGGGAAACTGTCCTTATGCACATATTTTTTTCATTTGTGAGTTAACTAAATTACAAATATGCATGAGACTGCTTAGACCTGTGAAAGTATTTTTCTTTTAAACTGTAAAATGTGCTGCATCTATTTTAATTTTTTTTAGGTATGCTCTGGTGGACTCATGAGAAATCAAAGTGCATTGAAGCCGAAGATTTAAAAACAAAGTAACACGGCAAATATTTACAACAGTAAATATTTTTGCTGATCGCTCTACATAAAAAATAAGTGTCTCACAGACACATCCTTTGCAAAGTAAAAGAGTAAGGGAAGACTAGACGTGAATCAAGGTCCATATTTCAAATGTTGTTTTCCATCTATATTTAAACCAAAAGATGTCACCATATGTAATATTTAATAATACACAGTTATATATCACTGATACACTAAGGTGGCCAAAACTGTTTTTTAAACAAAAAGTAACCTGAATGTTTGCGTCCATGTAAACACATCCATGGCTCAAAGGGTGACATCGCATGTCAATGGGCAGTTCAGCATCTTCTCAATTAATTGGGTTCTACCTTCTTTCTCTCTGCCTTAACCGTAATGCCTGTCTCTATGATACCCCTACGATACATATGAACAATGTCTTTTCTATCAGCCATTTAAGTACACTGGACTGGTTTCAGCCTTCCTTCTCTTCATAAATGTGTATCCCCTCTTTCTTACTCGGCCTCACATCCGTGCTGGGTCTCTACAGCATGCCTTAAATTTTCTGTATTTGCTAGTGTTGGGTATAGGCCCACATTCATCATGACAAATGTAAAGTCATGAGAATAATGAGGTAGAACAGAAATCACCTAATTTTTCAAATAGGAGTTTATTTTGCAAACCCATGTTTGACTTCCCTAACTAGATACCAACTTGCTGTTTCCGGTGTTCTTTTTAACATAACACATTTAGGTTTTAAAGAAATTAAACATCCCATAAATATCCCATCTGCCTCTGTGCTAGTCACTTTGCAGCCACACGCAGAGTAGAGTGCAGATTTAACAGGTTTGTGTACTCACATTCTAAGAAGCTCGATATTCCTGCAGGTATATCTTTTTTTTAATTTGCTGTGACATAGTAGTAGTAATGTTTTCTGCAACAGTGATACAGACAGATGGGTTTTGCTTATAAAATAATAAATGACTAACCTATTGTCTATGTGATTCCTAGTGATAGGTTGACTTTTACAAAAGCAGGATTTTTTTCTTCTTGAGTTCGACTATATCAAATTGTGGCTTACATACATTAGGGCTTCTTTCTAGATTTTTTAATATCTGTACATTTTGTTGTACTTGTAATGTATATAGCATCTATTTACATATAATAGATTTTTTAAGATATAATCTAGGGAATATTTGTGAAAATGGACCATATATAAAAGATCTCAATACTAGATCACAAAGCATGTAAGTGCTTGCTTTAACCAGTGATTACTGTAAATATTTATCTGAAGTCTAATTAGTCATCACCCCTGGTAGGCACTTTGTCCACGATTAAACAGGCATGTGGGATTATACTGTAGGTGGAAAATTTTGTTTATCTAAGGTACCGTGAGAAATGCAGAGCGTTGGATGTTGCATAGATTGTCAGTCAGCATCAGTTATTTTAGCAGTTGTTTATATTCAAGTGACAAAGCCTCTTGTGGCTAAAAGATTTGTGACTCTTGGTTATGAGGAACAAAGGATGAAATGCATTTTTAGACATCCACAGTGTCTCCAGAGGAATCAGGTTGGGAAAGCAAACAAATCATCAGATTTTGATTAATGCTCGTGTCTTCCTTGCTTACTTTTTAGATGGTTGTACTCTAGGAACAGGCATTTCAGTCCTGAGTTTCTCCTGTCCAAATGTCAGTGTGCTACTCTCATCAGTGTATTAGTACTTTGAGCAACTGTATTTATTGCATACAATACATATGTTATATAAGATCAGGTTAATATACAGAGATTGTGAAGTGCAATGCTTCATGCTGCATGTCAATTGGCCTGTGAGCAGCACTTATATTTAGACTAGACTGCACATTTAAAAAGAAATATTAGATGATAACAAATAATGTGTGTGTGTGTGTGTGTGTGTGTGTGTGTGTGTGTGTGTGTGTGTGTGTGTGTGTGTGTGTGTGTGTGTGTGTGTAGGTGTGTATTTTAAAGCACTGATCAAATGAAAACAGTTTGTTTCTATGGATGACTTCCTTCTGGCTCTTCCAGAATCATTTCCACTTTAGTATAATATGTAATTTTGTTGCATAAAATTGTAATATACAGCTTTTATTTAACACTACTGTGTGAAGATGCTTTCTTAGTCTGGTCAGTGAGCTTGTGTTCCACTGGAATCCTAGATACACACCACCACCATGCCCTAACCAAACCTCTACAGCTTCTTGATATCTTCAGAACACAGTTTCTCATGCTTGCCACGGAGCCTTGTCTTTAGAAAATGTCATTAAATATTTATTTTGTGGCTGTTGACTGTGTCCTGCGTAATTTGGGGGCAAGACCTTGTCACAATTTACAAGAAGGTCTCGATTAGGAATAATTGTTCTGCTCCGGTGATATGACTGGAACCTTCACTATTTTCCTCTCCGCACCTGTTCATTTCATAGTTTACTATCCATGAATATTTTTAAAAAATACCAATATCCCTCTGGGTATTTTTAAGGCTGATTTACTCAGTGTGTGTGTGTGTGTGTGTGATTTCAAAAGGCTATAATTATGGGTTTGCTAAAATAGCAACCTTGCAGTAAATTTAAAAAATCGACTAGAGGGCAGTACAACAACCTGCTCTAATTAAATCTGTTGCCAACTGCCAGTAAAACAGAAGAAGACGAAGAAGAAATTACATATTAATCATGCTGTGAGTGAGACAACGCAGCAATAATTGAAAAGAAAAAGTAGTCAATCTGACCTGGGTCCTGGAGAAAATTCTGACCCAGATGAAGGCCCTAGCATGAGCAGTGGTCAGAAGAAAGCTATACTGGGGACAGACCCAACCAATTCCGCTATGCCTGATGTGGGGGGAAAATTATCAATATGCTTCTTGTGACATTTTTGTTTGGTGGTGTACCGTATGATTTTTCTAATGTGAAATATGTGCCGTGGCTCCAAAAGGTTGGGAAACATTGCCATGATCAAACTCGTCCAATACGTTTGCAGGCATGTCTGGAGTCCCTGCAGCCACTGGTGTTGTTATGCAACCTACTGTTATCCAACCATGTGACACTCACAATTCCCCTCTTTCAAACAGTATGTTTTTTGATCGTTACCAGTGAATGCCTGCAGAATTAATGGACTTCATACCTTTTTTTCAAAAATGAAAAACAAAGATAAACAAATATTTATTTAATCTAAAGGACATAAACATGAAGTGCGTAATTCACTATCAAGTCATGTAGGTAATAAAGGGAAGCGTTAGCAAATGTGAGATACGTGTTGGCAACAGTGTTGGGTAAGTTACTTTAAAATAGTAACTTAGTTACATTACTAGTTACTTCTCTCAAAAGTAACTCAGTTACTTGAAGTTACTCGTTACTTTCAAAGTAACTAGTTACTAGGGAAAGTAACTTTGGTTTTACTCGGAATTCTCTTGCTAATGTGTTGCTTCCATAACTTTGCCAGTCTTCTAGCTTGCTTACTTGCCACAACTGCACTGTGCCACCTACCAATAGAAAGGAAAAGATAATGTACATATTTCCACGAGAGAAATCCCACGCCTGGACCGTCATTGACTGCCGCCATGATTCTAGCCTATGTCACAGAGTCATGTGCGCCTTTTACATCCAACACAAAAACTGCAGTCGTGGTGCTTTGATTGTACTCAGAACTCAGAAATTCTGCCTTCGGAATAGGAAGATGTAGGTAACACCAGACTGAAGATGAGCTGCATACAGGGCTGGACTGGGAAAGAAAATTGGCCCGGGCATTTTGACTAGAGACCGGCCCACCATTATTGGAAAAATCATAAAGCCTTTGAATGAAAATAAACACTGTTGTGACAGTGATGTACACTGTTCTGATGGTATATATGCATCAATCTATCAATCGTTTGTTGTAAGATTCAGATAATTATTTTTTAAAAGCGAGACATTTTAAATGAGAATAAGAAAGAAAAGTATTTCTTTGTGCCCCCCTTTCCCTGTTAATGCCCTACCTGCCCCCCTGGCAACACTTTGCTAGATCCGCCCCTGCACAGTTACCAGCTGTCAGCTACTTAGAAAACGATCCTGGTGTTATTTGTCTCTCAGAAACAGTTCACAACTTCCCTTCAACTCATTCATGTCACCTAAAAGGTAAACCTGTTTCTCCATCACCTGTTCAGCTCTGATGATCCAGTAAGGACATCTCCTGGTTTCATCTTCATGTTTCCCTCTCACCACATATACAAACCATATCATGACCAGCAGCTTTACAGCTGTGGCTCCAGCAAACATCAGCTGATACTAGAAATTAATATTAAATAAATTCTAACAACAGCTGATCAAGCTTAAACGTGCTGCTGTTGTTTAGCGCAACATCCGCTGGTTTCCTCTTTCTGGCGCAAAGTGAGCGATAAACAAACAAGAGAGCCGATCAGCTGATCATTGATCAGTTTTCATGACTGAAGAAACAGGAGAGGGAGGGGGGAGAATGAGAGAAGAAGAGGCAGCTGTGCAGCGTAAACACAGAGTAACTCCAGCTTTGTGCCTTTTCCATTGTAGCTGAATTACGGGACAAACTGTTCCTTTTCACCTCAATAAGAAACGCGTAATATTTTCTCTGAATACCAGACGGGACGGCTGGCAACTCTAATAACTTATGAACAAAATAAAGTTCAACATCATTAACTTCATAGCACCACCCAGCTGTATAGAAACTCCGTCATGCTAGCTAGCACGCAGTACGGAAAAAGTCAGAATAACGAAAATAAACTCCACCTAAACTTGGTTTATATCTGACCCAGAGAGACAGCAGGTCATAACATCTTACCTGAAGTTCAGTTCACACTTGGACCGGCGGCCGCCTCGGGTCTCTTTTCCTTCTGCGTCCCTTTTCCTTCATCCACCTGCTGGCCTCCACCACTTGCTAATGTTACTGAATCTGTGGAAGCTCCGCGATAGCCACCACACGAAGTAACGAGTAACGAGCCTATCTAAATCCCAGTAACGACTAACGCGTTCCTGATTTTGGCATAATAACTAGTTACCGTGCTCGCTACAACAATAATAACGTAGTTACTGTAACGCGTTACTTAATAACGCGTTAGTCCCAACACTGGTTGGGAAGTGCAAACCAAACCTGAACAATAACACAAACAAATGGAACCAGGAAACAGGAGATTGCATAGGCAGTTGGAGCAGCACCAGTCAATAAGAATGCAGATTTAAATAGCTGTTCAGAGTAATGTGTTCACGTTTCCACCATTCTCCCTCAGCTCTAACCAGGAACTTGCAAACCAGAACAGAAACAGCACCAAAGGAAAAAGTGCAGCTGTGATAAAGGCAGCATTCTGCATTCATCATCTTTGGAAATTTCTAAACACTTTTGATGAGCTTTAAATAGCTCAGCATGCTTCAATAACTAAGTCAATCTTTCATTAGTGTAGCTGAACTCAAAAATGAGAGACTGCATTTTTCAGCAACTGCACAGTGAGGGAAAATCTATTTGGTCAGATCATGCTGATGATTTCTGTAGCATTTCATCTAAATGGGAGAATAGTTACATTACAGCAGATTGCTAATGAGTACAGTCTGTGTTTAATGACGAAACATAGATCAATGAAATTGCCCTAATTGCATTATGCAAACTCTGTGCGGAATTGAAATACGGAAAATACCATCCAAGGTGAAGCTCATAATTAACGACGAAGTAAAATCCTCACAATATATTGTGCTTTCTTCAGGTAGAAACAGTCTCAGCTGGGAAAGCAGAGCTAAAATGTCACTAGATGTCAAAGAAAAGGCCAAGAGCCTGTAAGTTCAGACGCTTTCAGGTCTTTTCTCTCCATTCTTCTCTTCATTTTGTGCACAGGCACCGACATTGTGGTTTGATTAAGAGCTCCCCAGGGTTTGGCAGAGGGAAGAGAATGTGTTTACTACAACAGTTTTATGCCATATACAATGTTCAGTTTGTGGTCCTGATTGAGCCCAGTAGGCCTATCGAGATTGCAGCCTCTGCTCTCTCTAATCCTCTGGGGGTTAATTAACCAGAATAGGTAACTAGCTAGCAGCTTCTGATTGCATTAGCAGGCAAACAGACCTATTGAATCTTCTTTGTTTGCTTCTAGTAGGTAGTGTTTTCAAAGTTTATTTGATTTTCCTTATTTGAAACTGCAATTTGAATGCAGACTGAATAACTGATGCAGATTTTTTCACTTTTATCAATTTCCACCAAGTCAGTTGTGGCGCTGTTTTTTCAGCTCTGATACACTTGAGGGATCTTTTTTTTTTGCTCAAGAGAGGAAAACACACAAGAAGAAACCAAGAATCCTGTTTTCTAAAGGACTGTTTGTGGCATATTGATATCAGTTGCTACTCAATGAATTACTGTGGTAAGACATCTTTACTTCATATTTGTGTTTAAAACATAAGTTGTTAAGCAAAAGTCTCCAATCTGTAAAGACTATTGGAGTAAATTTAGATAATGTATTACTTATAATACACATAGTTCATGCTTGTAATCATACAAGCATCTAAATGGGCGCTTTGAATGGATTAATATTTGAATATAATCTCTGAAAAAGAGGTGTGAGGGATCAGAGAAAGTCATGCAGTGTCTTCATTCTTTTCAGTGTAATCCTCTTTTTTTCTGTTGCTGTTTTTTAGAGTGTGCGTGTTCACTTTCGATGACATGATAAAAACATTCTGCAGCCTAATTTAAATGCCTAGGGTCAAATAATACTTTTTGGATTGCTCCCTTGGTTGCCTGAAATACTACGATACTGTGAGATTGTCCCCCTCAGACAAATGCTTATTTTTGACTCGCACACAGATGGGTGTAAATCCCTGTCATCTTGTTAAATCTGTGCCAGTGACACCAAACTTTACAGAAACATCCTGATGGCAAGTGCCCTTTGTGAAAAATAAGCTTTGTGCCCGTGTCGCCTTACTAAGCTTCCTCCGTCTTACAACATAACCTTTGCGTATACTACCCATCTTATCATCCTATTACTTGTTCATGTGGAGTAAATGAAGAATAGCAGGGAAGAATTGTACAGTGAGCGATGAATTCATCTTTTCTACATAATACATGCCTTTTTGCCATAGTCTTTGTCTTCATGAGCCAGATACCTGTTAACATGTGTGACAAGACGAAACACTAAGAAGTCTACTACTACTTTTAGTTGCGGTTAGCATTTTTTTTTTTTACACGTTGTACAAAAGATCCTAAGAGCCTTAAAATGTGCATTTTCTGCATGCTGGTGTAGGCTTAATCTTTCCACTGTCTCCAGCAGTGAGGTGTTATGAGCATACAATGCTAGTCTGAAAGGTTTCACCAAAATGCTGAGGCTTAAGGAAAAGAAGAGCATGATTCATCTTGTTTGTAAGCCAAGCCTCTATTAAGGGCAGAGTAAGAAAAAGGCCTTTGCTATAGCTCTTCCACCCAGATGCTCTGTAATTGCTTTCGGCTGCGCCTTGAGAATTTGATGAGTCAATTCAAGACTTTTGTTTGAGTGACTGAGCAAAAACTGAGCTCTCGCGGTGAAAGTGAATTATCACAGCATCATTGTGGAAACACATAACTGAAGGCCACAGGGTGTGAGCAAGCTAAAAAGCATTAGACATCAGGGCTCCTTAATTCTGAATACATAATTGCTTTCATATGCATTAATGAAGAAAAAAAAGACACCTGCAGCCTGCTGATATTGTAATTCATTGCTTTTGAGCTTTTAAAAAATGATACACACTCAGCTCACATTCACAATAGTTCTTCAAGTTTTGCATTTTTAGCAACAGGGTGTCATTACTGAGTTTATCTTTTCCCAGGTTAATGTTAGCAGAGTTCACACGCAGTTTCAGTAAGGATCATCCTAACACTGAGGTGTGGTCTGATGTGTTGTTTGTGTACAGCTTGGAATAGTGTTTGTAAAGCTCTTGACAAACAAAGCACACGCGTAATTAAAAATATCTTTATGTTGGATTTATACTTATGACCTCTTAGCCTCAAGTCTAGTCACATTTCTATTCCCGTGCTAAGAAGATGGATGACACGTTGAATGAATCTCCTTAAAGCTGATTTCTTATTAAAATAGAATAACCCCAGTTCCACAAGGCCAAATAACCAGTTTTTTCACGATGTCCCACTTTCTGGCTTTCAGGAGTTATGACCCTTCTGATTCGGTGGTAAAGATAGTTTAAATTAGCAAGGATGAGACAGTCTTTGTATGTGTCACAATTTTCCCGTGGTGGCCTACAGAGAAGGGCCGCCACACAAGTCTCTTAAATTATATATGCGTAAAATTATCATTAAAATCAAACTATCCCTGCACAAAATCTACCACAAAGCCAAGTCATGCTCACTCATAAACAGTGAAGTCCCTCTATGTGTCACCCTCTTTACACGTACAGATGGTTGTATCTTGCACTTATGACTCACTGATCACTCAGGCTCTGTGCCTTGTTGTGTTGTTTTCACTTGCACCTCTCTAATTATAACTAATTTCCATAATACCCCCACCACTCGTTGTCCTCCACTGCACTTTGCACCCCTGTACATAGTTCAACGTGGAGTGTCTAACTTTGAAACATGTTAACAATTAATAAAAATAGAATTCTGTATAACAAGACACAGACAGTCCTCTTATTAGAGCTCAACAAAATGTACCGAGTTTGTCAAAAGGAAAGGTTGTAGCGTCCTCACAAGACCCTAAAACCTATGCTCTTTGTCATACATGAGATGTGTCAGATTGCTTAGTTGTTTTTACAGTCTAGCCACATTTAAGAGGATGACTTGTGTTTTTATTAACTTGCTGTCATACCAGAAATGTGTTTATATAAGTTTTTTTTTTTATAAAATTTGTCAATTTCCCTGAAAATAATTTGCAAAAATATATCAAGTATACAGGTATGTTGTTTAGAAAACTGTGTCACGTATAGGAATAATCATTTTTAAACCAGATTCCAGAATAAAAGCAATCATTTTGGTTTATTTAATAAGAACCGGGGACATGTTTACACACTTTTTAAGGATGCTGGCCATGTGGTGCACATGGACACTCAGTAATTAATTGCTGGAAATGATACCTATTCAGACCATCTGGACCATAATTAGGCCACAGTAGTGCCCTCTGGCTTAGTGTCGTCATGCCCCCCCCCCCCTACAGACTAGAACCAATAACCTTTTTCCCCTGAACTTTTTCATCTTGATGACACTGCTGTCTTTGGAAGAAACCCCATGGGGCACCTTCCAATAAGTACAGGATTCTATGCTCTTTTTAGCAAAGATCACTGTGGACATGCACATTGAAACCAAAATGAGATCAATACTGAAACTGAGAAGTATAATGTATGGTAGAGTAAGAAACTAACAAACTAGGATGTATTTATAGCTAATGAGCAAAAGTGTGTTTTCTCAAACCACCATCGGTTTGGCTTTTTGAAATGCAGGGGTCCTACAACTGGAGCTGCAATGGTGAACAAGTCATTTCTTAAGTTTCATCAGATGCTTCTAAGTATAAATAAGAATTAACAAACTAATTATTTTATATTTAAAAGATTTTGAAAAACTAAAATTGACCTCACAGTTGGCTACAACAACAAAAAAGAAACATTTTATCATATAAATTTTAAGTATAAAGTAGAACAAAGACAGCTTATCATCCACAGTTGCTTGTGCTTCTCTCTTCTACCCCACACACCAGTCTGCCTTGTTGCTGATTTAGACTTCTGTGGTGAGTCTTCATAACTTAAATTTATGTCTGTTCATGGTGCATTCGATGTTATCTTGTTGTGGTGTAATGATGTTATATATGCTTTATATAGTCAGCTTTTCAGATGCAAACATATTTGTCCCTCAGGTTTTTGCACTTTGTACATTTTTTCAAGTCCATTCCTTCTATTTGTTGACATCTATTAGTCTTTATATTGAGGCTGTTGATCATTATTCTTTATACTGATTGTCATTCTCTTAATGATTTATTAAAAACAGCCAGAAATACATAGCACGAATCTACTGCATAGAACAGTTCAATCAAAATAATTATAGGCTGAATCAAGATGACATTTAGCTGCATTTTTAGGAAAGGAACACTGGGCTACAGCATAGGTTCCATTGTAGAGTTTCAGTGGGGTTTATGGTTACTATGGTGTATATTTAACACCGAAATACCCCTTGTCAGTCTGCAACCCTCCTCCCCTTCCAGTGTGCCTGATCTGCTATGGATTTCTCTTTATTTGCTTGGATTCGTACTCCACACTCTGGTCTCTATGCTCATTTCTGCTATGGTTCTCTCACTTTTCTGTACAGCCAGCAACCCACCACGTTCTCTGTGGCCACTCACACATCCTGCCCCAATCTGACCCACTCTGCCCGAGCTCAATATCTCCATGACCCGTTGAGCCCTACAGTAATTATTCATCTTTAATCAAAATACGGTCTCCTTTCTATCTATCTGTCACATATCTTTAGCTCTTGCTGATGTATTATAGCCTTCATTCTTCATTCCTGCTTGCTTAATCTGTTCTCTGGTCAGGTTTTATCTTCTTGTAAATGCAAACATGGCCAAAGTGTTCAGAGAAACTTGTGAACTCGTAGAAAAGAAGTGTGTCTGTGTCTCTGTTACAGTGCAATTAGTTTAATCCTTGCGAGTAAACAGGTGTGAAAATATTTCAAAGTTGTTTGCAGTTGGATCAGTAATATTGTCAGCATGCACTAGCAGATGGACTGGGAGATGTAGCAAGAGATGTAGCAGGAGTTGGCCAGACTGGCTAGAAAGTGTAGCTGCCTTATGAAAAAGGCAGTGCAGCAGATAATCTCAGAACTCATGATCCATATCTTACCTCAGAAGCAGTTTACCTGCAGTGGTACAAGCTTCATTTTTTCAGTACATCACATTGGTTGGCATCACTAATTTTAAGACATGTCTTAACCAGAAACACATGAAATACTAAATGTGTATTAAAATGTTGATAAAATATAGTTTAAGGTGGTACATGGGCATAATTTGCTTACTTAAAGACTGCCTCAGCGGTGGTAGTGCTGAGAGTAATATAATAAGATTTTTGTGGGTGAGTCCATAGAGCAACTGATTAATCCAAAGATTAATTTAATCTGTTTTCATAATAAAACATTATTAGCCATCTCCTCCTTTGAGCATTGCCTTCCAGCCTTCTTAAAAGATTATAAACTTCCCCATCAATTACCTTCAAGCAGTCAAGAAAGTCATTAATTTAAGTAGACATCCTTAGTGTTCAGGATGGAAGAAATCAACCAAGTGCCATAAGAAATGACCATGTTAATGATTTCTTTGCAAAAGGGTCTGTCTGCAGTAGAGTCAGTTACAGCTTATCTTCAGCAAACAGGGCCCTGAAGAAACCCACCCTAGGTCTCTAGGTAAGTAGCAACAAACTTTTAATGCAGGAAAGTGGTTGTGAGCAATAAAGAGTCCTCAATAAGTCTACTATGAAAATACAGAACTGTTTTGGTGAGTGTCTCCAAATCTTGGCAAAATTGTCCCCCAAATGAACATAACTCCTCTGCTTGTTTATCATTTTCTAAATGATAAACTATGGGCTTATCAAATACCAGAAAATTATGCATAATTGTTTATAAAAACGTGTTATCAGCACTGGTAATTATCTTTTAAACTTAATATCTTGAGCAAACTTGTAAATAGATGCATGTAAAATGTGAGCTAGTGACATCACCTTTAGATTGAGCTGGACTAAACAACACTTGATCCCAAAAAAACAGTCATTAAATGTCATATGTGTTTGTGCCAGAAAACATTCTTATTTTTCCTTAGTTGTCACAGTGTATATTAAAGAAAGTTGGTAGTCTTTCCATATTTATAATCTTTTGTTCAATCCATGATAAAATATAACTCTCCAACTTCCATGTAGTTATATATTCAGTTTTTAAGCCGGGGTGTCGTGAGTCAGTGGGCCAGTCAGATCATAATTCAGAAATGGCCATACTTGTCCCTGAAATGCAATAAAAATGTTTTTACAATGATGCTGATATTTGATACCATTTTAGAGCTGATTCACAGAGCTCTTGTAAACAGCTTAATATCAGATCATCTGCTGGATTTGCACATATTGCACATGTTGCAGATATGCAGATATACAATCAAAGATTTTTTTTTCATTCATGAAGAATTTCAAAGTAGCCTGATAGCATAACATTTAGAGCTGCTGAATCAAATTTCCCATACAGGAAAGACAAGCTCACTTTTCATGTCTCTACCTTGAAACAGTGAAGTGCCCAAATAATATTGAAAAAGGTTTTATTTATTTAATTATATATTATTATTGTTATTAAAATAGTTGACCAGTCTAAACTGGAATTTTACTTCTAAACCAGGGTATACTTTCATATATATATTTTTCATGTATTTCATATAGAATCTGTCAAGGCTCTGTGTGCGGGCAGGCAGAGATGAGGATCCAAATGCAGGACTCGGAAAATGGAATGTAACTCAAAAAACCTCAGCTTTATTGCTGGCAGGAAAACAAACATAAAGTGAGGACTGAACACTGAGACCAAGAACACACAGGCAAAAACTGATGGTACGACGCGACACTGAGCATGGGAAAACACAGGGCTTATATACACAGGGTAGTAACGGGGGAATTGGCAACAGGAGGGAGACACAGCTGGGAGAGATCAGGGCTAACGAGACGGGGGAGCTAAGCTGCACACACTAACATAAGACAAAGACTTTCACAATAAAACAGGAAACATGAATTACTAAACAAGCATGCAGACTTTACACTGAGAGACAAACAGAATAACACATGGAATCTGAACTAAACTAAACGTGAGATATAACTGAGAACAAATCCTTAAGCATGGATAAACAGAAACAAGAAACTAATAATAATCCTCATCATCACTACGAGAAGAAAACAATCCATGAAGCAGAAATAAACCAAAACATAATAAACTCAAAATACTGGGTCCAACGGACCCAGAACCGTGACAGAAACAACTACAAAAATAATCCTATTTCAGAATTCACATGGCCATGTGACTCTTCTGATCCAGTTTTTCCTGCTTTTATGTGAAATATTAGATTTCTGCAGGGATAACATATATATGTTGACCCTGCAGAAATACACACACACACACACATATATAATTTCTCAGTTATAGACGTTCCGTTACAGGCAAAGAGGCGTAATAGTTCTTGTAGATGTACTAGATTCAGGGCTTTGCTTGAAACGTGGTCTATTTGGCCTTGTGTTTGATGCAAGTAATTTTTGATTCCAACTATTATTAAAGTCAGGCGTGTGGATTTTAACCAACAGAGTAAAGTATATATCTTCCTCTGGGAAACTTTTCCATTATTGGTTAGCAGTTGGGTCTGTTTCAGAAATGAGACTGCAGCCTTTTACAAGCTGAAGTTACCTTGAACATATTGCCTTGGCAGACCTACTGTTAAAATACTGGATTCCCACATCCCCCCTTTTTGAGTACTTAAACTAATCACCCTGGGCTATTGTTAGTTAAACTGCTGCCGTGTAGAGAGCTACAGTCCCTGGATGTATCCAGATGCTTTCTCACTGCTCTGTGTTCACTGTGAAAGCAACTTCAAGGAAACATGAAACAGAATAAAGTGAAGTAAAGTGAGAGCTACTTTTGCATTGCTTTTTTGATGGATTGCCTGCAAATATGACAGAACTGTAACAGTAACTGAGTGAGTGCTTAAGGTACTTTGACTTCAAAAGTCCTGCTTTTTTGAACAGTGTACTAAAAATTTCACTTACTAGTTTTCCAAAAATGGTTGGATATAATATCTTAGTGCAGCCAACTCTAACCCTTTTAATGCTCATGTTACAGATTAAATGTTTTCTTTTCATTCAGAAAAATCTATTGTTAAACAATAATAGTAAGAAAAAGTTGTCTTCTTTGACATGAAATCCCTTGAGGGACTGGGTGTAATTTAGTGATTAGCACTGAGGGTGTTTCCCTCCAATATTTACCAAACAGTCAAGGACCCCATTAGAGAAGGAAATGTATTTGTATTGTCCATTGCAATGACAATCAGCTGAAGAAGGCCATTTGTTTAAAACCAATTGTTGGAGTCAAATTGTTAAATGTTGTGATTGTGTTACTTAAATTTGTAAGTCTTAGTTTAAACTGTATGATCAAAGACATTCTTTTGTTTCTGACTCCCTCCCCAGCCTGTTGAATGGTGGGGGAGGCTGTAGTGTTTTATTATAGGCACATCCTATGTGAAGGTTCTGTTTTCTTGTTTAGTAAACTTCCTGCCTTTATGACCCTTTCGGTGAGCAGGAGAGTCACACAAACACACCCCTAAACACACACACTCACACAGAGTGTTTTAACCTTTTGTGACCATAGGGTTTGTTTTTTTTACAATGGGTGTTTGTGTAAACTGTGTGTCACAGAATAAAAGGCTGCAGGAGAAGATGGTTCTTCGAAGTGGTCTGGGACCGAGGGCAGAAGGGCTGCTCTGAGATCCTTCCCGCGCTAACATGTGAAAAACCGGTTGAGCTGTTCGTCTTGCTTCGTTAACGGGAATACGTCTCTAAATCAGCCGGGCCTGTGAAGCGCAGACCCAACACCAATAAAAGGATAGATAAACATGAGAAACAAAATTCATTTATTACATCTTAGTATTATTTTTATTTGTTTATGCCTTTTTTTTTACACTACTAGACTCTAGTGAAGTTCCCTAATTTGAATTCTTCAAAGTTTTTTTATTTCTTTTTTTTTTATACTTTTCCAGTAATGATATTCCATTGTTTGCACTGGAGGCAATGTGCAACTGAAAAAGCAATTTAATTAAACTTGAACATGTTTATTTCGATTAAATTCTGGCTACATTCTTTTGTACTGTTTTCACGAGTCAACATTGTTTAAGTGACATTACCTGAACACCCGCCGGCAATGCAAACACAATCCTACTTTTGCATGTTGCATTGACTGAATGAAGCCTGTGGCTATTGCCTTTGACAAGACGTTCTGACAGATTCATGCTGAAATTCAATGATCTCCATTTTTTGTGTGTTTTCTTTTCGTTTTATTCCCACCACTTGCTTTCTCGAATTGTTCCAAATGAGAGTTTGGTGAAAGCATCAGCGAGAGAACCTGGGATTTTCCTTATGAATTATTCAAAGGCACAGAGTTTGAAAAGTATCATGGTAGGATAATTATTCATAGAACTAAGCACTGACAGGGGACACATTTTCTTGTTGAAGGTGGTGAGAGCAAAACATATACTCATGGCAACATCACAGCTGTGTCAGTCATCATTGTATAGAGCATGATTTTTTTTTTTCCTTTTCTTAGCTTACTTACTAATAAAGATTGCCACTTCTGGCTGTGCAATAGATCTCGCTGTAAACTATCAACAAGGGGATGTCCTAAAGAAGATCCTGCACAGGACAGGCGCTCCAAGGATCAGTATAGCAGGCTGCAGACCTTAAAGGCAGTGGAGAGAAAAAAAGCAGAAGCAGGTGTGAAGAGCTTGAATACAAACCAGGCTAAAGATGGCTCCCCATAAACCACCACTGCCCAGTATCTGCATCACCAGTGCCAGATCGCTCAGCAACAAAGAGTACATCACAGCAAAACACAGAGGTTTTATCTGCCGCAGGAGTCATTGTTCTGGCTGTGTACATTTTACCAAGCACCAATACCAAGACTGAATAAAGAAGCCAGCTAGTTTTTTTTTATCAGCAACCTACAATCTCTTCATCCTGATAGGATCTTTATTATAGCAAGAGGCTTTAATAAAGCCAATCTGAAAATGGTTGTTCCTAATTTCTGTCCCACCAGAGGGCGGACCATGTTTCCAGCAAGCTCAGAGACGGATACAGAGCCCCCACCTCCACATATATATTCTACTCTAATTATAGTTTTTTTCCTGATTACATAAGGAGAGATATTGTTTCAGATGCCTCCTATGAAATGTTTGTTTCCAGACCTCAGTTGTATAGAACATACACAATAATTTAATGATTTAAAACAATTTTATTCTCATTTAGTTGGTTGTCATATTTGTATTATTTTCTTTCTTTCTTGACATTCCTGTAAGGATTACTGCAAAGAAAAACGCTTTACTCGGTAGAACATCTGATAATTATGTACATCTTTGGCAATGTTGCAACTGCCTCCTAACTGGATTTTTGAGGTTGGTACAGTACTGATATTTTTGGCAATATTGACGTATCTGTTACATCAATAGAAAGAAATGTATCCAATACTTACATGTTTGTCCTTTTCCCGATTGGTACTTATAGCCTATAGGTGTGAATGTTAGAGTCGATAGTTTTCTGTTTCTCTGTTAGCTCTGTGACAAACATGTCCTGGGCATATCCCACCTTTAATTCTCTGACAGCAGGGATAGGCTCCAGTCCTGAAAGGATCCTGAAAATGGATAGGAACAAACTGATGGATAGTGTAATTATTAATTCTAATGAGTGTGAGCAAATGAGTAACATTATACAGCGTGTGTGCATCATCATTTAACACACCCTGAATTAGAAGGTAAAAAGCATCACGGGCCATAAATGCAATATTGATGATGATATTTTGGACAAGAATCAACTGGAGTGTAATTTTGGACTTCTTTGCCTGCCATTCCTTTTATTCTCTTTTACGGCTTTTTCATCAGCTGAATCCAATGGACTGATCAATAACTAGTAAAGTTTTGTGTTTCCTGCATGGACAACAGAAAACCATATTGGATGAGTGATAACAAGCAAGCTATAGAAACAGCCAAATCACTTAAATTGTGGCTTTGATTTGTCCTCCGAGGGGTCCATTACTTCTTTGTAAAAACCCCTGCTCAGGGTTCAGCTGTTCAGTCAGATTAGCACTGTTGTCTGGATTCCCCTGGGTAGTAATCATGCAGTGCGGTATTGAGGCAAAGCTTTGTGTTGTGTTGGTTATTCTTCAGTTTTTACTCGTATTAGTGACAGTGTTGCACACTCTTCTACATGCAGTGACAATGACAATGTGATACTTCATCTTATATATATTACTCATATCTGCACTTACCTTCTATCTCTTCTATCCCACCTGAACAATATTATATTCCAACACATTTAGTGTGTTGGAATATAATATTGTTCCTTTAGTGTGTTGGAATGTGTGATTTTTGCCTCAATAGCCTACATGTTGTAGTAAATAAAACGTATTTACTATGAGATCCTCAGTTTAGATGAAGGGAAAAAAAGAATATCCTGGAGGAAGTAAAACTTCTCTCAGGACTGATTTCCAAGCCACAACAATAATGAAATTTACATTTGGGAGAACTGGAGAGGAAATATACAAGATGTTTATAGAAAGTACACAAAAATTGATGTAGTGAATAAAAATAAACATCCATGAAATGTAATTGAAGTTATCCACACATTTCTTGTTTTGTTTCTTTGTTAGTGTGCTGTTTATTTCAGAACCTTCTTGGGTTTAGTGGTAAAACACAAAAGGCCCTTTCAAGTCAATCAATATGCCTTTACAGCCCTGTTTAAAACACCGGTGTAAAGCTAAACAGTTAAATGCATCTGTATTTCCCCTCCCACTGTATACCTCACACTAGACTGTAAAGACTATAAAGAGAAAAGGCTACAAGCAAATATCAAGGACAGAAGAAGGCTTTCTAGTCTTTCTCAAGGTGTTACAAGCAGCACTACTGAAAGGATTTTAATGGCATTGAGCAGCAAGGTCAGAGGCCAGATCTCTTGATTGGACAAGGAGACAAAAAACCAAAGAGGAAGGATGGAGAGATTGGGAGACAAGAGAAAACACAGTAAGAAATGAGAAGAGAAAACAGTGGCATAAGAGAATACGGTTTAAAACAATCAAGCTGTATATTAAATTTGATTTTTTAAAGGGGGGGGTAGAAAGATGTCTTGCAGCTATTTAGATAAGATTTCCTGCTAAGTATACTGAAAGACTGTTGGGACATCACAGAGATGCATGTGTATGCTGGAGCTGCATGTGTTCCTTTTAGCTAACATCATGAATAATTTCTCTCTTTTACAATATATATATATATGAAAAAAAAAAGCATGTTCAATGGCCTCTTGTGGATGTGCTGAATGGTACATTACACACAAATGACAACAGTAGCCGCTTGTGATAAATTTACAAAGCTTGGCCACATGTAATAATATCAAGCTGTTAATTAATATTACTGTCATTTTATCAGTATGACTATGAGATGTTTACAGTGTCTCATTTTAATACTGAAAAGCATCCTCTCAGCAGAGTATGCGGTCTAAAATGATGCACTTTTGGCAATAGGAAACATCACGCTTCCATTATGGCAGGTGCAGTCATCCTGTTTGTTGTTTTCTAAATTTTTGCAACAGGCATTTATGGAAGCAGTGCATGTCTTTATCATAGCTAATTGTTCATGTTGCATGTTGTTGCTACACTGTGTATTTATGAGCTTTATGGTATATTTATGGGAAGACTGATTTAAATATAGGCTAGGATGAGGTGTGTGCGTACCGTCTTTAACTGCCTCTGTTGTTGAGTCATTGTACAGATGAAACACCCCCTGACTCAGACCTGATGTAGGCTGCCTAGGAACAGAGGGGTGGGGGTCCAAGAAGAGAATGCACAAGGGCTCTCAGGAGCCCACACAATGTGTTATCAGCGGCTGCAAATGCATTTTAATCAGTTCACACAAATTATCTCACAAGGTTTTTTAGTTCAAAGCCGGAGAAGGTAGAAATTCACTCAAGGTTCTGCTTATCATTTTAAAAATGCTCTTTAGACTTGAGGCTGCACAAGAAGAGTCCAGGTCAGTGAAAATTTAAGAGATGAATGATGAAAATTTGAGACAGTCTTTGCTGGTTATGCAAGTTTATGATAAAATTATTAAAGGAGAGAGGATTAAGAAAAAGTGTTTAAAGTTGCCTCTTTTTTATTTCCCTCCTACGCCTATCCATGTTTTGTTTTTTACCTATTCCTAGAAATACTGTGACATGATTTAGGGAGCAGGTTGTAAACACCTGCCGCAGGTTCAAGTCTTATTGTTGGCAAGCAGTGCACACTCTGCTGGTTGCACCTTTGAGCAAGAACCGGCATAGCGCACAGCTTCTGAGGTACTGTTGTGGGCTAATCTCTCAAGGGGGAGTAGCAGGTGGAAAAAAGAGAATCCCCCCAGGCTTCACTGATTTATGGTAGTAACACTGCTTGAAATGTGAAGTGAAAAATGGCAAATCTAAAACATGGTTTTTGATAGTTGTACATTGTAACGCTACACATCTGTGTTTTATTTGAGTCTTATTATTGGATTCTAATTACAATGAGTAATTAATATACTTTCATGCATCCATGTAAAAACTCATCTAATGCTCATATTGCAGGACGTGTTGTCTAATGCATTTATTGATTTTTCACTCTGTCTAGCTAATGTAGCTTAGTAAGCTACAATACACATTAAATAAAGAGTTTTTGAAAAAGGATATGCATAGGGCGTAGGAAATGTGTGCACAGTAGTGTATCTGTGTAAGTGGTTGCTAAGTTGAAGATGGTAAAAGATCTGCTGTTGAGCTCTTCATATATGACTCTGATTATTTGCATTAGATAAGAAAATAAGTGTCTTTCTTTTCAGCATTTCTGGAACATATAGGCTACTTTAGGCCATTTCCCCTAGTAATGTGAGATGAAGTATTCTGACCTGCTAAAGTGGAAATATAAGGCACTTCAGCATCAATATAACGGTGCAGTAATGTTTATGTTGGATAAGAGAATCAGTTTTACTGAGAAAAATATACTGCAATAAAGCTCTTAATACGTAGCACATGTCTCTCTAATGAACTGAGAAATTGGTTGATTTTTTTCCCACTTGTCACAAATGTAATGAAATGACAGTGTACTATTCCCCAGACCTTATTAAGTCCTCTCATATTGTGGCTGTTTTATTTTTATCCTCCCATTTAATTACGAAGTTTTTGTTCCCTCTCCCGCCCCCCCCCCCCCCCCTTTTTTTTTTTTACAACCTCCTGCTTGTCTTCAAAGTTTAGAATTGTAATAGTTATTATACATGGGATTAAGGCTCATGTCTGAGAGGCTTTTCCTGTGGGATGAACCAAGATCTGACTGTTTGATGCAGTGTTTTTTGACTCTATCCCTAGTTAAGGGTTATCAGACACCAAAAAAAGCAACTGGCTCAATCTACCAAGTTTATCTCTAATTAACATGGATTAATTGAGCTTTGACTTCGCTCTGCAAGCCAAGCAGAAGGGTAATCTGTGCATGGAAGCCTGTTATTGCCCCAAGGCTGTTGATCCTCACTGTTAAGGGTTCTAGGTCCCAAAGCCCTCTGTCACGTGACCATAATTATGTTGCTCTTGCAGTGTATATGTTAATGAATTGTACAGTTAGCTATGCTGAAAACAATTTATGAAAATTGTTGTGAAAATAGAACAATTACCAGCAACGTCTTTAGATTGTTTCGCTGCCATCTGCATGCATTAGGAGTCAACAAGACTGCCGCTGCTCACATTATTCTTGTTTTTCCTACTCCTACTTTTATTTGAAATATTGCTGCCTTCCTTCCTTAATTATTTGTGTTTGGCAAAACTGAAGGAGGCAGACTTGTTTAATCGTATCCAGGTCACATCCTGTGGAGCCATTCTGTAGCATCAGAAGTCAGATACACACTGGTTTATTAAAGGAGTACAGTGTTATTTTGCATGTTGGCAGGCTCACCTTAAAGCCTCACTGCCCTTTGCAAAGACCCTCTCAATAATGAATAAGCCAAAGAGCATTGCAATCTCTTTCCTCTCATTATGATCCCATTTGATTGCTTGCCGATGCTCTTTTGAAAAGGTGGGTTAATTGCATACTCTGACTGTGAACTAACCTGCAAGTTAATAACATCTTTCCTTCAGGGTAGCATCATTATAAGATATAAGCCTCATTAAAATAAAATGATGATTTAATAACTTTCCCTTACAATGACCCTTATGAGGTTGTGCTGTTATTTTGTAGTTATCTGGGAAATTAAGCTATCAAAGACTTTGCTTTTGTATTCCTCTGTTTTCAGAAAGCAAGAATTAACCATTTCAGGGCTGCAGGAACTCTGACCAGTGTAAATGCAAAAAAAAAAGAAGGATAAGTGCTGGCGTGGTTTCTATCTTATACTTAAATTAAGATATGCCCAGTGCTGTAATATTGTGTTTGTATGTAGGTTTGTTTTTTTAACTCTACATACTACAGTATGGTTTTGTCACTTTCTGAAAGAGTCTTGGTTCATATTCTTTTCACATGATAACCAACTACACTGCAATGAACTGGACCCTTTGGCATGAGGGCAACCATATCAGATGCTAATCTGAGGCTTGCTTCTTGCACGCTGCACCCAGTATGTAGCATACACTGTCCCTGCATGATTACACATAATGTTGCTTTTATTACAGCTTTACTCTGCACACAGTCCCATTCCTCTGCAGCTTCACTCAAGCTCCCAGAGTTAATTTTCATCCATTTCCTGCCTTCCAGAGTAGCTCTTTCTTTGGAGCCATCTTCCAACTCAAAAAATTGAAATCTAACACTTTGATTATGCTTTTTAAGGAGTGTTAATAATTGCTGGGTAAAGAAAGCAACTTTCTCCAACCATCCACCATTAATGCAGAGAGGTTTTTTGTGTGAAGAGGAGTCACATTATGTGCAATGATCAGTGCCTGGGGGCCACATCAAACACAGTCTGAAAACCTTTCCTGAGGAGATAGAGGCAGGAACATTTCACAAGTGGCTTTTCATTGGTTGATTGCACAGAGGCCAAGTTGTTATCTAAATCCTCAAAATTCTGAGGCAAAATAAGAAGTGCCTTGTGACCATTCAGGGTGTGCAAACTTACCCCTTAAATAAATACCAAAGCAAAATGTTTACAACCAATACTGTGCTGGATTATGGCTTAGGAAACCAAGTGGTTACAAAGTCAACCAGTGACATACAGTCTACAAAAATGCATTATACCAACATTGATTTGCATGGTTTTACTTGAAAAGACAGCTTAATATAATCCTGGACAAGTTTTATGCCCTAGCACCCTGCATTCAAATAACTTCAGAAACATATGATTTTAATAGTGAAGTATTATTAGGCTTAACTATGCTTTCTTAAAACTCTCTTACATCACAGCATGCAAATCTTTTTCTCTTCCTTTGCTAAGATCACATATATTCTAATAAGTCAGCATCCTGTACTGTTGAGTGAATTATCCATGATTATATCAGCTTCTTATTGGCGCTCTGTGAATAATTAGTTGGTAAATAATTTGAAATCAAAGATAGATGGTGAGTGTCCACTTTTCTCAGCACGGAGAGAGATAATTATGTGTAAACTGACCCATGATTCCTAGACTTAGTTTGCTTTCTACCATGTTTCTGTGGAATAAAAGACAGACAAATGTGCAGAAGGACAGACATATGTCATATCGACCATCTGAGGTTTATGTCTGCTACACTCGGCTATAGTTCGGAGATACTACGTCTTAAACGACCGTGCCTACAACAATTAGTATTGTCTTTTACATAGAACACTGAAAACTAAACAACTAAAATTTATTTATTTTTTTGTTTTTTTTTAGAAAGGAATAAATACAGACTTTGCCTCCTCAAATTTCAGCTTGTTCTAAATAAGCAAGCTCAGATTCAAGGTAAATAGATTTGTTGCATTTGCTATCATATGACTTTAATGACTTTAATTACATGTAAATGAACAGTTTTATCATCTAATTCACTGTACCCAGTAAAACCAAATTTTTCACTATGGCCATATTCACTAGCACATTGCACCAGAACAAACTTAGTTCTGGCATAAAAATTGCATTGCCAGTATGTACAAAGCGCAAACTGATTTACTAATGTTCGCCACATGTCATTTATTACTAATTGTACTAATGTCTAATGTCAAAGCAGTCATTTTTTTTTTGTCTTATTATTTTGCCTTATTTTTTGGCTTTGATAATGTGGCAGTTATTGCTGTGTAGAGGGGACGTTTTGAGATTTGAGAGCATGTGCTAAAGAGCCAAACAAAGATGTGATAAAGATGTAGAGATTTCCAAGTCATCTAATTGTAAATTAGCTTAGTGAACTCCAGCCTAAAGGACCCATGCAATACCGGCGACAACAAAACTTCTTGCAATTCTTCATTTTTAGGTTTTGGTTTACCATCTGTGGCAGGAATTTTACAATCTTCTCAATAGGGAGAAGAATTGAGGGAAGAAAACACCGACTTTGATACTTGTCCTAAAAATAATCTGAATTCTGGATGGGAATTCTGAATAGCATCCCGTTTTTCACTTAGAGTTTGGAAATTGTTTGTTAGTTTTAAGGTGCTGTTTATGCATTAAATAGATTTATTACACTCAAACAGCAAAGTATTAAATAAATTAAACCGGTATGATTTCAGGACCATGGACAGCGTATCTGATCACCATTTTGATGAGATGTGTGTTTTCAGTGATGGACCTACACAAATTCACCTGCATGCACTTTGTATATGCACTATATGTGCGATATAGATCGCAGCATAGTACCATCTCTGACTTTGTACATGCTGTCTGTATGGATATGCTACAAGACAATGCTCTAAAAAAAGGGTAAGCAAAATAAAATAGTTATAGTGAGACCATACCAAAGAAAAATAAACAGAAATTCTGCAGTTACCCATCAGTCAGCTGCCCAGGGAGCAATTGCAACACTCTCACCTTCAAATCTCGTTTTGATAAAACCTCTTGTAGGATTCATTTACCTGGACATCATGTCAAGAGTTCTGAGTTGCACTATTATTCTGACAAGACTAATAGCTTATATATCGTGCACAAGTGCAGCTGATGATGAGGAAATATAACGGATTTCTTTTGACCAGAAAGCCTTTGAAGAAAGAATAAAATTCTAACTAACAGTGTAACTGTGTGGTTTGCCACTCTGATAAAGTCGGGCATCATTTCTACTCATCCCCTCACAAGTTTGCCTGAGGCTGTGTTGAAAATTAAAGCGGGAACATGGGATGGAAGTGCCCCATATGTTTTTAGCGATTCATATGGAAATTATTCAGTGATGTGAGCTTACTGGAAGAGCAAATGATGATTTAATAGCCAAGAAAAGTGTTATAAGTTTGCTCTTCACATTGGGCCATTTGTGTATGTATGCTTGGGTTGATGGCATTGCTCATGTGACCTCAGCATCCCTGCGAAATGTCTGTTCATGGATTTATGCTGAGTCAGACACCATTAGCTGTTATCATCCCCCTCTCAGGATCCCACTCTGCACTAATGTGGGTCAAGGGCCACATTATAGAAAAGCCTTCCCCGTACAGACTTATCTCACAGTGCATTGCAGGATTTCTGCCATTGGACTGTCGGTGAATGTCATAGGAAGCTTCCAGAATATTGAGATAAAATGAAAATGCTTGAAAATCCAAGGTTGGGTTGTTTTGTTTTTTTTAAAAATCTGGTTTTATTGAAAGACCATTTTTGAACAAATTTGTCATGTGAGAGAGTGAAAATTTTGTATCTTGTATCTTGTTAAATACACAATCACTCTAACATAGCTCAGAACACACAGCACACTAAATATATGTTGTTTGCAGTTAAATTATAAAGGAAATTGTAAGGAAAAGAAAAATAAACAGTGCACTCAGAAGTGAGTTCCACACAAAAAATAACTGTGAATGAACAGATAGCTGGAATGTTATTTGTGGACGCTGCCCTGGGGCATCTGCCTAATTCTATGCGGCATTTGCTCCGATGCAGGACACACTTGAGTGGGTGCCGCTGATGATGCACTTGATGCACTAGGGTACTCTCATTCAGAAGTGTGCAGGTGACTAGGTCACATAACAGGCTCACTCAAATCCTGATTATGAACTGTTACAAAGAATTCCAATCATTATCCTGATTAGACACCCTCTTAGTAAACCATCAAATCATATTGTGCTGCAATTCATGTGGACAGCCAGAGTACATAAGCCAGCTATTATGTGGAAAGATTTGTGCACAACAAGAGTGTTCTGTACAGAGAGTCATTTTTGTCCACTGTAGCTAGAAGTGATTGATTGACTACTATGTTAAAATCATTATCGGCTTCATTTACTTTTGATTGTGCTCTATTTTTAAGTGGTTTTAAGAGTTAGGATTAAAGGACAATCCTGCGTAAATTTAAAAAACTACAAAACATAGAAGTTACAGGTGTGTGTGTATTAGGAGAAGCCCTGTATGTTCAGTTAATGTGGAGAGCCAGTTGTGAGCATCCTTGAATTTTATTTGTGATAATCAAGACAGTTTATTTCATCTGCTTCCTTACCTGCAACCCTTTCAGGGGTTTGTGTCCCCTCCCTGTCTCAACCTGGGGTTCTTTCATGTGTTAAGCAAATATATTAATCTCCACAATATGGAGCCACTGAAGCCACTTTCAAAATCTTACTAATCTTACTAGTTACTTCTAAAACACTGATAGGGCTTTCAGATTGAGAAAAAGATACCTATGTTAGTATTTAGATTGAAAGAATAATCTTGATTAAATATACTGTTTATATATACCATTTTGTAGTGTTGTATTTTTCTAAAAATCATCTTGAAATAATGAGTGTTTTATTGCAAAAATATAGGAAAGAAATATGTAAATGAGTTACATTATTTATTTAATGTTTTTAATTTACATCTTCCATTTATTTCTAATTTAATTCAAAAAGATAAACTCGATATATTTGATATTAAAACTCATCCTACTGACTGGGGTATATTTTTCGTCATACCCCAGTCATACAACCATTATTAAAAATGCAATTTGTTTCTAGTGATGTCACATTAGTGTTTTGCCTTTCTGCTTTAATTAGTGATTGTTTAAAATGTTTTGAGGTCCCAGGGGACTCCAGTTAAAAACATACAGAGAAAGCAGAGAAAACCCCAACAATCATATGACCCCCAATGGCTAACTGTTGGTTACCTCCAACAAGGCAGTTTTGGGGCAGTTTGCACTTCTGTGTGAAGTTGCTGCATGAGAATAAACTGTTGCAAGTATAAGGCCATGGTTCTCAGTTATGAAAGGGGGGCATGTCCGTTCCAGACCAGGGGTGAGTTGCTGGTCCAAGTGGAGGACTTTAACGGTCTCAGAGGATTTGTTCATGAGTGAGGGGAAGAGTGGAGCAGGAGATTGGCGGATGGATAGGTGCAGCACTTACAGTAATGTGGGCACTGTGCTGGTCTGCTGTGGTGAAATGAGCCAATTCTGAAGCTGTCGATCCAGGTTCTGACGCTGGCCGATTGTCATGAACTCTGGGTAGTTACTGAACAAATTAGCAGAAACTAGCGTATTGTTTTTAACGTTTCTGGAGTGTCTCTCCCTTAGCAAAATGGAAAGTATCTTGGTCATTTGGGACTGACTCGGAGTAGAACTGTTTCACCAAGTTCTTAAATCAACTTTTCTCAGCAGTCCTCTCAAGGCTGCAGTTATCTGTGTCGTGGCTGTTTGTATTAAACTAGACTTGAAAATAAATCTTTATACTGTTTGAATAGTAACTGAACATTAAAATATCAATATGAAAGTTTACTTTTCATATATGCCCCCTCCATATAGAAATGTCCTGTCATATAAATATTATATTACAGCAGCAGAAATATTTCAGCTATCTTAGTTGATTTCTTAGGTTTATATAATGCTTCTCTTTAGATAAGTATGTCATCATATTATCTTTGCACCATAATCTGTTAGAATAAGCCTGAGGAGAAATTCAGATTATTCCTGTCATCGTTTAAATTTAGCACAGCCCATGACACACCAAATGAGGCAGGAATGGTTTGCAATCCTTGCAACCTGTCACCCAGTCTGTTTGTTGCAAACACGGCATTAGTTCATGTATCTACTGTATGTGCTTTATGATATAAGTACAGCTGTATGTATGAATAACCGAAATATGTAAAGCCACCCAGTGATATAGTGCAAGTTGTGTTTTGTATTATTTTTTCTCGAGTATCCATGTTTTAAACATGTTTTATTTCTAAATCAAAAAATATAAAAATATTCAACATGACAAATTAGTAAATTCTGCTCTTTTGGAGGAAATGCTTGTAATGATATTCATAATGTTCTTTGAATGTTACATGTGTTTCAGTTTTGTAAGTTTCTCAATTTTTCCATGTTACACCTCCATGAACTTCATGATTTTCGAGTGGTTTCTTTTATTCTTTATTCTTTCTTTTTCTTCTTTCTGTCCTTTTAGAGATAGGGTGGATACTTTTTCTGAATGCTACTATTTCCGAATAACAATGTGCTTAAAAAAAAAAATATATATATATATATATATATATACACATGTCAAAAATAGATAAATCATTTACAATAAAAACATTCAACTTTTTAAGAAACTTTTTCTGAAGTTCTTTGTTTCTATTGAAACAGTGGGTGATGTCAAAACAAAGCCTAGCACCCAATTGTTCACCCTGTATGCATCCACAAGAATGCTAAGGAAGGCATTCTTGATATTTCGATGTGGTGAGCTACATTTATCAAATATTTTTATGTTCACCTTGTGTGGTTTTCTCCATAGTTAATTCTCCTATGTTATTTGTGAATATTCATTATTCATTCTTCAGGCACACAATGAAGTCTATCATGAGGAACCAGCTAATATATCGCTTTCTCTCCCTTTGTTTTCTTGTCTTGCAGAACCGTGACAGAATGGTCGAGTTTATGAGCAAAGTCATGCCGCACACGGTCATCTCATGCTGGCAGCCTTTCCTGGGATTGGCCCTCGTGGCTGTTTTTGTGGGTTCTACCCTGGGATGTCCCTCGCGATGCGAGTGTTCAGCACAAAGCAAGGCAGTTGTCTGTCACCGTAAGCGCATGCCCACCATCCCAGATGGCATCCCAACTGAAACAAGAATCCTGGACTTAAGTAAGAACAAGCTGACAATGATCAACCCCGATGACTTTTTTGCCTTCCCTGGGCTTGAGGAACTTGACCTCAGTGGAAATATTATCAGCTATGTTGAGCCTGGAGCATTCAATGGGTTGTTTAACATGCACTCGCTCAGCCTCAAAAGCAATCGAATCAAGCTTATTCCTCTGGGTGTCTTCACAGGCTTAGCCAATCTTACCCGACTGGATATAAGTGACAACAAGATTGTCATTCTCCTGGATTATATGTTCCAGGACTTGCACAATCTTAGGTTTTTGGAAGTGGGTGACAATGACCTGGTTTACATCTCTCACCGTGCATTCAGTGGACTTTTAAGCCTGGAGACACTAACCTTAGAAAGGTGCAACCTAACAGTTGTACCCACTGAGGCTCTTTCTCATCTGCACAACCTGGTCAGCCTGCATCTACGATACCTCAGCATTAGCACTTTACATCCATACTCATTCAAAAAGCTATTCCGATTGCGGCACTTAGAAATTGATAACTGGCCTTCACTAGACCATGTGCCAGCTAATACCCTGCATGGCCTCAACTTGACAACACTGTTTATAACCAACACCAACTTGTCCACCTTCCCTTACCTAGCCCTGAAGCATCTTCCCTATCTGACACATCTCAATCTGTCCTACAACCGCATCAGGCACATTGAAGCGGGCATGCTGATGGAACTGGTTCGGCTGCGAGAGCTGCATATTGTTGGAGCTCAGCTGACCACCATTGAACAGTATGCATTCCAAGGTCTGCGGGGTCTCAGAGTTCTCAATATCTCACACAATCGACTGGATACATTGGAAAAGGGCGTTTTTCAGTCTCCTGAGGCTCTGGCGGTTCTTCTCATTGACAACAACCCCTTAGTGTGTGATTGCCGCCTCATGTGGATCCTGCAGAAGAGGCATTCCATCTTCTTTGGGGATTCACAGCCAGAATGCAGCACACCTGAGGGCATTCGTGGACGCCCTTTTAAGGAGTTTAAGGAGACTCTCCTGTCTTATTATGTTACATGTACCAAACCGAAAATTCGTGAAAATAAAACACAAACAGTTACTGTAGATGAGGGTCAGCAGGCTATGTTGCGTTGCAGTGCTGATGGGACACCAAGGCCAATTGTGTCTTGGTTGTCCCCACATCGCCGAGTGCTAACAAACAGCCATAGTAGAGTAACCATCCATAAAAATGGTACACTAGAAATCAAGGCAGCAGAAGTCCAAGACAGTGGAGAGTACCTTTGCCTTGCCTCCAACACTGCTGGAAATGACACCTTGAAGACATCATTGGCGGTGAAAAGTTTAGGATCACTGTATGCCAACAGGACCCAGTACTACACAGATCCCAGCAATGCCACTGCCAATGGAACGACTGGTGTGACCCTCGGTTTTGACCTTAAGACTATTTTAGTGTCAACAGCTATGGGTTGTTTCACATTCCTGGGAGTGGTCTTGTTTTGTTTCCTGCTTCTTTTTGTTTGGAGCAGGGGAAAAGGAAAACACAAAAACAATATAGATGTTGAACATGTGCCACGATCAAAGTCTAACGGCACTAATGTTGACTCAGCAGAGGGACAAGCCGGTCCTCGTCGTTTTAACATGAAAATGATGTGACTTCTTTTATAGAACTCAGAGTCTGGATTGTGGAAAAGCCCAAAGTACAGTGTATTTTTTTGAAAACAGAATGACTGAATCTTCTCACTGCTACAGGAAGAGTGGTAGTGAAAAGACCTTGGGGCATCACAAAATGATGAGCATTACCTTAAATCTGTGGATCTTGATATAGTTCTTGAATACTGTGTCTCAAATGAAAAAGATTTTAGAATGACTATCACTGCTGGAAAAACCTCTCAGATGAGTTGCTCTCATGAAGACCTGGATGAAATAAGTGTCAGTTATCAACTTTTTGAAATTTATATGTCCCAGAATCATTCAGTTTTGGGATGGATCTACAGACTCAGTTGAACAATGTACATTACAAATTTGTATCTAAGCTATAACCTACTTTGTTTAGTCTTGCGCCATGCTTATTCACCAATCAATGAAACACCATTTCCTATGTTCTATATTTTCATATGTGTACGTAATGCTTCATTATGTACATGTATGTACATAATCGTTCAAAAGAATAGTTCATAGCAATATTCATGGGATACACTTGCTAAAATTGCTATAACCCTGTTCCACAAGTACATTCTTCAGGCTTTTGAAGTTTCCATTGATTCCAGAAGGGCTTCTATGGCTAAGTATTTGTCCTCTGCTCCCCAATTGAATAAATATTAATAAATATATATATCATTTATCAATAGAAGCACAAGAAAATGATTTTATTCATGAAAGTATTAAGAATTTTGCAAAATTCAGTCTTCAAAAACTTTTCAGGATAACAGCTGGATTGTCATAACATTGAGTATTGGTCAAGCAACCTACATGAACCACTTTTCTGTCTTATTTTGTCTATTTTTATTCCTTTAACTGTACCTTTGCTAGTTGGCAAACTACATGTGTCAGTTTTACTACAGTGACATTTGCATCATTTTCCCCAGTAGGAATTTTGGACTTTGTTGTGGTAGTTCTTCATTTTGTTGTTGAATCATTTAGATTGTGAAAACAAAAGTAAAAGTAAAAAACTATGTATGTGAAATAAAAAAATGTATTTGTACCAAAGTGTCTGACTAAATGCATAAAATATAATCATCTTCTACACAGCCTCACTGATAGACTTCACATCAATGGTGTAATAATAAGTGTATCATTGCTAATTCCTTTTTTATTGTTGCAGTCTCTAAAACCTCACAGAAACATTCAAAGCATTAACACTGAAAGTGATGTAGTCAACCATGGTTAAGAGATAAATACTTATATGAACAATATTTACTTGCAAATGCCAAAATGCAATGCTAGAAATATTTGATAATATGGTACAGTGATCTAGAACTGCAGTGATCCACTCTAAATGTTCACAATAATAATTAAATTATGTCTGTACAGGCCAACTCAATGAAGCTATAGTTTGTATTTAGTTTCACTTTAACTATCATGGAGTTACTAGCTTATAACATCTTTAACTCCCGTTTCTTACAACAAATAAATTTCTTATTTATATATAATTTTGTAATTCATTTTGTAAGAATTCATACATTTAACTGTGTTGTCACATTATCAGATCCACATTTTCAGTTGTTTTATTTTGACTGGCTGGTTGTATGATGAGAAATGTCAGTTCTGGACATTTTTTGTGTTTTTATTGCCCTATTTGTGCAAATACAAATGTATACTGTGAATTCATTCTTCAGATGGGGATGATGTCTAAACATGTAAACTATGCCTTTGTTATTGTCACTTTAGATGAAAATATGTAATACAACTCGGGTTGTTCCATTATCCAACTTACACAATGTAAATTGAAGATGAAAACAGAAGCAGTTTGCCTGCAAAGTAAAACATGCCCCTTTTTTAAAAATGTCTTGGCTGCAGCAGGAAGATTTAAGATGAGCTGAAAAAAATAAACAAATTACCTAAATGTGGAACACCATATATATATTGCTGTTGCTTTTGCACAGCCTCTGGGTGTGACTGTTACAGGGATATGAGGGTTATAATACTGGTATGTATAAGTAATAACTGTGTATGTTATTAAAAATGTAAGAACCATTGTCTTTTTACCTATACATGATGCCCATTGGCATCGTGTTGGATAATAGTGATTCCAGGCCAGCCAGTCAACTCCTTGGGGTTGAGTGAAACTTCAGTCGTAGAAAAAGTTTATTATTTCAAACATTTGAGTAATTTAGTATCAGAGTAAAACAGATTGAAATGGTCTATAAATAATTTATCAATGTGTTAATGTAGGCAGGGCTATATAAAATCATAGCAAACTAAGTACAATTGTAAGTTGGAATCATGGAACAAGCTTTAGTGCACTGAATTGTATTACATGTCTTAATCCAAAGTGACAATAAGAAAGGCAAAGTTTAGAGAGCATCAGCATTTAAAGAGAAATTCACAGGTGCCATTATGTATGTGCCAAATAAGAAAATTAAAATAGGAAGTACCCCCAAAACTGGCATTTATATTATATAGCTTCAGCAGTTATACTTAATATACTGAACCTCACATTTATGTTGCATTTGTGTCTTGTGATGAAGAGTAAAAGAAATAGCGACTTCCAAATTGGTTCCTCCTCCATCAACTGCAGAGCAACCAAACTTAAGAAATTAATTCAGTTACTTTACTTCACCCTGCTTAACATGTTTTTGTCTAAAGTATATTTGCATGAGACATCAAGAGTGACTAATTTCTTCTTCCACACTTGTCTAAAGGTAGAGTCTTTAGACTAAGTTTCCAAGCCTGTAGTCCTCTGGGCTGCTTACGAAATGAGAGCACCAAATGCTACAACTTGACCAAAAATACAAAAGAAACAAGGTTAACTTTGTTTTGTAGGTCAAATACCAAACACACCTTTTATTTTGATATCTTTTTTTTATACACTAAATGAAATGTCTAAAGAATAGAGAAGGTCCACACAATGCTCAGATCATAATCAGCAATTAGCTTAGTGTGCATGTCTGGATTGTGGTGAAATGACACAGAAAATTCCACCCAGGATCTTTGTGCTATGAGGCAGCATAAGATAAGATAAGATAAGATAAGATAAGATAAGATAAGATAAGATAAGATAAGATAAGATAAGATAAGATAACCTTTATTAGTCCCACACGTGGGAAATTTGTTTTGTCACAGCAGGAAGTGGACAGTGCAAAAGTTATGACGCAAAAATTAGAATACAATAAGAATAAATACAGTACACAACTGTACAGAATAGAATAAAATACTATATACAGTAGAATAAAATAGAATAAAAATATACAATAAGATAAAAATAGAATACGAATGCTATATACAACTGAGTAAAAATACAACGATGCCAGAAAAGATTATTGCACTTAGTGTTATTGCACATGTGTGGATGTGTGTGTTTGTTCAGTTAAAGTCTTTGTTGTGGAGTCTGACAGCAGTGGGGAGGAAAGACCTGCGAAATCTCTCCGTCCCACACCGTGGGTGCCGCAGTCTCCCACTGAAGGAGCTGCTCAGTGCTGTCACAGTCTGCTGCATGGGGTGGGAGACGTTGTCCAACAGGGATGACAGCTTAGCCGCCGTTCTCCTGTCACTCACCACCTCCACTGGGTCCAGAGGGCATCCTAGAACAGAGCTGGCCCTTCGGATCACCCTGTTCAGTCTCTTCCTGTCCCCAGCAGAGATGCTGCCGCCCCAGCAGACCACGCCATAAAAGATAGCAGAAGCCACCACAGAGTCATAGAAGGTCTTCAGGAGTGGGCCCTCCACCCCAAACGACCTGAGTCTCCGCAGCAGGTACAGCCTGCTCTGCCCTTTCCTGTAGAGGGCGTCTGAGTTATGAGTCCAGTCCAGTCTGTTGTTCAGATGAACACCAAGGTACCTGTAGCTGTCCACAGCCTCAATGTCCATACCCTGGATGTTCAGTGGTTGCAGTGGAGAATGCTTGTGCCTGCGGAAGTCTACCACCAGCTCCTTGGTTTTACTGGCGTTGATCTGGAGGTAGTTCAGCTGGCACCAGTCCACAAAGTCTTGAGTCAGTCCTCTGTACTCCTTGTCGTCCCCATCAGTGATGAGGCCGACTATTGCAGAGTCATCAGAGAACTTCTGCAGGAAGCACTGGGTGGAATTGTGGGAGAAGTCTGCAGTGTAGATGGTGAAGAGGAACGGAGCCAGAACCGTTCCCTGTGGGGCCCCCGTACTGCAGATGACCCTGTCCGACACACAGCCCTGAGTCCTCACATACTGTGGTCGGTCGGTGAGGTAGTCCAAAATCCAGGTAGTGAGGTGATGGTCCACTCCAGAGTTCTCCAGCTTGTCCTTCAGAACCGAGGGAAGAATAGTGTTGAAGGCACTGGAGAAATCAAAGAACATGATTCTCACAGTGCTTCCAGCGGTCTCCAGGTGAGCGAGGGAACGATGTAGGAGGTGAATGACGGCATCATCCGCTCCAATGCCAGGCTGGTAGGCAAACTGAAGTGGGTCCAGTGATGAGCTTGTTAGGCGCCGAAGCTGAGCCAGGACCAACCGCTCCAGGGTCTTCATCAGGTGGGATGTCAGAGCCACCGGCCTGTAGCTGTTGAGGTCCTTGGGGCGTGAAGTCTTTGGCACTGGTACAACACAGGAGGTTTTCCAGAGCTGTGGGACTCTTCCCAACCTCAGGCTCAGGTTGAAGAGGTGCTCCATCACCCCACACAGTTGGTCCGCGCAGGACCTGACGACCCTCGAGCTGATGCCATCTGGGCCCGCTGACTTCTTGCCATTAATCCTCCTCAGTTCCCTCCTAACCTGGGTGGTTGAGAGAGACAGGCTGGAGCCTTGTGTTGAGTGTGTATTGGATGCTGTTGTTGGGGGTGGGGAGGAGTGAGCAGGGTGAATAGAGGAGGTGTGAAGTGTCTGAGGTGTCAGAGGTGGAACAGCAGCAGTGGGGGTGGGTGAGTCTGCAGCCGATGTTGCAGACTGTCTCATGGTTGAATCAAATCTGTTGAAGAAATGATTCAGTTCATTTGCCCACCTCACATCCCTCCCAGGCAGAGAGTTCTGCTGTTTGTGGCCTGAGATGGTTCTGAGGCCTCTCCAGACTTCACCAACGTTGTTTTGCTGAAGCTGGTTCTCCATCTTCTGCCTGTAGCTTTCCTTCCCATTCCTTATCAGTCCCCTCAACTCTCTCTGCACCCTTTTCAACTCCTCTTTGTCTTTGGATTTGAAGGCCCTCCTCTTCTGCTTGAGGACAGCTTTAATTTCTGGGGTAATCCAAGGTTTGTTGTTGGAGAAACACCGTACAGTCCTGGTAGGTACGGTGTTATCCACACAGAAATTAATATAGTCAGTAATGCATGTAGTAAGGCTGTCGATGTCCTCTCCATGGTCGTCACAGATCACCTCCCACACAGTCGACTCAAAACAGTCCTTAAGAGCCTCCTCGCTCTCCTCTGACCATCTCTGCACTGTGCGGGTGGCTGGTGGCTCCCTGCGCACTAAGGGCTCATACACAGGGACAAGGTGCACCAGGTTGTGGTCAGATTTGCCCAGTGGAGGGAGAGATGATGAACTGTATGCCTCTTCAGCATTGGCATACAGTAAGTCCAGTGTTTTATTGTCTCTGGTTGAGCAGGTCACATACTGGGTGAAGGTGGGCAGTGTGGAGTCCAAAGAGGCATGATTGAAGTCCCCTGATATTATGAGAAGGGCTCTCGGAGATTGTGTTTGCAGTCTGCTGACCACTGAGTGGAGAGTGTCACAGGCTGCATCCGCGTTGGCCGAGGGGGGGACATACGCTGTTATTGCGATAACATGCGAGAATTCCCGGGGCAGATAGTACGGACGCATGCTAACGGCTAACAGCTCAATGTCTCTGCTGCAGAGTTGTTCTTTCACAGTGATGTGCCCAGGGTTACACCATCTGTCGTTCACAAAAACTGCCAGTCCCCCTCCTTTCCTCTTACCGCTCTCTCTCGTCCTGTCCGCTCGCAGCATCTGAAATCCCGGTAGTGTCACGCTTGTGTCCGTGAAACTGTGCCACCGGGGTTTCATCCTTATTTTTTAAAAATAGGTACCGGTCTTAATTAACAGGCAGTATGTCACTATAGCAACTCAGATATGATTCAAACCAAAGATTTCTAAATGCACAATTATAAGCCGTGTAAAAAAATATAACAATTGCCAAATGTTTAAAATACATTTCTGTGGATATGTCCACAATAATTTGGTGTTTTGGTGATCAATTTATATTAACTGAATGCATTTAAACTGGACTAAAGCATTTGAATTGCATATGAAAAGCTATTAGCACTTTCTGTTTGTACCCCTCTTATCAGTTATTGACTGATCTGACCACTCTTATTTTCAGACGAATTACTGAGGATAATTTTTTCAGAACAGATGAGAGTCTCAGCCTAATTTGACTAATGCAGTTCTTGGCTCAGAAAATGAAAGACTGACATATTACCATAATTCTAAATCAATCAAATACATTACTTACCTTGGCCATTAAAACTGTGATGACATACAGGTTCCAAAAGCTCGGAGACACTTCAAAAGTTTTTATTTTATCAAGTATCACTAAAATATGTAGGGAAAGATATCTCGTATTTCTTTCTTTACAACTCTTTATGTTTTTTTATAAAGAAACAAACATCGTTTCTAATGTCACATCAAAGAAGATCAAAATACATGTTTGATGTAATTTACTAACAAAGGCATTAAGTCAGAACCCCCCACCCCCCACTGACTTTCTTCCAAGATTACAATGATACTGAACATTAGCAAGTTATCATTATTATTATATCTTGTATAATAAGACCAGAAACACTCTTTCATCCCCATAGCTTGCATGAAATGCTCTGCCCTGGTTTTATTACATCCAATGTGCAACAGAAGAAAACTCTATTAGTGCTGTAGGTACTTAGTCGAACGACAAGTACTGTAAAAAAGAAAACTATAAAGGGAAAGAGGTGGGGTACACCCTGTACAGGTCATCAGTCCATTACAGGGCTCCTGTTGATAATGCTGTATCCAAAATCAGGTCTGGAAACTAGAGACATTTGTTTTGTTTTGTTTTAATATAAGAATGTATATTCTGCAACTGTAGGAACAAGCCCTGAAGCTATGCTACAAATGCAGACACTATAGATTACTAGTGCTATAGAAGCTGTCTCATGAAAACTTCATGAATCATCATATGGTGCTTCTAAACAACTATACATGTAAATTAAGGCCTGCACATACACACACACACATTTCTGTGTCTAAGGCTACGTTCACACTGCAGGCGAAAGCACATCAAATCCCACTTTTTTGACCCTTTGCGACCCATCTATCCGATCATGGTATGACAGTGTGAAAGGCACAAATCCCATATTTTCAAATCCGATCTGGGTCACTTTCGTATGTGGTACTGAATCCGATACATATCTGATGTTTTAGAAAGCGACTGCTGTTTGAATGGTCATGTCGCATTAAATCCGTCTTTTACGTCACCGACACAAGACAGACGCCAATTATCAGCGCCGGAGAAGACATGGCGAACGCTTCCTGGCCATCCAGTGAAACTGTTGGTTAGACAACGATGGAGAAACGTGAATGTTTTATTTGTACTGTATAATCTGCAGATTTTGACAGAAATCTGCAACTATCCTTTGAAGTACCGCTCCTCTCTAAAACAGCAATAAGGATAATTATTAGGCCACATGTAAATAACAAAATAACTTAAAGCAAAATTGGGAAACGTGAAGTCCAAAGCAAGTCTTTATATTAACGGCGTGTGACGTCTTCTTTTGGCCGCTTTGAGGGTTCACACTAGAGCGTGTTTCCTGTCACATTTTATTTGTAGTGTGATTTGATCAAAAAATCTGAATTGAGCATTAAAACCTGCAGTGTGAACGTAGCCTTAATCTCATGAATCTGAAACACCAGCTAAGAATGAATTAATCAATATGTTGTGTTTTTTGATGAAACAGTTGTATTGATGGATGAGGAAAGCTTATCTTTCTAGTCTCTATAAATACACATATCTGCAAAACAAACAGTCCCAGGAATAGAAAAGAAATGGGGGGGGATCATCATATGCTTGCAGAAATCTCTGTGGTTTTTAAATTACATACCACATTTTTGATACGTTACCAGACTCCACAGCCCACAGAATGCAATGCAAACAACTGAAGTAAGAAAAAGACAGCGTAGAAAGCGAAAGCTGTGTGGTTTTGGTTTCACAAGAGAGTGGAGCTGGTTGTAGCTGGAGCCTTGGCTGTGTGTGCTTTCATTAGGCTCCCCGGTGGCAGGCTGGTCTGCCAAATGAGCTCCCATGTGAGCCGACTCCAGTTCCAACCTGACGTCCAAGAATTGTGGCTGGCTGCAGAATAGGAAGGCATGCGTTTGCTGCTATGCATCTTCTATAAACATTCAAGCATTCACTAATATGAAATAAATGTGCATTCCTAATGAAAGACAGCACTCGGTGCTTAAATTCTTTGGCACGTGGAATAAAAGCATGCACACACAGTGCCTCCTCTTCATTATGCCATTGTTGATCTGCTAGAGAAACAGCTTTTTTAGTGTTTTCTCTCAAGACAAAGGTAAATTCAAGGGACTGAGAAAGTGGAAGAGTTATTCCCTTCTTTTTAAAAAGAACCTTTGTCACATTGCAAGACAGCAGTGAAAAATGTCTCCGGGATAAAGGACCAAAAAAAAAAAAAATTATTAGCAAAAAAACCCATTCACAATTTACACCCAATGTTTGCCTGTAAGCCAGCAGTCGATATTTCTTTGTTAGCGTGTTGCTGCATTCTGTAATTATGTTTTTGCCCTTTCTGGGAAACACAGTCATGAAAAAAGAAATGAGAGGAGGAAAATTGAATTCTTTGCCTATGTAATTGTTTAATGATGAATGGACTCATAAATTGAGGCAAAGAGACAAAGTTTTACACTGCTCCCCACCAGAAGTAACAGCAATATTTCCTCTGGTGGAACAGAATAATTGTTTATACAGTTGAAATAGCACCATTGTCCACAAGTGTGAATTTTATATGAAGCATTTTATTATTTGAAGTAGAAAATTTAATGATTTATTAAACAACATAAATATCTAAAAGTCATGGCTAAATTATAGAGTAGAAGAGATGAGATCACGTTTAGAGATATGGGCAGGCATCTTTATCTCATTGTGAATCCAAGTGTGATTTAAACTCAATCATGGTTCAGCCTTTAAGATAAGTTTATAATTTGCACTCATGACTAAATGTCATGTTAAGTTTTTAAATCTACTTTTTAAAGTGCACTACTTGTATATATTACAGTTTTTCTTCTTATGGTGCAGCTTCTCCAGATGAGAGGCATATCATTTTTTAAATACCTCCAAAATGATTTAATTAGAACATGGATTCAGACAGATACTCTCTGTGGAAACAAGGCAATTAACAAAAGGCTTTTAACAGTATTTTTTCATTTTATCATAAATGAAAAACATAAAATAGAAAATTTAACCAGGATTAGCAAAGGTGGCGTATTAATTGATTTAATTAATTAAACAACTAAGTAACTAACTAATATATTACTGTTAGCACATTAGTAATAGATCAGGTGAGTTGTCACTGCTACAGTACACCAATTGTCCACAAGTAATTGTTTAATTTGGCAGATCTGAACCTTTGGTGGGGACCTTGTGCTGTTGGGCTTGTTCTGGCACATTCAGCAGAAGCTTGATTGAGTTAAGATCTGAGTGATTTGAGTTAACATATTATTTTGGTTGGACTTTATGTATTTACTATTTAATTGTCCAATCTCATGGAACTGTTAATGATACCTAATTTGGTGCAAACAAAAAACAAAAAAAAAGACATTAGTAAGCAACAGTTTTCATGACACATTCCTTATTAAATACAGAAATAAAAGATGAATGGCCAGACTTTGTTCAAAGTACCAAGAAGTTAGCTCGGATAATTGGATAACTATTCTTTCAACTTGTAGCTCCCAGAAGATTTTCTTTTTTTGCATGGCTGACATTTTAGTTCTTTAGTTCAACATCCTATCTGTCTAAACAACTGAGAGTGAACAGAAATAAATGTTGGAGAATGTGGTGATTCAAGACCAAAATATTCTCAACTAGCTGCTGATTGTTGTTGCTACACTACTTCATTGTCTAGTTAACTTATCTTCTTATTGACCCTTCATGTAGAAAATGGTATGCTCTGTGCTAACCTAAGCTGCTAGGTTCACAGGGTGGCCCAAAATTGTAGTTGCACTGGCTGCTGTACTCTAGCTGTACCATCATTATATGCAAACATTGACCAATAGAAATTGAGACTGACAGTGAGCAGGTGCACATGGTACACATAAAGACCACCAAAGTTCAGTCTAACAGTATCGGCTAGTGTTCTCCAGATGGCAAACTTGTACTGCACTCTGCTTTGTTCAGTGCAGTGGCAGACTTGATTTTTGGTGGTAAATGGTAAATGGACTAGTTCTTATATAGCGCTTTTCCACTCTTCTGAGCACTCAAAGCGCTTTACACAACTTGTGCATTCACCCATTCACACCCATTCGCACAAGCACAACTGACATTCACACACATTCATAGTCCGATGAATGCATCGGAGAGCAATTTCGGGTTAGTATCTTGCCCAAGGATATTTGGCATGCAGACTAGGGGAAGCCGGGAATTGAACCACCAACCTTCCGATCAGTAGATGACCTGCTCTACCACCTGAGCTACAGCCACCCGTTGGTGGTACCGTTGTAACATTGAAAGGAACTAAAAGAACTAAAAATGTCTCAGTCTCTTTTCATAAACACTGATATCACTGAGCCAAAAGGCTCCAGACCTGAACCCAAAACAGCAACTTTGGTATGTGGGAAATTTGGGTTGTGAATGTAAAACTGACAAATCCAGATGTGGTGTGAATAAGGCACAGCAGGACCACAGATCTGTGTTTTGAGGCAGATCTTTATTCATTCTACAGGGTGGGCCATTTATATGGATACAGCGTAATAACATGGGAATGGTTGGTGATATTAAAGTCCTGTTTGTGGCAGTGAGGGGGCAAACTCAAAAAAAAAAAGTTGTATCCAAGATGGATTGATGGCCGACTTCTAAATGGCCACCATGGTCACCACCCATCTTGAGGAGTTTGCCCCCTCACATATACTAATGTGCCACAAACAGGACTTTAATGTCACCAACCATCCATCCGCTTCCGCTTATCCGTTTCAGGGTCGCAGGGGGCGCTGGAGCCCATCCCAGCTGTCATAGGGCGAGAGGCAGGGTACACCCTGGACAGGTCGCCAGTCTGTCGCAGGGCCAACACACAGGGACATTCGCACTCACATTCATTCGCACATTCACACCTAGTGACAATTTGGATTATCCAATCAACCTATCCCCACAAGCTGCATGTCTGTGGACGGTGGGAGGAAGCCGGAGTACCCGGAGGGAACCCACGCAAACACGGGGAGAACATGCAAACTCCACACAGAAAGACCCCGGCCTGATGTTGGAATTGAACTCAGGACCTTCTTGCTGTGCGGCAACAGTGCTAACCACCGTGCCACCGTGCAGCCCGTCACCAACCATTCCCATGTTATTATGGTGTATCCATATAAATGGCCCACCATGTACATGCATCACACCACAACAACGCTCTTTAACACCGCGGGCGTGATCTACAGATGTTGTGCAGTGCGTCCGCATGGCACCACAGACCACGCCCCACCACACATCCCCTTCGCTCGACTGAGACCGGGGAGCCATCCGGCCGAACCTACCTACTCCCCCCCCCCACCGGGCTACAACCCAACAACAGGGCAGTGTCTCTGTGAGCACCCGCTCACTGCCGGCTGGACCGGCGTCCGTTGTTCCGGGACAGCACGCGTCTCGCTCTCAGCCCCAGGTGGCGCAGGTCCCCCTGAGACAGCGACCTCTGTCTCCCCGTGCGGAGAATGTGCCCAGCATCTTTTGCAGCCAACAAGACTGTATTCTGTATCAGGGCAGTATTTTGAGTAAAGAGAAACCTAAATGGTATAAAATGCAGCACTTTTCAGTTTTCCTGAGAACATATTGGCTGAATGTATATGTCAAATATAATCAGAAAAAGAAGTCCTTCCAACTCTTCTGTTCTCTGTTATATACTGGAGACTGTCCATTCAAGTTCTGCAAGTTTTGCCTCATTGGGTTTGTCACACTCATGTTGGCCACCCTTGCAGAATTTACCAGCAATTTACGACAAAGCTCAAAGTTAAACTGATCTCTAAGACATCACAACATCAGTTTGGTTTCTTTAAAAGAAATTCTGTTCTGCCTATTCTATACATAAATCATCAATAGCCCCTCTTAGCAGTCTGTTCCCTTCCCACACACTACATGGTCTCAGTGATCCAGTGGAATCTGCTTACCCTTCCCACTTCACTTATCCCTTACTTTCAATAGATGCCTTGGGATGTTTTACATCCCTACTTACCGCTTTGTAACTTGGCTACAAAAGTGGATTCTGCTATTGTAGTATTATTAGTAAACCATTACGCCTCCCTGAGTATCATTCGTAGTGGAACCTATTGCAATGTATTGTGTCAGGAAACCTACTTACAATAACCTCTCCTTTCTCTATTTTTTTCCTATTAGTCACTTTTTCACATATAAAACATTTTTGAATCTAGGAATGTGAAGAGAATTTACATTTTAACTGTTGATACAATGATTAAAACTAAATTACATTCTAACAGACACTTTTGTTTAATGCATTTTGAAGTGATGGGAACAAAAGATGGAATTTTTTTGTCAGTTTTTGAAAGAAAATAAGATGTTAGTAACTGTTGGCATGATGTGTGGGAGGATTTCTAGCGCACAGTAAAAGATTGGCAGGAACTGTGTGTTCTGTGGATTGTTTTTAGTTCATTCGCCCATCACCCATAGAGCAGAGAATAACCTTGACTGAGATGAGCAACCAAAAGGTCTTCTGAGTGACAGTACATTGGTTTATAGGGTATGACCAAAGCTTGGAGATCTGAAGTTTTGAACCAGATGCAAAATGCAGCAGGAAGCTAGTGGAGTGAAAACTTGTAGAAATGAATGGAGAATGTTAAGGTTGAAAACCCCAGCATTCTTGACTAGAAGAGACAAAGCTGTCAGAAACAAACATGTATGGATGACAGCTGGATTAGCAACGAAGCTACTTCATTAAAGTGGAAGAGGTGAATTCCATGAATATAGGGTGAAAAGATTGAAGGCTCACATCCAGGTTCTTTAATGTCTAAAATCAAAGAAGCACAGACATTTGTCATTGTAAGAAAATCTGTAAGCACTGCGTAAGCTCCAGATTCAAATATTCACACAAACATTGTCATTCATAAGGTGCAAATATTGCTTAGAAGGTTACTTGAAAGGACTGGAAATATGATTGTTTCTGCAAATATGATTGTGTCTCAAAATCAGAAAGAGAAAGAAAGAAATTAATGTTTTATGTTGTTGATCCCAGCTTGTATCTGGCAGCCTTGGTCACCATCCTAATTCACCAGTCGATCTGTTTTTCTTTTGTGGCTCAACTTACTCCTGCCATATACAGTATGTGTACTATTAGCACCTAATTCATGTCTCTATTGTATCACTTGCATTATCATTTTTCATTCAGAAATGTTTCTAAAACCACTTCTGAAAAAAAGTGGGACATTGTATCAACTGAAGATAAATACAGAATTCAATGATTTTCAGATCTCATAACCCCATATTTGAATTATATAAGACATAGAAAACAAAAGAATTGTGAGACATTTCATTTATTTATTTATTAATTAAATGAAAAAAACAACACATCTCAAAACAGTTGGGATTGGACAACAACAGGCTGGAAAAGTACAAGGTGTGATGGTAAGAAATAGCTGGAAGAAAATTTTGCAGCTTATTAAATTAATTAGCAACAAGTAAGATGACTGGGTACAAGTGCCTGTGTGTGTGTGTGTGTGTGTGTGTGTGTGTGTGTGTGTGTGTGTTCTGCCTTTTATAACTTAAATCGGATATTATAGTTGTAAGCTGCCCTAGAGCTCCCTCTAGTGGCTGCTTTGGGTTCGGTTACTTTGGGAAAGGAAAAAAATGAGAACGTGAAGAAGAAATAAAAGATGGCGGAAAGTGATACCGTAATGTTATCGTTCTAAGCTGATACGGACCTTAAAATGTTGTTGCCTTGGACAAGATATGTCTGTAAGTATGAGTGTCGATAAAATAATTATTCTTTTGTTTTGTGTAAAAATGGTACGATAATTTGTACATTTGAAAGTTTTATCTTGTTAGCTTGCAGTAAGAGGGTAACAAGCTAGTTTACAATGTTAGTTAGCTAATACAGTATTTTGTACTTTCAGTTTTACGATGGTCAAAGAGAAGGCAATGGTCAGAGGCCATTCTTCAATAAATCAGCGCAAAAAGGAAAATAAGTCTGGTTATTGGAGCATCGTTATCTCGCTGTCTAGCTGGTGAAACTAAGAGACTCAGGGCGAGGACAGCATAGTGTGTGTGTGTACATGTTCAGACATCTTTATGAGGACAGAAAATCTGCATGCCATTATACTTGTGGGGACCAAGGGACCCTTATGGGGACATAATGCCCGTCCCCATTACTTTGAAGGCATTTTTGGGCCTCAAAATGTGGTTTTAGTGTCAGAGTTACATCTAGGTTGTAGTTAGGTTTAGGCTACGGGTTAGGTTTAGGCATTTATTTTTGAATGCCTAAACCTAAGCAGCTAGGGAAAGCATTATGTCAATTAGATGTCCTCACTAAGATATGAAAACACATATTTGTGTGTGTGAGAGAGAAAGAGACACAGAGAGAGAGAGACCAGAGTTCACTGTGCCATCCACTAATGCAGTTCTATCATTCAAAGAGCCATATGCCATATGTGATCATGATCCAGAAATGCAGCCATCTTCTCTGGGAGAAAGCTCAATTAAAATGCACTGAGACAAAGTGGAGAACTGTTCTGTGGTCAGTGTTTTGGGAAAACATGAACCCAAAATCCTCTGGACTACAGAGGATTTTGGGAGTCACCGCACCTAGTGCTCCGATTACCATGGGGACCACCGTTACCTTCACCCTCCACATCCTCTCGAGCTCTTCTCTGAGCCCTTGGTATTTCTCCAGCTTCTCGTGTTCCTTCTTCCTGATGATCTCTGTCCAGAAGAGCGCAGTCCTGGGAACAGCTAAGATAGTTCGCAGGACCCTCAAGCTCCCAGGCCTCTGGTAGAGGACCCGAGCTTGAAGGATAAACCGCCCGCAGGGGCGTGCTAAAAATCGCTAGCCCGACGCCCCGGGGCTAGCAATTTTTCCAGTCGGGCTACCAAAATCTATCTCTGCCCTGCCCGTCGGCCTATCGTAGGAAGGAAAAATATATGTCAATGCTTTTGCATTCTTTCGGAAATGTAGCTGGGTAATTATGTCATTGGCATCGGTGAGCCACTGTCAATATGTGACATATTGAAATCGCGTTTGAATTTGCGCTTGTTTTTTGCTTTCACTTTGCAATCGCACGAACTGTGTATAGAGAGCGACAGTACTGATTGGTGAGTGATGATAATATGCGCACCGATTCCTCTGACATCTTCTTATCAATCGTTAGCTTACTATGCAAACATGACAAGTGAAATCTCCCACAGCAAGCTTAAACATGTGAGAGGTTGATCGCGCAGAGAATCGCTGAGCTTATGTGAGTGCGTGTGTAAAAGCAGCAGGATATATATTTCAGTTCTGCTGAGCCAAATAAGACAGGTCAGGGTGAAGAAGTGACAGCCAAAGAAAACCTTACCACAAAACGGAGAAGTTATGACAAATCAGACTATAAGGCAAAAAGAAAGTGCAGCTTTATGGTTTCATGGACAAAATAATTTCTGTGGCTGCAATATGATGAGCTAAATAACCAGGGCTGCACATAAGTGGTCCGCAGGTGCGCATTCGCTGTCAAAATAAAAAACACGCACAAGATAAGAGTTGCAATGCGTGTTTGCGTACATAAGATTTTCAGGAAGAGGACAGACATTTGTTTAGAACTCTTAAAAGATGTCGAAGAAGCTCCTTTAAGCAATTACTGTGATGTTCCTCCACCTCCAAAGAAATGTCAGAAGGAGTCCGAACCACAAAAGAAGCACGTATTCTCGGAAAAGTAGTTGCAGGAGGTGAGCTGGCTTCAAACAAATGATGAACGCACAGAGATGTAAATGTAAATGGTAAATGGCCTGTATTTGTATAGCGCTTTTCTAGTCCCTAAGGACCCCAAAGCGCTTTACACAACCTGTCATCCACCCATTCACACACACATTCACACACTGGTGATGGCAGCTACATTGTAGCCACAGCCACCCTGGGGCGCACTGACAGAGGCGAGGCTGCCGGACACTGGCGCCACCGGGCCCTCTGACCACCACCAGTAGGCAACGGGTGAAGTGTCTTGCCCAAGGACACAACGACCGAGACTGTCCAAGCCGGGGCTCGAACCGGCAACCTTCCGATTACAAGGCGAACTCCCAACTCTTGAGCCACGATCGCCCCATTGTGGTGCGGAATGTGCCGTGAAAATTTAATAAATGCATCGAAAAAATTTCGAACCGTGACACCAAAGTATCGAACCGAACCGAACCGTGAATTATGTGCATCGTTGCACCCCTAATATATATATATATATATATTTTTTTTTAAAAAACACCCAGCACGCCCCTGCGGGTGGTTTATCCTTCAAGCTCGGGGATATTTTGTTTTGGTCCATCCTGTTGCCCTCACAACATCTAAGAGCTCCGCAATCCCTGGTCCAGTTCTGGCACGAGCTCCCCCAGGACGCTGTCCATCATCTAAGCATAACCCCACATCAGGCATGCATGTAAGCACATGGGGACCATACAAACTACAGAGCACCGTTCTGAGTTGCTGAAAAATGGACCAGCCTGCAGTATCATTTTTTCACTTTGATTTCTGGGTGTCTTTGAATTCAGCCCTGCATAGATTGATCATTTTCATTTCCATCAAATGATGTGTGGCATCCTTTTGTTCGGAACACATTACCCAGTCCATACAGATATATATAGATAAACAGCATGAGTTTTTTTCCTATTGAGATTTGATGTGTTTTCCTGTGCTCCTGTAAGTCCTTTGAATAGTGTATAATATATTTCAGTACAAATATCTGTGACAGCTGAATTACAGTGGTTGCAGTACCATAAACATATATTATGATTTTGGTGTTCATAAGAACACTATATCTTCTAAAAATGCAGGGAGCTCAGTATAGATCAGGAATAAGAATTGTTGACAAAAGAGTACACTGCGCAATGGAGTAGTTGAGCAGTTTGCAGGGTGACAGCAATCCCTGTTCGACATATATCCAAGCTGCTGACAAATAAATGAAATTGAATGTTCCAAATGTGGAAAATAAAACTGAATTTCTGCTGACATTTTGAATTGATTGCACTGAAAATGAGCTGACCCCACCTGTGCTGTGGAGAGATAAGAGATTTACAATGCACGCTGGTCTCAGTCAGCAGCTTTTGTCCCATGTAAATTGAATACAACATCTGGGAAGAACAATACAGTTTTACCCTGTTGTCGCATCGCCTTTCTTTTGTAAAAAGGAAGACTTCAGGAATCACTTATTTAGTCTTTGAGATTCAGTTCTTTCCTGTACTATTTTGTGAAGGGCCACCAGACCATGTCACAACTCTTCATCAAAGAAGATCAAAGCCACATCTCTGGCCTTTGTTGTTTATTGCATTAACTTGCAACCCATGTGATACATCTCTGTCCCTCAGTGCTGTCCCCTTTTAGCAAAAGAGTGAATTAAACTCGACTTGTGTCATCATACGCAATCTGTCTTCATTTGTAAATGCGTCAGAGGCAGTTGTTACTGTATTGTGAGCTGAAACCAAGCAACAGAGTTTGCCACGGCTCGTTCATACCATCAGGGTTGTTGTTTAGACTTCAAGGTCTCTTACAATACCACATCTTTTCAGCAATGCATTTGTCACGCTGAGAGAGGAGGAAAAAGCAAAGTTGTCAGTTTATGATGTGCGTCGAGCTTTTTTATCATGACTGCAAGGTCAGATTATTCCATATAAATTAGACCGTTACAACCCTTTTTATTTCAAGCATTCTTAATTCAGCCTGTCTAACACAGAGGAAACTGAATCATCCTGGCAATGACAAAGATCACACAAAAAGAAAAGGAGTGATGATCCACCCAAAATTCAGAAAGCTGTCAGTTATTTAGCCTCTGTGTGTGTGCTTTGACTTTCAAACACATGAATCCATCTGCACCTGCTGTTAAACTGCTTTATAAATTTTAATGTCAGTGTCACAAATATTGGTATGGTCTCTTAGAGAGTGACATTAGAGTGACGTTTCTGATTTCCAGGCCAAATGAGTGAACAGTTGTGAACAGTACATTAACCGACAATTACCTAGTAAACAAACATCATTTCTGTATCAAAATGCAGATAGTATTGAATACACACATACAAAATGGGAATCTGGTTAAACTGTAAAATCTCTCGCACAGTTTCAGTCAGAAGATAAGTTAAAATTTGCACAATTACTACAAGAAAGACAGTTGCCTAAATTATGTGAACCTGAATGTGATGCTGCTGTTGCAGTGTTTGTCTGGACCCTCCGACAAAATCCACAGGAATGTCTGATGAGGTAGAATTCCTAAAGGAGTCAGAAAAAACAGCACTTGGGAGCACTGCTGTCTTGAAGCAATGAGGTCCTGTGTTCCTATCCACCAGCTGACTGTGGTCTTTCTGTGTAGAGTTTGCATGTGCTACTGTGATGCAGTACAAAACACAATGAGTTGTGCGCAAAAATAAATAAAAAATAAAATTGTAAAGTCAAATTAAATGCTTTTGGTGAAAACAACAACCATTACAAAAACAACATGTTTTGTCATCTGAATGAATGAAAACTTCCATTCTCGACCTCATAGTGTCTTCATAGTGTCAACCTCCTTAAACTGTCTTTGCTTGATCAGAGTTACAGCACAGGGTTTTTGCCAAAGAAGTACAACATGTGGATAAGTGCTCATTCAAGTTGTTCTAATCCTTGGCTTCTGCCCTAATAAAATCCCTTTAATGGGAAATTATCATAATCTGTTGTGTGGCAGTAACATGCTGAGAGGTGGGAAGCTTGAAGTTTTTCTGTTGTATGCTTTGATACATTTCAGCTTAGACAACACAATAATCAGCAGTATTGTGTTGGTGATTTCAGAATTCTTCTACAGTTAAGTATAGGTTCGGTTTTGGTTCCTCACAAAGAAGCAGAGACAAGCATTCACACCTACAGACAATTTGTGCGTCTCCTTATCCTCCGCGTCTTTAGACTGTGGGAGAATACCCAGATGGACATGAAATATGCTGGCTGTAAGGTGACAAAGCTAACCACTGAGCAACCACACCATAGTAACATTTAACCCGAGATGATTAAAAGTAAATGTATCTCTCCTGCTGCTCCTTGTACCTCCACTTTCCTACTTTCCACTGAACAGAGTAAAAGAGTCATCCAATCCATTTTCCTCTCCACCACGTAGTGCTGTTAGCAGTGAAACAAGCTGTTGCTCTCTCTTTTTGTTGTCTCGTTTTCATTACAAGACAGATTCTTGGCATTTTCAAATAATCTTTATCTTTTGTTTCATTGAAATAAACGTAATACATCGAGAGTAAAGTGTTTTATTCCACATTCAAGTTTGTCACTCAACACAATAGCTGAACCAAAACTGAATTTCCTGTAGACACATTATCAATAGAGATTTTTGACAGCAGTTGATGTCTGGCTGAGATGACATCCCACATGTTGTGAACTCCTGTTCATATTAAAGAACAGTGTTTTTAAAAGAAAAGAAGTTAACACTTTTTTGTTCATGTTGTTGAACTAACTAGAATGTACTACAATGCGGTCAACACCTGGCCATGTTCTTGTGTAAGAGATATAGCACTTCTTTTTGCCTCTGGCTGGTTAAACAATCTCTAAGTTTTATAGAGAATGGTCTTAAAAAGAAAATATCTAGTGAGCAAGAATGCCTTATTCATGGAAGAGGTCAGAGGAGAATGGTGAGACTGCTTGATGCTGATAGAAAGGCAACAGTAACTGAAGAAATTAGTCTTGCAGCAAAGGTATGCAGAAGAGCACCTCTGAATGTGCAACACATCAAACCATGATGTAAATTACATGAGGGTACACTGGGTGCCACTCTGCTCAGCCAAGAATAGAAACCTGTTCTTGACTGACAGGACAGCTACGATGGGCTCACAAATTTGGACAATAGAAGGTTGGAAAAACATCGTCTGGTCTGATATATCTCGATTTCTGCTGCAACTTGGGACATTAGGGTCAGAATTTGATGTAAACAACATAAAATCATGGATTCACCCTGCCTTGTATCAGTGATTAAGGCTGCTGCTGGTGGTTTAATAGTGTGGATAATAATAATTTATTGTCACACTTTGGGCCCCTTAGTACCAGCTGAGTATAATTTAAACACCGCTGCCTATTAGAATTGTTGCTGACCATGTGCATCCCTTTATGACTTCGGTGTACCCATTTTCCACTGGCTGCTTCCAGCAGGATAACACGCCATGTCACAAAGCTCAAATTATCTCAAACTGCGTTCTTGAACATGGCAGTGCATTTCACTGAACTAAAATAGAGCACCTTTGGGACGGTGTGGAGTGGGAGATCACATCATGGATGTTCTGCTGCAACTGTGTAATGGTATCATGTCAATATGGAACAAAATCTCTAAAGACTCTTTCCAGCACCCGATAAAGCGATGCCATGAAGAATTTTAGGTAATAAGGGGTCCAACTTTGTGCTAGAAAGCTGTTCTGAGTAGATGCCTGAATGGAAATATAGGAAATCTATAGAAGATAAATAAATATGCTTTTTGTGAGACATACAGGTGATTTTAGGGCACAGAAAGTTGTTTGTGAAAAGTGCAATTATAATCACAAACAAGAAAATAGCTTTTTTCCCCTCAGAATGATTTGTACACACAGTATTATAAGGGCATGGTGAAACACGCATTTTAGGCTACTTGCTGATTGCAGTGTCTGTCTTTTAGTGTGTTATTTGGCCAGCCTCAAACACTATAACCTATTCTTACCATAAAGCCATTCCCAGCATACTTCCACAAGTCCGTCCATTTTAAACATGAAATAGAATTTCTAATTGCTCTGCAGAATAGTACATGCAGCTTTTACCTGCTCTAACAACAATATCAGCAGGAGGCATTATTTGTCTCAACCTTCCAAAACCGCTACTGATCACTGTTGGAAAATAATTGTTTTTGAGGTGACACAGCTTTGAATGGGTTTGTTCTCTGTTTTTATACTGGAATACATTTAAGAAAGGATATTTTGGCAGTCAGTATGGACAGGAGGATCCGTTTAACAAATCAAGAGCAGACCCCTTTAATGCTTGTTTATGTCCACTGACAACTATACCAAGATCATTACTAGTTTTGTTTGTTTTGTTTTTTTGCCTTGGTCATGCATTCAATTAAATACCAGTGACTGGCCAACATAACTACACACAACTGTGCTGTTGTTTAACAGCACAGTTGTGTGTTTTTTCCAATGCCCATTCAAGCAGAGCTCTCTATTATAATGTTCAGCAAGACAGTGTGTGGTGAAGTGATTCATGTGGAGCAGTTAGATTCATGTCGAGTTACATGTGTAGCAGTGAACTACAGTAAGTGATACCATCCGTTTGTTTGTTTGTTTGTTTGTTTGTTTGTTTGTTTGTTTGTTTGTTTGTTTGTTTGTTTGTTTGTTTGTTTGTTTGTTTGTTTTTCCCTCTCAGAAGAAAGCAGTTTGTTAATTTAATGGGACGTATGATGACATCATATTCCTTTTCAAATGAGTTTTCCCCATATATTATAGAATCATCATTTTGAATTTGTTTTCTCTATTTATTGTTTGACAGTGACTTTGCAGAGTCATAGGTAATGGTGGTAATAGGTATGTATTTACTTTCTTTATAAATATTGACCTTTGGCAGTTGCCCTGGCTTTGGTAGTAAAGACTTGTTTATCTTTTGTTCTGGAAACTCACAATTATCTTTTTTCTACCACAGTGTAATAAAGCTCCACAAGGGATTAACAACACTGATCCTCTTATGTAAATGTACAACATAAGTACAGCTAGTGTTTTATTCTTGACCAACCTTGCTGCTGAGGATGGTAATTGATAAGAATTTAGCTATTCCAGTTCCATTATCAATATCACTCATCAGTTCTCTTTGGGTTCTCAATGGCTCCGTTTTGAGAGTTGTCACCTCTAAACGGCATATCTAAGACATTACATTTGTAAAAAATTAAGTACATGCTGTGTAGTGAAATGTTTCTGCATGTTGGAGGTATTTCCGCTCTTTTTTGTGATCATTGTTGGTTATTACTTAAAAAGAAGTAATGTATTATAGATTACCCATTTATTTTCTTAAAGGTAATACAGCACATCCTTAATTACTCTCAGAAGAAAGGGTTTTTTGTAATTCAACTCGTTACATTACCTTCACATTATCTCATAATGTCATTTAACAATATAAGCCTATAGACCACAGTCCCACACACCACACAACTCCCTATCCTAATAAAGACACTCATGATATTTCTCTTAGTGTTTAGGTATGAACACAAAGCCAACAACACAAAGCAAAGATGAAAACCAGCACAAAGAGATGTCGGTAATCGCTCAGCTGTTATATCTCTTGACTAGCTTGACTAGCTTTCTTTCTTTTGGATTCTTGACTAGCTTAGCATTAGCATGCTGTCTATGCAGGTGTTTGCAAAGAGCTGAAGTTGTGTTAGCAACATAATGCAGTTATTTCTGTCCTGGATGCAGTTTGAACCTTGCCATCACGCTGTCATCCTTTTGTGCAATAATGTAAATAAATAAAAGTAAATAAGGTAATGTACATATCCACAAAGTAGGTTGTTCTATTCCCCTTCTCCAGCACATGAATTGAAATTGGCTGATTCTAATGCAAGTGGAACCAATAAGTGCAAGTAGACTAACAATTCCAAGGAAATGAACTACTGTGAACTGGTTCTCTACAAGAACTACAAGACTGTGGAAGACATTTGAGCACAGTTAACTGATTATCATGTTCAAGAAAGTAGTTTGAGATGATCTGAGCACTGTGATATCATGCATTATCCTGTTGGAGGCAGCCATTAGAAATTTATTACACTGGACAGCTGGACAAACTATGCTTGACTTCTAAAAGACCTAAAGTATGCCAAGAAAATATCCCCTACACTATTACACCACCAGCCTGAACTACTGATGGGCAAAACAGAGCCATACTTCGATGCTGTTTATGCCAGATGTTCTGACAGTTGTGGCACCCAATGTGGTCTCTGCTGCTGTACCCTATCTGCTTCAAGCTTTGTGTTGTACATGCAGAGATTTTTTAAGCAGTCTGACCATTCTCCTCTGACCTCTGCCATCAACAAGATATTTTTTCCCAGAACTGCAACTCACTGGATATTTTCTATTTTCAGATCATCTCTATAAACCTTAGAGATGACTGTGCAGGAAAATCCCAGTAGATCAGCACTTTCTAAAATACTCCAAAAACTCCTCAAGTCATGTTAATCACCTTATTCTGGTAGTCAGTTTGCACTTGAGCATGTTGTCTTGACTATTCCTCATGCATTGAGTTGCCTTCCTGTGACTGCCTGATTAGATATTTAGGTTAAGATGCAGCTGATCACAAAGTGGGCAATGGGCATAACCTTGGGTTGTCCTCTTCTGTTACTTGAACAAGATATGGGGAGCAGCTCTGTATTTGCCCTCAGTGGTTTAAAGCTAGCATCACATTAATTCTAAATTTGGCAAAGTAGCTCACAGACAAGGGGTGGTATGATTTCTAGGCAGATCACCGCCTCACATTTAATCTGTTTCTTATTCATTTGGTAATATAATTCATATTTTGCTATCAAACGTCCACCTCTACAGCTGAATGGCTGTGATTAATTATGAAAGAACTTGTAACATGCAGATAAAATTGTCTTCTACCGCCTATAGTGGTAGAAGACAACTCTTTAGTGGCATGTGGATTCTTTCAATAACCATTTCCATGGGTGAGAACGGAGCAAATCCAGATATTATGTTTTAGGTCACATCAAATTTGAATGGATGAAAGAAGTCCCAGACTTGCATGTATTTCCCTATATACTGAAGACAAATATGATTTATTGTGACTGCACAAAATTCAGTGTGATAGTCATTCTCATGTTTTAATTCCCACTTTGGTGTTGTGCATTATGGGTTTTTAATGACACCTCGGGCGCTTTTCCACTTTTCAGTGAATCATCTAATGTGGCTGAAGACATCACAGCTGTACGGTAAATTGCTTTTTTGACTTAACTGTAACTTCACTATTACCATCAGACTTGTGTACATGCTATTGTCAGACAACTGTTTTACTTTTTGCTTGATTTTTTATTATAATGTAATATTCAGAGTTCTCCAGTGGTATAGAGTCTTTTGGTGATAATGATACAAGAAAAAGAAGTAGCAGAAGTATCTCTTAGTTTAAAAACTGTAGCTATATTATCCATTTAAAGAAAGCTCTTTGATTATTAATAAGTGAGTGAACGCAGCACAAATTAGCTGAACTCCTGACACATTCCTCAGAAGCCTGAGAGCCTTAGAAAATGGTTTAATAATTTCCTTTCTTGTGCTTTTGTAAGGATTAGTGATGCACTTATTTTGTTCACATAGTGAACCACATATCTACGTATGTGTTATATTTTTTCCTCCCATTCACCTACACAAATTTTAATAAAAAGGTTCAAACGCACTTTGTTCTTCTCATTTTGATGAAACTGTGAACAAATTTTAAGACTCTGTTGTCTGAGATATCTAACATAATGTTAGTTTTTGTATAACTGCGTAAAAAATAATTTATTCCACCGCAATGTTTTTTAAAAAGGAAAACAATATTTTATAACTCCTCACATTAAGTTTCAAACTAAGAGCTGTGAAATCTCAAAATATATCTGGCAACAGTTTCATTTAAGATTTTGTTTTTGTTTTCTGTAAATTTATTAATAGTCTTTAGGTAACATGCACAAAATTTCCATGTCTTAAAACACCCTAATCTAGTCGTTATTAATTGTTATCCACTTTTTCCCACATATGCAGTTCAGAGTCACAGTGGGGCTGGATACACCCTGGACAATTCTGTGTCAGCCAGTCTGTTGCAGGGCTGACACAAAGATAAACAACCATTCATGGTCACATTCACACCTGCAACCAATTTAGAATCACTAATAAATTTAACAAGCATGTCTTTGTGGGATAAAGTTCCCAGAGAGAACCCACACAGGCACAGGGAAGTGTGCAAATTCAGATGGGTACAGGACCTTCTTGCCGTAAGGCAACAGTGCCAATAGCTGCAACACTATGCCACCATTTTATTAGGCCACTGTGGGGGTTTTTTTTGGGGGGGGGGGGTTTAGATGCCCTGTATTTGGACATAATATAGTTGATAATGAAATAATATAATGATTTAATAGCACAACTTCTCTAAGTGGACACCCAGGTTTAATAAAAAGGGCACAGGGTACCAGCCTAAAGCTTTAATATGTGGAACCTTCATCTCTTTATAATCCAGCAATGCATAAAAAACCCTGCCAGGCAGGCATCCATGGCTTACAGCCATTACTCTTAAACTTGTCAAAAAGTACCTTTAAACCTGCTTAATAATAATAATAATAATAATGGATACTTTATTGATCCCCATGGGGAAATTACTTGTTTTTCTCTGCATTTGACCCATTCACTCAGTGAAGCAGTGGGCAGCCCACTAAGCAGGCGCCCGGGGAGCAGTGTGTAGGGACGGTACCTTGCTCAGGGGTACCTCAGGGTAGCCGTTAAGTGGATTCGAACCGCCGACCTTCCGATCATGGGGTGACCACTTTACCTACTGAGCTATCCTTGCCCCTTAATAAAGCAAACTGACAACCTTGACATCGAGAGAAAAATTAATGTTCAGCTGTTTTCAAAGAAGGTGTTGGTCAACTTCAGCTTGGCCACTGCATCAGGTGAAGTTCAGTAAGTTGGGTATACTTCTATTGCTGAGGCAGGTGAATGACCCCAAGGTATCAAGGTAAATCTGACTTAAAAGATAATATGCCTTTGGAAAGGTCCAGAGTCCAGACCATAAAGATTCTGTGGAATTCCCTCAAGGGTCGTTCACAGCAGACAACCTAAAAATAAAAGTGAATTGAAGCAGTTCTGTAAGGAAGAATATTCCAAAGTGATTCCTGAACTTTGTGTAGCAACCAGAAACACTTTTTCTTGAGGGTATTTCTCTCAAAGGAGGTTTGAGTAGTAATCAAAACAAACAAGGTGCAGTTGCATTTTTAAATATTACATTGCATTTGGCTTTCAACTGCATTATGCTTGTCTGCTCTTGTTACATAAACAAACATATGATCACAATTTACAGGTAGTTAACCTATAAATTCCATACGGTGCTAATACCCAGTGAGATAATTCTAATATACGTGCACACATCTTTACACCACTGCTTCCCTTTATATCTTGGCCACAAGATATAAAGGGAAGTATAGCTGTATACAGCACACACTATGCTATTTCTATTCCAAGGACCTTCTGAACCCTTTCAGGCTAAATTTCCTTTCAGACAAAAACCAGCACTGTGTCATGTCGTGAGCAGAAATCTAAGGAACCAACCACAGAGAGAAAGGCCTCTTGTGCAGCCAGATCAGAGCTTAACTATCAGGCACCCTGCCAGGACAGCTGCACCCGTTTGGAAGACTTGCAGTCATTGCCATGAGGTACCTTTAGAGAGGCGTTTGATTCATGAATATTGCTGCCTAACCAGAAAGATGAAGCAGAAAGAGGTTTAGACTAGTGCAGAGCAAGGCTGCCCACAGCTAGAGATGGGAACACCAGGCATCATGGTCAACCAGAGCAGAAGACAACCTTTTTCTAGTTCAGGTTCAGTAGCTGGTCAGTGTTGTAAAGCAACTTACAAAGGATCATACTATGATAGCACTTCTTATATGTTAAAAGAAATCCACCCTATTGCTGACCATATTATTTCTGGGCAGTTACTGGTTTCAGTTCTTTTTACATACCTGAAAACAATTATTTTAACAGCCATATATTTTACTACTTTGAGGAGATAAATGTTTGAATTTTCAAATTCAGTGGATGTGATTCCTGCTTGAGCTTGTGAATTAAATACTCTGATATCTTTTGATTGCTTTTCACTGGTTACCACTTAAATCATGAATACAGACAGGTTGTTAAATGCCACAAAAAATGTTACATTAATTGAATTAATTGAAAAAAGAACCCCATAAAATTTTACTGTGCTTTATATGTCCTGTATCCAGAATGTTTTAAACTCATGTCTGTGTGGTGTGCATTTGCTTTGACTTTCACAAGAAACCCAAATTAGCCATTTCTTAAGTTGATCTTTCATACATTATATTTTCATCCAACAAAGCTATAACATCTACCACAAATATGTAAACTGTGAGCAGTGGGAACAGAAATTGTGTGACAGCAATATTAAATTAGCGGTGTGGAAGTGTAATATTCCACTCAACAGTATTATAAAATGTGATGTCATATTCTCATTTTTCAGAAAGAGGTCAGTAATATTTCTATTGACTTAAGCTGAAAAAGGAACTAACAGTAGTATTTTTTTCATACAGTCAGCTGCGTGTTCTGTGTTCTTCTTAAATAAGCATGTTGTGATAGTCTTCACATCACAGTGGATTTTCCCCCTACCATTTTTACTTTCATGTGAATGCACATATTCCTTAAATGTGAAATATTCAGTCTTCTCATCACTGTGTCATGTTGATAAAAACTAAATCTGTGCAGCTTTCTACTTCACCATTTTACTGCTAAAAATCAGTAGTATATAAACTCTCCAGGAGGCTGGGTTATGTCTATCACTCTTTAAAAAAATAAATCTTTTTATTAAGGGCTGCAGGCTGTTGCCTTGCCTCGTAGTAAAGTCTACCCCTGATTACAATCTACTGCAGTCAAAGAGCTATATCTATCAAAAATTATATGTTGGGTATACAAATAATGACTGCTTGGTGCCCTGTAATATTTCAACTCTGTGCTAACGTAAGGTAGCTGTGCTTAAAAAACTGTAAATATAATTTATCTTTGAAGCTGTTCTGAAGGAGGAACGAGGTTGCTCATTTAAATTAGACTAAATCCACACATTCCATTTGTTTCACTGTGTTTCCCTTAAATGTCTAAGATTAGACAAAAACCCCTGGGTACCACATGAGTTATTCATGAACAGAGGAACTGCACTTGGCACCTAGTATTCAAATGAAAGGAGCATCACAGATGAATACTAAATGGGGAAGTCAACAGTAGTGTCCCAAGAAATTTAGACTCTTTGCAGAAGCTGTTGGATGTGAACTACTGGAATGATTTACAAATATATAAACAAACATTAATAACAAGAAAACAAAAATCCCCAAAATGTTTTACATCTTTGTTAAATTACTGCAGTTAGAGAACAAAGTCAGAAAAGTCCACAGGTAAACACTGTAGGCAATAAAACTAATTGAGAGTTGGTATCTGAAATGCAAAATTGTCTAATGCTAATTATCTTGCAGATCAGACTACTTTTTCTTCCATGCAGAAGAAACCAAAATGTTCAAAAAACATATCGTTTTGATAATTTTGTATCTTCTTTTACTGTGGGCATATCCCGCAGTATAATTGATGAACACTCTCACATTTTTATCATCTGCAGTATTTTAGAAAATTATGGTGTTTCTTGACTAAACAAATAAGCATCATTTAAAAACTTCTCTTCTTTTTAAAAAAAACATATCTCATTTGCCTCAGAGCTGAACATAAATTGGGCAAAGTAGAGCTTATGTCCCCATGTAACTCTATGGTCAAATGAGGACTTGGATTCAGCACGAGTAAAAAATAGATACACAAATAAATAAATAAATAAATAACCCCATCTACAAACAGAAAAAGAAATGCGTATCAAAACAGGGCAATATGTTGGGTTTGTGATACTTAAGTGAGATTACATAAATGAAGCCACTCAGATTAAAATTACTCTTTGCATGTTACTATCAGATCTCGAAATAAATGTAAACATATTAATATTTATATGGCTCGTTTTTATGAGTAGACAGCGAATTTGAATAAAAATGCAAAAGTTGAACATAAAGTGCTCTATAATAACCTGTGTGTGTGTGTGTGTGTGTGTGTGTGTGTGTGTGTGTGTGTGTGTGTGTGTGTGTGTGTGTGTGTGTGTGTGTCTTGACTTCAACACAGAAACAACAAAACAAGATCAACATGTATACATGTGTGATCATTCATGTTGGTAAAATGACATGAAGATTACCAACATGATGCACATAAAAGCATCAAACATACTTGAAAACTGTTTCAAGTTGGCAGGAAAAGCATATATTCATGCTTTCAGAGTTCTAAAGTCATTTTACATAACAAGATGGCGCCAGTGTTCACGGCAAGCCGTCTCCTCCGTTTTTGTTTGTTGTTTATTGTCCTTCTCTCTATGTGCTGCCCTGATGTCTCCACGTTACTTGTCTATGATCGCCAAACTCTTTTGAATCTCCGGCCTTTGGACTACCAGACACAAGATTTTAAATGGAGATCTGACGATCCTCCTCCGCTTTCGAAGGACTTTCCTGATTACCTCCGCCACTTACCATCTACCTTCTCTCAAAGGAAATGTTCACGGAGAAGGGGTAAACGTGGCGGCATCCGTGTTCGTATCAAGGCCCTTTTAAAGTCCTATGTTGCAATAAATGATCGCTATTCTACAAACATTTTGTCATGTATTTCTGCCCTCCAAGACCATGCTAACTTCAGACTGTTCTGTCATCGCTGGATTCGCCCTGTCGGACCTTATGGTTACCTGGACCTCCCAGCTGATCTTCCACCCGGTCGGTGCTGGGTGCGGTCCTCCAGAGGAGGCGCGAATCTCGGCAACCTTCGCCTGCTGCGGCGTTCTCCTACCAGTAACAGTGTGACCACTCTCCGTATGGCCTTATTAAATACAAGGTCACTGACGAATAAGACTTTTATTTTAAATGACCTTATTCTATCGTCGGGACTGGATTTCTTATTCCTGACGGAAACTTGGCTTCGCCCCGGCGAACTTTTTCCCTTCTCGGAGCTGCTCCCACCTGACTATGCTTTTATTAGCTCACCCCGGACCACTGGAAGAGGTGGAGGGCTAGCTTCAGTTTTTAAAAACAAACTTCGATGTCGGCAGCTGCCACCTGTTCTGTACCTGTACCGAGCCTCTACACTAACATGGTGATATTACCACTGTGTGGCTGTAAGTGCAGCCATCACACTCTCAGAGAGGTCGTTCTCTGTTGCTATGGGGCAACACTCCTCGGCTTCTGCCCCTATTTATTGTGGTGTGCCTCAAGGGTCCGTGCTCGGTCCTGCTCTTTTCTCTTTGTACATGTTGCCGTTGGGATTAATTTTTAGAAAACATAACATCTCCTTTCACTGTTATGCCGATGATATCCAGATTTATTTACCTTTGAAATCCGATGTGACTGCTTCTTTGCAACCTCTGTTCAACTGTTTGCATGAAGTAAAAATTTGGTTATCACATAATTTTCTTACATTGAACGAGAATAAGACCGAAATCATAGTCTTTGGTAGTCACACTCCGCTAGACCAGTTAGCTGACGCCCTAGGCCCTCTCGCTAGCCATCTTTCGTCCACTGTAAGAAACCTCGGAGTGTTCCTGGATGGCTCTTTTAAACTCGAGAAACAGGTGTCCACTGTGGTAAAAAACAGCTTTTACCAGTTGCGTCAGATTTCCAAAGCAAAGCCGTTCCTTCCTTTAAAAGATCTTGAAAAGCTTATCCACGCATTTATTACATCCAGATTGGACTACTGTAACTCCCTCTACTCGGGCCTCCAACACTCCTCTCTTTGCCGGCTCCAGTTAATTCAAAATGCAGCTGCGCGTCTTTTAACAGGTACGAGAATTCATGAACACATAACTCCAATTTTAGCCAAATTACATTGGCTCCCTGTTAAATATCGTATAGATTTTAAAATTCTTTTGTTCACTTTTAATATTTTGAATAATTTAGCGCCCAGTTATCTTTCTGATTTACTCCATTCATACAATCCCAACAGGGCACTTAGATCATCCAACCATAGGCTCCTAGCACAACCTAGGACTCGAATGAAGTCGAGAGGCGACCGGGCCTTTGCATCCGTGGCACCCAGACTCTGGAATAACCTCCCCGTTCATATTCGCACTGCCGAGTCTATCCAGTCTTTTAAATTACGTCTTAAAACTTATTTTTTTACTTTGGCTTTTGATTCTGTCTAGTTGGCTGTTTTAGCTTGTTGCGTTGTTACCTATTGTTTGTTGTCCTCTTCTATTGTTTGTTTTAACTGTCTCATGTTTTTATTGACTGTGAAGCACTATGGTCAACACTTTTGTTTTTTATATGTGCTATATAAATAAATTTTGATTTGATTTGATTTGAAAACGCTGTTATTTAAACAAACACTTTGACCTTTGGCCACAAGGGGGCAGAAAACATTCTGCGCAAATCAACTGCTCAGATGTTAGACCATAGCTTAAGATTCTGCCCAGATTTGGCTTTACTGATAGTCGACATCAGTTTAAATGAATCATTCATTTTTAATTGTGTTTGTTTAAAAGAGAAAAAGGTCCAATTTCCATAATCCTTTATTTTTTAGTCTTCTCCGTGGTCTACACCAACAGCTAGGAAAATTATATTCAACCTGTTTGACTAAACTTTTTTTGTTTTGTTTTGCTTTCTTTTTTTTCCACCATCAAGCTGTTAAATATGTCTGCTTTTAGTTTTGGTCTGCAGAGGCAGTCTGCAGGAGGTTTTGATGCAAAACAGCTGCCTTACTGAGACTAAAACGCTCCATAAAGTTAGTGATTTTTGTACTTAGGTGTCAAAATTGTGGATAAATTGGTTTCAAAATCACAGTAACAGTGTGGTTAAGATCAGCGGCTAAGGTTTTAACAATGGGTGCAAACTAATCTCCTATTGCTGAAGTGATCCATTTGTGCATATATCCTGCCATCCGTCCCTAATCTTTTAGTGATATCCTCCCACTTTTCCCTCATAGGATAGTCATTATTTGCACAATTGCAAGAGGTGACGAAAGGTGACATACAATATGGGGAAACATGGGTCACAAAGTTCATGTTGAGCAAGCTGCTTTTTTTGGGGGGGGGGGGGGGGGGGGGGGGGGTTAAATGTGGACCGTCTCAAAATGAAAAATAGGAACAAATCCACAAAGCTGTAATGAGTCCTTGGGGGTTAATTCACCAGGAACATTGGACAGCATTCTGGCAGTTTTTTCACATTGTTAGTTTGTCCAGGGAGTCTGTAATGACTGTAATAATAAGTCTGAAAATGCCAGTCTCCTAAAATTGGCAGACATTAGCCTGTGAGAAGAAACTGGTTCCGTTAAATAAAGCCAAGTCTCTTTTTTAAATGTATTTATTTTTTAATGAAGGCAGTTTAGTTTGGCACACAGATGTTTTTGGATTGTTACTGTTGTGATGATGAGTGGCTGCTCTGTATGGTGCTTGTTTCCATGGTGTTGTATTCTGTTGTAACTTAAACTCAGATGGGCCAATTTACACAAGAGTTGAGAACTTCTGCCCACACAGTGAGAAATGTTTTGAATGGATTGTTTGTGTCAGGTTTTTTTTTCAGTAAAAATCCAATAACCCTATTTATGATCAATGAGTGATTCTCCTTCAAAATTACAGAAAAGTGGCTATATTGCAACAACACTAAGCCATTGCTTTGAGCAAGGCAATATCAAAGCAACTCCTTAATGTGCAGGTGACAATACCCTTTTATTTGTCAATATGTCTGTGTTACACAGTGCACTGGGGCCCAGAAGGGTTGATGTATGGATCAAATTATCAAGAAGGAGATTAAATAAATCTGTTCAACTTTTACAGGCATGTATTTTTGTCAGCGAGAAGATAAAGCTCAGCAATCCTTTGTAAAACAAAGACTTGGAGCTGGGTTTACTCCAAGAGTGACCTGCATAGGTTGGAAAAAATGGGGGGCATCTATTGATTTTTACCTCACTATGTCAAGGTCATTGAAATGACTCTGTAATTGAAGTTCTTTAATGGACCCACTAAAATAGTGTGGGGTAGATGAGAGGGTCCAGAGACCAGCCTGAGGAGATAACCCTCACTGCTGGCCACTGATGTATTGTCCAAGGAGTAGGCAATAAAATGTAATATGTACAGAGATTAAACATTTAAATATGTTCATATTATGTGGGAGAGAAAAAAAATGCTGATTCAACCTACTGCGCAAGAAATGAATGAATTCATTAATTTTCTGTGCTTCCATAGTCCTTCACAAGGTCACCATAGATCTTCAGTTCAGACAAGCAAAAAGAATTCACTTGTGCTGCTCAGTGGAGAAGCACATTTAATAATAAGGTTTAGCATCTTGCTGTTACATCTAATTTATTGATTCATTCACACACATCCATATGACTGATGTCATCACAGTAAGCTTGAAATTACTAAAGTTGGTCATAATTTTAATGGATTTAGAAGAAACGAAGCACCGTCAAAGTTTAGGAAATGCTTCAACTGTTGCCCTCTTGAGTATTTTGATAAATTGATCTTTACATGAAGTGTCGACCATGTTTAGCATTGTTGTTGGTTTCAGTATAGACAGACACCATACTGTTGACTGCCCACACCTCCACTGTTACTCCACTGTGTGTGTCTGTGTGTGTGTCAGCCAACCTGTATATATCATGTCTACATTTCTCTGCTGGCAAACCTGTTCTGCAACATCTAATCATAAAGAGTATATCTATCCCAGATATGGAACCCTGTCTATACCAGATCATTCTATTATTAGCACCGTGGTCACGTTGGGCCAGCTCTCCACTGAGTTCCTCTGGTGTTTTGTTTTTACAAGTGTTAACCTACTTCTCTCTGCACCTCTGATTTTCTTTGTGTGCTCACCACCTTCTGATTATCTCTAGTTCAGCATCTTGCTGTGGCATTTACACTTGCTTGGCTGTACACTCTGCCTAGCTCAGTAATCACTTCTCAGACAGTATTAACGCAACCATTTTTACAATTAACCTTATATATATATATATATTTATTTTTATTTTTTTTCTTCATTTGTTGTAACTCAAACCTAACAGTAAATGTGACAGAAACCCAAAATACTACAAACATGACCATCTGTAATTTAAAATTATTTGTGAACACTCTATTTCCAAAAACAGATCTTAGCTGATGAAATAATAAAATGAAAATTAAAACCAAATAATAAAATTACTTGGCATGTAAATTTTTTTTCCATTGTTTTGTATATGTTTTGTATAAGTATTAAAAACCGTGATTCATATTTTTTCAGATCATACTGAGTCCTCACAAAAGCAGACTGTTGGTTTTCTTTTGCCTGTATGAACATTTCATTAGGATCAATTTTATTTAGCTCAATTTAAATATACGGAGTCCTTCTAGAAAAAATGGATGTAGTCAGTTTAAACCATTGTATACTTCCTTTTAAAACATATTGTTAAATGTGTTTGGAGCCTATGTTGTAAAAGGTTATGATAATTGGTCTCAACTGCTTTTTGATTGACAAAATTAGACAATAACACCCCATTAAACTTCTTGTTTTGAAACTTTTAAAGCTGTGCAGTCTTAAAAAAAGAGTTTTCACAGGACTCTTTGCAGCCCCATGAAGTAAGCACACCTTTACTCACTCATTCTTTTTCAGTAAGAATTAAGAAAGTAAGCAGCAGCCAGGTGCTGCTAATCAAATGTTCTTGATCAAGAGATCATCAGAAAGTGTGATCACCTTTGAAGCAGAAGTTTTGACAGCTTGATGGTCTGGAGCATTCAGATGCATGTTAACACAATGTTACAATCTTTCCGGAGGTGGACGTCACAGCAAATTCAACCTAAGGTCAGACCATGCAATATTCAGAGAAACTGCCACAATCCTAGGAGCTGCATCTCAGTTAGCATGTTAAATGTTAGAGGATGGCAGTAGAATTTGAAGTAAGAAAGGATTGTGAGGACAAAACCCCGTCTCTGTAGAAAGACCATGGCAACATGGTTTAGAAAAAAAATACTAGATTTCTGGGACAGTAAACACTGGACTGAGGTGACCTCAATGAAATAGGTGGAGTTTGATTTTAGCGAAGTGAAGCAATATGCATTATAGCCAAACACATTACACCAGCACAAATACCAGCTATCAAGAACTGTGGTGGAGGGGTGATTTTTGCATAAGCGTGACCTACAGTAGGTATGTTGCAGTCACTACTTGAACTCTTCTTTATGCCAAAACATTCCAGAGTCAAATGTGAATCCATCTGTATAAAAATTTTAATTGTAGCAGAATGTGGGTCATGCAACACGACAATGATCCTAAGCCGGGGTTGTCTAACTCCAGGCATCAAGGGGTGTTGTCCTACAGTTTTTAAATGTGTCCTTGATCCAACACAGCTGATTTAAATGACTAAATTACCTTCTCGACATGTCTTGAAGTTCTCCAGAGGTTGGTAATGAACTAATCATTAGATTCACGTGTGGTGACCCAGGGTGATATCTAAAACCTGCAGGACATTGGCCCTTGAGGCATGGAGTTGGACACCCCTGTCCTAAGGACATCAGTTAAACTACAGCAGAAAGTTTTTCTGGGCCAAAAGAAAAGACTTGTGGTGTTGTAAAGATCTAAACCCAACTGTGATCTGAGGTGGGACCTTAAAAGAGCTGTGGATAAACAAATGCTCGCAAATATCAATAAACTAAAACAAAAAGAGTAAACAGAGTATGCCTAGGAAAAAAAGAGAAAGCCAAAAGTCTTCCACAGTGATGTGGAGTGATGGTTGTACAGAAGAGGATTACTTTGTCATTGTTGCTAAAGGTGATTCTACAAATAGATCATGATATATTAATAAGAAAACTAGAACGTTATGGTGTCAGAGGGGTAGTTTTAGATTGGGTCCGGAGTTATTTAAGTGACAGAAAGCAGTTTGTGAAAATAAATGGTGGTTGCTCCTTATGTATGGACATTGCTTGTGGTGTACCCCAAGGGTCAGTTTTGGGTCCAAAATTCTTCAACTTGTACATTAACGACATCTGTAAAGTGTCCAAAGTATTAAAAATGGTTCTCTTTGCTGACGATACAAACATTTTTTGCTCTGGTGATGATCTGCAGAATTTATTGGAGGATATGACTAATGAAATAAGTAAAGTGAAGTTCTGGCTTGATAAAAACAAATTATCATTAAATTTGAATAAATCTAAACTGATGTTATTTGGAAATAGTAGTTTAAATACAAATGCAAAGATTCAAATAAATGGTGTTGATATTGAAAGAGTCAGTGAAAATAAATTTCTGGGGGTAATAATAGATGAAAAACTTAACTGGAGAGCTCACGTAAGATATATTCATTCCAAAGTATCACGAAGCATTGCAGTACTAAACAAGGCAAAACAGGTATTCGACAGAACATCACTTCATATTCTCTACTGTTCACTGGTTTCACCATACTTAAGCTATTGTGCAGAGGTCTGGGGCAATAACTATAAAACCACATTACATTCACTTTTTACTCTTCAAAAGAAAGCAATTCGAATCATCCACAATGCAGGTTATAGGGAACATACAAACTCACTATTTTTGCAGTCTGAAATATTGAAAATTGACGATATAGTGAAATTCCAAACAGCACAAATTCTATTCAAAGCAAAAAATAAAGAACTGCCAGGTAATATTCAGAGTATGTTTTTTTTGAAAGAAGGAAGTTATAATTTAAGGGGTTTTTGTAACTTCAAAACAATGAAGATACGTACTACAAGAAAAGGCTTTTGTGTTTCTGTTCAAGGAGTGAAACTATGGAACAAACTGAATATGGAATTAAAGCAATGTCCAAACATAAAACTGTTCAAAAAGAGTTATAAAAATATGATCTTCTCGATCTATAAAGAAAAGGAAAATATTTAAATTAAGTGAATGTCTCTATTTAAAAACAAACAAACAAAAAATTCATGATGTGATATTATAGTATATAGTATATCAGAAATCTGTTCACTATTTTTATTACAAATTATATCAGTAAGGAAGCTGACTAAATATTCACTGATAATTTATGGGACAGGGGTGGGATTAAATAAGTGTATACTTCTTCCCACTCCCTTTCAACATGTAAATTAATCAGAATGTTTTTTTGTATGTAATTTGTATAGTATTTTTTTTCTCTCTTATTTCTTTTCTAAATGTACTTGTATATTGTTCACATGTTGAAATAAATTACCAATCAATCAATCAATCAATCAAATTATTGAATCACAGTTTTGCACAGGCCTGCACAGGCTTGTGAAAACGTTCTTGTGCATGTGACTGTATGAGTTTGTTGGACTTTATGCTGACATACCATTAATTATCAGTTTAACTGTAGCTTAATTTCATGACGTAATATCATGTACATTTTCATTCAGCATTTGAATGCTGTAAATCTCATTGAAGCCAGTGCAATATGTCTCACAGCTGTTCTATGTTAAATTCATAACCTCCTTTTCCTCCTCCCTGTCCTCATCTATTCTCCCCACATCTAACTTGTCTTTTTATCTCTATTCTTTGCACAAGCATTGTGTCCTCTGGCAGTCTAAGTAGCTCATTGTTGTGGGGAGAATGCTCTCTCATGGGAGCCATAGCCAGTCAAGAGTGGATTGCCTCAGTGAGATGCATTTTTACTTTGTCTGTCAGTTGTGATGAGGGATAAGAAACACTCCTTTCATTTGAGACTTCCTGAATCAAATATGGGAATTGTGAAATGCCTGATTAAAATAAAACGCACACACCAAAAAGTATTTTCATACAGTTGTTCAGAGAAGAGCTGTGAGAAGATAGGATTATATAAAGTCCCAAGATGATGTAAGACCATGCTTAATGTATATCTGAGGAATCTATGTACAACGTGCTTTATCAAAGTCATTGTCCACTAAATGTGAAATATTGCTGGCCCTGTAACATGTGTAATGGTTTTTGCTACGCTCTTTGTTACTGCATCTCAGCAACAGTGTCAAAAAGAAAAATCACTATTATTTAATCAGCTTTGTCAGAAAACAGCAATCTGCTTCTGGTCTTGATGTTAACGTTCTCTAAGCCATACAATGCACTGAACATATTATTTAAAGTTTTTGGACTAGATGGCGGAATATGAAAGATTCCCGATGTTTACATCTTACACCGGACAATGAAGGGAGTGGTTTGATTGGAGAATTTGTTTTCTAGTTAACTGAGTGTAATTTAGTAAAACTCAAAGTGGTGTTTTAAGTGTGTTGTCAAACCAGCAGCAAGAAATAAGAAGGGATCTTAAAAAAAACTTTTCCAGAGATCCCACATAAATGCATACCTTGTGATGTCTAGAAATGCAGGGCTGTATAAAACTCCCCTCCCTGATTTTAGATATTTAAGTGCCCAACTGTCCTTAACAACTTTCAAATTCACATATATAAGGCATTGTTTAGACAGCACATGAATCAGATTTGTTTCTCAAATAACATCTTTAAGACAGACAAAGCCACAGTTAATTGCAAATAACATCAAATTGGTGTGCATAGACACGAACAACCTCTCTGCATAGGCTGTTCTAAGACGATACTAGTTTCTTACATGCTGCAACACGTGTTCTGATAAATTCCCTGGTTCTGCTAGGTTTCTCCTTTTTGCTCGAGCCTTCTTCCAAATCCCAGAAGAGAATTTATTTTGGCTTCTGTCCAATCCACAAGTTCTGTGTTTGCCTTCTTCTGGCATAGGTAGTGCTCTGCACGTTCCCTAGTTTAGATTTTAAGTTGCCTGTCACAATTACAGTTTGAGCTACCTCTTCAGTATTTGAGGAAAAATAGCATTTCATGTTATTTTCACAGTACAGATTTTTATAATTAACTAAGTGTCAATTTTGTCCTTTATTTCCTCTCAGTTATTTGTTCAGTTGGTTTTAGACACTTGTATCAAGCACAAACCTTAAGGGTAAAACAGTTATGATTTGTATGTATATATGTGGAAAACATATTAAGTTCACAGAAGTTTCTTTTCCAGTCCTCACTTCTTTTTAAATGTACTTACCTTTCAATTAGTAAATAAAAGCAAGTCTTGGCTTGTACAGCTTCCTGGGAGCAAGCAAAATTACAATATCAGCATGCGCATTTTAACCTTAAATTACACAGTCGGAGGCAAAACTAAAAGCATGTATAAAACTAGTTATTTTATTTTTCTGAATATATGCTTTCTTCATTGCATTTTTGGTGGGTTGTTTTGTTTGGGTTCATGCTGTGAAATTACAAATGAATCTCTGCTTGGAAACAAAAGATGTGTATTTATTTGAACCGTGCTTACCTGATGCATTTATTAACCTGCTATCCTGTAGGGAAAACCAACACAAGTCTCATTAGTTCTTAAAAACATTAGCCAAGTTCTACTTTGTTACTGACTTCATGCAGTTTAATGAATGCATGTTTACTGTACATTTCTAGAAAAATATGGAGAATTGTAACGTAAGATATACTAGCAAGTAAAATGCTACTAGTACATTTCGCTGTTGTTTTGAAAGAAGCCTCTAACAGTCAACAGAATCAGAAAGAAAGGGGTCATTGTATATCTAATTTTACTTGCTGCAGAGGTGTGAAAGCCCACGAGCTACCCCCGCTTTGAGTGTGCTCTTTCCCCATTCCCCCAGCCCTGCAGCAATCCCCTCGGCAGCCAGCAGGGCCTATGTGACCCCTGAGTACTGGCCAGTAAATGAACTTCTCGTGAAGAGAAAGATTCTAACACAAAGGGATTTTAAAGTGGGTTCAGTCAAAGAAGAGGAGCAGCTGCATGCGCTGCGAGTAACTAATCACAACACTCGAGTTCTTCTCGAGACCGAAGGTACCAGACTTCACCATGGAGCTGAAAACAATCTTAAGGGAACAGAAATCAATGCAACACACTGAGCCAAAGATCTATGTATGACCTGCTTTTGAAGCACTGTTGTGTTCTAAAATACTGAAAGAGCTTATCTCCCACCCTTCTGGGTCTTTTTTTTTTTTAACTTTCAGACCATTGTCTTGGGAATATGTGTTAGTACATTAGTCCAAAGAACAAAGCAGACATCTGATTGATGGGTCCAAAGCACTGATGAACAATATGTACACTATCAAACCTTCAGTTTCACAAGCCATTCCATGTATCCAACATTTTGAAGCGAATGCAAAGGCTTTTTTGTTTTAATAGCTATGAAACATCTATTGTTCAGATATTTCCAAGTACTTTCAATCTTCCCCGACTGCATAACATTTCTGAAAAAGCTTAAATGCAAGTTGTAACAGAAAGAGCTTCATTCTCAAGTCATTTATGCAAAGACAAATTTCTGCTTCCTCCAAATTATTCAAGGAAGTTACACTTAAATTTCTGCAACCAAGCATCACACCAGGATGCATCTTTTTCTCAAACTAGATGAATTAGCAATAAACAATAAAAAGCATCACCTCCAGCTCACTAATGACTACCCATGATCCTCTCCTCCTTCCTTCACAAATTTCACTAGGGAGTGGGAGAGTGATGTGGGGTGTGCCTGACGTTTTTTGTTTACCCTTATTGCTTTTGCTACCGAAGACAATATTATTATCTGCAGCTGCAGGCCTCAGAGCACACAACTTGTAAATAATAAACCAAGCTGGACAGAAGCCTGTGAGGCCACTGCTAATCCTGGTATTATTCTACTTTTATTGTTGCTATTTGCTCATTATTTCTCATCTCCTCTGGCTAAAGACAGCCAGTTAAATTATTTTCACCCCATTGTTTTCTTGTGCCACAAAGGCCAAATTAGCATTGAGGACAGGCAACATTTAGAAATGCCTTTTATTCCTTTTTAGCCCTCCTTTCCTCACTCTTGACCCATTTAGGGCCCACAAGGCATTGCAAACTGTCACTGTGGGTGTTAGTAGATGCTGTAACTTCTGAACATAATCATGAATAATATTTTTTATTATGTTTTAATTTTCAGCATCCTTCCATTTAGGGAGAATCGGGAAACTGTAGGTAGTAATCTGGAGATTCAAGTTATAACCCTGTTGGGTCTCCGGTGGAGGTTTGGGGAGAATGAGCGCTACATAAAGCTAAGTCAGATTGATGCTTTGCTCAGAATCCAATTCCAGTTGTTATAATCAGCATTTGTACGGGTGATGTCTGATCCTCCAGAGAGCTGCAATATTCTGCATTTGCTGAGAAGGGTAAGATTTTACAGAGTTTTGACTCAGTTACATCCTTCTCTCTCTGACAAGCCCGAGGGCAAAACTTGTTTGCTGCACAATGTGTTCATTGTAGCTATGATGGCACCTAAAGATGTTCAGCTAATGAAATGGCTGCAAAGCTTCTTAGTGTACATGGAGCATTACTCCTAGAGAAGTATGAAGAAATACTGCAGCTTTAATTACCACTTCAAATTCTACAAACCAACACCAGGCAGAATTACGATCATTAAGCCTTAGAGAATGACAGATTTCACACATCAAGTCTAATTGCAGATCTTAAAGGAGAACATATGTGAAATACAGTGTATAAAGCAATTTGTGGCTGCAGAAGGAGCTGTTCAAAGTCTGATTTTTGCCCTGTCATGTGAGTCATAATTGGAACTGAAGTCTCCTTGGAAAAAAAAAAAATCTGAATGTAGAGCTAGATAAAAATAACGACGGGGGGAAAGTTACGGAACCTCTGTAGCCTGCTCACCATCTCTTCTTTTGACATTCAAAAAGCTACCTCTCTCCTAGCATAAAACACTGTAGTCTCCAATCAAACCGTCAGTGATCTAGACATGTTGTTCTATGTGTCAGGTTTTGACACAAAAAACTGCTAGTAGGCTCTTTCTAGTTCTGCTGCTTTAAGTTTGATCCTCTTCCCCGTTTTTTGTTAGCTGTCCAAGATCAAGTCTGACATTGTTACTCTACTAAATGTGAAATTGGTAGAATTTTCTTTTGGACGTGTTTACGTCTACTGGAGGTTACTGGTGCAGCTTGAAAAATGACACATCCTATATACATTTAGTCTTTATTTTTCAAAGTGTTGCTGTTAAACCTTGTGCCAGGCTGCCTCTGTGACTGTTTCAACTTACAATATGCACAAGTAAAGAAAAATTTGGTCTCAAGTGGTTTGGAATCACGATGGGCGAAAAGCAGCGATGACAGCTTTCATTAGTCAGCAGGTCTTTCAGTTAGAAGAAACAAATAAAGTGCTGAAGAGCTCAGTTTTAATGGTGATGAATAATCCCTCGGGATAGTAGGGACAGAATTTTTTTTCTTTTTTCATTGAACTGCACTCGCATAAAACAAAAGCAAAGCTGGTAGATTATAATTACAGCTGGATAAGTTTTTTCTGCCCGTCCAATAATACTATCAGCCAGAGCAGATTCTTAACCATATGAATACTAGCTAATGCCACTCATGAGAGTCCTAGGTTATGATGACCTCCCTCTGTTGCTAATGAACTGAAGCCGAATGTGAGAGAAAATGGTGGTAGAGGTCCTCACTGTGTGAGATCACAGCTCCAGTAAAGCAGCAATTTACAGCTCTGAGTGGCTCCCCTGTACTCAGGTATAAGATGCACAATGAGCATTGATTTCCCAATGCTAAGTGCAGAGCACATCTAGAGCCTTGGGCTAGTGCTAACTGCGTGACTGTGAAGCAGTGCACCACTTGTACAGTGTATGAGCAAAGAACAAAGATACACTTGGGTAATTTGCATGTGTGCATTATGAGCTAAACAGCCTCTAATCAGATTGAAACAAAGTAGGATAAGATAGATTAGGCTGCTTGAGTGAACAATTATTGCTGCTCACTTTTAGCTTTTGCATTCATCAAAAATGCAATGCCAGACATTAAACAGGTGGCTCATTTTAAGTTCTCTTCTTTTTCATCGTTTTCTTTAACAAAAAATAGGCCAAACAAAAAAAACAATAAATAATTGTGTAAAGGCTGACGTTAGTGAATCTGATCTAAAAAATATCTATGATCTGTCTCTTTAGCACATATCTAATGTGAATTTCAACAAGCTTATAAAAGAACTTCAGTCACAAAAAGTAAAAGTGAAGAAGATGCGAGCATATAGACAGCATTTGTGGTCTGATAATGCTGGGATTCGATTTCACCACATTTTTGTCTTAATAAAAACACAGTATTAGATTTGAGCAGTCCTAATGCTATCAAATTATTAGTTAGGGTTATGGCAGACTACAGACTAGTACATCTTTCATAACTTCCACAGCTTGCTTTGTTTTTTACACTAGATGGATATATCAAGGACCAACTTTGCAGTCCCATCTGATATGACTAACTGCATCATTAGATTAGATGTACACTCTATACAATAGAGACTCTGGTCTTAGATAATGGAATGGGGCACAGGACATATTGGCATTATCTTGCACAACATGTAATTCGAAGGACATGCAAGTCTCTTTCACAAAATGCATCGACGTAACTTTATGCTGAACATTGGGGGGGGGGGGGGGTCTAGATCTCTGTCTAAATAAATAAATAAATACATTTGGGTAAATTTCCAGATGATTTTCTTTACTCATTTCAGGTATTACCTGCAAAATAGTTGCATGTTTAATCAACAACCTATTTATGCAAGGTAATTCATAATTTTATTGTGGGGGTTATATTGGTTGGGTCCCCCCCCTGGAAATTATGGCCCTGACAAAATGTAAGCATTTGACCATGAGGATGTGGGACTGCAAAGACTGAATTCGTGTTGTAATTTTATCTAACAGTTTTTGAGACAAACCCATAAATGTAAAATCTAAGAAGCTTGGCAAGAAAGCAACTGAACTTCTTTAACCTCCTAAGACCCAAACTCTTTCATGGGATGCATTTTTAATTTCACTTTGATATTTGGGCATATTGGGACCTGAGTGGTTTTATATGGATTTAATGGTCCATTCCTGGTATTGTGAATGAATGAAGCATGTTCTCACACACAAATCAATTACTCTCTGTATACAAAGAGTAATTAATACAAAATGCAGTAAACCAAGAAGGAAAATCCAATTTTGTATGCAGCCACACATTGAGATATTAGATTAGATTAGATTAGATAGATTAGATAGAACTTTATTAATCCCTCGGGTGGGTTCCTCTGGGAAATTCGATTTCCAAAAAAGCACAGCACCGACAGAAGTTACAGAGTTACAGAATATTATATATATACACACACACACACACACACACACACACACACACACACACACACACACACACACACATATATATAAATACAGAGACAATATAAATAAAATGAAGGGGATAAATAGAATAAATAGGAATAAAAAATACAAGTGAATTGCACATTTCAAGTATTGAGGTCTATTGCACTGTTGACTATTTACAAAAAGTATTGCACAGGGTATATATATATATATATATATATATACACTTCCATATATTGCAGTTTAGAAAGGCTCATGTTAGGTAGATTGTTGTTTACCTTCGTTGAGAGATGGGGCTCACACCATATGTTTCAGGGTTTCTTCCACGTTGTTGAATTTGTTGTTCCTTATGACTCTGGCTGAAGGATTTATTTAGAACTGACCAGGGGCCTCTCTGTTGATACTACCACATATAAGAATCTAAATGTGTAGCCTACGTAAATTAGGAAAATGCACAATGCCACACAACTTGCCATTGGGTTTTTATACTGTAAACCCTACTCAAGACTTCCCCACTGACAGCAAGAAACACAGCTGCATACTGCCATATAACAGTAGCATACTAAATTTACTGCATGTTATACATCCATTGTGTCTCATGTATAAATGGCTTGCTGTCACGCTTTGCTTTTTGGAGAAAGAGGGACTTCTGGCGAAGTGACTGCACCTGTCACCTTCTTCAAAGGGTCTTCGTACGTCTTGTCACACCTTTCCCATCCCCCATTGTGAAGGGAGCCCTGGCTGGCAGGTCTCCATTGATCTGTTCCAGAGCTGTGATAATTGGGCTATTAAGATCTCAAAAAGACACCCAGCATGTGGCAGAGATGGAGTCTAACAGTCTGCCAAGAGAAAGGTCTTCCAACTCCTTGGCATCACTTATAATGATTTCTTTGGTATGCCATGAAGTATCTGTAGGAATAGCATGCTGTATTAGCATGCGACTGTGGCTCAGGGGGTTGGGAAGCGTATCTGTAACCGGAAGGTCACCGGTTCGATCCCTGGGCTCTGTCCTGGTCGTTGTGTCCTTGGGCAAGACACTTTACCCTACCGCCTACTGGTGTTGGCCAGAGGGGCCGATGGCGCGATATGGCAGCCTCGCTTCTGTCAGTCTGCCCCAGGGCAGCTGTGGCTACAACTGTAGCTTGCCTCCACCAGTGTGTGAATGCGAGAGTGAATGAATAGTGGCATTGTAAAGCGCTTTGGGTGCCTTGAAAAGCGCTATATAAATCCAATCCATTATTATTATTATTATTACTCACAAAAGGTGTTAGTATTGAAAGCAGTGCAGTACAGAAGTACAGTAAGATACCTGAATTTACCAACTAAGGCCCATATCTCTGAGAAAATTTATAGTTGGTAGAACATTTCACTTCAAAGATGAACTAATGACTGGCTACTGGTTAAAGGCCAAAGGGACCAAAGGTCCAGGGTGTCTTTGAAGTGACACCAAATGACTAGAATAACACACAAGAAACACCAGAGAGACAACAAAGAAACTCAAATTTATAAATGGATGTAAATCAACAGTGAAAAAATGCAAATGAACAAAAAAAACCTAAATGGTCTCGGTTGTTCTGGGATGGGTTTTTTTGTTTGTTTGTTTTTGTTAAATTAATAGTGGGGACAATAACAAATCTGGTTAGCCTTACACTTCACTACAGACCATTGAGAAAACCTGAAAGTAATTTGGAAAAGAAATCAATGGCAAGTGCCAATCCTTGTCTGTTTCTGAGTCGTGATAGGGCTGCTTTCTGCCCCATTAACTGTCTCCACTCTGGTATCCTCCCAATCACAAGCTCAAATACTCATCACCAAACTGTGATTAAGTAGCTGTGTTTTAACTGCAAAAACAACACACACAATGGAAACTGAAACTAGACAAAGAATATAATGTGAGGGATGGATCAAGTAAATGGATTTATTTCTCTATAGAGCAAATCAACTGATCTAGCATATTTATGAAGACTGGTTACATTTTAGTTATAATGTTATAGGTTAACCACAACAACGTTCGGGTGACATAACACACACACACACACATTTAGACTGACAACTGAGCCAAAAGCATTTATAAAGTTTAAAAAATGAATATGATGGGTCATGGTAAAAAGAGAGAACACTTAATTAATTGTAAGGCCTCACATATCAGGACATGATGAAAGTAATCTGGTCCTTATCAGGTCTTAAAACACATAAGATAAGACAAAAACTAAACTGACGAGGAGATGTGCAAAAACTTGCAGCCATAGAGCTTCCATAGAAATTCAAGGGGAAAGTAGCAGCCAGGTGCTGAGAATCAAATTGACAGAATGACTGAAAAAAAGACTCCAAGGTGTTTCAATGGATCAGTCAAAAAATAGCTGCACATAAATAAATGTCTCCAAACCCCAGGTAATGTTTTTAAAAGAAATTGGGTCAAATTACTTCACGTCTGCAAAAAAAAAGACACACAGAGAGAGAGAGAGAGATTGCTTTAATTTAACTTATTGATGCTAAAAGCTATTGATTCTTGGGATGTACTTTCTTCTACAGTTTAACTTAGTTTTCATTAAATACACAATAATACTGTGAAATTTATATTTCAGATTACATTTACTTAATTTTAAGACATGGTGAGAACTAGAAAAATATTTAATGTCCTGATATGTAAAATCTTAGAACTGATGGTGTGTACGTTTTCCCATAATGGTAGATGCCTTAACTAATGATCCTAACTAATTGTGCTACAAGACCTTTTAGTAGCTGTCTTACACTAAAAGACTTTTCAATGATTCTGAAATAACTTGATAAAAATGTTTTTGATGTTTTATTTGATGAAAAATCGTGTAATGGAGTGTTTCTTCAAACGCAGAGAACAGTATCATATTTTAAAAAGAAAAACTGGATTGATTTGATCAACAGAAACGACAGCCAGGTTGTGTTTTGAGTGTGAACATTTTGCCACATCCACTTGTTCAACCTTTGTGAAAAATTCTGCTGATTAAATCAGTGTCAACCATCAGTAAGTGCACTTGATACACATAAAATCCTCTTGACATTTAGAAGAAATTCTTTTAATAATATAATTTCAAGTGCTTAAGTTTACATAGTAAAAGTTTATTTCATCTTCATACTCTTGCACTATATTGACATCCTCTGAAGATAGTCCTGCTTTAAATACATTTCATTTACTGTACCATTTAGTCATGCTATCGAAGGTTAATACACAAACACTTGGCACAGTTTGAATTGCATTGTATAAGATGAGAGGAACACAGAGGGGTGATGTGTCATAATTGTGTAAAATGACATGTCGCAAATTGCCGTAGTTCAAATATGAAGATTTAAGCAATTAAGTAAGGTAAGGAAATTGTTTAACAGTGTCAGCTCTAAACAACTCTCACCATATGAGCATCACTATACAAATTTAGTCCATCAATTTTTAGTTTTTTTTTTCTGATTGGTTACCCTTGTCTGCATATGTGCTGCAGATGCTTAATGTATTCATAACCCTCAAGCTGCTATATACTTTAACATAGCACCGCATTAGTTTGAGTGGCACTGAATATTGCCTTTCAGCATAAAATGTTTATGTACAGTAGTTAGATTTCAGGGTTATGGAAAGGAAAATAAAATCAAAGATGTGTTTCAAAAGCAACTTTAAGACGTGTTTTCTAAAATCGACACTGCTGTGATGAGCATCTTTCAGGTCTTGAATTAAGGCAGTTAAATGAGAGCACAGCTGAGGCTAAGTGTAAAAGGAAAGGCGTGTCTTGTGATAGTATCACTTTGAGACTGAAGGTCAGGACAACTGCTGCCCAACTCTCCTCTGAAATAAATAGTGTTGCCCAAAGGAAACATTCAAGAATATTTGGTCAATGTCCAAGTGGTTTTCCTTTGGCTCAGGGATCAATGTTAGTGAATTACTCCTTCCAGACACCATATGTTTAAATTGCTGCAGCTCCAGTGTCCTTTCTGACAGAGAGATTTCTTTGGGAAGGCATACCAAGGCATTTTAAAAATATTTAGTTTTTTCAACTTGTGGTTCTTTAAGAAAAAGCATCAAACTATTCGTTAAGTTTAAAGTTCATTTTCTGAGCATGCAACCATATATCGCATTTGGGATCGCAGTCTCCATCATTCACCATCTATTTATGAGTCTAGGGATAACTGCTTCTACTGAGTTTCCAATTGGTCAGTTCCATTATATCCTTTATTACATTGATGCCAATATAACCAAATTCACAAGGACCCATTAAAGCTCAAAAACAAATACTTGCCATACATAAAGTTAATCTGAACAGCCACACATATTTCTTGGGTAAGTAATTCTGTCCTTTCTCGGTGTGAGGAGTGGATATTTATATGCTTGGACTTGCCCTGTTTTTATTGCCAGTGTAATTGAGGGATAGGCTTTCATTGAAGAGGGCCTATCACTACTGTGAAGAGACCAGAACAGCCAAGCAATTTGCCGTGCCAGGCATTTCACATCATTGGAATTCCATTGTTGTGCCTGAAGCAGGTAGGGTAGAAAACATCACCACAAAAATAATTAGTCTTGCGACCAATGACAGGCCATCGTGCTTCTCATCTGTATCTGCCCATCTGAGTCTTTGTCTTGAAAAGCTCTAATTTCTAAAGTTCGTTAATTTCCTCCTTCACTCATCATCTTTGCTTTAAACGCATACCCAAGATACCTGGGCGCGCGCACACACACACACACACACACACACACACACATATATATATATATATATATATATATATATATATATATATATATGTGTGTGTGTGTGTGTGTGTGTGTGTGTATGTGTGTGTATATATATATATATATATATATATATATATATATATGTGTGTGTGTGTGTGTGTATATATATATATATATATATATGTGTGTGTGTGTGTGTGTATGTGTGTGTATATATATATATATATATGTGTGTGTGTGTATATATATATATGTGTGTGTATATATGTGTATGTGTGTGTATATATGTGTGTATATATATATATGTGTGTGTATATATGTGTATGTGTGTGTATATATGTGTGTGTGTGTATATATATATATATATATATATATATATATATGTATATATATGTATATATATATCAGTGGATATATATGTATATCCACTGAGCGCTCAACACAGACAGCATAGTCAGGAGGAAGAGCGCAGGGCAAGCTAGCGAGACAGAAGTTAAGCTCTCCTTGCAAGATGGACCTCCCCCACCCTCATTCAGATCTGGCGTTTGGAATTATTTTGGTTTTCATGTGACGTATGACCCTGAAGGTAAGCGAGTCATGGACTAAAGTAAAACAGTATGTTGGATGTGCCATGCAATGCTTAATTACATTGGTGTGAACTAGTGTGTTAGCGCAGTTAGCTCGTTAACGTGTTAGCTGTCTAGCCCCATGCACGGGGCGATCGGCGGTAGCTCGTTAACGGAGATTTGCCGTGTTGTGGCGTTAAGGTCATTTCAACGAGATTAACCTGAAAGCACTAGTGGGAACACAACGAATATGACTGCACATTTACACCGACATCATCCTAGTGCAAAGACCAAAACAACAAGCATGCTACTAACTTTAGCCGAGTCATTTAGACAGCTGTTAGCACGTGATTCTCCTTATGCTGCTGAGAATATAGCCCAGAAGAAGCGGATAGTATAGCTTTTATTTTGGAAAGAGACATTTCTCTGTAATAAACTCTCTTTTCCAAAGATGAGTGATTCCTCAATCAGATACAGGGCTTGCAAAATCGCTAGCCCGACGTCCCGGAGCTAGCGATCTTTCCAGTCGGGCTACCAAAATCTCTCTGCCCTGCCCGTCGGGCTATTGTAGGAAAAATATATGTCAATGCTTTTGCATTCTTTCAGAAATGTAGCTGGGTAATTATGTCATTGGCATCGGTGAGCCACTGTCAATATGTGACATATTGAAGTTGCGTTTGAATTTGCGCTTGTTTTTTTGCTTTCACTTTGCAATGACAGCACTGATCTGTGAGTGATGATAATTTGTGCACCAATTCCTCTGACATCGTCTTATTAATCGTTAGCTTACTATGCAAACATGACAAGTGAAATCTCCCGCAGCAAGCTTAAACATGTGAGAGGTTGATCGCGCAGAGAATCGCTGAGCTTATGTGAGTCCGTGTGTAAAAGTAGCAGTATATATATTTTAGTTCTGCTGAGCCAAATAAGACAGGTCGGGGTGAAGAAGTGACAGCCAAAGAAAAGCTTACCACAAAACGGAGAAGTTATGACAAATGAGACTATAAGGCAAAAAGAAAGTGCAGCTTTATGGTTTCATGGACAAAAGAATTTCTGTGGCTGCAATATGACAAGCTAAATAACCAGGGGTGCACATAAGTGGTCCGCAGGTGCGCATTCGCTGTCAAAATAAAAAATGCGCACAAGGGTTAGGGTTAAATTTAAAAACTGTACTTTTGAGTCCTCAAGACCTGCGCCCCCCAGCTGTGTGGAGTCTTTCATAAACTGTTTATGCTGAGTCTGAGTCTGCAGAGGGTCCCGGTGATGTGGAAGACATCATGCCTCGTCCCTGTACCAAAGACGCCTCGTCCCAGTGGCCCCCAGGATTACAGGCCCGTGGCACTGACCTCCCACATCATGAAGACCCTGGAAAGGCTCATCCTGGACCAGCTGCGACCCATAGTAAGACCACATCTGGATCCCCTTCAGTTCGCTTATCAGCCTCGTCTCGGAACAGAGGACGCCATCATCTACCTGCTCAATCGTGTCTACACCCATCTGGACCAGCCGGCGAGCACTGTGAGGGTCATGTTTTTTGACTTTTCCAGTGCTTTCAACACCATCAGGCCGACCCTCCTGGGTGATAAGTTAGCAGCGATGCAGGTGGATGCTTCTCTGGTGTCCTGGATTGTTGATTACCTGACAGGAAGACCACAATATGTACGTCTCCCACAGTGTGTGTCTGACAAGGTGATTAGCAACACAGGGGCACCACAGGGGACTGTCCTCTCCCCCTTCCTCTTCACCCTCTACACCACAGACTTCAGCCACTGCACAGAGACCTGCCATCTTCAGAAGTTTTCTGATGACTCTGCGGTGGTTGGATGCATCAGCAGGGATGATGAGACAGAGTACCGGGCTGTGGTCGACTCCTTTGTCACGTGGTGTGAGCAGAATCATCTGCAGCTCAACGTGGCAAAGACCAAGGAACTGATCGTGGACTTCAGGAAGACCAGGAAACACTTGACCCCTGTTTCAATCCAGGGGGTCAGTGTTGACATTGTGGAGGACTATAAATACCTTGGAGTACACATTGACAATAAACTGGACTGGGCTAAAAACACCACAGCACTTTACAGGAAGGGCCAGAGTCGTCTCTATTTTTTGAGGCGACTGAGGTCCTTCAACATCTGCCAGAAAATGCTGAGGATTTTCTATGAGTCTGTTGTGGTCAGTGCGATCCTCTATGCTGTTGCATGCTGGGGGAGCAGGCTGAGGGTCGCAGATGCCAACATATTGTCTGTCTTGTCTTAATGTTGGTTTAAAATGGAGCACTGTAACAAAAAATAATTTCCCCCAGGGATCAATAAAGTATTCTGATTCTGATTCTGATATATATATGTGTGTGTGTGTGTGTGTGTGTATATGTACATACATACATACATACATACATACATACATACATACATACATACATACATACATAACCAGTCTCATACAGTAAGATCTCATCAGTCAGCTATGGAACCCTAAGGAGAAGTTGGGTCACTGGTGTGCAAGGTGAGTGGTTATGAGCTAACCAAAAGATGAAAATCCTGAAATAGCCTTGAGTATCAAGTAGATTTCAGTTTTATTTGTCATATGCAAGTAACATAAAACCTACATTATTCGATATACAGCTTAGTTTTATAGTGCTCCTCTGGAATAAGAGTTCTAACAAGAGTTAAGTCAGTTATTTCTCATCATTGAAGTTGTAGGTAGCACAATGTTGAACTATATCAGATTTTCTAATATTCTGCATCACTAGTGTACGTCAGAGTAAACACAACTTCTGGCAATGATCAGTTTGTTATAAATTTTGTTCAGATAGATGTTGACATGGCAGAACAGTTGCATTGGATTGTTTATGAGCTGTCAGCAGTTAAACTAAAGAGTGATATTTCCTTCACTCACTGTCAGGTTTAAGAGACCTGTAAAAGAAGAGAAAATGGTCTATTTGAGAAAACGCAGGAGGGAAAAACAACAACATTCTTGTAGCCAAAAAAATGTTGTTTCTCTTTCCCTGCCTTGTTATTCATCATGTTACAACCCAAATTTATCTTGTGACCCCTTGGGAGTCCCAGCCCAAGGGTGTGGAAGCAGTGACTAAGACTCTAAAAAGGGTGAAAATATATATATTTTGGAAACAAAATATATCAGCAGCATTGGGAAGTAAGCCTTACTCGGCACTGCTGAAGTGTAGGATCCCTACACTGAATTAGTGTGTAAATGAAAATATGTTGCAGGCTGTGATAATGGAAACAGAGTTTGTTCATTGCAGCCTATTGAAACTTTATACAGCTTTATGTTTTTAAAGTGAGCACCGGTGTCAACATCTTTGAACTGCATGATCTTTAGCTGACTCATTCCTGCTACACACTAGCCATCACCCACAAAACCTTTTCAAGCTCTTAGTCATGTCCTGGTTTTGGCTGCATTAAGACTCAAACCTGTTTATTTATCACTCTATGAGCCACATGGATTTAATGTTCTTTTGTCTTGTTTTAGACAGAAAAACGACAAAAAATGGAAAAACTAAAATGCGTTAAAATAAAATAACTAACTAAAAAACTAAAATAAGAAGAAAATGCATTAAAATAGGTGAAGAAATTATATAGAGATGGTTATATACAATGATTTGACTACATGCATCTAAAGTAATCTGTCAATAACTGTCCCTTTGAGATCTTCAAATTAGTTCACATCAAGAGTATGTTCACCTCTCAAAAGGCAAAATACAAGGTGAACCCTCCTCACATCATCATAGTCTGCAATGTGCAGCGTGGGGCTCCGACACAGCTCTTGATTAAGTGAGTCAATTGGCCCAGGGAGGACACTTTTCTCCTATTGACCCTGCTGATGTGTCATCAGCAATAATCTTACAGCGTGTTTGATAGGAAGTGCTCCTTTCATCAAGCAAAGTCGCTGATCTCTACTCCTTGACATCCTCATCTCCCATGCTTCAGGAGAATTGCCAGATGATTTTAAATGAGAGCCAGCTGACACCCTTCAGTATGTGTAGATGAAGTGAAGTGAGAGATGCCATTCAGAGGAAGATATCAGCAACTGTATACTACTATATAGGAAGGAAACTGACTTATAACTGGAAGCTCTGTCTGGGCATGAGCATTTTCTCCATTTAAAGAGACTTGAGCTTAGGTGTTTTCTTTTTGTTATCTGGCTTCTCAAAATCAAATATTTGATCCTGAATGTAAAATTGGTTGCAGTTTGGCTGTGTTTGCCCGTATCTTGCCATTAAAATTTATATTCAACACACACTCACATCACACTGGGCCTGCAACACTTCAGCTAGTCTGCAAGGTATCATCCGTAAACTTCAAATGATGATATTCCTGGTGGAATTCAGGATGACAATTTAGCTTTTTGACATTTTAATGTATATTGGGGGGGGGTTCATCTGTATACAGTGGTGGTACAGTGTTGCTGTTCTTAGCACTGTATCCTAACAAAAAGGTCCCGTGTGTCCCTCACCTAACTCTGTGTCTTAAATGTGTTTGAATACTTTTTTTGGCAGATATCAAGAACTAAATATTATTAAAAGTAACATGGTAATAAAAGAATACTCTAAAGTAAATGAGTTGCACGGGTGACATGGTGGTTGCTACTGTTAGATCACAGCAAGAATGTCCTGGGTTTCGACTCCTGTGTCTGGGTTCTCTCTATATAACAGAACAGAATGTTAACAGTCCAGAGACATGCAGTTGGTGGAGTTAGGTTAATTAGTGATTCTCCTCTGGTACACTAACCCCATGCATGTCCCCCTGCACTACATCCACAAACCTCCCCTGTGGTTTTCCTCCTGCCTGGCAGCTCCAGGTTCTACATTTATTTTTGTCCCTCTTCTGCACATGTCCAGTGATTACAGTCTTCTCTCTCTAACTTTGTCTCCAGACTGCTCAACCTCAGCTGTCCCTTTGATGTATTAATTTCTAATCTTAGCCAGGAACATGACTATGAATATTGCAATAAATAAAAGATATTAAAAATACTGCTGCACCTAAAAATCTTCTTCCAAAAATAACTAAATACAGGACACAGAAGGATATGTAAGCAGACTATGATCAGTGAAAAGGGTCGATGATGATGATGATGATGATGATGATGATGATGATATTATTATTATTATTATTATTATTTTATTATTATTATGAAATTGCAGGGGAAAAAAACCCTGAGTCACCATCACTGGACTGAACCTGGATTAAGTCATCATCAAGGACCCCAAGGCAGCAGAGTCAAACAGGGTCAGCAGCAGTTTTGCTGTTGTTAATACATTCCAATTTACTATCTCTTATTTTACACACTGTTAAACACTATTTCAGAATTAGACCAGTATTAAGCAGTTCTGAAAGTAGAAGAAAGCTGACTCAATATCTTCAAAAAAAGTACTAGATCAGCAGACCAGTTATTCTGATCATTTACATAGCTCGAACTATGCTTACAGTAATCTGGTCTTTGGTTTATTTTTGCTTCACATCATCATCATCATCATCACCACACTAAGTGTCAGATAGGTGGATGGATAAATTTATGTTCATCCCAAAAAATCACAGCAGACGTTTTAACGCAAAAGAATCATTGCAAGCTTTTGTTTTGTGCGCAGTAGTTTAATTGCTCAATAAATAAAGTTGATCCAAGGAACTTAAAGCTTGCTTCATCACTTTTCTTTTGCCAGAGAGAGGCAACAAACTGAAGAGTCAAAGAGAAGATAATTTTCCACTTTAAGCTGGTTAAGATTAATTATCTTGTTTTAAAAAAAAAAAAGTCTAGTATATGTAGTGTTTGTGCTTTGTTTTTCCTCTTTACCTCCTTGTCCAAGGTTGGCAAATCTTTGATTAAAGCAAACTGTTCAACATGGAAAAAAAATATACTGATGTGTCAGTATTGTCTCATATTCAGTATGATTTTCTGTGATACTGTATATAATCGCCGTTATCTTGCAGATATGGTTGCACTCCTACTAAATCTACAGCACTTCTTTATTTGATATTGGCCTTGGAGCTTTTAGTATTCATTTGCTGCTAAGATGTCAGTCACTTTTAGTGTTTTACAAAATCATGATTAAACTGCATTTCCCCCACCCACTTTAAGTGGCACAATAACAAACAGCCTTAATGATGTCACAGGTCAACTGATTTTAATTCTCAAAGTTATCACAAAGACACTTTCGATCACATTTCCTGCACGGGTTGTGTGGGTGTTGTCATGTTGACAAACAGTATTCCTACCCCCGTTTAGCATATTTATTCATTCATTTGACATTTACTGTTGCAGAAGCAGATGGTCTGAGTCTTGGTTACAAGTTTCTGGCACCCTCAGGATTCACTGCATCGATTAGGCCAATATCTTGGGCATAGTTTTTAAGACTGTGTCAGTTCAATCAATGACATATGAACATCATTAAAGCAGAGGTATTAAAAGTTAAATCATTCTTTAATGAGGTTGTTTCTATGGGGATATTATGTAGTTGTTACACATGGCAGTAAAAGTCTGCATGCAAAATTAACTTTCCAAACTGAGTATTCAACTTTTTATATTGATGAGTGAGGTTACATGAATAAACACTGAATAAGAGTGTTAATATTCAAAAAGCTACAGTGACTTTCCTTCTAAAGATACATTTGAAAACAGTTGATTTAGCTTGTGAAAAGGCATTTGATAAGAATTCCACATTTAACAATAAAAAAATAATTAATAACACATGCAATGAATATATGGCATCATCCTTAATCAGACGCAGAAGCTGAACAAATTTATAGCATACACCAAAATGGAAACAAAGGTTGAGGGAAGAAAAACAGCATGTGACTATTATAAATCGGCTCCCTACAGCCTATCATGATATCAGCATAATGACCGCTCCAAACATATGTCTGCATTTCCTGTTTTATTTTGTTTGTTTATTTGTTTTTCCTTTTTACAACTTATAGCACATCAAAATACATACAAATGTATACTACTACATATGTATAGCAGATATGCTGCATGCCTAAAATAAAAAAATAAAAAAAAAACAAGGCTTCAAATTATGATCATAAACTTCTGAAATTTAAAAAATCTATAATTTATTTTAATTAAGAACGATACAGAAGAAGTCAATGTTGTTTATGTAGAAAGCAGAAAGCAAGCAAGGAGGGTAAAAGAGGGCAGAACAGCATGGGCAGGAGCTATGACCCATAGTAATAAGCATGTGATAAATCCAGACACTGGTTTCCCTGGGACATAGTGAGACACTCAAGATGGTGGAAATTAAAGACTTGTAATTATATTTTCCTGCTGGGCTACAACAGCAGCATCCAGATATTCATCAAAGCCTGTTGCAGCAGGTGCAACCACATGCTTGCATTGATTCATCACCAGAAGCCAGCTCCTTTGTCATCTTTCAGCTGTAGAGCTCTTTTCTTTTATTGAGACAATTGATTTTTCATGATGCATTAATGATCATTTCCATCTACATGTGAACAGGCTGCTGTGGTTGGGTGGAGAGCTGCTATTCACACAGCGCGCCCCAACTTGGAGTTATATTGAGCTATCCCAGTGAGCAGATGCTTACAAAATCTAATTCAGGAGCCTTGCCAGTATGGAAAACAGTCGTGCTTCTGCCCCAGTTTCCTTGCTGCTATGAAATCATTGATGAGGAAAAGCTAACTCATGCCAGCTGTAGCCAGAAGCAGCTAATGCTGAAAGCAACAGCCCATGCCTGACCCTTCAATTACACTTAATGTATCAAATGCATCAATGTCTGGTAAAAGGACATTCATGAAAAATCTCAATTATACAGCAGAGCCATAGAGTTGGATAGAATTTAGTTTCTTGAGACTGATGCTATACCTATGCTTCGTTTGTAGCTATATAAAAATGTTTGTAATTCATGAGCCTGCGTGCACTCATTAATTAGTTTTCATAACAGTTGCTGTAATAGCTGTTATTTTCCTCTTGATATTTCACTTTTTTTCAAGCAGGCAGCTAAATATTTTCGATCTGTAGAAAACCTAGAATCTGCTTGTTCTTAAAATATTATAATTATTTACTACAATTCAGTTCTCCCAAATTGCGGCTGACAGTAGAAAGTGATTAAATCATTTTAAGTAACATCAGCTCGCCTTATAAGATTTTAGCATGTGCTATATGCGACATAAATGACAGGCTTTGATATACCTTTCTGTTTCAGATGTGCCAAACAAAGTGAAAAAAGCAGCATCTGCTTGTGGTCATAAAGTTATTGGTTTGTCACTCAACACATCTCGGTCTCTCACTCCTTCTCTTACATACACACAAACAAGAAAAATTGGTCCCGTAGCATGACTCAGGTCATCCCAGAAAAATAGAAAAACAAACACATTCTTTCTCTCAAACACACTCGCTCACTATATAGACTGAGAAGCTAACCCTTTATTTTCCGGCTGTTAAGCCCAACTGTCCGAGGTTAAAAAGGGCCTGGCTCAGATCTGTCCACAGAAAGACTCCTAGAAAGATGTGGTGCTTTAAGTGGAAGAAATTCCAAGGGCAACATTTTGCTTTCCAGTCGGACTACTCAACAGATTCACAGCAATATTGCAATCTCGCTTAACTATTGGCATATTCTCCTGAGCCATAGCAACTTTTATAAACAAGTCCATAATCATTTTTATCCTCACCATAAAACTACTTGTGTTACTGTGTTCCCTCTGCACACTGCTTAATCTAGTCCTGATTCAATAGCCTGTAGCTAATGCTATCTGAAGACAGATGAAAGAAATGCCTCCTCTGCTTAACAACACAGGTTTCAATCAAATGCTGCAGATGTTTCAGGTGGATGCTAGAAAGAGAGTCCAGAGGAAAATTAATGGACTTATCACTGGGATTATTACAGTCTAGCATGGGTAGAAAGAATATTTCACCTGGAAAAGCTAAACATAAGAATTTATCAAACAAAAGCATAACAGTGATATCCACACCTCATCAGTGCTTGACATCTACAGCCACCTTTTCTTAACAAAATCAATTTTATTCGTCTGACTGGGTGCCAGTTGCAGGGAGCTCCAAAATAAAGATAATGGTCCACAGTGAGTGATTTCCTCTATGTACCCACTGGAGCTTTATGTGGAATAACTTTTTTCTTTTGCTGTTTTTCTTTTGGAAGGACAGCATGATTGACACAGCTTCATGATTAGGAAGAATTTATTCCCCACACATGATGTTGGAAAAACAAAGATTTGGCAGACATTAATACCTTAAGGCTTCTTGTGCTCTCAAAGAGTAGAGATTATATTCAGCCTGTGCATTCAAACTTTTCAGCATTTATTGATTTAAAGGATTCATATTTTAAGGATTATATTAATTTTACAGTCTGTGCATTTGCTTTTCTGTGGCCAAGGTGCTATAGGACTCATGCATACTTTGAAATCCTTTGAAATTTTAATTTGCTTTTTTACTTAATAATACTGTGCCTTTCCTAATAAAACAGGAAAGGCACAAAAACATCAAATATGGTTTTAGTAGTATTTTTGATACCACTGTCATGCACGTTAAACCTTTCAATTTAAAAATATTGTGTATATTATTTTCAGATAACCACACAGTTCTAATGTACCACTGCTCTTAGAGCAGAAAGTTGCTAAGTAACATAAAAAAATTTTGAAGAAGAAACAGAATTCCTATTCAGAAAATACCCCAAAATACAAACAATTGTGATTGTTGGCCCACAATCATAAGCTGTGCTGTTCTAAAAACATCCCACTTTCCTGTTTTTGTGTGAGGACCTCGATTTTTAGGTAAAATATTTTAGTGCTTAAAATTTACACAGCTAGAATCTCGACTACCTTATCTAAAATATAATTTATAATGCATGTTACAGTTAGAGAATAAAATATGAATTTCTAGTCTGCCTCAATATTTTTGATAGACTGCCAGTAGGAGGTGCCTACACCTTAAAATCTGAAAACCATGTCTCCTTTTCTCTGTTTGATATAAAATATGAATGAAACTAAATAAAAACTTAACAAAATAAGAAAAACATGACACTGTAAAGATAGCGTCAACCTGAAACGAATAAACACAGCACAATAACAAAAAGGCTGTTCAACCAACTCTTTGTTTTACTATTCACTAATAATTAAAACAAAGAAAACATTTATTGAGACCCCCTTAAGGTAAGAACTCAAATCCAGGCTGTCAGTTCTCAGCTGCCAATAGGAAACACTGTTAATGTAGCCCCTGGATGTGAATGTGTACAAGTGTGAAAATGGTAGTATGCAAAATGTGCTTGAGTGCTTAGCAAACTGGGCCTGAATAACTAATAAAAAAAAGAAATCTCAAGAGCTGTGTCAATACATGACTTATAAGACAGTTTATGCTCTGGCATCATTTCAACCCTTTCAAGTGCAAATAAATAGAGCAGTGCTTTGTATGTCATCGAACACTATTTATTTTGTCTTTATTAATATAACCTAACGCACATTGAAGCATTTATCTGTATTTTACAGGGCTCGAAAGGCCAAGCTGCTTTACTGACATTCAACCATTCTGCAAATCTAACACAAGATTTGTCCCTAATTTACTCCCCCTCCCCCGTCTAATCGGGTTTATACTTTGAACAAACACATACACAAAGATGTATTTTTTTTTAGCATTTATGTATAAAACACTGGGTTGGCCTTGAGCAACTACTAAGTCCTGACATTTCACAAGACACTGCTTAAAACTATGACTCATTCTTTTAACCTCGGGCATGCTTTGACTCAGCCTTACTAGTCTGATCATATCAGTCTAATTGTAGTGTTTAATTTGAAACATTTTTACATAACTAGGATTTTATATTCCAAAGCTTGGATGCAGAGGTAGTGTAAACAAATGTCCAAATCAAACCCCTATATGACCAGAGATACTAAAATACACCAGCTCCTTTAGATGCACTTTTTCTGTCTTTCTATTAAGAGCAACTTGTGCTATAACTGCCCTTGACGTCAGAGAGGATTTGTCTTTGTTGGCATAAGACTTCTTTTAATCATTCTCTTTATGTATGTGTGTGCTCTGCAGCCAATTTCGCTCTTCTTCTTTTTTTTTAAACAGACCTTTTCTTTGATAACACCTTAAATTGGATTAAGGTTCATTCTCTATCTTTTGTCAAAAGTACATTTCCCTATCTTCCTAAAATGTCAAATCGAGTCTCCAACAAAACATCTTCAGAGGAAGATAACACACAAAAATTGTCCCAAACTTGAATAGATAAACGATGAGAGCTTAGGTCCCCATCAATGTGAATGCAGATTATCCTTTTGTTACACTGGCAGTTGTGGCAGCTGTAGCATCTGCAGTGAGTGGAGAAAAAATTCTTACAGAATGCTCCAGGTGTTATTATCCGTTCCCAGCAGTGAGTCGGTGTTGATTTTTCCACCAGTCAATACCTGCTGCTGTCCATGCACCTGACATGACTTGCTGAAAATTGATGTGCAAACACAACAAAAGAAAGAAATTAACTGAAAGCCAAGCTGAGGTATTCTGTAACACACAACTCTGCAGGTTTTTCATTTGCATGCAGTTCATCAATGGGTATTATGTTTTTAGTGCTAGACCAATGCTTTGAAAGTTGGAAAAATAGATGTTGAGAATCAGCCATGTAAGGGACTGCTAGTAACAATGACTGTAGGGTACAGTTATTTCAGTGATAACGATGTAAGCACTTTTGTTCACAGTAATCATCAGTTTATATTTGAAGTCTCATCCTATGACAGGTGAGACAACAGAAAAATTATGTCCAGATTCAAATGACAAGAGACTACATCATCAAAGCACTGTGTTCAATTACTGTGCCCATATTGTGTGGCTAATTGTCCTGTGCTAGCACAGGCAAAAAAAAGAAAACACAAAAGTGGTTAAAGAGAAACAAGACATCCTGAATGGTCATTCAAACTTTTCAATGACATTTCTTTCTTTTTATTCGTCATTGAAGGTTGTATCAGCAACATTTGCTTTTCAGTCTCTTAAGCCTTTTCAAAGGGGAACAAAGAGCATACCAATATGGATTTTTACCAACACTTGTGTACCCTTTCTGTTATCTAAGCTTTTTCTCTCAGTGTCAACCGGACATAAATCCTGCACGTGAGCATAAGAAATGGGCTGAGTCCCCATCTATGGTCAAACCCCATTCAGAGGGGATTTTGGTTGCAGGCAAAACACGGACTTACACATGTGTAAGAGAGAGACTGTATAAGAGAGAGAGACTGCATGATTGAGATGGATGGAAACTTCTTTTCTTTTTTTTTTAACTTTAGTCCTCAATTGGTTCTGCTGCTTGTTGCCTAGTAACCACAATCCCCTTTGAAAGCCTCGCTTCCTTGCTCAAAATATCACTAAAGATATATTCACATTGTCTACCAAACACTCTTATCGACAATGGTGACAATAATGTCCATTTTAGAGAAACAATGCAAGAACTTTTTTTAAAATGTAAATTTATTTAAAAAAAAAAATTCTGGAGGACAGTCCTGTTTCTCTGGGTTGTCAAGCTAAGCTTGCTGAGTAGATTTTGTGTGTAATGAAAGATAATGACTGCTTTCTGGCTGAAAAATCTGAGTTTGCTGGTATGTTGGGTGCAATTGCTACAGCAGTAGGTGACACATTGCTGGCAGGAGGCGATCTGGAAATTTTTAATAACTCACTTTAAGTGGTATGGTATAGTGAGGGTTGTATGCTAATCAGCTGATTACTGTCAAATCAGCCATTCCACTCACTGCACTTTTACAAAGGTTCAGTATAAAATGTGAACTCAATTACCCTCCAGCCATTTGAGTGAAGAGGACTGCAAGAAATGCAAATACTTCAGAAAAACAACATATTGAAGAACATACAATATTTATATTTTCAGAGTGAACAGAAGAGACACTGCCTGCCATATGTTGCCATCAGTATTACAGGGAAAGTTATGAAAAATCGATGACTGTTAAAAAACTTCTGCACAGTCATTAGTCTGCATGTGTCTGGATTTCATAACATTTATTTAGATACAAATTTATTTATTTATTTAGCCCACCTCTCTCATATCTGACATAGGCTTGATTAGCATAGGGGTCTAGCCTAGGGACCCTTACTAGATACAGATGTCCTGCTCGGAAGTCCCGTTCCAAAGGCTTGTAGTCTGACCACTACGCTGTCCAGCTGGGCCATCGGCAGACAAAGGAAGTGGCTGACATACAGAAATCCTACCAGTGGTTGGACAAAGCTGAACTGAAAGACAGCACAGAGACACTAATCATGGCAGGAACAAGTTCTAAGTACAAGATCCATCGATGCTGGCAAGACCCCACACCAGGCAAGACCCCAGGTGCAGGCTGTGTAAAGATGCCCCTGAGACAATCCAGCACATAACAGCAGGGTGCAAGATGCTAGCAGGTAAGGCACACATAGAACACCATAACCAAGTGGCCAACATAATATACAGAAACATCTGTGCCGAATATGGCCTGGAAGATCTGAGGTCAAAATGGCAGATGCCCCCTAGGGTGGTCAATAATGACCAAGCTAAGATCCTGTGGGACTTTCAGATACAGACAGAATGGTGATGGCTAAGCAACCGGACATAGTAGTGGTGGACAAGCAGAGCAAGGCGGCTGTAGTGATCAATGTATCGATACTGAATGATGGCAACATCAGGAAGAAGGAACACGAGAAGCTGGAGAAGTACCAAGGGCTCAGAGAAGAGCTCAAGATGTGGAGGGTGAAGGTAACGGTGGTCCCAGTAGTAACAGCAAATATACTGTGCACGACCCTCAAGCTCCCAGGCCTCTGGTAGAGGCTTGAAGGATAAAGACTGCTTGCACAGGTGAGAGAGAAATCTATATATAATTAATTCTATGCTAGTCTAATTCTGAAACATAGTGGAATGTACATACAGTGGGGCAAAAAAGTATTTAGTCAGCCACCGATTGTGCAAGTTCCCCCACTTAAAATGATGACAGAGGTCAGTAATTTGCACCAGAGGTACACTTCAACTGTAAGAGACAGAATGTGAAAAAAAAAAATCCATGAATCCACATGGTAGGATTTGTAAAGAATTTATTCGTAAATCAGGGTGGAAAATAAGTATTTGGTCAATAACAAAAATACAACTCAATACTTTGTAACATAACCTTTGTTGGCAATAACAGAGGTCAAACGTTTACTATAGGTCTTTACCAGGTTTGCACACACAGTAGCTGGTATTTTGGCCCATTCCTCCATGCAGATCTTCTCGAGAGCAGTGATGCTTTGGGGCTGTCGCCGAGCAACACGGACTTTCAACTCCCGCCACAGATTTTCTATGGGGTTGAGGTCTGGAGACTGGCCAGGCCACTCCAGGACTTTCAAATGCTTCTTACGGAGCCACTCCTTTGTTGCCCGGGCGGTGTGTTTTGGATCATTGTCATGTTGGAAGACCCAGCCTCGTTTCATCTTCAAAGTTCTCACTGATGGAAGGAGGTTTTGGCTCAAAATCTCACGATACATGGCCCCATTCATTCTGTCCTTAACACGGATCAGTCGTCCTGTCCCCTTGGCAGAAAAACAGCCCCATAGCATGATGTTTCCACCCCCATGCTTCACAGTAGGTATGGTGTTCTTGGGATGCAACTCAGTATTCTTCGTCCTCCAAACACGACGAGTTGAGTTTATACCAAAATGTTCTACTTTGGTTTCATCTGACCACATGACATTCTCCCAATCCTCTGCTGTATCATCCATGTGCTCTCTGGCAAACTTCAGACGGGCCTGGACATGCACTGGCTTCAGCAGCGGAACACGTCTGGCACTGCGGGATTTGATTCCCTGCCGTTGTAGTGTGTTACTGATGGTGACCTTTGTTACTTTGGTCCCAGCTCTCTGCAGGTCATTCACCAGGTCCCCCCGTGTGGTTCTGGGATCTTTGCTCACCGTTCTCATGATCATTTTGACCCCACGGGATGAGATCTTGCGTGGAGCCCCAGATCGAGGGAGATTATCAGTGGTCTTGTATGTCTTCCATTTTCTGATGATTGCTCCCACAGTTGATTTTTTCACACCAAGCTGCTTGCCTATTGTAGATTCACTCTTCCCAGTCTGGTGCAGGTCTACAATACTTTTCCTGGTGTCCTTCGAAAGCTCTTTGGTCTTGGCCATGGCGGCGTTTGGAGTCTGACTGTTTGAGGCTGTGGACAGGTGTCTTTTATACAGATGATGAGTTCAAACAGGTGCCATTCATACAGGTAACGAGTGGGGGACAGAAAAGCTTCTTACAGAAGACGTTACAGGTCTGTGAGAGCCAGAGATTTTCCTTGTTTGAGGTGACCAAATACTTATTTTCCACCCTAATTTACGAATAAATTCTTTACAAATCCTACCATGTGAATTCATGGATTTTTTTTTTCACATTCTGTCTCTCACAGTTGAAGTGTACCTCTGGTGCAAATTACTGACCTCTGTCATCATTTTAAGTGGGGGAACTTGCACAATCGGTGGCTGACTAAATACTTTTTTGCCCCACTGTAGCATAGGTTCATTTAAAAAGATATCAAACTTCAAGCCTAAAAAAGCAGCTGATAAGTTACTGCTACACCTACAAAAAAACAAAGGTTGTGCAACAAAGCCTACCATCACATTTGTACCGTCAAAAAAAAGGCAAATATTGTAGTGGGTATTGATTCTAATAAGGTTAGAAACTAACAGTGCTTATACATTTCACTATTGATTTGGTTAAATGCACAAAGCACAATCGGTTTTCAATCAGAGAGAAAGGCAAAAATACCAACAAAAATAAGCTGAATGGATCAATACAGGTTATAATTGCATCTATTAATGCATCATTGGTTATTATGATGCTAATGATTTCATAATGGTAGCAGTAATGCAAGAGTATATATCTGAAGATGGATGGTGTAGATGGATAGTATATTGCTGTGCGTGAGCATGTGCAGAAAACAATAGTGAAGTCAAATAAAACTGTAGTCTGTGTGGATTCAGTTTCTGTGTTCCAAGCACAGATATTTAAACTCAACTGTCTTTTTGTCCACTTAAGTTAAACTTACTGTTTATTTGATTCACAAAGATTGTAATGTTTTTTTTTTTCCATTCTTGCTGTAATGCACTTTTGTTTTACCAAAGGAAAGCTTAAAACGCTAGATTTCCCTGTGGAAACTGAAGGAAGGTCAGCCCCAAACCACCGATGTCTCTGTCCAGATTAAAAGCAATGGAACAACATCATACTCCTTGTCAACTATTGCCTGATAGACAGAAACAAGCTCAGATAAAAGCAGTTTTGCTATCATCAGTTAATCTATTACTATAATTTTCAGAATAACATGTAGAAACACCTTACAGTATACGCAGTATTTATGTATTATGTGTGTACTGTATGTAGAACTTCCTTTTTAGACAATATAAACCAAGAACAATAATTTCAAAATAAGTAATTAAGCAGGATTTAAATCCCCTGATCAAAAGAGCAATTTGTGTTTAACCAGCCCTACGTGGTGAGCTTCAAGCCCTAAATAAAGCACTCTAAACTTAAATAGGCTTTGAGTATTAATTTGCTAGCTCTTTTATCACTTTTTTAATTCAATTGAACAGACATTGTATGACAAAGAAGTCTTTATTTTAATTCCTTCATCTGCTCAGCACATGTAAGCTAAGGCAACAAAAGCTAAGACAATAAGAAGTAGTTGACCATATCCAGTGGAACAGGATCCCGCAAAGCATGCACTTAGTCTCGGCAGGAAAGATAATAACTTAAAAGAAATGACATTAGTTTTTCTTGTGTTCGTGTAGCACTGTTTCTGTGGATGTCCAGCAGAGAAAAGCTGGTATCACTAGGTTACAAACTATAGAAAAGTACAGACAGATAATTTTTCTCCTGCAAAACTCAAATGTCTTATTTCAGCACAGGTACAGTTAATGTGCTCAGGAAAGAGCACCGAAAAGACTCAAGTAAATAAGTAAGTAAAGTTTATTTATTAAGCGCTTTTCATAGACAGGTAGTCACAAAGCACTGCACACAGAGATTAAAATAAACAGTATGATAAATAGCAAAATGCACAGTATACACAATATAGAGTTTAAATGTAAATTAAAAATATAAAAATGTAAAAAGCATTGGTCAACAAAGTTTTTTTAAACAGTAAAGTTTCTAACTGCTTTTAAAGGATTCCACAGAGTCAACCAAACGTAGTTGTAGAGGTAACTGTTCCACAGCCTTGGTGCCACAGACTGAAAAGCTCCGCCCCCTTTCGTCTTCAGAGGTGTTCTCGGAGCAACCAACAAACTCTGAGTCTGTGAGCGGAGAGGGCGAGCAGTAGTGTTGTAGTAGGCCTACTTGTTGTTCCTAGAGTATTTAAAAGTAGAATGGGAGGGAGAGCCTTCAGTTTTCAGGCCCCTCTTCTGTGGAACCAGCTTCCAGTTTGGATTCGGGAGACATCTCTACTTTTAAGATTAGGCTTAAAACGTTCCTTTTTGCTAATGCATATAGTTAGGGCTGGACCAGGTGACCCTGAATCCTCCCTTAGTTATGCTGCAATAGACGTAGGCTGCCGGGGATTCCCATGATGCATTGAGTTTTTCCTTTCCAGTCACCTTTCTCACTCACTATGTATTAATAGACCTCTCTGCATTGAATCATATCTGTTATTAACCTCTGTCTCTCTTCCACAGCATGGCTTTTATCCTGTCTTCCTTCTCTCACCCCAACCGGTCGCAGCAGATGGCCCCGCCCCTCCCTGAGTTTGGTTCTGCCAGAGGTTTCTTCCTGTTATAAAGGAGTTTTCCCTTCCCACTGTCGCCAAAGTGCTGCTCATAGGGGGTCATATGATTGTTGGGTTTTTCTCTGAATCTATGAAGCGCCTTGAGGCGATTTTTGTTGTGATTTGGCGCTATATAAATAATTGAATTGAATTGTGTATTTTGTGAGAAGCTTGGTTAAATAATCTGGGGCTTGGCCATTTAGTGCTCTGTACGTTAAAACAATAATTTTAAAATGAATTCTAAAATCTATTGGGAGCCAATGTAAAGAACATAAAATAGAAGTGATGTGAGCTCGCTTGCTAGAGCGAGTTAGTAGTCTAGCTGCTGCGTTTTGTATAGCTTGGAGGCGAGAAAGAGATGATTTATCCAAGCTGGTAAACAGGGAATTACAATAATCTAAACGCGATGACACAAATGCATGGACAATTTTTTCCAGTTCAGCTAAGGAGACCATATGTCGCAATTTAGAAATATTCCTTAAATGAAAGAAACGATTTTACGTGTGAGTCAAGGCCCAAAGAAGAGTCAAATATCCGATTGTTCAGTCTGACGTCACTAGCCGTGTCTGGGCCTAAACTCTGCTGCAGGTCCATATATCAAATGATCACTGTGGCATTACTGAGAGTTAAAACACTGTCTTAAGTCTTTCATCTTTAATAAAATTATCAGCGTTCTGCTCTACCAGGTGTAACAATTGAGTTTAACATCCAGGCATCCATGAAAATGGAATTTATGACATTTAACGGAGTTAGAAGTTAGCAGGAAGTTAGCTCGCTAGCTTCCATCTAAATGCAATATAGCATGTCCTGACTGCGGGCGCGCTTTGGAAACAAATTAAAACGTACAGCTTTCTTATCACTTCCAACATAAATGAAGACAGAAAACTAAGCAGTGACGTTTGTAGGGTTACTGAAGTTTGGCTAGCTGGTATATAATGATGTGCTACGTGACCGCTAGCGACACAGCTACTGTATGTTAGCATAATATAAACAAGCTAACTTTTTTTCCACTCGATAAAAGTTACCGTGAGTGTTCTCGGTGGTCAGGAACAAATGTAATCGCATGGCAGGATGCTGTAAAAGGACCAAACTTCAGCCAGGAGAACCACTGAGATAATCCATCCACAATACGAGGTTAGTCATTCATATACTGCTGCATGGGCTGTGCTGTAGTTAAATCGTAAGGTTTTAAAAACTGAGCTTAAAAAAATGATTAGCGGTAATAAAAGCCGAGGGAGGTCAACAGTGATCACTGACTGTTTTAGGAGCTTTTTGAGATTAAATAGAAGAAAATACAAAACATTAAACATGTTAACAACACAAAAGCCATATTAAACGCAGACTACTTTAGGCCCGGAAGTAGGATTCGTCACGTCATCACTTAATAATCTGATTACTCCAAGATTTCGAATATTTGGCTTAGCTGAAGAACAGAAAGGGGCAAGAACCTGACTGATTTTAGAATATAGATCAGGAGGAGCTATGATCATGGTCTCTGTCTTGTTCATGTTTTAAAAAAAGGTAATTGTTAGAAAGCCAATCAGAGATTTGAGTTAAAGCCTGGACTAGGGTGGACAGCCTATCCAGCTGATGAGGCTTAAAGGACATATACAGCTTAATGTCATCGGCATAGAAATGATAAGACAGGTCACTAAAAGACTGAATAAGGCCAGCTAAAGGAAGCATATAAAAAGAAAATAAATGACTCAAATGTACCTAAAGCAGAAGAGAACACAATGTAATTGTGTACAGAAACACTGACAATAGTGAATCATGTCCAGACTCCATTGCACATGCATGGCAGTTCCATAATTAAGACATTAATCAACTGCAAGAGCCCCAACCTTGCCTAACTCAGTGCATGTGTTATGATGGCCACATACCCAGCACAGTTCAGACAAATCATCTGCTGATTACAGATCATCATTTTATTTCATGAAATAAATGAAGCTTGCATTACAATAACTAGTGAAAACAAATTATATACCAGCTTATTTCTTGATGAGCTTTTGGGCTATTTTGTTTCTCAGAGGATTGATCCCCTGCTCATCAAAGAACCATCCACAACCTTCTTCATTAAATTCACGTCTGATAGCTCTAACAAAAAATAAGATGAAGAAACATGGAAGCTTAACATATACAGAATGCATTTATCCAGTTTAATGAAAAATAAAGTGAATATTTAACTTATGTGCTGTTACAGTGGGTAAAATAAGGTTCTATTCTGTTAAGTAGTCATTCGCCTTTGTTTAACATTGTTATGTTTCCTGAATTCTTAAAAGATGTTGATCACTGCTGACTGCTTTTATTTTGAAGGTGATGCTCCACTTATAGTTTGTGTTGCACTTTTTCTTGTTTTACTGACACTGAGTTAGTAGTTAGTGGGTATTTAGGGATGAAAATTAAAAAAAAAAAATACATGCAATCATGGCAGATTAGAAGTTTGAATGCAGGAGTTATATCTCATTATTTCACAGACATTTGGAAATACGTTCATGGGAAACAAGGGTGCCTACATATGTACTATATATGGTCACTGTAGGAGCCCAGTCTAGGCTATAATTATGTTTTTCAAAGAAGTTAAGGAAGCAGTGAGATAAGGACATCCTCTTTTCTGCTTCATTCTTTCTTTCTGTGGACTGGCAGTAATAGTGCCATAGCAACAGTGTCTATATAGATACTACATGCCTGCTGAGTGCAGCAGTTCAGGGAGGTAGCTGTCACACACAGGGAAAGTTAGCTAGTGTGCCCCAGGTCTTATCCTGACTTATCCTCTAATATTGGACTGAGGGCAGAGTAACTGGACCCTACAATGACTCTGTGTCACCATATAGTCTATATATGGTATGATACTGGTGATATAACACGCTGGAGTGAACTGGAAAGCACTGAGAATATTGAGTAGTGCCTAGATGCATGTCCTGTCGAAGTTCAAATAGAGGAGAAAGATGATTGAAGTGACTTTGAACTTTGCATGCTTGTTGGTGCCAGTGAGGTGGTCTGAAATTGTAATTATCTCAGAACTACTGGGATTTTCTCACACAAAAATCTCTATGGTTTACAGAGGTTGGTCTGAAAAAGAGACAAGATCTATAGAGCAGCAGCAGAAGACCACACTGGGTTCCACTGCTGTCTGCTAAAAACAGGAAACCGAAGCAATATCATGTTACATCACTTGTTGTAAGTGTGAACATACACTACTGGAAATCTATTGTTTAAATGTCAGATGTGGCGTGGTACCCCATACGGAAAAGAAATAGTAAAAACTTGTATGTGATTACTCATGAAAGTGGCCACTTTCGCATTACTTTCATACATTGTTTTAGTAAGTATCCAAAACATACAAGTTTCATTATATAATTTTTCAAGGGATCTTATATCTGTTTTCACACTTATATGCTTTTCATACAAGTTTCACACAAGACAGATACAAACTTTATAAGATTTATATATATCTTTTCCATATGGGACTATTACAAATCTGAATATACTTTTGCTTGTATAATTAGTGCAACACTGTCCTATTTGAAATGTGTTGAAGTTTTTCGAACACTTTGCCACTCTACTTCAATTTTATTATTTTCTACACTACACTACCTCTGAAAATAGTTTCAAGGTTAATTTATATTAATTGCCCTCGCCTAACTAACAGCTGCTCCCACTCTCTCCTTGGTGGTTTTAATAAGCCAGAACCACTTTTCGCCACCACCACTTTTCAGCTTTTGCCTTTTAATTTTTCTTTTTGCAAAATCAGAAAAAAGATGTAATTCACTCAAGTGATATGTGTATTCTTTAGACTTTGTAGTAAAATTTTTAGCTTTTTGGCCAGGTTTAGGCTATCGAGTTGTCTTCTGGTACCAAATCACATAAAAGGTTATTCATTACCCTAAAACTCATGGAAACGATTAAGCAAAATGATGATTGTTCAGATTACAAGCATCATTGCCCACATTATTTCCTGCTCTCTGCACAGTGCACACTGCTGAATAATTCTGTACACATTGTAAAATAATTTTGTTCCAAAACTCCAAAAAGATCATATTAGATGAGGAGGTTTGGAACAAGTGCTAATGAAATTGAGGTCTTTGGCCTAATGTGTATCTTAATGGATTTTCTTGATGTGGAAACATTTGGCAATTCCTCATTTAGACACTGAGTGATATTGGTGCTGAGGGAGTAAAACTGCACTGTGAATACATGACCACTTGCTACTCGAAACCTGCAACAAAAGTTTGACTTCTGATGATGCCTTTTCTGGCAGAAACCACTTGGAGACTGTCTTGCAGATTCAATCCAGTCGCCTGTCAGGAGGTATAAACTGCTAGCGGAAATGGCATGATTGTCGACAGAGGGCTGGAGTCTGAACAGGTCCGACATAGATGTGATTGGCAACTTGATCAAAAGCAACAGAGATCCAGTGTGAAGAGGAAACACTGCTCAGTCGCATTGCTTGAGACTGAATAACAGACAAGGTGATTTCTTTCTTAGTTTCCTTGTAAGTTTGAAGCATCCGAAGACTGATTGAAACCTGTGTTAGTATACTTCTTTTATTTAAAATCTCTTTTAAAAAATAAATAAAAACAAGATGTTTGTGAGCCGGTGAGGTGAACTGAGACATTTTACATTTTTGGTTAATAAATTTATACACACATGAAGAGCAAGAAGAGTTATTTTTGTTCAGCAACTCATTAAAACATGCTTGAGGCTATGTGATATCACATGTTTTTGAGAGAAGGAGAATGAGTGTTGCATGCTCAAAAATAGGCCATCCAATCCAGTAAGTAGTTACTGAGTGAAGTTATTCAATTGTGCAATGACTGAATTGTAAAATACAAACACTTCACCCACTACTGAGAAAAGAAATTGTTTTGGGTTTTTTGTTTTGTTTTTTCATTTTCATGTGATTAAGATGGAGATTGTTCATCTGATATCCTCTTAGTGGCAGCAATTTTATCATTAGTGCCCTACCAAAGGGAAGATAACTTAATCTCATGCACAAAAACCCTAAAAATCATTTTTATATATTACGTTTGGAATTTACAGAAGTATATGTAATAATCAAAAGGGCATTTTTTTATATATATATATTTCAACCATCCAGGTATTGTTATGAAGGTCACCACTCTTTAAATTCATGAATAAAGAATAAATAAAGTTCTGTCTGGGCCACACTACTGAGGTGGAGGTAAAATACTGACTTTCACCTCAATATTACCACAAATTAAGATAAGAATCGCTAAAACACCCAACAAATACCATTTTAGTTTTCCAATATCTAAAATTCAGATCGTGTAACTCTTTCATAATGAATCTCTTAAACTAAGCTCTCTTGTTATTATGCTATAAAGATAAGGGAGAGAATAGAGTACAAGTATGCCCATATTGTTTCTTCCTGTTAAAGGGGAGTTTTTTCCTCCCCAGTGTTGAAACGTGCTTGCTCGTAGGGGCAAATATGATTGTGGGTTTTGTTTTTTTGTTTTGTCTCTATCGGTGTCTTTACCATACAACATAAAGTGCCTTGAGGCATTTTGAAGAAAACTTGTCAGTTTTGTTCTTCTTTCATCTTCTGCACATTGTTTTCAAAGTTTTGCACAATGGTTTGGACTTGTACGGTACGTTTGACTGCTGTCAAAGTGCCACAGAACTGCAGTGTTTCCCTTTAGACCATCACATGGCCTGACAATGGTTGCAGCTGGCAAGACAGTTCCTGAGGGGGTGAGAGAGAAACAGAGAGAGATTTCCAGCTTTGGGCATTGCAGGCCTGCAACCAATAGCTCAAATTGATACGGCTTGGGACCACCATGGTCCTCCGCCACACTAATGTCTGCTTCAGGGTATTTTGAGGAGGAAAACTCCTCCACTTCGAAAGAGCCTTTTACTTTCATAGATAGATGTCTTGCGATTTGGTGTTGCTCTCCATTTTCCTATGGCCTTGGGATGTCACTGAACAACTCTTGCCTTACACGTCCACATCCCCCCTCCTCAGCCCATCTCCAAACCCCTATTCCCTGCCTCATGCACATCACTTTTTAACATTTTTCAAACTTATGCAGGGGTTTGGAGATAGACTAAGAACTCTTGGTGTGCTTACTCTTGAATGTTAGTTGTTCCACCTGCTTAACCTGCTTCTTCACTTACATATGAAATAGGCGTTTCTTTAACCATTAGTGGTGAATAGTTAAGATGTAATGGAGTAGTTGAGCTTCAGCTATATGTTAATGAATGGGTGTCTGAAGTCTTTTTTTTAAATTGTGATTCTTTCTTTCTCCAAATGGTAGACATTTGTTGCATAAGAGAAGTAGAAGAAGAAAAAAAGAGAACTGGTTAAGATAGTGACTGACTGTTGATTGCTCTGAATCCCAGGTTAGCAAAATTGACTAAGCTGCTTAGCTTAGCAGATCCATTGTTTCTTCTCTCCCGTTCTCATTAAAAAAGATCAGTGTACAAAACATTTGGGAAGTAGTTTTTCATTTTAGCTGGGGCTGATTATTATTTCCACTATTTAAAATGGTTGCTGGTGGCAGCTCGTTTCAGCTGCTGCTAATTAATTCCATGAGTAACTTGATGACGAACCAAAACAGTTTCCTATTGTTGGGTTTGTGTGTCTTGTGCAGTCTGAGTTCAGCAAACTGAGACACATCTTGTTTCTGGCTCATTACATCATGTAACTGTTCATGGTTTGCATTCTTTTGGTTCAGTGTTTTTGCTTTTTGCTGTATGGATATTATAGTAATCATTTTAACACTTACATAGTATCAATTTCCATGCGTTCACAACATGGTTCAAGTTTGACCCAGGCTAATAGGTCCCTCATAATAAGTGTTTATACGCGCAGAGAGTATTTTTATTTTAGCTTCACAACATTCCCTTTTTGGGAAAAAAATCTAGGACATAGTATCCATGTCCTGTTCTACCTAAGGCATGAATATACAACAGCTAAAATGATTTCCATATATTTTATCGAAAGTGAAAATGGCAAGAATATTGTGGAACTTGGATGGAAGGAAAACTGAAACATCAGAAACCTATGGGTAACATCACAGCAGGTAAGCAAAATTCATCCTTTGTTCTCTGTTTTAAACTCACTTTGTTTCGGAAGTAAAAGGATTCTAATTTGTTTACTGTTAGTATTTAGTCATATTACAGGTGCTTTTAGGTGCAGATCTCATGTGTGCATCTTCTGTCAAAGTATCCTCTGACCCCTGTGTGATATGATCATATATGATCACTCCTGCACTGTTTTATTATTTCACAGTTTAAAAACACCTGTTTCTGTGGAACCTCAGCAAATGTGGTGGGGGACGCAATCAGTTCAATTCGCAAATTCCCTAAAACAACAATTTTCGTTAATCTGACCTACACTGAAATACTTCTCAACGGATATGGTAAATGTGTGATCTAGAACAGCCTCAGTGTAAAAACATTTACTTACAACTGTATAACATTTTTATATATTTAAATTTTTGTCTATTTTGGGCTACTTTAAGGAAAGTCGTTTATTGTATTTCTGTGGTTGTCAAATATCAAAACAGGTCAAGTTTGTCAGATAAATAAACCAGAAGCTTAAGAAAAATAAAATGTAAAAACTTTTGAAGGACACAATTATGAAATACTCTGTATCAAAGAGACACAATTTTAAATAACTGAAGACCCTTAAGCTAACAGTCATTTTTTTCATCCAACCAAAATTATTTTCTGCGGTAGTGCTGCAGGTTGAGAGGGCAGCTTCGTGGATCCAAAAAGCTAAAAAGTAATATTTGCAATCACAAATAATTAAAGCAGGAAAAAAATGTAATCGTACAAAATCAAGCTCTCACATATATTACCATTACTGCCTCCAAATATTCCTGAATGTTGGTTAACCTTTAGCCAGAAACTAGGAATGCAGCTGTGCTTGTTTCATTTTGTTGTTATTTACTTCCACTTTTTGTGTCAAGGTTGGTTTCAGGTTTTACCTTTCACAATTTAGCCAGTGGAAAAATAGCAGGAACACGTAAACGCGGACCACTCTCGGTCACCAATCCTGGCTTGTGCTGCAGATCTGAAGACACATCAGTGCATCCAGAAATACGACATCAATTAAATTTCATGTAGATGAAATAACATTCTTGCATATTTCACAAAACATGTAATTGGCTTTTATTACAAACACTGCACCCAATACAGGATTATATTTGAGCCATACAATATCCACATTTTCTTTTTCTGCTTTTTGGAACAAGATTAGTGCAGAACAGAACACTTTATTACTATAGAAGAACAGAAGCCAGTCACTGCTGTCTGTTGAACAGGATTGTAATGCTGTCACTGCTTCTTCAACAACAGACAGTTCCTGCTGCAGCTCTCCTATTTATGAACTGCCAAAAGCCTGTTTTGTAGGTATATTTAAAATAAGCTAAAACTAGTTGATAAAATAGTCTTTCGTGCTGTTGGTTTGACTGTAATAAATACAGTTGATTCTCTGGTTGCTGGCAAGTAATTGGAAAGACTTCAGGTTTTGTTTACAGTAAGATCATTTTTAAACACTTACTGTGAATATGCCTGATATATTTTTAATAATTTATGTCACTCTGACTCTTTACATGATTATTTTAAAATATTATCATGTCTGATTTTTACAGTAAGTATATCTGCTTATCCTGCTGCTGTAGAGGGCAACTGAGCAAATGTGAAGAGAACATTGGCTTTAATGCTCACTGTGTGTAGGTGTGTCTGTGGTGAAGGTGGAGTTGCCCTTGTGCCCCAAGTGGGATAATAAGGGGATGTGCTTAGTCTCCCCACACTGTAATATATATTATTATCTCACCATATACTTAACGTCCAGTATATTTCTCTACCTCTGTTATTCTTGGAGTCAGTGTATAACCTTTTGAATCTTTGTTATCTGAGAGTGATTGGTCCACAAAAGATGTATAGCGTTGCATCACCAAAAAGATTTGACCGAGCCCAAGCCAGTCAGAGGTTGCTGAGTTTTGCTTTGTGTAGGCTGGGGATCTTAGTGCATGCGGTGTGTGTGTGTGTGTGTTATGACAGTTCAAGGTTCATCATATCTTGACAAATGGAGTTGTTTACATCAGACACAGCATACAGAGGACATGGCACCATCAAGACAGATGGTCTTCATTTTTCACACGTTTCCTCTCATCTCCCTAATAGAAGCAGCCCAGGCTGTCAGGAGCGATGTAGAGGAGGCTTTCATTTACATCCTGGATAAGGATCAATAACGTCTCTATTTAAAAATCAATCATTTCTTGTCAGCCAGGTTGAGTTGTGTGAATGTCTCAGGTGTGTTGCGACTGATGGTGTTTGTTTTCCAGGTGACTGCAAATATGAAATGAATGCCAACTGAAGAGACATGGTGAAGATTCTCCGTTGGGATTTTGAGATGTTTACAAAATATATTTTTAGCGACAAATGAAGAACCTGGGGGGAAAGAGTCATGTGTATAAAAACTGAAATATTCAACGATTTTCAACCTTTGGTGCATACGATGCTGTAACAGAGGGCAGTGTTTTCCGTGGGCTTACGGCACATACATTTGAAATTGTGCTTTTTGAAACAAACATGTCCCCAAAGTACATCAGACGGGCTCCTGCCACCCTATCTGTCAAGGTCTAACTACCATACAGAAATGTGTTTGCCTCTTAGTATCTATGGGAGGATTTTGGACAGGAATAGTAGGTGCCATGGTTAGTGCTCGCTAGGTTCACGGTCGATAAACCAAGCTTAGGTGACCATCAATCCCTCACCCAAAGGGAGAAATGCTTTGCAGCTGTCTGACTGAGGTTGATTAATGGAGGAGGAGAGGAAGCTGCTATAATTAGGGATGCAGCACAGTGAAATTCTGGGCCAATACCACTTTTTTTAAAAAATAACAATTTGGCCTATAGCTGATGGTAATGTTAGCTTGTTTGTTTATTTTGTCTTTGTTATTCATTCATCCTGTGCCCCCTGCCAGGAGAAAGAAGGAAATCTTCATTATAAATAAATAACTCACTGTTTTAAAGTCTTTCATCCTTTTATCACTCTGCCTCCTGTCAACAGGAAGAATGTTGGGCAGATAAAACGGTACATGCCTATCCATAACATTTGCACTTTTCTGGAGTGCTCTTTAACTCCATGTTGGAGATGAGCTTCAGTATGCTCACAAACCAGCAGGCATAGTTGAAATCCAGTGTCTGTGGGATTTTGTATTTGTTTGCACTTCACATCAAACGTTGACATTTTCAGTACAACAAAAAGCAAATTTCATTCTGGCATCGAATATATTCATCCCTTTTCACATACCAGTGTGGCCCTTAACATGATATGCTTTTTTGACGCTTTTGAACTTAATTTAACGTAAACTCGATTCTATAGGACATACCTATCAAAGAAAATACAAAAACAGCATAAGTACCAGATTGACTGTCACTCAGAAAGGAGCCATCTATTACATGCTGGTGTGTGGGAGGTCAGGAAACCATCCTTCTGCATTTTGAAGGGAGATGTCTTGAGCAGAGTCATAGTTAGATGAAGAAAAATGACCCTTCATCTTTGATGGCAGTGAGGGAGAGGTAGAGCTGACAGTTATCCAAGCAGCTTTCTGTGCAGATCTGCGGCTCAGAGTCAGTCACGCAGGCAATGAGTGTGGTGAACTGGGAGGACAGTGACCCCCTGCCAACAGGGCCCCCAGAAAAGAGGCTGTCATAGAAAGAGACACTTAAGTGATGTCTGACTGCCTCTGAGCATCAAGTGTTCTCTGCATGCAAGCATACGGTTTCATCTTTCTGTAATACCTGAAAATATCTGCTTGCATTGATTTTGATATCACTATGGTAGCAGGTGCTAGTGCAAAGGTGTCACTTTCCTTTTAATTCAAATGCAGGTGATAGAGGATGGCTTCTTTTTGTGGAGTTTATTTACACTGCTTCTGGCTATGGGGCCACAAAATCCAGTCACAGTACACTAGAAATGGCACACCCGACTTGCCGGCAAATACTGCCAAAGCGATACTCGAGCAGCGCGTTGTCAGAAACAATAAACTGTCACTCAAACAAGCATCTCTTTTGTAGTGTGTGACATTTTCTGCTTCTTAAGCAAATTGTCCCATTCAAACCAATGAATATTGCAACATCTTTGAGGCATTGCTATCAAATATTGTTGGAAACAAAACAGTATCAGACATGTTCACAATTGTCTTTTAAAGCTTCTAACATGAAGTGCTATCAACAGCACTTCATGTTAGACGCATCATGTCCATCACTCAGAAATTATAAACGTATTCTTCCTATGGTACATCAACTTATTTAAAGCTACAAGGAAACAAAAGTTTAAAAAAAAAAAACACTTGAATAATTCCTGCATTTTTGGTATCTGAATACAAGTCAGTTTACTTGATCATGTTCATTTGGTAAACAGATTGCACTATTGATCATACTGCTAGTTCAAGAAGCCATGGGGTCAAGCTATGCCCTCTGTTCTTCAGACAAGGACCCAGCCTCTCTCTTGCCCCCTCCCAGTGGCTCCAGAACTCCACTTTGAAACAGCTGTTCCTCATTATACTCACTTGCAGTATTAAACTCTGCCCCAGTCATTTAGCATTGATGCTCAGACCACCTAAAGCTTTTGCTGACTAAAATACTTAACCTGCTTGTCCTCTACCCATTGGGTCTACCTGCCTAATTCACACTCTTCCTTTACACTTACAGTACCTGAGATTAGAGCATAACTGGTCTGTGTAACTCTGTGGAACGTTGAAGGAAATTATCTGATAGCAGACCTTTTGTAATCTCAGAGATGTGGTGAGCCTGTAGAATCTTGGAGATGAAACCCGATCCCTCGCTGAAGAAACCTAAGAATAAGAAAAGTTTGAAATTCCAATTCTATTCCAATATTCCTGCTGGTTGTACATCCCGTAACTGTTCATTAAGCCTGTTAAACTTTTCCAGTCTAACTGTCAATGAGCCTTTTAAAAAGCCAAACCATAACACACACTGCCAGTACATCACTTTATTAAAGCTCTCAATATGAGCCTATATAAGCTGAGATATCAGGATACTATTCTGTGCATCCTATTAGCAAATATCATGCAGTACATGGCATTAAGTTGCTTTAGCCAGCCTACTATAACTGCTGCCTCTGCCAGTCACTTGGCAAATTAATCAATGTCATAACTGTTGTCGCTGATGCCTTATTTGTCCTCTGTTTGAGTCGTATTGCAGCACTGTTCCTTCAGCCTTTCCACCTACTCATTTGGAAGAGTGGGAAGGTCATTTAAGAGAACCATGCCCCCCAAAGCAAACCGATACACAAGAAATAACAGTACAAATACCAAAATACCCCCCCCACTGGTGGTGGCAGATGGTTGTCCCTACCTAAGCCTGATTCTGCTGAAGGCTTCTTCCTTTTGAAAGTCAGTTTTTCCTTCCCATCATCCCCTGCGTATAGGGGATCGTCTGATTGTTGTGGTTATCTTCCTAATACTGTAGGGTATGAGGGGACATTATTACTGCTCTCATACACAGTATCGAAAGCCTTTCACACAAATTACTGAAACAGTCTCACACAAATTACTGAAATGCTTGCACACACTACTGAAAACCAAGAGGATTTCAGTTGAACAGGAAGGTGAGGAAAACAAACGGCCTATTTCAATACACAACTAGCACAACCCCGATGTCTACTCTGGCCTTGGAAGTGACCATCCAAACACTGTTGCAGGGTAGCAACTCATTGTTGCATCCTGGCCATGGTAAGCTGCACCATGTTAGCTGCACCTACAATCTGGAAAGAAGACTATCTGACAGTACCTCAGCCATAAATGCTGCTGGCATGGGCAAGTTCCTATCCTGACGTGAGGGAAAGAGAGATTCTACGTGACTATCCAGCACATCCACACTTGCCGCATTTGAGTTCTGATGGTCTCTACCGAGGCTAATATATTTCACTTAGGCTACTAGCAGGCTGTTGAGCAGACATTAGCATAGTGTTATCCATATTTTGAAATATCCTAGTTTTTCCTTGGTCACTGTCATGTTCCGCTGAAACGCCTTGGTTTTCAGCAGTGATAGTGAGAGCGTTTAAGCCAGCGGTCGGTACCGGTCCGTGAGTCGTTTGGTACCGGGCGGCGAAAGTTGAGGCTCAGGTGTGAAATGTATGGTTTTCAAGGTTTTTATCGGTTTTCAGCGTTATTTCGTTATAGTTTTTATCGTTAACTCGGTTTTCCTGGGTCTTTTCATGTGTGTTATGAATAAATCTTATTTTTTTCGGTACCGGTACTAGTTTTATTTTGTTGTATTTATCCGCGACACCTTAAAGGCCGGTCCGTGAAAATATTGTCGGGCATAAACCGGTCCGTGGCGCAAAAAAGGTTGGAGGCCGCTGGTTTAAGCAATAATGTCCCTAACAGACCTTCGTAGTAAGGTTTTACCTCACAGTTTAAGCTCCTGAAACTCTTCTTCTGATCTGGCCGTGCACATAAAAATATCCATTTTTCTGTACATGGAAAAAAGAATTTTTCAATAGCTGAATTTCATATGGAAAAGAAACATTTATTATGTACTTTACGTCTTATAAGATGTATGTTTCTCATTATATTTTACTCATAGCAGAAATCTCCTTGTAGCAGCTAATAATTTTTTTTTTTTTTTTTTTTTTTTTTATAAATGACATCAGAAACAGCAGTATGCGACATTACGTGATGGCAGAGCTTCAGTTCATCCTTTGTCATTTTTTTTTTTTTTTTTTTTTTTTTTTAATAAATAGGACAGGGGGAATGAATGAGAGAGAGAGGGGGAGAGAAAGAAAGAAAACCCAAGGGGAGAAGAGACGGTGAGAAGGGGGGGGAAGAGAGACAAAAAAAAAAAAAAAAAAAAACTCCTGGGTCACCTGTATGGAGAAAAAACAAACAAACAAACAAACAAACAAACAAACAGAGGAGACAGCAAACAACAAAGAGCAACATAATAATAGAGAAAACAAAGCACCATCACAATAAACTAGCTAGTCATAGATATCAGTATTTACTAAGTAATAAACGATATTGTGCAGCACGCAAGATAGACAGCGCACAGTGTGCTTTGAGGCAGCAGCCAAGAAAGCTTTAGTCCGCGTCTGTGAATACCCATGTGTGCATACCTGTGTGGATCAGCATGCTTGCATTCCAAAGGTTTCTCCATGTAATGATCTGCTAGGGAGTGTGGGGGGGCCACAGCCCCGTCCTCCAGGGTGTGAAACGGGTATGGAGGAGATCAAAACTCCAGACATCCAGAGGCCCCCAGAACACAAGAGACCATGGAAGACCAACAGAGGGGCAGCCGCGCCACTGTTCCAGTAAGAGCTGAGGAGAGTCCCAGATGAGGGCTCACTCAGCAGCCGCGGAGCAGAAGCCAGGGGGGGTTGCAGTGACGCGCCCGTGAGCTCCGCCGGCCCCCAGCTGCGCCTGAGTGACCGAGCCCTAGGCCGAGAGGCCGGGGGCACCCCACCTCCAAAGGGGCCCGAGCGAGCCCCAGGCCCCAGGCCCCGACAAGCGGCCGCCAAGGAGTGAGCCGGTGTGTACCCGGACGCCCACCCCCAGACACAAAGAACCACCAACACACCGACACCTGAGGGAGTCCGCCACCGGCAGGGGAAGTGGTGGTGGGTGGAGATAGGCCTCCAAACCTTGGAGGGCCTGAGGTGTCCCCAGAGAGGTGGCGTCTGATACCCAACCTGACATATAGACACAGACATACAGGCACACACAGACACAAACATCCATTCCCACCCTCATGCTCTCATATGCACTCACTCCACACTCAACCAACGTGGAGACAGACATAAAGAGACGCTGTACACACAATCACACTCCCCAAGCGTACTCTACAAACCGGGTCTAGGTACCCTTGCCCCTGGAGGGGGGAATTGCACCCAGACCCAGGTGGTGTTACCCTTTTCCCTGCGGTGGGGAGAGGCAGACTGCCCCGACTCCGCAGCAGCAGGGAGGCCCCATACCCCAGACCGCAGCCGGACGGCCAACTCCTCCTACTAGCCCCCCCGCTCCAGCAGGCCGCAGAGAATGGGGGTGGGAGAAGACTCCAAACCTCCCTCCACCCGCTCATTGTAGTGTTGATGCATATGTGTTCTAAGGTGCAATTAAAACCCAGGAGGGCATGGAGCTACCTGCCAAGGAGCAGCAGGTAAGCGCATGGTCCCTCCTGCTAGCCCTCAATGACTAAGTGTATTTAAAATTGAGAGGTGGGCAACGAGGTCAGGGGTGAGGTATACACCCAGATGGTGATTTGGACTCCGTGATTGTGCCCACCCCCAAGATCCTATATGTATGTGTAATGAGAGTGTGAATAATGTGAATGTCTAAGTTGTGGGATAAAATTGAGGCAGAGGCAGCCAGAAGGGGACAGGGGGGGGGGGGGTAGCCTCCTCTGCACCCTGGTGACATACCCCCACTCCAAGGCCCTGCATGTGTGGGTGGTTGTGGAGGAGCGGGAAGAGGGAGGCAGCTGGAGATGGGGAGGGAAGGAAGGGAGGGGCAGGTAACCCCTCCCTGGGGCCAGCTCCCCCGCTGACCCCAGTAGGCACTCCCACCCTCCGCGACCCGCCAGGGAAGGGGGGCCCAGGCCCATCAGACCGGGGCCCAGTGCAGTAGCGCCCCCCGGCTCCACAGAGCCCTGGACAGTCCACCCAACCCCACCACAGAGAAAACTGCACCCACCCCACCAACCACACATCTTCCAGACTACATAAGACGGTAAACGCCCAGGCTGAGATCTTCCTCCACCTCTCCTGTATCTCCCCCTCCTGCAGAGAGTTCCTGAGAGAAGAAAGCTCCTGCCAGATGTGACCATCCCCCCCACCAGTTGAAGAGCCCCCCAGGCGGCTCGATGCACCGGCGGCACCCTGCTCCAGGGCCGGGCCCCCATGCACCCACCCGCCCACAACCCCGGCAACACACCAACCAGGACCCGAGCCCCCGAGGCCCTGCCCGGGCCCCCGCCCAGAGACGGAGCACCCCCAGAGCCTCACGCCCATCCCGGACCCACCCAGGGGCAGCCAGGTTGCCAGGTCAGTAACCCACGTCCGTCAGCACAGACCCTCCCCTAGCCCCGCTGCACGCAGCCGCGAGGAAACAGTCACCTGAGAGCCAACAGAGCCCTCAACCGGACGTGACCGCTACCCCGGGTTGAGCCCCCCAAGGAAGATGCCTCCGGGGAACCCCCCGACGCCCTAAGCCTGTCCCTACCCCCTCACCAATCACAACAGTGAAGGCGGGACCAAACTATGACCCCCCACCCCCACTAGGTGATGGAGCTGATAAAAGGGGCCCAGAGCAATTGATCTGATGTGGTGGCAGAGGCTGTGTCAAGACTAATGTAATCTAATAGATAATTTCTATATTGGTTAGAATTAAGATTATTTTTATTTTTCCAGTTCATGAGGACTGTTTTCTTGGCTATGCATAGGGCAGTGAAGATCATATGGGCTATATTCTTTTCTGAAGTGACATTATCTAAGCTGCCCAACAAACACACTAAGGGGGAGGTTGGAATGTTACATTTCAGACATTTTGATAAGTCTTCACATATCTCGCGCCAAAACTTTTGCACTGGTGGACAGAACCAAAGAGCGTGGATGTAATTGTCTGGTGTATTGCCTTGACAGTGTGAGCAGTTGTTGGAAGATGTAAAGCCCATCTTAAACATCCGATGACCTGTATAGTGCACTCTATGTAATATTTTGTATTGTATTAATTGCAGACTGGGATTTTTAATTAATTTAAAAGTTTTTAAGCAAATCTGAGACCAGAAGTTTTGGTCTAGGTTGACTGATAAATCTGCTTCCCACTTTGCAGTAGGAAGGGATATTGATTCATCTAATTTAGAAAGTGTTCTGTATATTTTAGATAATAATTTGGGGGATTTAAGAGTAAGAAAATGTGCCGCACTTAGTGGTGTTTGTAATTCAACTTGACTGAGGTTAAATTTCTTTTTTACTATGGATTTAATTTGTTGATATTCTAAAAACCTTGTCTTGTTGATCCCATATTGTTCAACTAGTCTGTCAAATGGAATAAATTCTGTTCCCTCTAATATATGTTCTAAGTATTTAATTCCTTTACAACTCCATTCTGGGAAATTAATCATATTATTGTTTTGTAATATGTCAGGGTTATTCCAGATAGGTGTACGTTTGCATGGGATTAATGAAGACTCCGTTATTTTTAGAAACTCCCACCATGCTGTTAGAGAAAAGCTGATGTTGATACTTTTAAAGCATTCATGTCTTTTGATGTTTGAGCTAATAAATGGTAGGTCTGAAATCTCTAGATCCTTGCATAGTGCCTGTTCAACATCTAGCCAGGGCTCAACTAAGAAGGTATGTTTTAACCATTCTGAGATGAACTGAAGCCTGTTGGCTAAGAAGTATTGGTGAAAATTAGGCAGATCTAATCCTCCTCTATCCTTGGTTCTTTGTAGCGTTTTTAAGCTAATACGCGGGGGTTTATCTTTCCAAAGGAATTTGGAAATATATGAATCCAGAGATCTGAACCAATCTTGTGATGGTTTGTTAGGGATCATCAAAAATAAGTAATTTATTTTTGGCAAGATCATCATTTTTATAGTGGCGACCCTTCCCATGAGTGATATGGGTAAAGATTTCCATCTAGTCAGATCGCCTTCTACTTTCTTTAGAAGTGGGATGTGGTTTAGTTTAGTTAAGTCTGAAAGCTTAGGAGAGATATTAATACCTAAATATTTAATATTTCCGGATTGCAGTGGGGCAGAGGAAGAATTATGGAAGGAGCAGTTAATGGGGAGAACTGTAGATTTTGGCCAGTTAATTGAATAATCTGAAACTCTTGAAAACCAGTTTATTAAAGTAATTACCTCAGAGAGGTTGGTTTGTGTGTTTTGCAGAAAAAGCAACACATCATCCGCATAGAGACTGATTTTATGTTCTATGTTCTTACATTTTATGCCCTTAATTGTTGTAGCCTGTCTAAATGCTGCTGCTAGAGGTTCGATAAAAATTGCAAAAAGTGAGGGGGAGAGTGGGCATCCCTGTCTGGTGCCCCTCAGGAGACAGAAGCTGGAGGATGTCTGGTCATTTGTTCTGATACGAGCCGTTGGGGAATTGTATAATATTCTTATCCAGTTTATGAAAGAGTTTCCAAAACCAAATTTGTGTAAAGTTGCGAATAAAAATTTCCAATTAACTCTGTCAAATGCTTTTTCTGCATCTAGAGATAATATTATGGCTTCGATGTTTTTATCGTATGAGTAGTCTATTAAATTAAGTAATCTACGAGTGTTTGTTGAGGAGTGCCGACCTTTTATGAAACCAGTTTGGTCAGGATGAATTAAGAGGGGGGTCATTTTCTCTAATCTCTTTGAGAGAGCTTTGCAGATTATTTTAAGGTCTACATTTAAAAGAGAAATTGGACGATAGCTTGAGGGAAATAAAGGGTCTTTGCCTGGTTTTAGCAGGAGACTAATGTTGGCAGAATTCATATTTGGTGGTAGTCTGCCCTTTTCCTCGATTTCCTGCAACATGCTGTGGAATACTGGTGCCAAAATTGTCCAGAATTCTTTGTAGAATTCTGCAGGGAAGCCGTCTGGACCTGGAGCCTTATTATTGGGCATACTTATCAGGGCTTCCTGGAGTTCACTTGGTTCAGTGGCGAATCCAATTCCATTGCTTGACTGTCTAGTAATTTTGGAAGAGTTACGTTGTCAAGAAACAGATCAATTTCATTTTTAGATGGGTTTATTTGTGGTGAGTATAAAGTTTCATAGAAATCCCTAAAAATGTTGTTTATTCTTCCAGGATCATATATTGTGTTCCCCGATAAATCTTTAGCAGCACATATAGTTGTTTTTTCTTTATTTATTTTTAGCTGGTTAGCTAGAAATCGACCTGATTTGTTACTGTGTTCAAAATTCTGCAAGCGAAGTCTTTGTATAATGAATTGTGTTTTTTTATTAATAATTTCATTTAATTCTAGTTTTGTTTTGCATATTTTGTTCAATGTTTCCTGATCTTGGTCGCACGCGTAGGCTTCTTCTAGTGATTTGATGTTTTTTTCTAATTCCTGAATATTTTTGTTTTCTTCTTTCTTTTTGTGTGATGAGAAAGAAATTATTTTACCTCTCATCACAGCTTTCCCTGCTTCCCATAGAACAGAAGCAGATATTCCGGGAGTGTCATTAAAGTCTAAATATGAAGTCCATTCCTTTTTAAAGTATTTAATAAAGTCTTCATCTTTAAGTAGTGATATATTAAATCTCCAGTTTTTACTTGGCGTAGTATTATTCTTGTGCATTAGTGTTAAAGATACAGGAGCATGATCGCTAATAATTACAATTAAGTATGAATAAAGTGAACGTTGTGCAATAAGAAAAATGTAAATTAGAAAATAATATGAGACATAAAGTCTTCATAGACATATAAATCGTTAAATTTGGCAACTGGAGACCAGGTCTAAATGTTATTTTCTTTTCCCTACAGAATAGTACACAATAATTAATTTTTACAAAATCTGTTAGATTTCGAACGCCTGGAGAGAAAAGCCAACCCTCTTAGACTATGTCTCCACCATTCCATTTGCTACAGAAAAATATAGTTGGATTTAAAAAGGAAAAAAGAAATCTATTCAAGTGATAGCGTACACCATTTCAACATCAGTTAACCCCATGAAATAGAAGTGTGGCTCATGAAATCTACAAAACTCAACCAATCACAGCTTTATTCTCACTTTTGAGAAAATGCCCCTAAAGGTCAAGCCCATAATTACACTCCTTTTACCTAAGTGGAGAGCATGTCACAAATCCAATCATGGTATGAATGAGGGATACCCAATGAAAATGAGCTGGCTTTAGAACTATGCTCTGCAATATTGCACTTACATTACATTATCCACAATGACGCACAAAGCGCCTTTAGTGACCAGTGTTTCAGCCAAAACGTAATTGATATGTCTCTCTTGAGGGTGCTTCTCTGCAGGGCTTAAAAGGGGACTCGAATGACGATGTATGCTTTGAAAATGTAGTTTTCACTATGTTATGAGCCATCTTTGCATGCATGGCAGACTTTCTTTATTTTCTAGGTCAAATTTAAAACTGACGACAACAACAACAAAAAAGCCGTCCTGGATTATTGGTGTATTTCCCACAACAAACAACTTTCCCTGTATTGACACCTCTAGGGAAAATGGTAAGACTAAATGTTCTCTGTGATATTGTGAATGAGATTTTTCCCCTGATAGGAAAAAAGTCTGAACAATTTTTTTTGCCATTGATTTTCAGTGGGATACCGTGGTGGTCAGATGATTGGCTGGCATGTGGGATTGGCAGCAAAGTGTTTTCTCAACATTCAGTCCTACGGGAAATGCCTTTCTCAGTCAACAAGTCAAAAACCTTCCAACCTCTCGAAACAATAATCATCCCATGGGACAACAGCAGCAGGAAGAAGTGTGTTTATGTGGGGTTTAGTTTTTTTGTGTTTTTCAGCCTTGCTCAAAAAGACATTTTTCCACCGGGCAAAACGAAGTTGGATTGATTTTAGCTACACATCCACACAATGGTGAAACGCAAATGGCGCTTAAAAAAAATGGACTGTACTGTCGGTGAAACAACGCAAGCTAAGCATGTACTTTGCAGCAGTGGAGGATAGAATAACAGCATGGCGTATTGATTCAGAATGAAAAGTTTAGCTGCCAGATAAATGAAGTAGGTCAGACAAATTGGAGACTAAGATTGAGTAGCATAATTGTATGCATAAGTTGGTGCTAATGGTTTTTTATTCTTCTGTTTTTGCTTCAGTGCACAGTGTCATTTACTTGAGGGGGAAAAAAATGTTTAAAATTTGATGATGCCAAACTGCAAGCCTCTTATAGTGTCTCGCAGAGGTGTGGACTCGAGTCACATGACTTGGACTCGAGTCAGACTCGAGTCATTAATTTTATGACTTTAGACTTGACTTGAAAAAATGTTCTAAGACTTGTGACTTGACTTGGACTTTTACACCAATGACTTGGGACTTGAATTGGACTTGAACCGGTTTACTTGAAAAGACTTGATATTTTACCCCAAATATAAAATTTAACATGCATATTATATGGAGATTGAAAATGTGACGTCATTCACGGGTAGAACCGCAAAGGATTCTGGGAACTCGTGGCAAGCGGTACTAGCGCACGCAGGCTTTCAATTAAAATCAGTCACACAGCGATAAAAAGAAACACAAAAATGTCAAGAAGCTGTTGTATTATTAACTGCAATAGCCGGTCGCATGACAGCCACGGGAAGCCGACGGGTAAAGAGATCGGTTGTTATCGGATTACGTCGTTGAAGAGAAATTGTTCGAGCCATGTTTCCGAAGTAACAAAGACGCGACTGGATTGCAGCCATTCAAAGATCAAATATAACGTCCTAGAACACTCCAGCTCACAGGTTAGTCTGCTCCAAGCATTTACACAAAGGTCAGTCTGCTGTTGTAGTTAATGCGTCATTTTTCTTAACATAATTAGTGATATAGGTTACAAGCAAGTCTGGCGCTGAACAGAAATTGTCGCGCTATGCTCCTTTATTTATTGTGCATAAATAGTAAATTATCCTGACACAATATTGCGTTTCGCTTCTGTTATTATGGTACACTGACAAAAACACATACTTTTATTCACAGGATAAAACAGGTTTTTTGTATCACTAATTGCCCAGTACGATTACAGCATACAATATTGTTGTCACTGCTACATTTCTGTGATGCTACCAGAAATTATTTCCACTACTAATTAATTACCGTTGAGCTCAAAGGTTATATTAATAAACGGTTAACGAATGTGTATTTATGAAGACGATTTGTGAGACTGGTAAACTTATGATACGTACGATGGTCTTTCGTTCGACACGGTGCGTTTCAAGGTCCTGCACCCATCCGTCGGTAAACTGTACCTGGGCTTGTTGCAGTGACCTGAAGTTACTAAACTTCATGAGTGTATGCACTCACTCCAAGAACCGTATAATTATAAATATGCATATAAATATGCTAAGATGAGATAGCTGACTTCATCTAACTAGCAAATGTTTTCCAGGCTACGTTGGTGATACAGTTTTTTTTAATGTGTATGATATTTTTGTCATGCGATTTTAAAGCTGGTCCTACAACCGCATCCAAGAATAACATGCAGCGTATCTCAGAACTGTCGGTGAAAATTATTCTTGGAGCTAAGTTTAATTGAGCTGCATTTTAAAGAGGTGCAATTTCACAATTTGTGTATATTTTCTAAGTTCACTATTTTGTATGTGTTGAGAAAAACACAGATTTTAAAATTACATGGTCTAATATTTACATTTAGCATATAACTGCAACATTATTTTTTCGTTTGTTTTTTTTAAAGACTCGAAAGGACTTGAAATTCAAAGTTTCAGACTTGTGACTTGACTCGGACTTTTACACCAGTGACTTGAGACTCGACTCTGACTTGCCTGACATTACTTGAGACTTGACTTGAGACTTGAGGATAAAGACTTGAGACTTACTTGAGACTTGCAAAACAATGACTTGGTCCCACCTCTGGTGTCTCGCCTAATGATTATGCTTACTGTGAGGCCGATAATCATATAAATACAGTAATTAGTGCAGAAGGAGAAGAAGAAAGGCTAGTTTTATATTCTTATAGTGGGTTATTGCAGAGCACAAATCATAAGAGTAATGATTTTGTATTCCTTTGTTGTTGGAATAGTGAAATGTTACATCCTGGGAGGCTGTGGGAGTGTGTGGGCGTGGTGTTGTCTTCTCCCTCTCCTCCTCCTTCATTCTGGCCCCTCCCCTTGTCTCTCTCTGCCCCATCAGTAACTAATTACTGATTACTCCCCCAAAAAAGTAATCCCGTTACTTTACTGATTACTTATTTTCAAAAGTAATTAATTACTTAGTTACTTAGTTACTTTTTAAAAACACGATTTACAACCTGAAGAGGTGATAAAGCGATAGCTCTTTCAGCCCAATTCTACTTTTTCTACATAATCCATCATACAAAATGTAATCAAATGGAAAAGTATCTTTTTTTAACTTGTTTTATCAGTTTTAATCTTTTAACTTTATGCATCAAGCAAAACATTTAATTATATGCAACATTCTCTGACTTGAATAAATTACTTTAACATTTAAACCTATTTTCTACACATTCCAGCACATAAAATAAAATATTTTTTGTGTTTTCACTCACTCTTTCAAACAGATGCAAGTAAAACACAGCAGAAAATAAATAAAGTCAAAGACTCAGCGGTCCTTTTGCTCTATTTTCACCTGTAAAGCAGGAGCAGGGTAGGCGGAGGGTTACCCTGGTGCAGGTGTGCTGCGGTCAGTTGAAGAATCCGCGCGAGTGTCTCTGTGAGTTTCCCATCACGTCGTAGCTACTCGGTGCTTGCTCGGAAGTTTAGGGGTTTTTTTCGCTGTAAAAAGAAGTTTTCTTCCCACGCACGATGGACGCTAATGTTTTTGTCACTTTTTATGGAATCAAACTCAAAGTAAGGTCAGTACTTCCACACTTTAAACGCTGCACGCTCATACTCTCTCCCGCACTCGATATATTATCCATTGTTGATCTGCACACAGCTGCTGTCACCAACGTCGCACTTGCTTACGTCACTGTCATGAGACATTCTCGCAAAAAAAATCACGGATTTAGTAACGCAGTAACGCAGCGTTCCTACGGGAAAGTAACGGTAATCTAATTACTGATTTTGCAATAGTAATCCCTTACTTTACTCGTTACTTGAAAAAAGTAATCAGATTACAGTAACGCGTTACAAGTAACGCGTTACTGCCCATCTCTGCTCGTTACAACCAATTACCCTCAGGGGTGATATAAGCTGGAGAAGAGCAGTGTGGAGGAGGAGGGAGAGGTTTCTGGTGGATTTCCTCTGTGCTGGTCAGAGTGTGCTACTGGCTTAGGTGTGGAACAGCCTGCTGCGTATGACCAACCTTCTGGTGTGTGGCTCTTTGTGAGTAGTGTTTAACTGAGCAGTGATTGCCCATGAGTGACGGCGGCCTTCATTAGTTTGTGTGGCCTGCCTGGATATTGTTTGTTAGCAGCGTTGCTGTCTCTTTCTGTTGAAACCTTATTGTTGCTTTCTTTGTTGAGTGGTCATTACCACTTTGGGTTGACCTCCCTGATTTCTTATTAAAGCAGCGGTGCTGTCTCCTTTTGTTGTTGCCATTTATATGATTATTGAGGTGTTTGCCTACAATAAAGATCTATTTTATGTTAAATACCTCTGCCTGGCGTTCTTTTCATTCCACCTGGATCTAACTGTTACTGTCCCCCACCCTCATCGCCTAGACTTTTATGTGGGGACGTAACAAAGTGGGGGCTCGTCCGGGATCGGAATGAAAGGAATTGGGTTGATTACAAGTGTGAACAGGTGTTTGTGTGTTGTGTGAAGGTCGTTTGGCTAGCTGCTGCTCTCCCCGGCTAGCACAGGGGAGTGTCTAGCTGAGCATTTGCTCTTCCTTCGGACACTCATTTTTTGTTTTGCCTTTTTTATTTTCGGAGCAAACCCGGGTGGGGATTAATTCTCTGTTGGGGGTAGGCTTGTCGGTGCCTGTGGCGCTTGATGATTTGCCTTTAAAGTGGCCTCGAGCCTGGTACGCTCCAGAAGCTAGGACAGGCTAGAGTCTGAGTAGGCAGGACTGGGGGGAGTGTGGGTAGAATTTTTTAATTGATGGTTGACTTGACACAACACATTTTTATTTCGCCTGTGTGTAGTTCTGTAGTGAAGGCGTTGTGTGTAGCCCTTTAGTGATTTGCTTGTGTTTTGCAGGCCGTTTTGAGTTTTCATGGCCACTTTTGATATTGCTGGGTTTACGGCAGAGCCGTCGCTTGCCCTGCTGGATGTTTGTAGGAAGAGGGATCTGCATGAGCTGGCTACATATTACGGGATCAGTGTCTCCACTGGTCTACGCAAACCCGAGCTGAAAGCCGCTCTGGTGTCCGGGTTGTTGGAGAAGTGGGTGGTTGTACTGCAGGAACCCCCGAGCACACCCGGTCCGGCTGGACCAAGTGCGGCGCCTCACGTTCCAGGCCAGGTTGTAGAACCATCAGTGTCTACACCTATGGACCAGGGGTTGCCCGAGGGGGGGCCAATGACGCTGCCCCGTTTTGATCCACTCTCCACCCAGTCATCAGAGGGTTCTAAGCAGGATGCTAGGCTCAAAATCCGTCTGGCTCGTCTCCAGCTGGAGAAGGAGCAGCGTGAGAGAGAGTTCCAGCTGAAAAGGGAGATAGAGCTTAGGCGTTTGGACGCGGAACTTGCTAGGGCTTTAGGGTGGGGGGAATGTTACATCCTGGGAGGCTGTGGGAGTGTGTGGGCGTGGTGTTGTCTTCTCCCTCTCCTCCTCCTTCATTCTGGCCCCTCCCCTTGTCTCTCTCTGCCCCTGCCCTCTCCTATAGGCCACACCTGCTGCTCATCTGCTCTCGTTACAACCAATTACCCTCAGGGGTGACATAAGCTGGAGAAGAGCAGTGTGGAGGAGGAGGGAGAGGTTTCTGGTGGATTTCCTCTGTGCTGGTCAGAGTGTGCTACTGGCTTAGGTGTGGAACAGCCTGCTGCGTATGACCAGCCTTCTGGTGTGTGGCTCTTTGTGAGTAGTGTTTAACTGAGCAGTGATTGCCCATGAGTGACGGCGGCCTTCATTAGTTTGTGTGGCCTGCCTGGATATTGTTTGTTAGCAGCGTTGCTGTCTCTTTCTGTTGAAACCTTATTGTTGCTTTCTTTGTTGAGTGGTCATTACCACTTTGGGTTGACCTCCCTGATTTCTTATTAAAGCAGCGGTGCTGTCTCCTTTTGTTGTTGCCATTTATATGATTATTGAGGTGTTTGCCTACAATAAAGATCTATTTTATGTTAAATACCTCTGCCTGGCGTTCTTTTCATTCCACCTGGATCTAACTGTTACTGTTGCGACTTTCATCCGTAGATAAAGCCGCGGCCGGCTGAGTTGGTTGTGTCCCTGTGACGCGCCTCCAATAATCCATAATGAGTCGTACTTGTACTTTGCGCATTTATTTTAAGAACAAAACAAAAACAAACATTTGCGCTTTCAATCAATTTACAACTAGCGCATGGATTAACTGGTGTGCCAAAAAATGACGGTCAACAGAAAAGTTTGCCCACAAACCACTCACCCAACACACCTGCTGCGAACACCAACCTCAGGTAAATAGACTGTGACCACACCCACACACCATCACCTGAGACGCAGGTAAAGCTATACACCTGTGCCACCAAAACAAAGGAAAAACATAAACATTGACTTTGGCTCTTACAATACCGGCCCCTAATTATTATCTTTTAAATAATAATTACGAAATAATCAAGTCTTACGTCATTTTCTTGTTCATAAAACATGTCAATCGCCCTTTAGTGCAACATGCATCAGTACTACTACTTGTGGTTCACCATCTGTGAAGTTAATAACCCATAAATAAAAGGAGTAGGTCACTTAAAGATTATCCAGTCAGTCCAATATGTTAAATAGTCTGTTTCCTGCAAAAGACAGACTTTATTTATAGGTCTGTTTAGGAATCCAGTCTTTGTCTTGATCCGAAGATGACGAACAAATCCCCTTTTGTCCTGGATTGTCTCTTCTATTTTTCCAGTTATCCAGGAATTCCGTGGTGCGGAATCATCAACAATGATCACAATGTCTCCTGGCATGAAGTTTCGTTTTGGGTTGCACCATTTCTGTCTTTGTTGCAGTTGTGGAAGATATTCTTTAATCCACCTTTTCCAGAATAAATCTGACATATATTGGACTTGTTTCCATCTGCGACGAGCATATATGTCATCTTTTTGGAAACATCCTGGTGGTAATGATGGTGCGGTCTTAAGAAGCAACAGGTGGTTTGGAGTAAGTGCTTCAAGGTCATTTGGATCTGTAGAAGCCTTTGTAATAGGACGGCCATTCAAAATAGCTTCAGCCTCACATAACACAGTCCTGAGGCTCTCTTCATCAAGACTTTGTACATTTAAGGTGGAATTAAGAATCTTTCTCACAGATCTTATAAGTCTTTCCCATACACCTCCATGATGTGAGCCAGCTGGGGGATGGAAAGTCCATTTAATGCCCTTTTGAAGAAGGGTATTGTGTATACGGCATTGATTCCAATCTGCTATCATTTCCTTCAGCTCACGATGGGATCCCACAAAGTTGGTGCCGTTGTCAGATCGCAGTTCTTTTACTTGACCACGTCTAGCAATAAAGCGACGAAGGGCATTGATAAAAGAGTGTGTCCAGTGATGATGCCATTTCAATATGAATGGCTCTTGACGCTAAACATGTGAATATCACACCATAGCATTTTACAGTAGTCCTTCCACGTTTCACTAGAAACGGTCCGAAATAGTCCACTCCAACATACGTGAATGGTGGTTCATCAGGAGTTACTCTGTGTAGGGGCAGGTCTGCCATTTGTTGTTGTCCTGGTGGGGCATTTACGCGCCGACACACAATGCATTTAGCCACAATTTTTCTTATAGGTACTGTGACACCTGAAATCCAGTATTTTTGACGCAGTTTAGATAACATGTGGTTACGACCTCCATGACCCACCGCTTCATGGACATGTTGAAGGATTAGGTTAGAAATGTGGAAGTCCTTGGCCAGAATAACAGGATGTTTTCTCTCTTCTGGCATTGCAGTTCTACTGAGTCGTCCACCAACTCTCATAACACCTTCTTCCAAGATGGGAGTAAGTTTATAAATGTGACTGGTTCTCTTAACATTCGATCCTTTTGTTAAACAGGAGATTTCATAAGCAAACCGCTTCCTTTGACAAAAGGAGATTATAGCCATTTCAGCGCTAATCAGCTCCTCAACTTTGAGACTGCTGGTGTCCAGACAGTGTTTCTTCATTTGAAGTTCAAGATTTTGTTCAGGATCATGTTTAATCTGTAGTTTTCTTCTACTGTAATGCAGAAGCAGTTTTTTTAACTCTCAGAATCCATGCTACTGCACGCTTCAGCCGAGTCCAGGATGAAAAATACTGAATGAAGTGAGAAACCGGATCCATTTCTTGTGACGTCTGAACAGCATTCACTGTTGTTTTAATTTCTGCATCGCTTGATGAGAGTTGTTTCACTTCATCAGGATTCTGAGGCCACTCCTCTTGTGGTAGTAGAAGAAATGGAGGTCCAGAGAGCCAAGTTTGTTTGTTTTTCAAAAAGGATTGTACCGTTAAACCTCGAGAAGCCAAATCTGCTGGATTGTTATCCGTGTCCACATATCTCCTTTGTTGAGGATTTGAAACTTTGACAATCTCAGAAACTCTGTTGGCGACGAAAGTGCGGAACCTTGTTGTTTTATTGTTGATATATTTCAGTACAGAGGTGCTGTCAGTCCAAAATACTGAGTCCTTCAGTTCCATCTGCAGCTCCTTTTTCCACATTACATCCATTCTGCTTGCTAAGGTGGCAGCAGTTAACTCCATTCGAGGGATTGTAACTGGTTTTAAAGGAGCAACACGTGCCTTTCCCATAATGAATGCACAGTGTGCCTGGTCTCGTTCATTCTTTAGTAACAAATAAGTCACTGTTCCATAGCTGTCCTCAGATGCATCTGCGAAATGATGCAACTGAGCAGTTTTTACAGTTCCAAAACTGTTGGTTTTAAAACAACGATCAACCTTGAACTCCTCCAGCTTGTAGAGCTCTTGCATCCAAATAGTCCATTCTTGTATAACTGCATCAGGTAATGCATCATCCCATCCAATCTTTTTTCGACACAGATTTTGCAGAATCTTTTTAGCAGTTAAGATTACTGGTGCCAACATTCCTAGGGGGTCATAAACAGAGCTGACTACAGAAAGGATGCCACGTCTTGTCAAAGGTCGATCTCTCAGAGTGATTCTGAACTTGAAAACGTCAGATTCCACACACCATTGAACGCCCAAAACTCTTTCCACCGGAAGTTCATCACTGATCAAGTCTAGATCCTTTATTTTGTTTGCTCTGTTACTTTCAGGTATTACAGCCAACACATTACGACTGTTACTTATCCATTTGTTCAGTGGAAAGCCTCCTTTCAAGCATATGGCACAGAGTTCATGGTAGAGATCGATCGCATCCTCTTCTGTGGCTGCTGAGACGAGACAATCGTCGACGTAAAAGTTGTTCAACATTGCATCCACGGCTTGAAGGCTAAACTGTTGTTTATGATCTTCAGCACATTTCCTTAGTGCAAAATTTGCACAACTGGGAGATGAAGTTGCTCCAAACACATGTACTGTCATCCTATATTCAACCATGGCTTGAGTGTAATCTCCGTTGGGCCACCAAAGGAATCTTAACATATCTCGATCCTCTTCTGGTATTTTAACCTGGTGAAACATGGCCTTAATGTCTGCAGCAATGACAACAGGTTCTTTACGAAATCTTGTCAGAACTCCAATTAATGTGCTGGTCAAGTCTGGACCTTGTAAGAGCTTGCTATTTAGCGACACTCCTTGATACTTGGCTCCACAGTCAAACACCACTCTAAGGGTTTTCTTCTGCGGATGCAGAACACCATGGTGCGGCAAATACCATTTCCTGCCATCCGTCCGTTCTAAGTTGTCTTCTGGTACCTTTTCTGCATAACCTTCAGAGATCATATCTGACATAAAGCTGTTATAGTCCTGCAGAAAAGTAGAGTTCTTCATAAGTCTTTTCTTCAGATTCTGAAGGCGTTGTTCAACAACACTTTTATTATCTGGCATGCAGACCTTTAAGTCTTTCAATGGGAGTCCAATATAATAATGACCATTATGTATCTTAGCAGTATTGGAAACTTTATCCAAAAACTGTTGGTCTTCCTTAGAAGGTTCCTTCTCATCTCTGGCACACTCTGGAAAATCAGTTTTAAACTGCTGATTCCACAGCTCATCAAGTTTCACCACTGAAACTCTATTGACACTTATCTGTGGCTGATTGTGAACTTCAGTTTGAGTCTCACCCAAAGATCCGTTCACTGTCCAGCCAAGGACAGTTTTAACAGCATACGGTCCATCTCCAACACTTCTAATGACATCCAGTGGTTCCAGAGCCTTTGGCACATTCGAGCCAATTAGCAAATCAATTTCAGAGTCAATTTCTGGCAGATGTACAGACTTCAAATATGGCCACCGGAGTATATCGTTGTGGTGAGGAATGTTTCCTTTATGGACAGGCATAATGAACTGAGTATAAAGAATGGAAAATCACAAAACTCATTTCCGTCTAGTCCAGCAACTTCTAAATCTGCAATAATATCCGTTTCAACAACTTTATTTTGTCCCATAGTTCTCAACAGAATGTTGGATCTTCTTCCATGAATTTTCAGCTTATTCATCAGCTTTACTGTACAAAATGATGCAGTGCTGCCTGGGTCAAGAAATGCATAGGTGTACAATGTTACATTTCCTTTCTTGGCCTTAACTTTCACAGGCACGATTGAAAGTTTGAATTCATCTTTACCGGCCCCAGTAAGAGCACTGGTCTGAATAGAGACTATGGCACGATTTTGAGTTTGTTCCTTTGATTCTTGTTCTTTACTCATTGTCTTTTGATAGATGTGTAACATTTGAGGATGCTTTAAACCACACGTCTTGCACCTGAGGCGCTTTTTGCAGTCTCTACTAATGTGACCTTTAGAAAGACATCCGAAACAGACTCCATTCTCTTTTAGAAAAGTGATTTTGTCTTTTTGCGTTTTTCTTTCCAGCTCTTGACAATTTTCTAAGGTATGTTCACCTTTGCAAAACAAGCAACTCCTCATTTGTGTTGTTCTTTCCTTTTCCTTAACTTTGTTATTTTCTTTTTCAGATGCCATCACAGAGGTAGCAAAAGAACTTTCTTTGAATCTTGTGTGAGTTTGAGACTTAAGTTTTCTTGTGTCTCTGTTTGTCGTGCAGATATCCTTGATGTCCCCAAACACTGGGTCAGATGCGATCTTCACTTGTTTTTCTAAAAACTCCACAAGATCCTTAAATGTAGCTTGTCGATTACACTTCTCATGGAAATCACAGACTGCAGTTCTCCACTTATCTCTTTGCCTGTAGGGAAGTTTCTTTGTTATAGCTAACATGTTGGCAGGCATGTCAAGCTCCTGCATATAACTGAGATCTTCCATAGCATTGCAACAGCCTCTTAGGAATATTGTGTAAGCTTGAAGAGCTTTCGTGTCCTCTGTTTTTATTGAAGACCAAGCAAGTGCTTTGCTCATGTAAGCCGTGGCAAGTTTATGTTCATTACCAAAATGCTGCCGTAACAAAGACCCTGCCCCTCTGAATCCTGCTTCTGAAGTCATGTGTAGGCAACTTCTTACAAGTTCTCTTGGTTGACCCTTTGTGTGTTGTTCCAAATAATAAAGACAATCTCCAGGGTTTTTATTTCTGCTTTCAATGTTGTGTTCAAACGATTTAATAAAAGTCTGGTACTGAAGTGGATCTCCATCAAAAACTGGGATCTCCTTTTTAGGCAATGAAGAAAGACTATGTTGTTGGATTAATAAAGCAGTGAGTTCGTTCTGCTTACTCATGACAGATAAGATGTTACAGTCTTCTTCATGACTAGAAATTTGAGAAGGTACATGTTTATTTTCATGTGAATTTCTAATGTTTGACTGATATGTCAAGGGATCTTCAGAAAGAGTCTGAGGTTGTATTGGAACTCTGCCTGTGGTTAAGAGAGATTGTGAGTCTGCAACATTATGCTCCTTAAAGATATGCACATGTTGCCTTTCATATACAGGATTATCAGGACTAGTATTCAGCACTTGAGTTACCTTCTGTCCCTTTTCAAAATATGACTCCATACCATCTGATATTTTTGATAGTTTACTTTTAATACTGGATCCTTTTGAGCCTCTCAGTACTTTCATTTTTGCAACCGTGGCAGCTATATTTGTTTCCAGCTCCAGTTGCTCCCGCTGTCTCCTTAACTGTGCTTCATGTTCCTCCAAGGCATGTTTATCCTTAAGCACTTTTTGCCTTACCATCAGAGCAGCTGCTTCAGCTTCAGCCATTATTCGTGCTGATGTTGTACTTGATGCTCTGGAGTTTGAGCTTGAAGAACTGATTTTACTCTTTTTGCTTCCTACGTTTGAAACACTGTCACCTGGCTGTATTTCATCTTGTATGTCAGAATTTGTTTTAACCTGCTTTGGGGATGTTAAGATGTTATGTTTATCATTTGTGGAAGAAACCGTCTCCTTTGATAAAACCGTCTCAGCAGAAACGGGCACATCCAAAGTAACAGCAGTAGGCACTTTCTCAGCTTCATTGTCTTTTTCCATAAAAGGTCTTCCAGCTTCAAGAAGCCACTGTTTCACATCTTCAACAAAATCATCATTACATTTTGTGATGCGTCCAAACCAGTCAATATGAGCATCTTGTTCATCTTTAGGAATCAATAAAATGAATGCATCATGAACTGCTTTGGCATTTTTATACAAATCATTCAGTTTTTCCAAGTTAAGCAGCACAGCTTTTGCATTGTCATCCTTGTTCATCAATTCTTTAATATCACGAGTTAACCCTTTAATCTTGTTAACATGAGCTTTTCGCTCTTTCTGCAAAGTTTCCATTTTAAAAGCAAGCGCTTTAGCCGTCAGTTTTGCAGATCTTTTTTCTTCCAGTTCATGTTCGGCTTCTTTTATTTCACTCATCGTCACTTTTTCACATGCATCAAAACAACATTATATTCCACAGCTTCACAGATAGATCACAGCCAATACTTTTCTTCCGTGTAAACCATTGCGCAGCAGCGTCACAGGCTGTCAAAACCAGAGCAGCGTCCTCCAGCTTGCCAAATCAAGCACACGCACGCACACAACGCAGATCAAACCAATGTCCCCAATGGACAAGCGATGACACTTACAAACTGTGTTCAAAACATCCAATAATACACAGAGTGAATCCGCGTGTCCTACCGCTTCTGAAGTGTCTGTTGCGCTGCGTTCCACCATGCCAGTGTGACGGTGCCGTTTCCAATTACTCATTTGAGAACTGCGTCCACTCATCTGACAGCTCCGTGACTCCAAAACATATATCCAAAAATCCTCTTCATTGTTTTGATGCGTGCAATAAAAGACAAGGTTTTCTGTTGACTAAATGTTGCGACTTTCATCCGTAGATAAAGCCGCGGCCGGCTGAGTTGGTTGTGTCCCTGTGACGCGCCTCCAATAATCCATAATGAGTCGTACTTGTACTTTGCGCATTTATTTTAAGAACAAAACAAAAACAAACATTTGCGCTTTCAATCAATTTACAACTAGCGCATGGATTAACTGGTGTGCCAAAAAATGACGGTCAACAGAAAAGTTTGCCCACAAACCACTCACCCAACACACCTGCTGCGAACACCGACCTCAGGTAAATAGACTGTGACCACACCCACACACCATCACCTGAGACGCAGGTAAAGCTATACACCTGTGCCACCAAAACAAAAAGGAAAAACATAAACATTGACTTTGGCTCTTACAGTTACTGTCCCCCACCCTCATCGCCTAGACTTTTATGTGGGGACGTAACATGAAAAATAAATACATTTGTATTTGTCTTTGAAATAGTCTGTACAACTGTGTCATAAAATAGTGTTCAGCAGAGCAGAGTGTGCCACAGGTCCATTCTGGTGACAACAGCAGACACGCACTCTCATGAAAATCTGCCTGCTGACTCTGCCAGAAGAGCAGCATGTGTGAGGTTGTGAACCTCCCAAGGACCCCTGTAAAGCCCCCCAGAATTACTGTTAAAAAAATCCCTGCTTGTTAAATGGGAGTTGTAAAGAATAAAGTGATAATGAAGGATTACTGGGTGCCTACACTTGGAAGCCATGTTTAAAACGCAATGCAGACTAGTTTGCTGCGAGGTGCCAAATGCAAAATTGCAGTCTGTTCTTCTTTTTAGGTCAAGATTAATTTGTGGTGGTGCAGTTTTCGTGTTGCATGCTAATTAATGCAAAATAACAAAGACTGCTCAATTTATGAATAACATCACCTCAAAGGGAGAAATGGTCATGCTCACCAGCCTAAGGCTGAAATTCAATCATACTACAAAACATGGATGTCTGACAATTATTCAGCTTGCATACTTACTAAGCTTATATAAGCCTCTTAATTATTAATATTGCTGCATGCAACCCCAAACATGTTCAAACTCAAATGTTTCCTGTTGCCCGATGAAAACTGGTTTCATCAGCAAAAACCATCTCTGCAGTCCATTAGGTTGCTCGCCGTTGAGTTGGTTGACTCCTTAAAGGTAACTGAATCGTCTGACGTGAAACGACGCGTTCTCAGATAGAAAACAATCAGTCAAATGAGACCATATGAGGACTAACGATTAGCCAATCGGTACCAATGGTGGAAGCAATGCTGTTGTCAAGTGATGTCAAGCTGTGCAACAGAACCATAGAGACGTAATGGAGCAATGGAGGCCATGTGTACCAGCATGCATTGTTAAGATCACCCAGCTTTGTAGTTTGATTTTGTTCCATTTTGCTTCACTCTTAAAATCCCTTAGAAAAAAAACTAGAGCTCGCTTTGCAGAGCTCACATCAGTGTTTACTAGCATATATATATAAATAACAGCCTGGGCTGATACATTGGTCTCTAGTAATTGGTTAGGAAAAATCAAAACCCCTCCCTTATGAATATCGCCTCAAGTGGAAATGTCACACTGAATATGTAAAACATGTCCAATGAGTTGACAATTCGGTCCACTATCAGGCAAATGTGGTGCAATAAATTCATTACTCTCCTGTAAAGCATTTTGTTTTTTCTGAAGTTATGTTTGTCAGCTTAACATCTCCTAGAGCTAGTGTGGCATGTTTGTACCTGGAGGAAAAAATATGGACAAAACTCAAATGACTCACCTCTTCCTAGGCCTAAGGTTGTCTCTTTCAATTTGTATCATTGCTGCTTTAGTGAGGTAAGGCCATTCACAATGGCAAGATAACTAAAAGCCAGTTTGTTTATGTTTTGTGGTCAGCCGGGCTCATACTGAGCAGCAAGATCGCTTTTTCAGCAAGTCAATTTTGTGGCATCCCAGAGGCTAGTCTCTCAGATTAGCACAATGGGGATTATCCCGCCCAGCCTGTGTTGATCCTTCCACTGGCTGAGAAGGGCAATGCAACTGCACCCAAAACAAGGAGGTGTGGGTGGAAGCACACTCAGGAAAGTTAGCTGAACAGAATCACTGTGGCCTTACACCAAGGACAAAAACAAGCAGACAACCCAGAACACAATTCTTTGATGGGAAAATGCATGACTGGCTTCCAGATAAGAGTCAGGCAATCAGGGCAAATCGCAGCAAAACCTTGTGGGAGCATTTAGAACTCACAAATTAGTTAAAACTCAGAACTCACACACAGAGTTCGAAGTTAAATATCCGCTATTTGAATAGTTAAATGTTTTCATACGTTACAACCTGCTGACCTGCAACCACCTGGGCATGTTTTAACCACACGACATGTGCTGCTGCAACATTATACTCTAACTTAGTTTACATTCACAGCTAGTGCTGAGGTCTGTGTGTGAGACTCCACCAACATGTCGCATGAAGCTTAAAGTGAATTTGACATCCAGGGCCCATCGCTGAGTGTTGTTGTTTTTTTGTTAGTTTTTTAGTAGTGGAGTGACAGCCCTGTGCATTATACATACAACCTTACCATAGAAAGCATGGAAAGAGAATAACGGAATAACTGCATGAAATGATAGTTTTCAGTTTGTTTGCTGACAAGCAGTCTCACTGTATGTTTAGAGAATGAAATTATGGCTTGTATTTTCATGGTGAGTTTCACAGCGCCTTTGCTCGGTGTGTGAGGGGTGGGGTTTTTTTGTTTTGTTTTTTTTGTTTTTTAATGTGAGTCACTGTTTACTATGTGTGCTGTGTAATACCTTGTGTGTCACTAGTCATGCTGTCAGATGTTAGAAATGTCATCAAGCCATTTCATGCGCGTGTGGCAATAACGGTGCATCTGATTCTCTTGAATGGTGCATTGAGCGAATAAAGGGTTAAATGTTGCAGTAATTATAGTCTCAATTGAAATGCAATGATTGTTCTTGTCAGCAAAGATGACTGCTCTACCTCAGGAGTATATTTAAGAGGTTTCAAACAGGATCCCTATTGCTTTCAGAAGACTTTGTTGACAATGACAATAATAGCTTTGGATGGCTTTCAAAATTAAAATGCCAAAGGCTTTTACCGGTAATGCACCGCAGAAGTCCATGACAACATACCCTTCTGGGGCATTTAATGTCTGTAACTAATGCAGGTGATGCAAAGTTGTAAGTTCTTTTGCTGGGAATTAGCCATTTTAATTCTTTAATACTACCCTCATTCCTGTAAGCAAGTAATTCACCAAAAGAAGTTCATTGCAAGTGCAAGGGTACTGGCATCACATTCCCGAACTTATCACAGCCACATGTCCAGATATGTGAACTTAGCACTGTCACTGTGGCAAATTAGGGGGTTTTTGTATGTAAGATTACCAAGCTTTCGCTAAGCCCCCATTACATTTAGCTTTGTTTTTGTTTGATTTGTTCTCAAACATTGAAAAAAGCTTGCACATTTACAGTATGGCTTCAATGTTCTCTGATATAGGACTAACTTTACAACCTGGGTAGGATGAGCATTTTTATTTTATTTGCACTACGTGCCAAGAATTTAGCAAACTACATGCCTTGTTGGACCAGATATGCAGATATGCACTAAACGGAATCTGACGTGGAAATACGAAAGAAACTGGCATCATTATATTAATTAACTATAGCTTCTCTAACAGTCTCTACTCGTGAAATACAACATGTCATTATGTTACTGTCTAAATGTGCAATATTCGTATTGATACACATAATGCAGCAATTCTGTTTTTGATAGTGTAAAAAATGGCTATTCATGCAGCAGGAGTGCAAGTCTGCATCATTATGTCAGTTGTTCTCAAACTGCATGCAAAAATATGGGATTGTTCCAGGCTGAATGAATATGATTTATCAAGAGTAAATGCACAAAGGAGTGTGCTGAAGTGTGCTGATGCTAGTGTCCTAACCTTAAGTTCACTAAAATTCAATTTTACTATCCTCTGATGCACAAACTGTAAAATGGAACTCATGATCAGCCAAACAAATAAATAAATAAACAAAACTGAAAAAAAAAGTTTGGAGGGAGCAGAAATCACATTTCACAGTAGCACTTTTTTTCTAGTAATAGGAATTTATGTAATGCACAAAACATGACATAAGATCGAAATACTATCTTCTCTGTACACAACGTTTAAACAGTTCGTTTTCACCTTAAGATTAGTTACTTCAAGCTTAGCATGGCTAATTTCTGCTTTTTCTGCGATGTTTCTGACTCATGTTTTTAGGTTTTCTTATTTCCTCAAATTTTACCAAAGAAATTATTGAAAATATCATCAGAATTTAGGAACAAGAGCAGATACAATCCACAAAACTTTACTGATGTGGGATAGTTTGCTTAATAAATAATTTAACTGCATGTGTGCTGCACTTTTTTAGAGAAATCTGATCATGCTGTATGAATAAACTATGTGATGGTAAGAGGATAAATTCGATCACCTGAATCTGGCTGAATTTCATCCACAGTTCAGATTCTCATGCAGACACAGTATAGGAGAAGAACATGACATATATCAAATGTCAGATGTCAATCACTTGTTCTAATCACAAAGTGTATAATCAATAGGAGTGTCCTGATGACCGCCGCTGTCTCGGAACCTCTCATCAGAAATGTGTCTGGTTAAACCCATTTCTGCTCTCTCGGTTTTCTCCAGCTGTTTTGGGTGCTGCTTGGAGCAATTTGCAAGAGCTCAGCTGAAGTACGGCATGCATGCTGGTTATCTGCAGTGAGCTAATCTAGGCGAGCCTGACCTTAATCTCAGCTGATATTTATTCATTCCAGATATGTGTGTATGTGTCAGCCAGTGAGTAACATGAAATTTCAGAATAAAAATTGCTATATTGATTTCAGTGTATTACAATGTGTTTAACAGCTCATTTTAAAATCTTGCACAACTTCAGAGTGTAATGCCTAAACATTTGATTTGTCATGTTCCAATGTGTGCCTATCTATAGTTTGACTCACTGTGACTCATACTTTCAGCCCAGTGAAGCGCAGACATGGGAATAATGTCAAGCTCTGCTTGCAGCTGAAGAACATTACAAACATCTATGCACATCACTTTTGAATTGATTTACATCCCATTTTCTAGTCTAGTAGTTATAATTTTTATTGATACTAGTGACTATTAGTGCCAGAAGTATTGTTTTTGTAACATATTTACAACAGCTGCCTCTTAATTCCCCAAAGAGCAATTGAAAGTTGTTGCTTATGGATTTAGGCCTACAAAATAAAGATGAGCAGTTGCAGAGTCTGTAGAGTATTGTAACGATGGTTAAGTGTTACTGGACAGTGACATGTTGGTTTTCTCTGCACACTGTTGTTGTTCCTTTAAGATTCATGTTTGGTTGTGCTGCAGGAAGTAGTGAGGGTGGTGTACAGGAAGGGGTGGGGGGACCTGGTTGTTCTGTGTGTGTGCCAGGCTGAAGAGAGGTGTAGTTCGAGAGCGCTTCCCCCTGAGTTAACAACCCGCTGGCTTATGTGCCGAATAAACGGACAAACTGAGACCCCAACCGTCTGGTTCTTGTGAACGTTACATTGGTGTCAGAAGTGAAGAAAGAAAAAAGAACCCCAGAACGCCCGAGACCCTGTTGCCGGCGACGCTTGCCGTTACGAGACGAGGATGTTGCCGGGCAGGATTAAGAAGGAGACGGAGGAGAGGGAGGAGAGGGAGGTTCGTCCGCGCTCGCCCGCCCATGGAGTGAGGGAAACGGCGCTGCGGCTGTCTGCCGAGGCTGGATTTTCTCCAGGTTTGACTAGGCTCGGGAACTGTTCGCACAGCGGCCGCGATTCCGGCGGGAAGGAGTCGACCTCGCTTGGCGCGCCGTCACGTGATGTAAACAAACATGGCGGCGCCCAGCAAGCTGCAGCGAATATAAAAACGCCTAAGTTCAGCGGCAAGACGCCATGGGAAGTGTTTATCGCACAGTTCGAGCTGTTAGCTGTTGCAGCTGGCTGGTCTGAGGAACATAAAGCTCTCCAATTGGCTTTGTGCCTGTGTGAGGATGCAGCTGCATGCCTGCTGCTGCTGACCGAGGAGCAGAGGGGAGATTATAATGCTCTGGTCGGAGCACTTCAGAGGCGCTTCGGGCAGTATAACCAACCAGTGCTGCTGAGGTCGGAGTTCCACAACAGACGCAGATTGCCAGGTGAGCCCCTCCGCATTTTGGCCCATGAAGTCGAGTGCCTTTGCCGGAGGGCGTATGACAGCATGCCACCATCAGTGCAGGCGGAGTTAGCTCGGGACCAGTTCCTGCAGGCCCTGAGCCCTAAAGAGCTCCGCATGCAAACTCAGCTTGCTCGGCCGGCCACACTCAGTGCAGCCCTGGAGCTAGCGTTGGAGAGGGAGATGCTTGCAGGATCCTCTGGGGGCGCTGACGACGCACACGTGGTGAGGGCTGTGTCAGCACCTGTGGAACAGATGGAGACGCCAGCGGGCCTGTGCAGTTTGGTGCAGACAGCTTCGCTGCAGTCGCCTTCCCCTCGGGCTGGCCCACACCGCCGACCTCAGAGCTGCTGGGGATGTGGACAAGTCGGACACCTCATCAGGCAGTGCCCCAAGCTTGCAGCGGTTCAGGGAAACGCCCACGGGCCCGTGTAGGCGGGAGTACACGGGCCTGGGAGAACGACATCCCCACACCACCGCCACCTCCACCCGGTGCGGCCATCACTGTGGGCTGGACCCAGGTTGGCGGCTTTTGCCATGTTCCAGTGACGATTGCGGGGGTGTCCTGTACGGCCCTGCTGGACACGGGATCCAATGCAACGCTGGTCCGACCCGATATTGTCCCAACCGGAGCTGCTGTACAACCGACTAACGTGCAACTTAAGACTGTGACCGGTGATCTGGCCCCAATGAGAGGGAAGGGAGTGTTCCAGTTCAAGGTGGGGGACCTCGGTGTGTCTTATGCTGCCTGGGTGGCTGACGTGCAGGACGCCTGCATCCTTGGGCTGGATTTTTTACGAGCCATTGGTGGTGTACTGGACTTAGGCAAAGGCCTCCTCGTACTCCCTGATGGGAAGAAGGTGCCGCTTATTCCTCCCCCGGTCTGCACAGCATCTGCCGCGGCGTCCACCTCCACCGCAGAGACCCCTGCAGACCCGCCAGCAGAACAGCGAGCGGAGGAGGAGGAGGAGGAGAGGCTCTCAGCAGTGAGGAGTATCTGGTCAAAGAACTGTGAGGGGCTGACTCCACAGCAGCAAGAGAGTCTATGGCAGGTACTAAAAGAGTTTAGTGACATTTTTGCCCTGAAAGAAAGTGATGTTGGCTTGACACACTTGGTAGAGCACGTCATTGAGACCGGGGATGCCCAGCCTATTAAAGTGCGCCCCCGCCGCCTGCCCCTGGCTCATCAGGAGGCTGCAGACAGGGAGCTGTGTGAAATGATGAAGGCGGGCATCATAGAACCATCTGATAGCCCGTGGGCCTCCGCGGTGGTGATGGTGCCTAAGAAAAAAAGTCCTAGGATGCGTTTCTGTGTGGACTACAGACCACTCAACAAAGTGACGAAGAAAGACTCTTACCCCCTTCCCAGGATTGATGAGTCCCTCGACTTAGTAGCCGGGTCCTCCTGGTTTTCCACCCTGGACCTGCGGAGTGGCTACTGGCAGGTGCCACTGTCCCCGGAATCCAGACCGAAGACAGCCTTCTGCACTAACAGGGGACTATGGCAGTTCAAAGTCCTGAGTTTTGGCCTTTGCAACGCTCCTGCGACTTTCGAGAGGCTCATGGACAGTGTGCTGGCTGGCGTCCCACGGCAACGGTGTCTGGTTTACCTGGATGATCTTCTAGTGCACGGGAGCTCCTTTGATGCTGCCCTGGATGCCCTGAGACAAGTGTTGGAGAGGGTGGCGGCTGCAGGCCTGAAGCTGCATCCCGACAAGTGCCACTTCATGAGGAGGGAGGTGGAGTTTCTGGGCCACAAGCTGGGTCGTGAGGGCATCAGCACTTTGGAGGAAAAAATTCACACCATTACCGAGTGGCCCACACCAGCAGACCAGAAACAGCTCAAAAGCTTCCTAGGACTGGCGTCTTATTACAGGAGGTTTGTGAAGGGCTTTTCCTCCATAGCCGCACCACTCTTCCACCTGCTGCAGAAGGACCGTGACTTCATCTGGACCCAGGACTGTCAGCAGGCGTTCGACACCCTCCGCAGATCGCTGACAGAGTCCCCAGTCCTTGCCCCCCCTGACCCCGCCCTGCCTTTTGTCCTGGACACTGACGCAAGTAATGTGGGGCTGGGAGCGGTGTTGTCGCAGGTTGGACCGGAAGGGGAGAAGGTGGTGGCGTACTTCAGCCGGGTCCTGAACAGGAGCGAGCGGCGCTACTGTCTCACACGACGAGAGCTGTTGGCTGTGGTGGCGGGGGTGAGACACTTTAAATACTACCTGTGCGGCACAGCATTTGTTGTCAGAACTGATCATGCTGCCCTTCAGTGGCTGATGTCTTTCAGGGAGCCAGAGGGACAGGTGGCTCGCTGGCTGGAGGAGCTCCAAGCCTTCAATTTCACCGTGGAGCACAGAGCAGGGACGCACCATTCTAACGCAGACGCCCTCTCTCGCCGCCCATGTGCTGCAGCTGGCTGCCGTTACTGTGAGAAGCGAGAGGAAATAGAGCGGGAACTCACGACAATAGACGGAGCAGCACAGCTCGCCTGCAGGGTTCTTCTGGTGGTGGATGCAGCGGAGTGGAGGGCACGGCAGGAACAAGACACAGACCTGCTGCCGGTCCTGCAGTGGCTGGAGAAGGGGGAGCAACCCCTTTGGGATGAGGTCACTGGGTTTTCCATCTGTACCAGGGGGCTGTGGGCCAAGTTTGCAGCTCTCAGGCTGAAGGAGGGGGTGTTGGAGCGTGCCTGGAAGGATCCTGCCAAGGGGGAGGAGAGGTGGCAGGTTGTGGTGCCAAGGTCGCTGAGGTCAGCTGTGCTGGGAGCCTGCCATGGGAGCACTGGCTCTGGCCACTTTGGGGTCTCCAAGACTCTTCGCCGCCTCCGCCAGGGCTATTACTGGGGTCAACAGCGGAGGGATGTGGAGGACTTTTGCCGCAGCTGTGATGCATGTTCCTCACACAAAGGGCCACAGGACCAGTCCCGGGCTCAGCTTCAGCAGCAACCAGCAGGAGCCCCAATGGAGCGAGTAGCTGTGGACGTCATGGGCCCATTTCCTCGCACAGACAGAGGAAACCGCTATGTTCTTGTGGCCATGGACTATTTTACCAAGTGGCCGGAAGCATACGCCATCCCAGATCAGGAGGCTGAGACGGTCGCTGATGTATTAGTGGAGGGGATGTTCAGCCGCTTTGGAACAGCAGAGACCCTCCACAGTGACCAGGGGCGTAACTTTGAGTCCAAGGTATTTGCTGCCATGTGTGAACGCCTTGGGACTAAGAAAACCCGCACCACCCCACTTCACCCCCAAAGCGAAGGGCTGGTGGAAAGGTTTAACAGGACGCTGGCCCAGCAGCTAGCCATCCTTACCTCAGAACACCAACGGGACTGGGATTACCATCTTCCCCTTACCCTCATGGCCTACAGGTCGGCAGTGCAGGACTCCACCCAATGTACGCCTGCCCTGCTCATGTTAGGGAGAGAGCTGAGAACTCCTGCAGAGTTGGCTTTTGGGAAACCCCCGGACGCGCCAGAGGCACCACCGGGCCGGGACTACGCAAGGAAGCTGCAGGACCGGCTGGATTCTGCACATTCCTACGCCCGAGAGCAGCTGGCGAAGGCAGGCCTGCGCCAAAAGAGGAATTACGACATCACCACTAAAGGGAGGCACTTCCGTGCTGGGGAGCTGGTGTGGGTCTACAGCCCAAAGAGGAAGAAGGGACGGTGTCCTAAACTGGATAGCAGCTGGGTGGGGCCTTGCAGCGTCCTAGAGCGAGTGGGGGAGGTTGTTTACAGGGTGCAGTTGCCTCCTAGGGGGAGGATAGTAGCGCTGCACAGAGACCGGATGGCCCCCTACAGAGGACAGTCCCTCCCCTCCTTTCCAGAGGGACGTGTACAGAGCGTCCATGACCCTGCTCAGAGGGGCCCCCGACCGGGGCTGTGTTCCCCCCCCTCGGACTCTTCACCCCAAAGCCCCGAAGCTCCGCGTCCTCCTCAGGGGCTCAGGAGGTCAAGGAGGGAACGTAGGCTACCGCCCCGCCTCAGAGACTGTGTCGTTCCCTCGGGGACGAGGAACTTATTGCTGGGGGGGCAGTGTAACGATGGTTAAGTGTTACTGGACAGTGACATGTTGGTTTTCTCTGCACACTGTTGTTGTTCCTTTAAGATTCATGTTTGGTTGGGCTGCAGGAAGTAGTGAGGGTGGTGTACAGGAAGGGGTGGGGGGACCTGGTTGTTCTGTGTGTGTGCCAGGCTGAAGAGAGGTGTAGTTCGAGAGCACTTCCCCCTGAGTTAACAACCCGCTGGCTTATGTGCCGAATAAACGGACAAACTGAGACCCCAACCGTCTGGTTCTTGTGAACGTTACAGTATGCATAATGTTGAGCAGTGAGTCACTCACACCAAGGCTGAATCCCATTGTGTAGACTGTGGACTACAGGGCTGAACACTTATGAATGTAGATGATACATTCTGAGACGTGAAAGCTGTAAGTCCACAAGAGGCTAAGTGTCTGGGTTAGGAGAGAATATGCCAGTCAGTGTGAATCATAAAGAGGAGCAAATGCAAGCTGAACCACCCAAATGTGAGATATTTTAAAGCTAAAATAAAGGGAAAATGTGAAAATACACACTTTTAAAACATAGTAAGGAGATTAAATAGCACTACACACATTCTGTATCAGTTAAACCTTAGCTTAGAGGTTAAAAAACATGAGTGCAGGTTATTGTGGGCATCAAGTGGGCATCTCTTAAAACAAGTGTTTTGTTCAGTTAAGCATGTACAGTAAAACACCTCCAGGACTCTCAACAGTGAATCACTGCATTGGAGAACCACCCCCACTATTGTATACCTGCTCTCAGCCCTGAAAGTACATACATTAAGCTGTTGGGGTTGGACGATAAACATGCTAAATATTGTTGTTGCATAACAAACATTGGCAATGCCTGTGCTGTGTAGGCATTTACACTGACTGTAGTTGTACTTCTGCCACTTGAAAAAGAGGGAAAACTGATAACTGGAAGATTTATCTCTATGAATTTGATCGATCTGTTACACAATTTATACGGAAAACTTTGAAACCTCTATTATTGTTTATTTAATGTACACATCAGGCATATGTAAAGGTGAATACAACAGAACTGTGTAGGCTTTAACACTGTTAAGTATGTATTTTCAATTCCTTTCAATCTAACTTAATCAAAAGAAAATCCAAGGACTCCTGAGTAAAAAGTGAAGTAGCCATGAGGAATGATACAAAAATGTTGTTTAGAAATGTTTAGAGAGAGCGTTATCCGTATTTTGAAATTATATTGTGCAGCTTAAAAATGTTTAATTATCAGAAAACATGTACAGCAGCTTTACAATGGCTGCCATTTAGTAGGAACACCGAGTTTCAGACGCAATAGAAAAGATCCTCAGCTCTTCGGTGGTGGAAAAGTAGCTCTTGCAATGTCGGGTAGAATTTAAGACATTTCTTAATGAACAAAAACTACAATGAAACTTGTTCTATTGTTGCAATATTACCATTATGCAACATCATTAAACATTTCTCTCTAGGCATAAGAGGTGTTTTATTTTCAAAACTCAACAAATAATATGCAGCGAGACCTCTAGAAGTGTTGTTCTTTTTTGTTATTATTGCACAACTTCTAATGGTGTTTTTCTTTGCAGGATAAAGTGATAATAGGCTTGCTGTGGGTGTCTCTCCTTTGTAGGTCTTACACCCTTAGTTACTGGGGAAAGGCATATAGTTTTAGTTGGCCACATGCACAGACACAGCAGCATTAACACTTGCAAGTACAGAATAAAAACAAGAGGAACTGGTTGTATGTATGTTTCAGGGAGACGGTCCAAATTTTGCTGTACACCTCTACAGTGACAAATAAAGGGATTCTATCTAATTCTGTTGTCTTGGTGGTTTATATAGGACCTGGGCCTGACGCTCTGGTCGCGTCTATCGCGTTCGGTGTAAGGTATGTGCCCTAACCACTCAGCTATCAGGTCCCTCTAAAAGGTGTGTTTTTAAGTGATTTTAAGTTGATTTGAGTTTGTGTGATGAGAAAACTATGAATAACTAATGTTAATTGACCACGAGGGTTAAAAAATCTGGGAACAGGAAGGTTTAGTAATGATGATAGGTTCAGATCTCTTTAAATGAAATGGCCTGCCACTCTCAGTGCTGTAGTTAAGACATAGAGGTTGAAGGCCAAGAAACTACAATAATGTCACAACCCATGCCAGCAGCCATATCCAAACAATTTCACCCACATCACCAAATATGCTTTGCAGTTAAGTCTCATTTTCTTTCCTAGCTGTTATGTGTTAAACCTTTATTTGTCCACAGCTTGTGGACCTTCATGACAATACCATCTGTGGTTGCTAGGGAGATTTGGGAGGCAGCTGCAGAGGCTCAGTTCATGACTTGCAGTGATGCCAGTGTAATTTTGCTGCTGCCATCTAAGCTTCGACTTTAACTCCAGCACCAAATTGACTCTTGAAATGCCATTCCAGCATAATGACAGACACTGCAACATGCATGGCAAACGTTTCCCTTTCTTTTGAAAGAAAGGGTGTTTTTTTTCCTTTCTTTTCTTTTTCTCTGAGGTAGGACGAGGGTGTCGACTAAGCTCTGGGATAATGCAATCTTTATTTGCTGATACTGTTGGCAGAGTTTCTCCAGTCTGTTTTATGATATAGACTCATAAGGTATTTTTTTTTCTTTACAGGCCATCTGCATGTTGTTTTATAACATTTTTTGCATATTTCACTGAAGTTTAAATGTAACTGTTAATGCAATTACTCTTTTAAAGATTGTTTCATTGTATTAATATTGTGAAAGATTAAGAAAGAAATAGTGAAAATATACCAGGTACAATATGCCAAGGTCCAGTGGGAGATCTTAATTGCCTTTTTCCCCCTCTGTATTTCAGTTATGCTCCTATAAAACAGAACATTTTTTTAATATATATACATATCGGTCAAAAACCATGTTGTACTTTGCGTATTGTGGATTATGTCTCTTTCTAGCAATTTAATTACAGTCAGTTTAAAGGTCACAGAAGCAATAATAGAGCTGACAACCATAGATGGAGCAAAGCCTGGAAGTATGATCAGGCAGGCAACTAGAGCTCCATTGCTTCATATACAAATAAGATGCTATCTTAGTTCTTTTATATGCATTTTTTGGATCAAGGGTGTCATCATCCTCTGTTGCTGCCCTTATTTGGATACCTTGCTTAAGAAGTATGACATTACTATTACATGAAGAAGGTTAAGGGTTTGTTTCTTTTAAATAATTAAAGGTCTTGGTGTGTTACACCTAATGATAAACTTTTAAAACATATTTGAATACTTAAATCCATATTTTCTTATTTTTAACTTTAAACTCACAAATATTAGTATACAGGGGAAACACATACATATGTTGCTTAATGTTTTGGCTAGCACTACACAATAGTAAATTCTAAATTAGCTTTTCTTCTTTCTTTCTCTTTCTCTCTCTCGCTCTTTCTCTAACTATCATTCTCATCCAGTCACCACCTTGCCAGACACCTTCCTGAGAGACTTTCAAGTTTGAAGGTTTGATCAGACAAAAAGGAAATTACTATCATGAAAACAGAACTGAATTTGAACTTGTTAAATGCCAGAAAATCAGTCGGACAGCTGATTAAATTTCAAAAATACCAATTACTCAGTGATCACCATAGATGGGAAATAATTGGCGAGTGAAGGCTTGCATTTTTGTATAATTAACTGAAAATTAACAATTAATTTCTGCTGCTAATTATATTTTCACGTGTAAGTAAACAATTATTAAGGGGCACCATACCTGCAACATGACTTTTCAAAATATCACCTACAAGTAAGAACTCTTGAGTAATCAATTTTTCACTGACTGCAGGTTTTGATTCTCCGCAGACCTGCTGGGAAGGAGAACAACACTGCTTTAAAAATAATTCAGTAGCAACAATCTTTTTTGAAAGGGGATTATTGTAGTTAAGCATTTGTAGGGAGATGAGGCACAGAGAAAAATGCTCTCTTTTCATATTTTCTTTCTTTCTGTCACAATGGCAGGAGCCTAAGAAGCGAAAAATGATAGCCACTTGTTTATGGGTGATTTCAGCAAAGGGAGGAGAGGAGCACCTCCAACGCAAAGTCTTGGCTTAGTGAAGAATGATTTCGTATTTGCCAGCAAACTGAGTCGGCAGGAACTTGTCATATTCATTTGCTTCAGGAGACAACACAGTGCAGCACCCACAGCTCCTGGATTCTACTCTCTCTCGTTCTCTCCCGCCCACTCTCCTCTTTTCTCTGTGTTTCTGGTGTGTGGTGGCATGCTGACGTGCACCTTAAAAGGTCTTTGGCAAGTGTGTGAACAGAAAATTGTGCCCAAACCTTTGACCAAAGTCTCCCTAAACAGTGGGGAAACCATGAATAACACAGGATATATTTGTGGTATGCCCGTACCTCAACACCTTAGTGTCCTACATGTGAAAACAAGCTTGGAAATGCAACAGTGCCCCCAGTTGGTTAACAGGGAAACTGCTCCGACCACAGGCCGTCATTCTTCTGGGGACATGAAGTAAAATAGGCTGGGAATTTGTCAGGAGTTGAATTTAAGAGCAAAGTGTCAGGAGATGCTTGAGGTGATTTGTTGGGATTTTAGACAGCTGTGAAGAGGTTGACAGTGTTGCAGGGTCTGCAGAACGTTCAGCTTTCTGGCTAACAAGGCGTAGAGGAGGCCTCCGAGGAAAAAGAGCTATCCCAGAGGTAAGAGGTGAATGCTGACATGGTAAAAATTAATTCCAGCTTGAAATACCTGTGGCTAGTGTGTGGTGAGTATGTCACAGGAATTAGACACTGTTGCATTGCGTTTGATCTCTATTAGCTGGCTGTCATGCAAGCTATAGTAAAGAAAAATACTAGATTCCACCAAATCAAATCAAATCACTTTTTATTGTCACATCACATGTGCAGGCACACTGGCACAGCACATGCGAGTGAAATTCTTGTGTGCGAGCCCCACAAGCAACAGAGATGTGCAAACACAACAACACAAACGAGCAAAATACAAGAATGGCCAACCTGAAACTAATAAATATATGTACAATATATAATAGTGTATGCATTTCTGGATGTGTATACTAAATATTTTCCTACGTGTGTGTGTGTGTGTGTGTGTGTGTGTGTGTGTATACACATTTTTACAAATTAAATAGTAAAAAAATAAAATAAAATAATAATAATAATAATAATAATAATAAAATATATAAAATATACAGAGTTGAATATGTGCAAAACAAGTGGCATTTATATACAGTATGGAGTGCATAATGTTAAAGTTCCAGTAGTGAAGCTGAGGTGTCTATGACGTGTTCAGCAGTCTGATGGCCTGGTGGAAGAAGCTGTCTCTGTCTGCTGGTACGGGACCGGATGCTGCAGAACCTCCTTCCTGATGGAAGTAGTCTGAACAGTTTATGGCTGGGGTGACTGGAGTCCTTGATGATCCTCCCCGCTTTCCTCAGGCACCGCTTCCTGTAGATGTCTTGGAGGGAGGGAAGCTCACCTCCAATTATCCGTTCAGAGCACCGCACGACTCGCTGGAGAGCTTGGCAGTTGTAGGCGGTGCTGTTGCCATACCAGGTGGTGATGCATCCAGTGAGGATGCTCTCAATGGCACAGTGATAGAAGGTCCTGAGGATGCGGGGGCTCATGCCGAATCTTTTCAGTCTCCTGAGAAAGAAGAGGCGCTGCTGCGCCTTCTTCACTGTTTTGTTTGTGTGTACTGACCACGTAAGATCCTCAGCCAGGTGTACGCCAAGGAACCGGAAGCTGCTCACTCTCTCTCACCAGGAGCAGACTCAAGAAAATGCAGCAGTAATTTGATTCCGTGCAAATGCAAAAGCATGTTCAAGCAAATCTGAAAACGTGACATCTGACATCATCATTGCGTGTAGATGAAAATGGCTTGAAATTCTTTGATGATGGTCATCTTAATGACTTATTTCTGCAGTGTTAATTATCATATTTACATGCACTGCCAATGATAACGAACAACATGTTTTATTCCTGCCTGCGTGTGTGTGACATTTGAAGGATGACTAAGCTTCAAGGCAGCTCATTCAGTGAAGAGGAGACATCTTTCTCCTCTAACCATTTGACTCATCTCCTGCCACATTTAGATCTGGGTAGTAGGCAACAAACTGAATGGCATTAACCCTTTAAGACCTACCATAGAACCAATTCCGCCAGAGCTTATATTATATTTTTACATGCTGTGGAGCCATTTTTGGGAGTATTTCAAGTTGCTATGCATCAATACAACCATTATATCATAAGTTTTAATAATATGTCTGCATTAAGTGCATAGTAATTACATAAATTATAAAAAAAACTGCAATAAACTACAAAAAAATTGAAAATCGTTTTTGTTTTTTAACATATATTTCTAGTTAGAGAAATTTAAGAGGCTTATCCCTCAAAACTGTAAATACAAAAAAGTTGCACAAAATAGTTTCCCACCACAGGAAATTTATTTTGAGTGTCTTCATAGTTTTATTTTTGAAATACACCAATTTTTATACACTGCAGGAAAAACGAAAATAAATATTATAATGCAAATTTGCAAAAAAGCAGCATCTGCATCAAAATAAACTATTTCCAGCAGTGCAATATGACTTCTAAGCATCCCAGAAACGACACAGAAAGTCATAAAGTCAAAGATAACTTTTAAAAACACCAGTATAGGCTCATGAGGCCTTGATGGTAAAAAACTACATTTCCGCGAAAATGACGTCACTTCCGGTTTCGGGCAGGTCATGGTGGACATGCGATAGTTCACGCTGATGGACGTAGGAGGTGTTACAAACAGCTGATCGGCAAAGCGTGTTTCTGGAATATTATGTTTTTGTTGCTGCAAGTGCTTTTTATGCAGTTTTTGCAAAGCTATATGTGAAAGGAAACCGTGACCTAGGTACGGTGTACATCAGGGCCGTGCAGAGAGGTTTAAAGGGACGGGTGCTCAAAGTTAAAAAGGGGCACATTGAGCCAGGCTGAATAACAACAACACACATTCATCAAGAATCTAATATGGGAAGGGCAGGGCTGTGTTGATCTGAGACTGTAGACATTAAAAAGTCCACAGGAGAGATGGTAGCTGATTAAACAAGTGTCATGAGATAATAACAAAATGCAAAGATTGGTGACAGCGCTTGGAACCATAAGGCAACAAAAAACTGTGAGAAATAATTTAGGCTCTCCCTGTGAATCACTCTTTACTTCTCTTCTTCCTTCCATCCCATCATTTCATATATCACTCTCCACTTGCTGTCGATCTGAGAACAAGGCACAACTTGCTATTGCAATAAACTATAATCTAATTATCCACACCTAACAACTCTTGCACTTAATCTATAATAAAATGATGACAGAAAAATGTTATAGCACTGCCTTTAGTAGCCTCACACAGCTCCTACTGTTTCCTCCTCATGTCCTTACCAGGCATGTCTGCACAATGTTATATCATGAGTAATATTTTTTTTTTAAATCCATCTAAATAAAACACTCACATGCACACACAGTGACATTTTAGACCTTCTTCAGAATACTGTATATACTATGGGCATCATGGTGCTGATCCAGAATCCTTACATTATTATTTATTACTAGAGCTACAATAATAAAGCAATGAGGAGGGGGAAGAAATAAATATGAAATAATGTATTTATGATGATTCCATTTGTTTCACTATCCACTCTGTGCAGGGCAAAGCTTATTACATTTTTAAAATGATACAATAATTTTACTGCTGTAAAATCTAAATTCTGTCTTATTTAAAATATAAATCTAATATAATCTGCTTCTTAATGTATGTTCTTTAAAATACAGCGTGTTTTTTAATATATTATAATTATAATAATGCATAATTATGTGGACATGCATATTAGATCGTTTTTAGTGAAATATCCAGAAAGGCAGGAAAAACTCTGTAACTTACCGTATTTCCCGGACTACAAAGCGCACCTGAATATTAGCCGCAGGGTTCAAAGCTTGTGCAAAAAGTAGCGGCTTATAGCCCGACAATTACGGTACTTTAAAACTAAATATGTTCCCTAAAACGGTGACAGAGCTACAGACCCACGACAGCCTTACCCAGTCAGCCAGCAGCTATGACCAGCACTACTTGTGCAGTTAATAAAAGGACAGGTAATGTTTGTCGCGCTGTTGCACACACAGCACGCTCGTTTGTTTCAGTTCGTCAGTTGCAACAAGACAGCTTACCAATGTGTACACAATAAGCTAATACTCCTGGGTGCTATACACTACAGTGTGCGCTGTACACCTACTTACTGGTTTTGTCGCATCAGTCTGTGTCTCTGAGTTAACTTGTGTTTCTCCTACAGCTCCGGACCGCAAAAAATGCGCGTGCTTTTTGTGAGCTCGTTCCCGGCTCGTAACCAGCGCGTTCTGCCGTCAAGGGCGATCATTGGTTAAATGTGATCATGTGACTGATGCAAGTCAGATCCTTTTATTTAGCAAAACTGTGATTAATAGTTAAATATTATTGTTGAGGGGCACAGACAGGACTCCGCATGCACACACACATAAAAATAAATAAATAAATAAAAAAAGTTTAAAAGTTGCCTCAACAAAAGGGCACTTTGGGCACCCATCAGGAAAGGGACGGGTGCTCAAGCCCCTCTAGCTCCCCCCCGTCTCTGCACGTGCCTGGTGTACATTTTAGGACATCGTCAGGTCTCAAGAAAAAAGTTGTCAGGTATCAGACAAAAAATTGTCAGGTCTCAGTTCTCAAGAAAAAACATTGGACATTGGAATGCCCAGTGCAGTAGCAAATCGCTCGTGCTTCACTGCACAAGCTGGACCCAAAGAGTCTGCTAAGGTTTGTCACTGCCATATTACATATGATATTTATATAAACCCATTTAGAGTGAGGTCCATGTAAATTTACCATTCTCTATTTGTTTATCTTCTGACAGCGTAAGATTACAAGTGTGCTCCAAAGCTTCCTTTGCCTGTTAGACGTGGGAAAGCTGCAGACCGTCAGGGAGTGTACGCTCCATCAAGCCCACAGAATAGAGCTGGACTGGAATTTGTCAGTTCATGAACTGATGGCATTCATTTCAATCCTGTTTGTAAGAGCAATCATGTGTCCTGTTGGTGCCATTGTGGATTGCTGGTCAGAAAGATTTCTGGTGCCAGTAATCAAAGAGACAATGCCCCGAGATAGATTCATTTCAATTATGCCACACCTTCGATTTGATGACAAGGACACGCGGGCAGAACGGGTGAAAACAGATAAATTTGCAGTGATCTCCGACATCTGGACACGCTTCAACAAGAACTGTGCTAAGAGTTTCACTCCAGGAGAACACATGACCATAGATGAACAGCTGTTCCCTACCAAGGTTCGTTGTCCATTCACACAGTATATCGCAACCAAGCCAGACAAATTTGGGATCAAGAACGTGGTCATGAAACTGATGGAGCCGTTTTTGGATGATGGGAGAAACGTCACAACAGACAATTTCTTTACTTCACTGTCACTGTCGCACAGACTGCTGCAGCGCAAAACGCCGTTATGGGGCACGGTGAATAAAGTCTGGCGTGAACTTACTCAACTTGTGCGGATATATTCCATAAGAGCAGCAACACGCAGGTGGTCAGTAGCGGTTTTCTACAATATCCTGGCGGCGGTGAATGCCTACATTTTGTACAAGGCATGTACAGGGTGGACAGGCAAAAGAAGATTGTTTCTGAGTCTTCTAGCTCAGGAACTTCGTTGCCGATTCATGTAGCACAAGGAAATATTAGCACAGACGCAGGCTGCTGAAGCTGCTGTGCCAGGGACTGTAAAGACAACGCAGTGCCAGTGGAATTTACGTAAATTTGCGCAGGGCTAGTAAATCTAGTAGTAGGGACTCGCACCAGGGGGAAAAAAGGCTCAGTAATTCTAGTGTTAAGGTGTGAAACAGCTGTGTCCTGCCTTTTGTTCCTGGAGAAGGTTTTTAACTGAGAGCCATGCTGGGCTCAGGGAGACTCTGCTGACAGTCTGTCCCGCGGCCATGCAGGGACTTCATCAAGCTTGGTTGTCTGTTCTTTGTGTGTTTGATTAAAGAATGTTAGCTACCGCTCAGCGCTCATCTGCAGGCTTTATTTAAATGGAAAACTTCCACAACAAAATGGCGTTGTCGACATGATAGTCCATGTGGTCGCTGAACAACGGTTTCGTGGACGGGCTGATCACCCCTGAGGGAAAAGGTACCTTTGTCCTACTAGCTGTTGAAGCAAAGGAAATGGAGGAGTCATGGAGTCGTGTGTTTCAGTTACCACCGAGATCATCGACTTTGAGGGGACTCCTGCAGATGGGTGAGTTGTAGCTAACTTTGTATACAGTCATGAGGAGTTTTTTGTCTGGCCGAGCTGTGAAGTGCTTGCTGCTACGGAGTCTCCGGGAGGAAAATCCTGGGGTTCGAGCCCCCAGGCTTGTGTTCGGTTCCGGTGTTGTGCAAAGAAAAGCAATCGTCTGCCAGAAAGTAATTGCAAAAACACCTGTCCATCACAGGGAACGGTGGTTCAAGTCCACTGTTGATAATCACGTCTGCACAATACAGTGTGCGGAGTGACGGTATTTTAGCACTTTTCTGCCGAGAAGGGAAGAAGGCCATTGCAGGGGACGCTCTGAATGTAAATATGGGATCTAGATATGGGATCCAGTAGCGGCGGACGTTTCACCCAGCGGCCAGAGATAAAACTCAATATTTGACTATATGGTAAGAAATGTGAGTGCAAGTATGTTGTCAGATGAAAGAGAATGGTTGTGTGGGAAAAGTTGATGTGTGTGTAAAAACAGTGAAAAATGGGGTTAAAAATGTTGAAAATTGGGAACAAAAACAAGAAAAGAAAAGAAAAAAAAGAGAGGAGTGTAGAAATGTGTGTAAAAGTTGTTTCCAACTAGTGGGAGAAGGTGGTACACCAGCTCCCCTAGGGTGGACACACACACACAAAATTAGCAGAATTGTTGATAAAAATAAGCAATAAAATAGGAAGAGGGTTTGGTGTTTTTCAACGTAGGGCAACTATAATCTCCCTGGGTTTTTAAGAAAGGGGAGTTCAGAACCAGAGAGGGGAGATGTGTTGTTTAAGGAATGAGTGTGTCACTTGCAGGTGAAGAGCAGACCTGGATCAATTTTCCACGTGCAGCAGTCGGAAGGCAAGGCAAGGCAAGGCAAGTTTATTTGTATAGCACAATTCAACAACAAGGTGATTCAAAGTGCTTTACAGAGACATTAGAAACAAGAACAAATAAAAAGCATGATTTAAAATTGAATAAAACAAGCAAATAAACTAACTAACTAATTAACAAACAAACAAACAACAGTATATAAAATCAAAACAGATAAAATCAGAACAGTAGATAAAATCAGTAGTTAAATGTAAGTTTTGAAATTTAAGCTTAAAGTGTGGATTTGGTGCTTTATTCAAATGCAGCTGAGAACAGGTGAGTCTTCAACCTGGATTTAAATAAACTGAGTGTTTCAGCTGATCTGAGGCTTTCTGGGAGTTTGTTCCAGATATAAGGAGCATAAAAGCTGAATGCAGCTTCTCCGTGTCTGGTTCTGACTCTGGGAACTGATAAAAGACCGGATCCAGATGACCTGAGGGATCTGGATGGTTCATACTGGGTCAGGAGGTCATTGATGTATTTTGGTCCTAAACCATTCAGAGCTTTATGGTTTAGAAGAAAATTATAGGTTAACACCATTAGAAACACTCAAGCCAGGTTTTGGCTGAATTATTTTACAGCTTAACTTCCATGTGTTTGTCACCCTGAGAACACAAGCTCCAAGAATCTCTCCCTGAAGACAAGAAATGCAGTTCCAGAACAACGAGATGGATCTCAAGAGCTCACAGCAGCATCCTGAGCAGTGAAGAAAAGGTCCAGCAGCTGTGCAACACAGCGGCAGCAAGGAGAAAAATGGCATCATCATGACTGGATGGATGGATGTGCATTTCCAACGAGCTGCAACTTCACTGTGTGTGAATGGACCTTTGAAAAGACTGCCTGAGTTGGACATTTCCCACTTTTGGAGAAAATGGCAAGATGAGACAGTGGAAAACACAGGACAACTGACTCTCACTGGACTGCTGCAAGGGGGGGGAAGATGAGATGAGATGAGACCACAGTGGAAGGAGCAGGGGAGGACATGGAGGAAGGCTGTTTTAGTGTGGGAAATGAATTTTGGGTTTAGGAAACTGGGAAGAAAAAACGACTGCCTTACATGGAGAATTGAAAAGTGTCTGGAGCACTGCAAAGAGGAGAGGTACACAAAAATTACACAAACAGAAAAATGCATTAATCATACTAACACAAACACACATGCAATGAAGCTCATGAAGATCAAACAGTATTTTAAGCATGTTAACATCATCTTGTCCGGTTCACTTAGTAGGTTAAGAAGTGATACACAGACTAGTGAACTAGTATTATTTTTGGGGAAGGATGATTGAATCATTACAGGGGTGAACAGAATGATGAGTGGAGACTAATAGATTATTGAGTTTCTTGTTTCTGATGTGTGGGGGAGGTCTTATCATGACACACATCTGGTTACATGGGAAGAAACTCATCATCTAACAGAATATTGCTGTTGTGTGAGGTGTGACTGGTGGATGAAAGTTTTGGGGATTTACTTGGCTGATGCATTTTCTTTTGGTACCACTTTGAACCTGCCAGTTTTGATCTGTCATTCTAAGACAGTACGCTTAGACAAGCCCTAAAACTAGGTCTTCATATTTTTTGATTTTAATAATGCACTGAGATTTTGTGTTTGGCAATTTTCTCTTCTAAAAGCAGGTCTGCAAGATCGGAATCGAAAGCGCTACACAACATGTTGAACAATCGCAAGTGAGCTTCTCCAAAATAAAATGGGCTCGGGAGAAAGCCACTTATTTGGGACAATCAGAAAACAAGTCCCTGCTAAAAAGGATTCAGCGAGGTAATCCAGTCTAAATTGTTTTTTTCTTTTTTGAAATGACGTCATTGCTGGCAGTAGAAACTTAATGCGTCACAAGAGGTTCTACTGTCAGCAAATAACAAATGGGGACTAACTGGACTGGTCCGGGGAAGCTTTCATTTTTAAATTGCAGAGACCGTGACATGAGGGATATGGAAGGATTGACTGAGGCGCAGATGCAGACCATGACCAGGAGAGAAGGCTTCAAGAGGACCAGTGAGAAGCAGGGACCATCTCCAGGACAACTGACAAACGATAGTGGACTGCACCACTGGGCTTCCAGGAGATTGTCATGAGATTGTGAACAGCAAAACCTTAAAATAAAGTGAAAGAGATTCGGCGTTGACGTTGAGGAAGACAACTAAGGTGTACGACATGCTCTGCCTTAAATCGTCCGCGGCGTTGGAACAGAAACTGAGGAATGAAGAGAGCGTGCCAAGCTCCAAAGGTGACAGCGCAGAGGGAGCTCAGCGTTGGAATTATGACTCTGTAAATGGCACAGACACCAGGAGCCATGACCGTGACTGGGAATGACCACCTAATGCTGTTTCACTCTGCCATGCAAAGTACTTTGACACTCTGGAGAAGGCCTTTCCTCTGTGTCATTGTTGTTGCCATTTGCATGTGAGAGCTTAGATTGTGGGGAAGATTAAAGATGAACAAAGGGTGTTGGGAGAACAGTGAAGTGAGGATACACAGTGTGAAACTCCTTTAAGTGAACAATAATGTTGATGTGATAAACAGAATGTCAGGAAAGAAATTCTGGTATTAATGTGATTCTTTGATTTAAGAATCAAAGGGTGGGATTGTATAGGAATTTCTTTTACTTGTGTATTAATCACATTATTTTATTGTATGATACCTTGGTGCCACTGGATTTTAACATGTCTCACACCCATACAGTAAGACAAATGGTGGGGGTGTAGTAAGGAAGTTGGGAGAAGCAGACAACTCCACAGGAAGAGTCTTTTGTCTCTTTGAGGACTCTGGGAGGTAGCAAGGGAGTGTGAACCTTAAGGTGTGAAACAGCTGTGTCCTGCCTTTTGTTCCTGGAGAAGGTATTTAACTGAGAGCCATGCTAGGCTCAGGGAGACTCTGCTGACCGTCTGTCCCGCGGTCATGCAGGGACTTCATCAAGCTTGGTTGTCTGTTCTTTGTGTGTTTGATTAAAGAATGTTAGCTACCGCTCACCGCTCGTCTGCAGGCTTTATTTAAATGGAAAACGTCCACAACAGGCAAAAAAAAGCTTTTTGCTAAAAAAGAAAAGATTTAGAGCAGAAGTTTTTTGCACTGCATTTTAAAATGAAAACATATTGCATTTATTTACAAGTAAAGACACAGAGCAGAAAGTGTGTTACTGTTTTACATCCACAGACACACAAGAAAAGAAGCAGGCAACATGAGGTCAAGTTATGGCAATTTTATTTGTGTGTTTCAGTACATGTATTTAGATTAGAGTTTTTAAAAAACAAACAAACGTCCCAAGAAGAAGGATGGGGTGAAAGAAAGGTGGAGAGAGGAGGAAGAAACTATTGATGTCCTCAAACTCGATGCTGCTGGGTCAGTTCTTTCTCAGCAGTCTGCTCCAGAATCCCCTCCTGTCCTCGGCTTGCTTTTCTTTTGCCTTCAGTTCTTTTAAGGTTTTGTTGAGCTGCTCCTCGGCATCTTTAAATTTTTAACTGCAAAATGACCTGATGAAAACAGTACAAAGGTTAAAGTACCACATGTGCTGTAGTGAAAGCTGCAGCTGTTTTATTGATAGAGTTAAAGACAAAAAAACAAAAGGATTAATCACCCATGTAACTGTGTCACTATATATCAGCATTAACAGGACCTCAGTTTGTATCTCAGACCTGCACAGCTTCCGTTTTAAACACTTGATGTACTCAGCTGTAAAAAGAGCACATTTGAGTTTCTCTAACACAATTAAATAAAACCTGATGAAGGTCAAAGGTCACAGTTTTCACAGTTTTTTGCAGATAGTGTGTCATTTACCATAAAGTGATGCAGAGTTATTCATACCAGAGTAACCAGAGAGGATCATATATTTTTAAATATATAACTTTCTACAGGACTGAATATAATATCTTTATGTAAAAGTCCGGAGCCTCTGGGGAGTATCCGAGTATTTATAACATTACACAAACCAAAGGTCTCCATCACAGTGTTCATGAAATGCTGGGTTTATCCATCTCCTGGGGCGAGTGCTGAAGATTTCCCTGTGAGGAAGCTGCTGGTGAAGATCATGACTCCTGTTTGATCAATGCGATGAGCTTCAGTGTTCCTGGTGTTTCTTAAATGATGCCTCTTTCAGCAGGTCAACAGAACTTCTGGCACAGGACAGCTGCGATGAAAGAAAGGGAAGAAGTTTCTCCAAACCTCTGGACCCAGAAACCCAGCTTGGTCCTCCCTCACTAGTTTCTCTCCAGGGTGAATGTAGCTGTTATACATAATATGGATTATTATTAAATGAAAAGAATAAATTAGACTACACTACTGAAACCTTCTGCTGCTGTTTTTAAAGTTTCCATGTTACCAGGCTAAGAAGATTTAAACAGTTTTAGATCCATTACACTCACAGTCTTAAATGTCAAAATCTCGAAGGACAGCGTTATATTTTTGATATTAACAGTAACTCTGGGCTTCTGTGGAGTGTGTAGCCAATCTCATCGCTGTCTAAAAATGGATAAAAAACAGAACAAAAGAAGTGCTGAATCCTTCAATAACACAGACTATTAGAGTAGCAGCTGTCTGTGTGAAGCACTTGCTGCAGGGTTGCGCCATGAATGTATTCAGCTGCCAACAAAAAGGAGGACTCAGTGCGGGTAACTGCCATGAGTCTGACGATGTTGGGGTGAGACAGTCTCCTAATAAAACAGAAACATCTCCAAATAAAAAACAAAAAAATCACATTTCGATACTGTCGCTAGCTAGAATGAATTAGCCAGACAAAAATAGTACTGATTTGGTTTCGTACAAAACTAGCTTTCCTTCTCTGATATGTAACTTTCACAACATAACCGCATCTTAATATAAGGAGCAGGGGCAGGGTTGGAATTGTGACATAAAAAACCCCAAACATCACTAAAAGAAATTTAATTTGTAATTCTAAATAAATTCTAAATGCATTTAGGACGTTTTTTTACTCACTTTATGTCTCTTCTTTTTTTCTGTCGTACAACGTGGGTTACAATTATATTAGCATGACCAATTATGCAAATTAGGCGATGACATCATTTAGCGACTTCTAGCGACTTTTAGGACAGCCAATAGCGATTTTCCTTACTGAGGAGTTGGCAACACTGGTCCCATTTCACAAGCCTCTCACTTCCGGCCTTTAAGTATGCGGCCCTTGTGGACCGTTAAGGCTGCGCACTTTAAGGCTGCAGACCCTGAATTGGGATACAGCCCTTGTGTCGTTAGGAGCCTGAACGCAGTAAAACTCCGGTGAGGTCAATGACCTTACGCTCTTCCACTGTCACACGTTGATGACGTATTTGGAAATCAATTCGGGTGGGACCAGTGTTGCCAACTCCTCAGTAAGAAAAATCGCTATTGGCTGTCCTAAAAGTCGCCAGAAGTCGCTAAATGATGTCATTGCCTAATTTGCATAATTGGTCATGCTAATGTAATTGTAACCTACGCTGTTGGAGAGAGAAATAACATCGTGGTAGAGACATAAAGTCAGTAAAAAACGTCTTAAATGCATTTAGAATTTATTTAGAACTACAAATTAAATTTCTTTTAGCAATTATTGTTTTTTTAATGTCACAATTCCAACCCCGCTCCTTTATCCAGGCTTGGACCGGCAAAAGTGACCCGAAACAGGCACTCTGGTGGAGTTATTGTGTGTGTGTGTGTGTGTGTGTGTGTGTGTGTGTGTGTGTGTGTGTGTGTGTAGTTTTAAACTTTGTGGTCCACAAAACAACATACCAGTAAAAGAAGAACTGACTGCGTTACAGTCAGTGCGGGAGCCCTGCCCTGATAGCAGCTGGGGGAGGACTATCCTCCACCTGTGAGCGCTTTGGCACGGGCGAGGTGCCCACCGCAGCACCCGCTGCTTATTGAGAGTAAGAGCGATACGCACTTTCACGTCAAAAAGTCGTCATAAATAAGTCTCTAATAACGCCAGAAAAAGTCGCCAGATTTGTCGCTAGTCGCGTTTCAGAAAAAAAGTCGCTAAGGTGGTCTGAAAACTCGCTAAATACATGACAACATCGCCACCTGCAGGAAGATTTTCTCTCTGGTACCTTGTGTTCTGATACCTGACAACTTTTTTCCTGACAACTGAGACCTGACATTTTTTGTCTGATACCTGACAACTTTTTTCTTGAGACCTGATGATGTCCTAAAATGTACACCGTACCTAGGACAAGCTGATGGCATAAGATGTAAGTACAACTCCTCCGGTTTCATATGCAAAAAAAATTATTGCGCTAGCTCACGTGGTTGCAGAGCTCCCGGGATTTAAAAATAGTTACGCAAAACGGAGCGTGCCCGCTCTGACCGGTTTTAAAGGGTTAATTTTCAATGAGAGATGATGGTATATTTTGATGTTCTAACAGTAACTGCAAGCAAAGGGAGCTTCAGTGAAGGTTCAGATTTTTCTCTCGTGCTTCATCACAGAGATTTGTCACAGTTTGCCTTGTGTGTTGTTCTACAACAACCTAAGATATCTTTAAATGTCCTCCAATTTCCCAAAGTAAATAAGAAATATCCTTTGGGGGGGAAATACAGCACTGTTTCCTCACAAATGTAAACAGCCAGACTGGTTTGGCAAATTAAATTTAACTGCTACCAGAAATTGAGTTTAGCTTTTTTATGAAGGAGGCAGGTGTCCTGTTTCACTTTACTGTTTATGTATTTATCTATCATTTCACACCAGCAGTTGGAAGGAAGATTTCTCATACTCGCCATGAGGAGAGAAAAAAAACCCAGAAGTGAGGACTTACTCTTTAGGGGGTGCAGGTTTGAATCAATTTTTTAAATCATTGCACCATGTAAAGACCTAAAAAAAAAAGAAAAAAAAAACAACTGTAAATGCACGTGTTATTTACAAAAAAACACACATCTGGGACTATTTTTGGGGACAAATAATACAGGTTATATACATGATTCAGTATCACGATGTGACAATTCTCAAATGCATGAAAGATATAAATGAAAAGCACTCAACACAGAAAAACTAATTAATGCAAGTGCCATTACACGAAGATGAAAACAATGTTTTGTATCCTGTTCATTCAATTAGTTAGTAATTAGTCATCAGTAAAAGGTGATAAATTATACTACTTTTCTGTAGCATAGATCTTGAGTAAGGTAGAAGTAAGACTACTTACTTAGTAAATAACCTAAAATATGTGTTTGGTATGAAGAACATATTTGAGAAAATATTTTTCATTTCATTTCAAGTTATAGACAGTGTCATCATTTCCACTGTGAATCACTCTACTTATTATTTTGCCATGCGATTAGTCGGGGATATAAAATCATAAAGTCTTCTGATTGAATATTTTTAAAAAACAAAGTATAAATACGAAGACCTCAAAAGCTCTAAAGGCTGGAATCAGCTAATATAGTTTGGCTTGTAGCTCAGGATCCATTCTCGAGTTAGAAACAATGCTGCATAGTGACAGTTGTCACCGATGTTATTAGATTTATTTTTAATATATCTCCAGTACAAAGAATTGTTCATTCATTGTACTGTGTGACTTAAGTAAACCCAATTCTCATTCAGAGCAGGTTTGAGATAATAAAAAAACTATGAACCAAAAGTCCAATTGGTATGCTGCCCAGGTTTGCTGAGATTCTCACAACAGTAAATGTAGGAAGGAGAGGACAAGGGTCATCCAGGACCATTGGTCCTTGTTAATGTGACACATATAAGGCTATGTTTACATACCTATTGATCAGACTCATGACTTATTAGCGAATCTATTTAGTTCATGCATCCTATACATTTAGAAGCACTGCATGGAACAAACAAAAGGAATGAAAATACCGGACATGTACAAACTCCAATGAATAATAAAATATTTTGCATAAAATCTTTGGCACAGTAAACACCGTCATCCCCTGAAGATTGTGTGACCTCCATAGTTCACCATCACCAACTAGGTGTCTGTCTGAATATGTTATGAAAATTTCCTGTATACATTTTGACAGACAGGAAACAAACAACAGCCCCTGGGAGAAACTTCCCATGTGAGTGCCTCGCTGTGCGGATACAGATGCAAAGACACACAGACACCCACTGTCTCCCTCCCTCCTTCTGTCTCACACACACACACACACACACACACACACACACACACACACACACACACACACACACACACACACACACACACACACACACACACACCTAATCAAACATCAGTTCCCACGTGATTGTCTACAGCGGTGGTTTTACTCTTAATCAGAATCATTCTTTTATTTTAGTCGTCGTTTCTCTTTCTTTCTCCCACTCATTCTGCCACCCAGATGACTCCCCCACGTCCCTACTTCTTGTTGTTTAGTTTGCCTCTGCTAAGCTTTAGATACACAGCCCTCTGCTCTCTTTGATAATCATACACCGTGTCTTGCTCGCCTCCGGTTCCCCTCTAGCACTGGGTTGCTGCTTGGTTGCTGCCAGGTCCAGCCGGCTTGTGACAAAATGAATGACTGAGTGATCGGTTCATGTATAAGCATACTGCAGATGCCTTCTTCTCTAATAGAGTATAAAACTACCTACTAATGTCACTCTAATAAGAACTTACGTAAAATGAGGAACAACCACGTACTGTAGTTCCAACAGAAGCAGATGAGCAATGAGAGAGACAGCCAAATGATAAATATGTTAAAAAGCCTGAAATGATTAAAAATAATATTAATAGTAACAATAAAATCAGTCATACCTTTAACACGTGACACAACAAAGATTATGCTGCTGTCAAACGACATCATCCGTCCCCCAGATGCCTGGAGCTGCATCACTGAGGATATACGTAGTAGCAACTGCACAGACATGACCTTTAGTCCTGGAGAGCTACCGCTGAGTTAAGTACCCAGCACTCACTGATTCATTGTCTTGGGTCAAAACAATGCAATGTTGCTTTTTAAGATACTAGGTGAACTGGAGCCCGAGCACATGCAAGATAAAGCAACTCTGCCGCTGAGTCAATTTTGAGCAGTTCAAGTGAGGAAAGAGTGAGTGTGTAAATTCTGAGGAAGATGTTGGTAGACTAATGTTTTGGTTTACAAAGAGAGCTGGAGGGAGCATTCTTCAGGTGGATCACGCAAGATGCCACACGCTGAGGTCGCTTATGCAGCTTTGCTACCTTTCAGAGACCTGAGAGCTAGGTTCAAACCATGACAAAATTTGCAGGAAAATGTATGCATAGCAAAGGAAGTGGAAACTACACACACTAGGGAAGCAATCAAATTCTTAAATATTTCATGAAGTCCAACTGCAGGGATTTAAGTATGAATCACAATCATGTTGGAATTGTCCAGCATGAGTAAACCTTTCACCTCTGCAAATTTAAATTGCCAAAATGAAGGAGTGTTTTCTTGGCTAAGTAAAGCTATATAAATGAAATCCCACATCTGTGCATCAGCCAGGGCCTGAAGACCAGCTGTAGAGCTGATCTGGAGGCTATGAAGCAGATGGGTTCCAGCCTGGTTTCAAGCTTTTTGGCATGCAAGAAAGGAGAGATTGGGTTCAGAAATAAATTGAAGCAATTAGGTCTGCAATGTTACATTAGAAAGGGGGGGAAAATCCAAACGTAAATATCTGCCGACAATAAATGATCAAAAGGAGCATTTAATTCAATACTTACTAGTTCTTCTGGGATCACAGATTTCCACTGTAATAGGGAGAAACAAAATATGTCTGGATGACGTCTGTAAACGGTAGCTGTGAAGTAACTGTTTCATCATTCCAATATATGGCTTCATTGACCCACTCCTTCTTTTGCAGCATCTGTTTATAATTGTGCGCATTCCCTGTGGGGATTCGTTCATGAGACTCTTCCTCCTTCATACAAAACTTTCAGCTATGCAAGCATGAGCTGTAACACTTACTGTGCTTAAAAATATGTGTCTTCTTAAAATGAAGCCTTTTTGCTTCAAAGAGCGATCAAAGCATGTTCAATATGTCAGAATGAATCGCTACAGAATGATGAAACTAGCTGCAAACAAACACAAAGCACATATGAGGCCATATTTTGCTTATAAAGCACATTATTCTAGTAAATTCAAATCCTGCAAAGCAGAGGGAGCCTACGGTTAGATTAAGTTGCCAAAGGCCCCCAATTATCAGGCTTGTGTGCCTCTGCAATGCACCACATCCATAAATGCAGCAGTCACCCTCTTCACTTTAGCCTTACAATGCTGTCGGTTCAAAGTCTATGAAAAACATTGGCGTATAAAAAATTTCAAGGACAATCAATAATCTAGTTGCCATACCTTTCTCAGACACAACAACACAGGAGGCTAAATTGGTCGACCGGGGAGTATGATGAACCATTTTCGAGCCCAATTGGACTTCACTGGTAATGGTTAGCTACCCTCCCCAGCAATATTAGATGTCATTCAGTGGGCTGCCGTGGGGACAGCAATTACCCTTGTGCTAATGTCTACCTGCCCACTCCATCCCTGCTGCCCAGTGGCTCCATGATTTCTGTAGCTGGCTCTGGCTGGCCATTCTGTTTACAGTGGAGACCTCATCAGACACAGATCCTCCAGATTAGATCAGAACTCTGATCTGCACATCCGCTCAGGCTCAGCTTTGAGCTAATGGCCACAACTGGCAAGAGATCAGGTGGACGCAAACACACACAAGCACCTACATGAACAAATGCACACACATTACAAGGACATGCGACCGCATCATCGCAATTACGTCTGTTACAAGTCACATACAGACATGGACCCACAAATACAGTAGTGAGTATTTTCAAACAGTGGCCAATTCCCATCGGAGGGGTTCGACACATTGAATGTTTTTGACATATGTGCTTAAAAATTGACTTCAATCATTAATGAATTTACAGTTTAACGATGCTGCAAAATGGGTATCAAACAAACTGCAACACACATTTGCCAAAAATGTTGGTTTTAATTAGAAAGTGTTTTAATTATTTATTTGGCTACCAGAGAGCACAAATAAGTTTATTTTTATGAAGCGCTGTGAAGTCACCTGCACATACCCCGAGGGCTTGAGCAATTGGATGAATATATCGGCTATCAGCAATTGGCCGAGCTGCTAATTTAGTGGACTGCCACCTGGAGAATTCAATATGGTAAAAAACATAAATAACCTTGCAACGCACAATCGCTAAATGGAGCCACATGTTGAAACCTTCTGTATGTACACAAATTTTGATCATTCTCGTGACATAAGGCTGCAACGCGTTTTATAATCTCATGGCCAACAAATGTTTTAACTTGCAAGATTTCCCAAAGCCTGTGCTAGATAATCACCACCACATGTTGCAGGTTGTGGAAGCGTATAACTTAAAATGTGTTTGAAGCAATGCTTGTTGAAATATTAGATGCACTAAGATTGATAAAGCCTGCATTAGTAAGTAGGGGGTGGCAGATGAGAAAGTCACAGGTCAGTGAGGAGGCTCTGATTCATGTCCATTTTGGGAGTTTTGTGTTTCCTCCTTAATTTGTTTCCTTTCCACCCACTTTTTACTTTTACTTTGAGTGACTGCTTGGACTAGCTTTGGGCAGCAAAGCTAAATTGAGTTTAAGTATTCCCCTTTACACAAACCAAACCAAATTAAAGAACAATGTTTAGTCTGAGCATTTAAATGTAATTCTAAGGGTTCTTTTATATGTGTACAAACGTAATGAGTTGGGAGTCACACGAAAAGCTATACTTGTATATTTAATGTAAAGCAATATTTGATGTTGTGCGAATGAGAACAGCAGCGTCATTTACAGTAATAACATATCTTATCCCCATCTGGTCGTTCTTTTCAAGACTGCAACGCATCTTTCATATGATTGCATCATTCAGGTACCTCAATTGTATAATTTAGGTGGTTCTGTCTATGTCTATGCAAGATTGGATTTACACTAGTGGACTATATCAGTAGTCATTGGTTGTTGGACTTACTGTGGATAGTTAGACAGTCATAATAACCAGCCATCATCTTTTAATAACCAAAACACAAAGAACCTACAGAAATGTAATGTGTTTATGTAAATACACTTTACCTATATTTAAGTCATTCCAATATTTATAGTGATATATTGGCCTCTAATTAAGCACCTAAGCATAACAAAGAACAATGTTGTTTGCAAAGTTTACAGAAAGACCAAAGGATGCTTTCAGTGCAGTCAACTGATGTTCATTGTGTAACATGTAAGAAAACATTGCTTAGAGCGGGTGAACTTTGTATCACATGTGCAAAGGACATTGGGGAAATACGCTTGTATAGCTTCTCCTAATGAGACAAAAGCTTATGGGATAAATATGTCTTCCCCAGCCAGCACACTTGGACAACATAGCTTAGACATCTTAGGCACAACAAAAACAGCAGATGGGAGGGAGACAGAGGATAATTGCTCTGTTTCTTTAGAGACAACAGAATCAATTTTTATTCATACTCGCAGAGCATGAAGTTCACATATCCGCACATGTAAGCACAGAGACATCCGTGTGACTAAGGATATTAGCCCAGCTTCCCGGCTTCTTGTTACCCTGTTCTCGTGCTTCCTCCATGTATCTGTCATTCAAGCTTTTTAAGCCTGAGCCCCAGTCACATGGGTCTCGCCAGTGTCAAGACTGAGACCCCAATTTCACCTGCAGTGAGCGGATGACTGAGAGCTGTCACCTTTGCTCAGCACTAACAGTGCATCCATCTGCTTTCAACACTTTATAGAAGGCTGTGTGTGGCTCTCTTGTGCCCACATGAAAGGAGAAAAGAAAGTGTGCCTTAGTTTGCTTTGTATTGGATGAATCTTCGTCAGGGAGGAAGGGGATTATTTCACAGCTAGAGGCCAGACCTCATTCATCTCCCTTGGACCTTTAGAAAGTTTCAGATATCAGGATGCAGTCATAGAATTGCTTCATATTTGGACTACGAGGTTTTGAAATTTGAATCAACTCAGTGCAAACATTTGCCTGCATTTGCCCATTATAATTTCTCAGTGGTATTATATATTTAATTTTGCATTCAGATTTTAACAATTAATTGTAATGGTTATAGAGAAGCTTCCAAATGCAGAGTCTGCAGCTGCAGAGCATGATGATGATGGCAAGTAGTGCACTATACCACGGGGAAGTCATACATGAGTAGGTGCCAGTAAGAGGAGGTATTTAAAGTGATGGATTCAGAGACACTAGCAGAGAAATGCTGGGTAAGATTGGTTTTCTTGTCTGATGCCTTGGGATTGAATAAAGCAGAGCACATTTATGTCTGCTGCAGTTTTATCTTAGAGGTTCCTTTATGTAGTAGAAGACCCTGAGCAGTGGCACGCAGTAATCCATAGCTTGATAAAGTAAAAGCCTAAATATGACTGGCTGTCGGAAATACCACAGGAATAACCAGAGTAACACCAGTCAGTAATCACTTTTAATCACAGCAAACGGTGGAGTGCTTTTAAAACTCCTTAAAACACATAAAAAGCATTTAGTTATGGGGAAAATATGACTTTAAAGGTGCTTTTCGTGCAGCATTGAAGAATTCAAAAGATTTAGCTTTAGATGGTCTATGTAGCCTGCATCTTTTTTTAAAAAATGCACTTCTTTTGCAAGACAACAGATTTTATTGTCATTTTCAGTGGATGAATAATGTAGCTGGGTTTCAGTGTACCTATTGTGGTATTGAATTTGAATGTGCTACAGCTTGAATTTGCTTTTTTGACAGACTTTTTGTCCACATGTTACCACATTCCAAAATCCCATCCCATACATTGCTCAGTATGTATATTATTTTACTACTTTATTCATAATTAAATCAGCAGAAAACACTGATAACCAGTTATTAATTTCTGTGTAAATTACCAGTATATTTTTGGACCTTGCTAAAGAAGATTGCTGGTGTTGGATAATAGCTCTGCTATTTACCACTGGTATCTTGTAAAACTCATGGCCTCAAAACAGGAAGTACTGACTGTCATTGCGCCTGCATCAATCTTTTTATATACAGTCTTTGTTGTGGTTTGTCTGCAAGAAATTTCAGAAGGAGCCTGATTCTTTGGACCAAATTGCAATGATTAATAAACTCTGATATCATAAAATATCTATTTATCACATAGATAAAATAGTTCCTATATGAGCCAGACACTTATGTCAAAACAATATCATTATTATCATTAGCAGTATTAGTACTTTCCATGCTGCATTTAATCAAATTATTATCGTTTAAGTTAACTTAAAGTAATAAGAAATTATGCTATACTGTGCTCCAGCTTGCCTTAAATATCCTTAAATTTTAAAAGTAATTACACTAAACATCTTGTGAATAAAGAGTTGAATGATGAGAGTACCCTTCACATACCTGCATATATAAACTCCTGTCTGCTTTTGATTTTGTCTCCATTTATCAGTCATTACCCACTTTTGAATTACTGAACTGTCTGAGAGAGTGTTTCTCCACTTCTTACAGCTGTGCATCAGCTAAATGATAGCTCAGTTTGCTTCATTTCCCCTGTTGCGTATATCTTTGAGCTGGGAACCACAGGTGCCCTTTCAAGTAATCCATTTTCTTGTCCCGTATTTGCATATATGCATAATTCATGACAAAATGGCATCCCTAGGAGAGGGTCCAATGAGAGAGCACTATTTTTAGTATGCACCTGGCATCAGCACCGCCCATCCTGATATCTCAGGTTCAATTACAAAGGTTGGGAGGAATAGCAGTCATGAAGGGTTGAGGTGTGCGGGCTGAGGATGGATATGTTAAACTCTTTCCCACTATTCTCTATGCTTTTTGTTCCCCAGAGTTGAAAGAACTTCTTCATAATGCAATCAGGCAAATGAAAATATTAACACGCTTTTGAACAAAGGATCACTCAGTCAGCGCGGCGGTGTGAGAATAAAGAAGGCCTTCATCATCCCAGTGCAACAAAGGAAAGGGAATGTGGCAGGGAGGGAAACATTTCTACTCCCCCACTCAACAAAGGGAAGAAAAAAAACAGAGAGATGAAAAGAAAATGTAGTATTTTTATATTTTGACACATCTGTCAGATTTTGGTCTGTGTGTTGGTCTGTCTGCGCCTGTTCTCCCTGACATTTCTGTTCTGTTCGAATCAATGGTGTTCAATTCAGCAGCCTTTATAGACGTGACGGGATAAATTTGTCAAATCAACAATAACAGTAAATATAATACAATCTTAGAGCTGATTCCTCACTTTCACTTGCTCACCAGAGTTTTCAGTTCACAGATTATATCGTTTAAATAAATATAGCAAACTCTACTCTAAGATAAGTGAACCTAACATAGCAATGGATTTCTTTTCTTCCTTATCTCTGTCAATTATTGTTTCGCTTTCTATTATTGATCTGACATTTGAATGTACCTGCTTTTATCCATAAAAATGTGTGTCATTCTGTTTATGTATAGTAATGTATTACAGTAGGAGGTTTTTTGGACATATATGTATACATATATATATATATATATATATATATATATATATATATATATATATATATATATATGCAAGAGACCACTAGCACTTCAACTACATTTGCTTGTTTTATTTAGATAGCCTGACAATCATAAAAAAAGTATTTATGCCATAAAAGACAGCAGTATTTCTTTAAAAAAAAAAAGTATTTTAATGTTCTGAAGTAAGATTTATCAGTTTAAGAAATATTCAGGGAAGGTGTTGCAAGCCATTAGTTATTTGGGAGCAGCTCTGTTTTCTGTAATAGCCTCATTAATACTTTCTTAAAAGCATGGAGATTAGCCCATTTTTAAAAATGCATCACTTGTATAGTGTCAGTAGTTTAGATAAATTTTTCTCAGTAGGTTTAGTAAATCCATATATATTTTACCCAACGGTAGCTTTGCTGTAGTTCCTCTTCTTGCATTTTGACGCAAGGGGCAACTATAGAGACTGAAAAAAAAACAGCCAGCACTGAAGTGGCAAAAACTACAGTTCCTCTTGGTGCCACTTGAGGCAATCCCCATAGACCTAAAGTTGCTATCCCCACATTCACACCATTAAAAACTACGGAGCCCCGCAAGGAACAGGGGAGAAAAAAAATTAAGATAAACTTTTGCGAGATCTCGCAAAATCTTAATTTTATTTCCTCCCCTGTTCCTTGCGGGGATCCGTAAAAAAACATATTTATAGTCTGGTACAAAAATACAGTTTTGGTGTGTGGACAATATTCCTCTTCATAACAACTCTTGGTTGAATTTTCATCCACCTGGATAATTGATTTGACAGGGTTGGCAGCACTGAAGGACAGGTGTCCCAACTCAACCAGCTGGAAGATGGAGCTAATCAGCGTCTTCGAGGCCTCGGTCATTATTTCTAGTCATTAAACCAGAGTCCTTTACTACATTTGTGCTGTTACGTTATTTTGGAGAATTTTTAACAGGTAATGTTGCTAATATTATTGTTGTGGGGTACTGACCAACCAAGATGTTTGTGCTTTAGTTTGGGTGAGTGAATTTTATTATATGGCACTAATTAGCTGCTGCATTCATAAACTTTATGCGTTTGGTTAGCTGATAAATTAGCGTTCAACCCTTCTGTTGAAGCGTTAAAACACAGTCCGAAACCAGTGGGTGTTTCTATGTTTTATACAATCTGTGTTTTTATTTAATTGGTATCTTGCATTATTCTTCCAACAAACCCCAACACCATCGCTATCCCCAAAATATCTTAACCTTACTGCTCACATGACATTTCCCAGAGATGTAGCTGTGGCCTATTTTATTCCCTAAAGTGCTTTCAGCTTTGAGGACACGGGTTGAGTTTTAAAGAAGTGGGACAGTTTCCTTTTGAATGACATTATCTTGAGCAAAGTCATTGCTGTCTACCTGCTCTGCAGTGCACAGGTTTCCTCTCCCTTTTTTTTCCTCTTCTAGTAGGCTGATAAAAACGTAGATTACTTTAACTTTAAAATAGTTAAAGGTTCTATTATTTTGTCGCATATTTCTGTTTTGTTTTTGTTTTTTTCCATGTATGAATTACCTGGTGCATAAATGTGCATAGAGCCACCTGTGTGGATGATTGCAGTATGAGGGGACAGGCTGGGATTGCTATCTCCATGATGGATTGCCAAGAGTAGCTGCTTTAAAATACTATTAGGACATAGTCCCCAGCTTGCTAAAGGGTGTTCGCTAATGTATTGCTTCTCTTGGGACTGAGTTTGTGTCTGCTCCAGTTTAAGACTTTGCACTTAAAAAAAAAGAAAGCAGGGTTGTGTGTGTGTATAGAAACCCTATTTTCTAGAAGAATAACAGCAATAAAGGCTTCTGTTCACCGACACACGCAGCAGTCACACTCACGCTGCTGCATCTTCAGCTCGCCTTGTTTTGGCACAACACTTCGGTTATGCAATTAAAGCACATGAATTGATAGCACAGCAAAACAACAGTCCCAGTTTAATTCCTGTCTAATGACATTGCTGCTTAGCGGACCCCTGCCTCTAGAGGTGTAATACAGGAAAAACCTCATTAACTTTTTTGTGTGTCTCTCATTATTATTTTTTTTTTTTACTGAGAACAACCCACCCTTCCCTTATCTGTTGAATAATTAGAAGTGCAAAGAAGAAAAATTTTAGTAGTACACATATAAGCCACACAAAGCCCAATGGGGGTGTCCTCCAGAGAGATGCAGATGATCCTATTTTTCTGTGCATAAGTGGTGAAAGAATGTGCAAAGGAGACGGGACTATAAATTGTGGCAGCATCTTATGTTGGAGTAATGACAGCCCTAAATACCCGCAGACATCTGGGTCTCTGAGTTATTTATGTGTGTATATACTTTGTTTTTGTTTTTCTCATTCCGGGGTCAATAACTCAGCCATGACATACATCATTTATGCTTGGTATAATCTGAAAATGTTGGTTTCAACATGGTCCAAGTATTGATCGCTGGATATTGACTGAAAACCAAGATGTCAGATCATTGCGGTTTTGTGTTCTGGTTATTAAACCTATCCTCATTCCTCGCTGCTTCTTGCTCTATTGTGGTCTGACAGGTGCATAAAAGTGGTTGGACTATACTTGTGGTTTATTTCAGTTCATTTTGAAGTGGTAGAATTTTACTACTCTGAAAAGCATTAAACAGTGGGTTGATTTTTACGCAATTAGCTTTGTGTAAGAATAAAAGAACCTTTTTTTAACAGCGGGCCTCAAAGTCTTGTCACTGAGTTTATTTCACTTGTCATTTGTGCATTTTACCTTTGAAATGTCAGTTTACATCCTCTCGGGTTTTGGTGTCAGCTACCTTCTTTTGTCGTTGAGTAAGATAAATTAGTAGAAGCAGATTTAAAAAAAATAAAAATAAAAAGAATCTTAATTTTTCTGTTTTATTTCTATTGTCTACAAGGCTTATGAGATCAATCTGCATTTGAGAGGGAGAGAAAGGATGTAAGCCAAATATTATTTCAAAACTTAAATGCCCTGGACAAACTTCGAAACGCTTAAAAAAATCCAGTCTACAGGGACCACTGCAAAAACTGTAATTGACAGAATATTGTTTTTATCCAAACAGTTCTGCACACACAGCCATTGCACTCTAGCCTCGGGGCTCACTGTTCAACTGCTGACAGATAAACTCCAGCTGGGAACATTTTTATTATATATATGTGTGTGTGTGTGTGTGTGTGTGTGAATAAATTGGCAAAATTATATTCTAAGTGTTTCTCACATTTGGTAAATTTCCATTGATTTATCCACAGTCAAAGATTTGGATGAATAATTGACGGTATTTGGCGATCATGTATGAGTTTCTTTTTAGTTTTCTGGTGTATGACATATTTGTGTGTTTTTGTATGTGCGTTACCATCTGTGTATGTGTAAGTGAAACTTTTAAGTATCCTGATTCTTTTTTTTTCATTGACTGGGCTGTTCTAAGAAGGCATGCTTATCACAAGCCCTCAGGGCACCCGTGCTAATCCCCGGGAAAAGATGACATCAAATGGAAGCAGAGCAAGGGATTATGGGGGATGTTGTGGAGCATGATCAACTGCCACTGAGAACTGGATGGACAGGAAGGAATTCTTCCCAGGTGAGACTAAACACAGCCCAAATATAATATGGAATACGATGAAAACAAAACCAGCGTATGAATTAACCATTACATGAAGACGCTTCACCACTGCGAAATGAAGCAGGCTACTGCATTAATTTTAATCAGAGCAACAGGAGTAAGTTAAGGCTGGATAGCACTTTTCCCACTGCAACCAGTCACTACAGTATGCTTAAGTCAGTCAGCACTAACTCCAGTGCTTCTGTTAAGTCATAGAGAGCGCCAGGTACAATCTTTAATGCAATCCCTGTGAAACCAAGGTTTCGTATTTCACAGCAATTCACTGTGAACTGAGATTCACTTTCTCTGTTTACGCAGATAAAGATGTTGACTTTTGATGATGAAGCTAGCTGAAACTCTGCCAGTTGGATTTTTTGGATCGATATAGCAATGGAATTTCTGAGTTTGAAGCTTTGTTAATGCCATGCAGGCTGACTTACAGAGGAAGCATCTTTCATGAAAATGACAACGCTCCAGACACCTGGTGTGATATTTAAAATATCACTTGTGCTCACATTCTTTATTTTACCCTTTTTAATGCAGCATATTTGAAGCACTGCGGATCAGTACAGAGCAGTGTTCACAAAAGCGGTGCAGTGTTGAACTTCTCCAGACTTCACCTGACACATGTGCGTGTGATACAGAAATGTACCACCTTAGTAGGTTTTTAACCTGTCACCTCACTAGTCACCACAGTTAATTGCCCAGTGCCTTTATCGCTAGCAAGTCTGGATCCTGCACGTTCTATCCAAGCATCTCCCTTCCCTGAAAATGCATCTGAAGCATACTGACTAGCTTTGGGCTGCATGTGAGAGATTGTGGCCAATATCCTCACATGACTCCCCTGAAAGTTAATGTGTGAAAATGGCTCAGCAGTCACTCATATAGAGGACCCCCCTGAGAATTCACCCAACCTCGCAGTTCTCTTCATCTCGTTGATTATGGCCTGTAATCTTGGTATTTTAACTGACTGTTACTGTGTTGGTGAAAGCATCAAACACAGCATCAAACAGCAGAAAAAGGTATCCGGTGAACAAAGCGGCGGTTTAAAGAGAGGCGTTCAAATTCAGAGTAGACTGAGCAGAGTGTAAATACTGGACTTAGATTCATTGTGAATTCAAATAAATGCTAATGGTGCTCTGCATCTGTTGGATGTGTAAATGAGCAACTGTTTACCACATCAGATCAGAAGGTGATAATGTCAGTTGTGTGTTCACATCTTGATTCCAAACCAGTGTGGCCAAAAAACATCTCATTGCAGTATTAATGAATCATTTTTTAAACAACAAAGTTGGGCGAAAGTAAGATATTGTTAACATACCATTACAGCAATGTAATAAGTATTACTCTATGCTTGAAAAATTCCAAAATAACAAATAAATGCAAAATCATGCCTTGAATTTGTACTTGAGATGCTACTGCTTTCAGCTGTTTCTTTGCTCACAAGACCGGAGCGCCACAGAGGGTAGTTTCATACCTTTGTCGTGGCCCTGGGTCATTTCACCCATACGGTGTACATTTTAGGACATCGTCAGGTATCAGACAAAAAATTGTCAGGTGTCAGTTGTCAAAAAAAAAATTGTCAGGTATCAGAAAAAAAAGTCGTCAGGTGTCAGAAAAAAAGTCGTCAGGTGTCAGTTGTCAAAAAAAAAAAAGTCAGGTATCAGACAAAAAATTGTCAGGTGTCAGAAAAAAAGTTGTCAGGTGTCAGAACACAAGGTACCAGAGAGAAAATCTTCCTGCAGGTGGCGCTGTTGTCATGTCCCACCCGAATTGATTTCCAAATACGTCATCAACGTGTGACCGTGGGAGAGCGTAAGGTCATTGACCTCACCGGAGTTTTACCGTGGTTCAGGCTCCTAACGACACAAGGTAAGTTTAACTTTTTCTCCCGTTTGTTCATATTTTTGCCACAGTTGTGTTATATTAAGTTGCAGTTATGTTGTGAAAGTTACATATCAGAGACGGAAAGCCAGTTTTGTACGAAACCAAATCAGTACTATTTTTGTCTGGCTAATTCATTCTAGCTAGCGACAGTGGTGAAACGTGATTCAAATTTAAACTGTTCAGTAATTGTTTTGTATACATTTCAGCAAATGGACAAGCTGAAAGCTTACGAGCAGTTGCATTTGAATACTAATCCTATTTGAAGTAATACATTTCCAGTGGTAGACATGTTAGATTGTCACACCTGGCTATGCATTGTTTTATTAATATTATATATTGTCTTGATAGCTTGAAGGGGATGATGCCGGTTTCATATCACTGGACTTATCCATGGCAGTAGAGTACATCCATGCACAGAGAATCATTCACCAGGATATAAAGCCAGCAAATGTCATGGTAAGCCATATTGTATTTTTCTTTTTCTCCACTTTGTTTTTGAAGATCAAAATAAAAATAGTATATTATTTATTTAACTTTATTCTCTTCAGTCTATTAAACACTACATTTGAACAATGAGAAACTTTTCTGGCATATTCATATAAAGGATTTTTTTTTTAAAGTAAGAAGCCTTACATTGTTTCTTTAATAGTCCAATTTTTCTTTAATATGTTGGTTCTTGCACACCTACAAAATTCCCAAACATGTTGTAAGTTTAGGCTTTACAAACTGAAAGTTTCTATTATTTTATTAGTCTGTACCACTTGCTTAAGTGGAATGGGGATTAAAAAATGCACAGGACTATAAAACCGGGTTGGATCATTAACCAATCTGTTAATTTTAATGTTGGGTATAATAAACAATCTCAGAATAAATCTGCAGTGATTGGGTGATCTGGGTGCTAAAAGCTTTGAGGGGGGGGTTTTTTCCCCCCAATTATGAGCTGTGGTCTTTGGAATGACATTTTTGATAACATTTGTGAAATTTTAGACAACCTGGTAAGTTCTCATATGTATACCTTATAGGTTCACCACCCTTCTAAGAAGGCAGTCCTGACAGACTGGGGCATGGCAAACATAAGAGACACTGTGATGCTTCGTCAAGGGAGTAAGTTCACTGCCCAGGCTACTGGTCCAGCTGGTGGCACATATCTTTACATGGCCCCTGAATGCATACTGATGTTTGAAGAGGCCTCGTTCCAGACAGACATGTGGTCCCTCGGAGCCACATATCTGGAGATCCTGACGGGTTCCGCTCCGTGGATGGTTAAAAAACAAAGAGAACTGGCTGCACTAATGGCCACCAAAACCCCACCACATGCCCTATCACATCTCGGTGACAAAAACAGTTTTCTTGGTGGTTTGGTGAGCTATGACCCAGACTCAAGGCCTTCCGCATCTGATGTTGTTAAGTTTCTCAAGTCAGGCCTTGATCTTACGAGCCGATATGGCTACAAGTGGTAATGTTGCTACAGTCTGCAGTTCAAAAGTCTTTCAATGTGAATTATGTTCTACATTATTGTTAACAAAAGTTGTGGTAAATGAAACACTGAATCATTATGAAAGATGGCACCTTGTCAATTGTATTTCAACATTTTATTGTACATTTTGTTGGTCAGACAGTTTTCAAATTACCTGTTGATTTTAAACAAGGATAAATAAATGTTAACAAACACTGTTGTATGATTTTATTGGTCATTGGAAATGTTTACTGGTGCACCTTCCATCCTCTCTCTCTTCAGAAAGATGTATATGTCATTTGCCTCGGCAAACGTAGAAAGTGTAGGAACTGCATTTCTGTTCATGGCAGTTGTGAGCTCTTGGACTAGCATGAGGTATGCAGCAAGGCAACCATCAGGTGTGCAGGGAAACTGGCTGTTTTCTAAAATGTTCTGGCACATGTCTCTGAATTCCTGGTTTGCTACCAGTGAAGGCTCTTCCCTCTCACAGATTAATTGCTTGGCATAGTCTAAAAGGTCTGGGTCAACAATGTGCAGCACATTGCCATATCCTGCGAATGAAAGACAATATTGAAAATATGTTCACTTTGAATGTTAAAAATAAATGAATAATGACAAAGCTGTTCTAGAACCTGTATAAGAAGCAGTGTTTACAGATGTTATTACAGAAACTTAAAGATGGAAATATCACTCAAACATTTAGATAAATTTTTAGTTAAAGGTGTCAATATGAAGCCATTTTAGTATTGACAGTAGAAATTCAGAAATCTCTTATTGTACTACAAGTAGGCTTCTTCGGAAGACACAAAAGAGAAAGCACATTATAACAGTTTTACGCTCATTACACTGGCTTCCAGTATATTTTAGAAAATTCATTTTAAAATTTTAGTAATGACTTTCAATGCTCCGAATCGTGAAGCTCCTGCCTTAATTTCTGATCTTATAGAACCCCACGCTCCCTCTCCCAGCCTGTGATCATCTAATCAATGGCTGTTAGTAGTCCCACCAGAAGACCAGAGGCAAGAGATCTTCCAAAGCGGTGGCTCCCAGGTCATGGAATGCTCTGCCTCCATCATTACGTTTCCTTGATTGCATTTATTCTGTATGTTCGATTGTGCTGTTTTATGTTTATCTGTTTTATATTATTGTGAAGCCACTTTGTGGTTTTTATCCTGTGAAGAGTGCTATATCAAAGTAAAAGTAAACTAATGAAAGTTAAAAAACAAACAAAATAAAACCCCACAGGCTTTCAAATGACATACCAGGAGGTGGTGAGGTAAACAGAAGGTCGGGTTTCCCAAATGGACCAGGTGCATTGCGTTGCTTGCGGATGTCATGGGTGTTCCAAACTGTTTGCTCTGTTTTTAAGTCTCTTTGAAGCAGTGGCAAGTGTGAGTACTGCAAGCAGTTGCTATGAAAAAGGAGAATTAAAAAATTAATATGTTCATCTGCTTCTTTGAGGTAGAATAAGTAAAAGCTAAATTTTAATCAGTACTCAAAAAACAAAGGCATTCCTAGACCACATACTTTCATACTGCTGCTTGATTATTTTTCATGTCTAAAAATATTGACTTACATGTGCACAGGATTGTCCAGTTCAAGGATCCCAGACTCCATCATGGCCTACGCATGTTGTTTTGAAAAAGACACAAGTTGTGAAGGTGAGAATTTCATTAGTGAAAAGGTACAGATGTACATAAACACAGATTCTGGCCTTGTGTTTTCAGATAAACTAATCCATCGTATGTTTAACGAAATTTGGATGGCTACTCTTTGTTAATAGGTTTTACAGGTGAAAGATTTGCTTTACCTCAAATGTTGTCAGCCATTTCTTAATCCATGTCCGCTTTAAAATACTGTTGAAACATTCAGCTCTCTAAACAACAGAAACATGACATTATCAGTTTTGTTGTCAGGTTGTTACTTTAGAAATAGTCATTTACCAGCTTAAAGACATACCTGGTTGTGCACTGATGTCCCCATTCTGAAGCACCTCCATGCCTGATTCCCAAGATCTCGCATGTGAAATGCCATCTGCATTTGACCCACAACAAGGTTCTCCTTTCCTCTGTCCCCCCGAATCATTTGAGGACAGCCTAAAGACACAAACTGAAGATAATTAGTGAATGATGAAAAAATAAATTTATTAACAAAATGTAATCTTTTTTAACCCCCCATTTTTTAGTATATTGCATACCACCCTGTTCTTGAACAGCCTCAAAGAAGTATCTGGCCACAAAGTTTTGCTTGCGGTTGGATGTGCCCACCTTTAGCCATAGAACCTTCCTGGAAAATCTGAAAAGAAAGAAACAGAAAAGTGGCCACTTGTACATATGATTTAATCATGTTTTGGCACTATGTTTGGTTTTTGTTACATTCCCCAAGAGTATGCTGGTTTTCCATTGTATTATGTCTAGGCGTTGTTTCTGGTTCCTCCGGCCATTTTGACTGCCATAGTTGTGTAGGCTTACATGCCTTTGGAATTGAATGTGACTCTTGACTGTGTTCAGACTGACGCGAGGGGAGAGCTGCCTTTTGTTTTGTAATCCCTTGTATTCTCCTGTTTATGTGTTGGTTAGGTAGGTTATCGTAAATTGTACATTTTATTTTCTTTGGAGTTAAATTCTGTTTACTTTATATCAGGGATGTTTTGTTTGTTGTGTTGGTCTTGGCCCTCCCTGAAATTAACTGCCAGTCTGAAATGGAACTTTAAGACTAGCAGGAAATAAGCCTTTTAAAAACCGCCATCTTGAATCCTCCTTCACTATTCATACTTTATCTTGGTCCCTTACGGTGTGTTCACACCGAACGCGATGGACGCGAATAGAGCGTCAGGTTTACATGTAAAGTCAATGGAAAGGCGCGATGACGCGCGATTGCTGGTCCCGCGAAAATTCGGAAGCAGATTTGCGTCGCGAAAACGCCAAAACGCGTGAAACGCGCGTCAGTGTAGCGCGTCTGGCGCGCGAATAAAACCACGCGCGTGAGTTTTTGTGTTGCATTTTGTGCATACGCGCGTTTCGTGTCTACCGCTCGAGTTGGAAAAATCTGAACTCCAGCGTCAAATCGCGCCGCGACAACCAATCAGGAGCCTGGTGACGTGGCTGTTACCTAGGTCAAAGGGGCAGATCCAGCCAAAGCCTTTCATACTTCAATGGAGGGGAAGGCTAATCAATGCGGTAGCAAACAACTCGGAGCTGTACAACACCAGCTGCTTTCAGTACCGAGACAGGAATAAAAAGGACCGAGCTTGGAGGAAGATATGTGAAGAGATCGGGCAACCTGGTAAGTTCATTCATTTCTCTTTTGAAAGTTTTCACTGACCCGGGGAAGCCGCACAAAAGCTAGCAAGCCACCGCTATTTTCCCACTGACGTACAAATACCGTTCTGCTTTTATGCATGTTGTCATTTAGGAATATATTTTATTGTTTATTAATAAACAGCACACAGTGGTCCCGCTGTTCATCCGTCACTGCTTTGCTTTTTCGCTGATTTTTTATTGCACAGTACAGCATTGCATTCTGCAGCCTGATTGACAAATCTCCTGCGCTTGCCAAATTTATCACGTTTGGTTTTGATAACCATCGCGTCCAATAGAAAAAACAGCACAAAAACACCCATAACTATGAGCCTCATTCGGAAATAGACACCTGCACCGTGAGGGAAAAAGGCGCACGAAAGTGGCGGGCAGATGAAGACAAACCGCGGCATAATAATACTTTTACGTTTTGCAATCTACAAAGGTTTGCACTTTGAGAATCAATTGTGAGAACTGTGACCAGGGGCTAGTTATTCTGAGAACCCCTGCAATAAATGAGGGACCACTGTCTACTCTACGATTATTATATCCAACCTGTTAACATTTAATACTGTATTGATAGAACCAACTGATTCTGCAGCAGAGCATCCCCAGTCCCTGAGCTCCTGCTGCTGCACCCACAGATATGTACAGCAAGCACTGATACCTTTTTAGTCGGTGGGATTCCCTTGTGATCACCTTTACTAAATATCTACAACCAATCTGATTATATCCTGTTATTGTTTTTTTTTTTTTCAATGTTGAAATTAAAATCTAGTAGCAGCCTTCTCATTTCTTTGTGTTTTGTGCTGTTTTACAGGCCCACAGAGGAGGACGGCTCCGAGGCAGATGAGGGACGGGTCCCAGGACGGTCCATCGGCGGTGGAGCTGGCCACCCTGGAGTCCCTGAAGAGGCCACACCAGTCTCCAATGGAGCATTTCCTCCTCAGCCTTGTTCCTGCTCTGGAGAGCAGCTGGTCCTTTTTATTCCTGTCTCTCTGTAAATTCTTATATTTTATATATTTATGTTTAATGTTTTTCTGTTTGAGACTTTTAATATTATTTCAAATAAATGTTTATAATGACTAATGTCTCAGTTCTACTACACAGCAAATGTTGGCACACAACTTGACACATGTAGAATTTATTTCATATTATACTAATGACAAAATATACTGATACAGTGGGATGCAGAAGTTTGGGCAACCTTGTTAATAGACATTATTTTCCTGTATAAATCGTTGGTTGTTACAATAAAAAATGTCAGTTAAATATCATACAGGAGACACACACAGTGATATTTGAGAAGTGAAAAGAAGTTTACTGGATTTACAGAAAGTGTGCAATAATTGTTTAAACAAAATCAAGCAGGTGCATCAATTTGGGCACCACAAAAAAGAAATGAAATGAATATTTAGTGTATATCAATGTGTGTGTCTCCTATATGATATATGGGGTGCCTTTGTCTGGATGTGCTTCCCATCCAGAGCTGCACAGCACAGAGGAAAGTTCCAGCGCTCCTGGAATCCCTCTGTGATGGACCGCCAGTCTCCAGGTGAAGGCACAGCCATGAAGTCGTCCACTAGACAGTCCCAGATGGACGTCGCTGCCTGGGGGGTGATCTGGCTCACCGTGGACACACCGACTCTGAAACTGAACGCGATGGTCCTGAAGGAGTCCCCGGTGACAAGGAACCTGGACAAAATTGTTCAAAATCAGTATTATGTGTACTGCAGTTACAAAATACATTATTCAAATTCCAAAATACTTTTGTGATGTCAGATTTAAATCACAAAACTTAAATCTTACATAAAACATTTTGTAATTATAAGGATAATTACAAAATGTATATTAGATAATATCTAAAACAGTTGTTTTGTTTTAACTTTAACATATCATAATTTGATTGGTAGCAACTTTCACAACTACAGTGAGCCAATCACTCATAATTCCTAAACATGTCAATCAGGTAGGAATGAAGTGAGACATTAATAGAAATAAAGAGTTGTGTGTTGACATGTAGCCCTTTCCTTGCTTAAATCATTAATATTTTTGAAAAATTAATCTGTGATAAGACAGCTTATCAAGATAGAACCATGTAACTAGAGATGAACCAAACTGTTCACAGTTTTATCTAACTCTGTTTTAATAAAGGCTGTGACCCCTGCTATAGAGTCTGACAGCTGCAGGGATTATATACAAATATTCAACTATCCCAGAATCAAACCAGGTCTAAATAAAAAGGAGTGAGTATCACTACAAAGGTTAACTCAGTGGTCCTAATGCTACAGTTTGATATCAGCAAACACCGAGCGCATACATTGATGTGACACCACAGCCATGCTATCATGCAAACACTGATAACAGCATAAATCGAATTAAATCGGGACTTGATGAGACCTTCTGAGTATCACTAGAAATATTATAAAGAGTCGTCTCTGTACCACAGTTTGCTTTCAGTAAACACCGACAGCATTCACTGTTAGCATAGCACATCCATGTTAGCAGTGTATAACTGGATGGATTAGCATATTAGCACAGATATCAATAAAGGACTACCGTATTAAATAGTTTTACTAACCTCAGGCAGACGGACAGGCGCTCTGCAGGTGGGATTGAGCGTCTGTAGTTGGTGTCTAGGCGGGCGATGCTGGGACCGACGAGGGAAAGCAGGTCCTCAAACTGGCCGACGGTGATAGCGCTGGAATCGGCCGTCATCCAGGCGCAGCTCCTGGAGCAAGTGGTGAAACTCACCAAACTGCTCATGCCTCTGGAGGACCTGATGGACCCAGGTACGGCGAGGACGTCTTTTACCCTGCTGCTCTGCTCTCCACAGTACATAGAGAAGGGAGACTCTCTCTTCAAGCGCTAGCTCGATAGCTGCCATCTTGCAAAGATACCGGTCTGGCACAACTCCCTCCCACATTCCTCCCACATTTCCGGTTCACGATGGATTTTTCTTCGACACGCGTTGAGACGCGAATGTACACGCGTCAAATTAGGGGCGTTTGGGGCGTTTTATTCGCGTCCATCGCGTTCGGTGTGAACACACCGTTAGACCAGGCTTGGCCAAATCCAGACCTCGAGGGCCAGTGTCCTGCATGTTTTAGATATCACCCTGGGTAAACACACTTGAATAAAATGATTAGTTCATTACCAGGCCTCTGGAGAACTACAAAACATGTTGTGAGGGTAATTTAGCCATTTGAATCAGCTGTGGATCAAGGACACATCTAAAACCTGCAGGACACCGGCCCTCGAGGCCTGGACTTGCCCATCCCTGCCCTAGACTACTCAGGAGAGATAACACCTCAGTTTACCGCACATCCTTATCTTGAAGCAACTTTGTACTATCACTGAATATAATAAATTAAGTAGCGAATGCCATATTCAAACCTACCCATCAATCCCCAAATGTATCCACATTCCAAAGAACTTCAGTTTATCATTGCCTATATGAAACAACAAATAATAATTACAATTTGTTTCAACAGAAGTACCATCAAAACATGTTTGGAAGGTTAATTGAAAAGATAAAATAAATACCATCAATGTGCCGTGTGTCATTTGGACCACGGCTGATGTAATTCCGACGGGGAATTTTCTTCTTTCCAGGAGATCTCCTCTGAAGACCACTTGCATCCATATACCTCATTATATTAGCAACATCGTCTCTACAGTAACAATAGATTTTACTCAACAGTAAAACAAGAGAACACTTGATCATATACACACTATTTAACCAACCTGTAACAAGGCCGCACTCCTCTGACATCCCTTACCCGCTTTACCATTGCCCTGATTCCTTGTTCAGGAGACCACTGTTTCATCTCACTCTAAAAAACAAACAAACAGACAATTGAATGTTTTTTTTTTTTTTAAATCACTACAGAAAATAACATTTATTGTTTCTACAATAGCTCATGACACAGACTTCAGGAAAATATATATTTTTTGCACTGATGTTTTAACGCTTACCTCCACAGCTTTGTGGATTTCAGTAAAAGGTCGTTGGGGGCATCTTCGCTTCAACCCTAGAAGTTTTAAAACTCATCTCAGATGCCTCTCACTGTTAAAAGACAACACAGACTTACATTATATTAAATGCAAACTGCATGTTTTGTCATTTTAGAGAGTTGTCACGGAAACTGTTGAAATGCAGACTTACCTTATTTTATGCCCATATGAATTCAGTGCACAGCTGATTTCCTTTTGTTTTAAGCCTTTGTTGAACAATGTTATTATCATCATATCTTGAAAGGTTAAGTGTAACAACAACAGTCTAATTGATCACCCACCTCTTACACTGAACATAAGTAATTAACCAGTAAAGTACTAAATCTTTTTATGTGGCAATTACACTAAAAGCATCGTCTATTCAGTGCCCACAAATAAAACATGTGTAGCAAAAAATACACTTCTTTGATATGAAAGAGGTGAACAGTAGTTAATAAATAAGTTGTACTTTAGTCATTTATTTTTAATGCTCTTTTTTTAATAAAAAAAAAAAAGTATTTTTGGTACAGTCATGGGAACCAGCCAGAGTCGGATACTCCTTTCATCATCGTCAGATGACATATTGCAGCAAAGTCTAAAAACAACAACAGAAAAAAACATATCGGGATCAAAAAATATCCCGACAGTAGCAATATAGAAAAGAGAAATAAAGAAAAAGAGCGACAGAAAGGATGCAGGCTGCTCGTGAGCTTTCAGCTTGTCCATTTGCTGAAATGTATACAAAACAATTACTGAACAGTTTAAATTTGAATCACGTTTCACCACTGTCGCTAGCTAGAATGAATTAGCCAGACAAAAATAGTACTGATTTGGTTTCGTACAAAACTGGCTTTCCGTCTCTGATATGTAACTTTCACAACATAACTGCAACTTAATATAACACAACTGTGGCAAAAATATGAACAAAAGGGAGAAAAAGTTAAACTTACCTTGTGTCGTTAGGAGCCTGAACCACGGTAAAACTCCGGTGAGGTCAATGACCTTACGCTCTCCCACGGTCACACGTTGATGACATATTTGGAAATCAATTCGGGTGGGACATGACAACAGCGCCACCTGCAGGAAGATTTTCTCTCTGGTACCTTGTGTTCTGATACCTGACAATTTTTTTTTGACAACTGACACCTGACAATTTTTTTTCTGACACCTGACAATTTTTTTTCTGACACCTGACAATTTTTTTTCTGATACCTGACTTTTTTTTTTTTGACAACTGACACCTGACAATTTTTTTTCTGACACCTGACAATTTTTTGTCTGATACCTGACAATTTTTTTTTTTGACAACTGACACCTGACAATTTTTTTTCTGACACCTGACAATTTTTTTTCTGATACCTGACTTTTTTTTTTCTGACACCTGACAATTTTTTTTCTGACACCTGACAATTTTTTGTCTGATACCTGACGATGTCCTAAAATGTACACCGTACACCCAGCGTTTTGAGTTTTTGTCATTTTTTATTATGGTTTATGTTTAAGTCCACTTTGTTAGTCTTGAGTTTATTCTAAAGTGCCAAGATTGTTCTGTTTAGCTTTTGATTATTAGATTCCCTCTTATGTGTTTTCCCTGTGTCTCTTTGTGTGTGTCTGTGTTCATACTTGTGTTCTTGTGTCTAGCTTCCTTCTTTGTGTTTCATTCTTAATCCATGTTTTCCCAGTCATGTCTCTGTGTGTCTGTCTGCGTCTCTGGGCATGTTACTGTTACTTCCTGTTTTACTTTGGTAGTCTCCTGCCTGTGCGCTGTGTTTTGTTTTGCTTCTCTTACTTTTAAGGTACCTCGTCTCATGTGTTATGTTCAGTGTTGGGTAAGTTACTTTAAATTAGTAACTTAGTTACATTACTAGTTACTTCTATCAAAAGTAACTCAGTTACTTCAAGTTACTCGTTACTCTCAGAGTAACTAGTTACTAGGGAAAGTAACTGTGGTTTTACTCAGAATTCTCTTGTTAATGTATTGCTTCTGTAACTGGATACCCAGCCAGACTGGCAGTCGTCTAGCTTGCTTACTTGCCACAAGTGCACTGTGCCACCTACCAATAGAAAGGGAAAAATAATCTGCATATTTCCACAAGAGAAATCCCACACCTGGACCGTCGTTGTTCGCCGCCATGATTCTAGCCTACGTCACAGCGTCATGTGCGCTTTTTGTTGTAAGATTCAGATAATTATTTTTTAAAAGCGAGACATTTTAAATGAGAATAAGAAAGAAAAGTACTTCTTTGTGCCCCCCTCTCCCTGTTAATGCCCCACCTGCCCCCCCTGGCAACACTTTGCTAGATCCGCCCCTGCACAGTTACCAGCTGTCAGCTGCTTAGAAAAGGATTCTGGTGTTATTTGTCTCTCAGAAACAGCTCATAACTTCCCTTCAACTCATTCATGTCACCTAAAAGGTAAACCTGTTTCTCCATCACCTGTTCAGCTCTGATGGTTCAGTAAGGACATCTCCTGGTTTCATCTTCATGTTTCCCAGATAACCAAACGATATCATGACCAGCAGGTTTTACAGCTGTGGCTCCAGCAAACATCAGCTGATACTAGAAATTAATATTAAATAAATTCTAACAACAGCTGATCAAGCTTAAACGTGCTGCTGTTGTTTAACGCGACATCCGCTTGTTTCCTCTTTCTGGCGCAAAGTGAGCGATAAACAAACAAGAGAGAAAAGCCGATCAGCTGATCATTGATCAGTTTCATGATTGAAGTAGCAGCAGGAGAGGGAGGGGAGAGAATGAGAGAAGAAGAGACAGCTGACAGTGTAAAGACACAGAATAAATCCAGCTTTGTGCCTTTTTCATTGTAGCTGAAGTCCGGGACAAACTGTGTTTCTTTTCACCTCAATACGAAATGCTTGATATTTTCTCTGAATACGAGACGATTCTGTTTTTTAGGGGACGGTTGGAAACTCTAATAATTAACCTTATGAACAAAATAAAGTTCAACATCAGTATCAAAGCACCACCCAGCTGTATAGAAACTCTGTCATGCTAGCTAGTACCCAGTACGAAAAAGTCAGCATAACGAAAATAAACTCCACCTAAACTTGGTTTATATCTGACCCAGATGGACTGCAGGTCATAACTTCTTACCTGAAGTTCAGTTCACCTGACGCTCGGACCGGCGGCCGCCTCGGGTCTCTGCTCCTGCCTCCGGTTTCCCTTTCCCTCATCCACCTGCTGGCTTCCACCACTTGCTAATGTTATTGAAACTGTGGAAGCTCCACGATAGCCACCACACGAAGTAACGAATAACGATCCTATCTAAATCCCAGTAACGATTAACACGTTCCTGATTTTGGCATAATTACTAGTTACCGTGCTCGTTACACAATAATAATGTAGTTACTGTAACGCGTTACTTAATAACGCGTTAGTCCCAACACTGCTCCACACACAGTTCATGACAACCTTATGCCCTTCCTGTATCTGCTCCTAGTCTTAAACCAGAAACATTACACGTTTTAGGTAAATATGTATACCACTACCACATGGAGTAGCTTGTGAGTGGCAAACTGGAGACAGAACAGATTTTTGCAATTAATCTGATATCGTGTTATTATTTTTGACTGATGTTGTCATCTGTGGCATCACAAGGAGATTTCTGCATTCCTTAACAAGACTTAAAAAGCAACAGTATATCATTGGTAAGCTAACTAAACCAGTAAGGCACTGAAGAGTGGATTGCAATTTTGCCTTTTTAAAACTGCCAGTGTTCCATGTCTCCTCCTGGTGTTATCAAGTTCAGCTTGGTGGGTTTTCTGTAATCTTGCTGACAGACAGACAGACAGACAATGCTACAGCAGAGGAATAAATCACAGCTGAACTTTTTCTCCTGTAACCCGAGCTTACCACTAGTCCTAGCTTGGAACGCATTAATAATTCCCCTTTTGAAGCTGATCTAATGAGCAGAAACACTCGTGTTGTTAAATATTTGTCTCATTCTTTTCTCTAATTACACATTAATGGGCCCATGCTGGGTTCATTTGTTGCAATGTGGGCAGCAGTAAATAATGGCTCTTTAGGGGTAGTTGCTGGAGACTCGCCTGATGTAGAAAGGGACTCGCCTATTGATCCAACCTTAAGTTATTCGACATGCGCTGAGAAATACTGCTGCATGTCAGCTCACTGTTGAACTTTTCAGTGAAGGTCTTTATTTATCAGTGTCTGCAGTAATCAATCTAATTCAAGTGTACAGCTGCTCCTGGACTTCTACCAAAGATGCTACGAAGGAAACAGGCAAATTAAATAAGGCTGTGTATTATCTAAAACCAGATGATAGGACCGGGGCAGATATCTTCTTGTATATGATACATTTTTTGTGTGTGTGTGTTTAAACACAAAAGACAAAACACAAAGAGGAAATATTTGATAATCCCCTTTCAAAAATGTTATTATCTATCATTTTAAAACTAGTCCTTGAGATTAAACTGAGATTGTATGGTCTTTGTTTCTGTTCAGGTGATCCGCTGTCCCTGTTGACGTCATCATTTTTTAACAGTGCCTTCTAAAACATTATAATGCTAAAATTCCCAAATTTAAAAAAAGTGCTGACGTTGGGGAATGATTATAGTCATGGTTAAATGGAAATAATGCTAAGACGGGTGCTTAAACAGCTGATGTCGATTTTTCTTGGGTGGGCCATCTCTTTTCAGTCGGACTCATATGCTGCACATGCTTCATTAACTGATTTCCTTCATCTCCCCGGACACCTTTCGACTGCTCCCAGCGAGCGCATGTGAACTGATATATTTATGCCTGTGCATTTAATGCAGGAGTGAGAAGCAATAGCCTTGAACAGACCGCCTTGCTATTTCACAAACTATCACAAAAGTTCTACCACTAGGAATATCTCACTGCAGTCTGCCTTTCTATCTCGTCACATTAGAAATCTTCTTTAAAAGTTTTTCTTTGAATTCCAATGACCTTGGTGGGACAAAAAAAAGCAAACTAGTGCCCTTTTTCGCACCTGCCAACTAATCTAATAGGATATGAGCAGTAAAGAGACAAATCCAACCTCATCTCTTACCTAAAGTAGGTTAAAATAAATATTAAGATTATTTACAACCACTAATCAGCTCAGACCTGATTAAGAGAACCATGAGTGCACATCCTTCTTGGTCCCTGAACAATTGAACCGCAGAAATAATTGTAATCATCCTTAAGTGTCCTGGATTCTTATTACTGTTATGAACACTTGAACTGTAATGTTCCTCATAAATCATACCTCATTTCAGTGTCAGGGTGACCTGGTAATTAAGGAGATGATCCTTCAGCCAGGAGGATTGGGTTCAGGCCCTTCTGACAGCAACCTGCTGAAGAGCCCTTTTACAAATAATGTCAGAACTGTGCTGACATTATAGCCTGACACCCCCAAATGGGAAGACGACTCAAGCTTTGTGATTTAATAATATATCACTGTAGCTATCACAAATGAGAAATTTACCTATTACAGAAACTGAATACTTTTTTTTAACTTAATTGCATCCATCTCCATTTAGCTAAGCAATCAGTGTTAATGACTGTATCAAGAAAACGTGCAAAATATTTTGTTTCTCATGCGCGATCCTGGTTTCCACTTTTGTGTCGTTGTAAATTGAACCCCATTTCTTATATTGACCAGCATTAGAATTCTACATAGAGCTGTGTTGATGTGTATGTAGGAAAAACATATTACAGCACAATTCAAACACTAAGTTTGGAACAGCTTTATGTGTGCCGCTGCGCAAACACGGAGAATGTTTGCGTTTGCATAAAAAAAACCAAATTTGATCAATCAAGAAACAGCTGTAATAAAAAAAGAAAGCACACAGTAAATCGAACGCTCGCTTCAGATGCAGATAAAAATGGCGTTCGATATTTGCTTGTGCCATTTGCGAGAAAACGTTCCACCGAACTCAACTGCAGGTCATTATTTTGTTCATCAAACAGTCAAATATGAGTAAAAACTACAATATGTCACCTTGGCACAGAAGAATGGATAATTAAACTAAACAGTAATGAAATGTAGTGTACACTGACTTGAACACAGCACCTTAAACATCACCACCTTTTCATCATATATCACACACACATGCATGAATAACTTTGATGTCAATAAGGAGAGATCAAGTGAAAGTAATCAACATTATTTATTGATATAGAGACTCTGAGCACTGCTTGAAGATAACTTGCTGACATTATACGCACAATGGTGGAGCAGGTGGTAGATGTAAATATGGATGACACTCTCTAAACATCCACGATAAGGTGGGGATGCAGGTGGGTTACACAAATAAGAGTTTGAAAGGCAGAATGACAAAATTGCTTTAAAGAACTGGAAATAGATTATTATTGGCATGAAAAAGGAGGTAAAGAAGAGTATTGGATCAATTTAATAACGGTGAAGCTTAATATCATGGAAATAGCAGATGGAACAGCTGGAATTGTCCCGGTAATGCAGGTAGAATAAAAGAACACGTATCGTCATTATTTTTGGGTGCCTGGTCTCAAACCAGTATATCATACCTATTTACGATTATATTTCCATTAACGCTGATAGAAACAACCAGCCCATTTTCATTCCCTGGGTGTTAAAATACTGCCAGTTTGTCAAAGCTGCAAGTATCCCTGACATGAGCACAAGGTGCTCCTTGGCATTGGTGCATTGAAGCACCATCTGTCTCAATAACAAAACAAAAACTCTGAAAGAACACGCTCCAATTTTAGACTGACAGAGTCCACAAAAAGATGCAGTAGAAGTGGTGCAAATCTTGAGAATGTTTTGTTTTTGGTTAGGTTTATGCACGCAAGCTTTCTTTTTTTTATTTAAAGATTAAAAAAAGATTGTTGTTTGGAATTAAAAGGGGAAAAAATAAATTTACAGTGTTAACCATGCACATCCAAAAGTTATGCAAAGTAATTTGTGTCCAGGAGAAACACACTTGCCATCAATTAACAAACTGTAATATGAATTGTATTAATCTACCAATAGACTAAAACTAATGGATAAGTAAGCCATCGTGAGCTGTAAAATGGACCTGCTTTTAGAGGAGACAGATGAAGGTAGCTAAGGTCAAACACAACATTTGGCTGCATCTCGTTAATTATTTTCCAGAATGTTCATTAGCTTAGGAAGAGGCTTGTGTACACGGCTGTCCTCTCAACCTACTTTACAGTCTCTCACAGGAACAAGGCTCATCCAAATACTGCGTTGTTTTGGCCTCTGCCCAATACTGCAACACAGTCGGAGAGCTGAGTGAAGCAGGGTGAAGAGAGACTGCGGTGGCATCTTTGCTTGCGCCTTTGAGTTAGTGATGAGTGCTTTTGTGCCTCCTCTCGCAGTATTTGAAGGGAAGGAGGGCAGCAGGAGCACTCCTCACGGCCCCATAACAGGCCGCACCACAGGGTCCGTCTGGAGCCTGCCGAGACAAATCCAGAATCCAATTGATTTCAAAAGCCAGGAGACCAATGTGTTTACCTCATCAAGCACGCAACCGAGTGGAGAGCATAAACAAAGTGAAAGAAATAAAAGACTGGTGAGGGTTATCATATGTGCGGTGACCCTCCAGTAATGACACTCCCAGCTTCCCCACCTGCACCTTGCCAGTTTTCATATCCGAGCCTATCAGCGAAGGAGGAAGGTGGTTTGCTGATAAAATTCTGAGCGTTCCTGTGGTTGGATTTTCTCCAGGCACAATTATCTTCCCAAGGCAGTCATTCCACCCCCTGTCGGGCAGATGTGAATTGCCTCAATAAGAGGCCTGCCTTCCTTTTTTCTCCCTCCACTGGTTGTTGTTTGTTGATCTCCCTCATAGCCTCAGCACTGCTGTGTCAGAAAATCAGCCTCAGGCTTAACTTATTATTAGCCTGGTTGATGCAATCGCTTTCTTCCAGATTGCCCCTTACATAGCTGGTGGATGACTTCTTGGACCAGGTAGTGACTTTAGATTTTAAGATTTCACTCTGAATTACAAGGAAAAGAGGAAAAAATACAATCTGATTTGAAACAGAAAAGGTTTGTGGATATGGGCTGCCTTACTAGGTGATTGATGGCAAAAATAAGTTCAAGCTTGACTACACAGCAAAAAAAGAAAAAAAGAGGGCGATAATAGATGTACTGATATTTTCTGTTTTGAAAATTCTAAATGTCTATATTTGACTCCGACTCACCGGAAGAAGCTTTCCAATTCCTGAACTGCGAGTGAAAGTGTTTCACATGCCCAGCAAATTTGGAATAAGGAGAGGTATTGCTTTAATTATCGGTTGTAATTGCCACGGAAGTCATTGTCATATTAGACCTTGGAAGATCAAAGATTGCTTCTGCATTGAATAAAAAAAAATATGGAGATTATGTCTTTGAAGAAAAGTACATCTAAACAACAAACAAGTCATTATGTAAAGTTTTGTACTATGTTGTTATAATGCCTTTCTGAAATCTGTGCAAATGTGTAAAAGCCACCAAGAATGGAAGAGAAAAACCTCTTTGAAATCAAAGGGTGTTAGAAATTTGGTCTTAGATGTTAATCTGACTTTAAGTAGCCATTTACAGAGTACAAAGGCAAAGCCTGATGTCAGTGTGCAGTGGTAAATTTTCCATCTGTACGCAGAGGAAGAAATAATGATGCCATTATGTGGTGTAACCAAACAGTGGAACAGCTTGATATGTTATAATATCCTCGCTGAGACCTCTGTTAAAACCCATTTCCATAAAAGAAGCTGGGAGCCACACTTATTAAAGGCAGAACAAGATTTCTACTCTCACAGTGAGACCAAGGAGGTGTCTGTGCATCGCCATCTACACAAGCCTTTCGTGGTGTCTATTTTCACGCTAAGCCTTGTTTCTGTTCGCCCACAGAACGGAGGTATTACCACCCTTCGTTCAGCGAGCTCCTGCACACATGACAGTTCATTTTCTGCATGATCTCCCAAAAGTCGATACGATCTTGTAAAGACAAATACCAGATAGCGGTGGCTAACTGATGCAGTTTGGGGGGAACATCATTAATCATGCTCTCCTGAGGGATGAGGGTGAGGACTGGGTCTACCCAGCAAGTCTTCATGCATTAATAAAATCACCCGATGATCTATGAATGAATTCACAGCTGGGAGTGCCTTCATTACCCATGCTTCTGTAGGGTCTGAGAGGACAGGTCTGTATCAAATAGAGTGAGAGGCAACTGGAGAAATCTGCACATGCATTGAGATGTCTGCTAGTAAAGATGGGTATGTCACTCCAGATTGAGCACATTGTAGATTTGATGAGGATACGCAAGACAAGAACTAACAGACTTAAAAACTCCTTTGTCCCACACGCCATCAAACTGTTTAACTCCTCTCTGGAGGGGAGAGGGAGGGGAAACAGGAGGACAAAGGAGGGGGGAACAACTAAGCTGTAGTGCCTCTTCACCTCACTGTACAATACCTTGTGCAATACTTCTTGTAAATAGTCAACAGTGCAATAGACTCAATACTTGAAATGTGCAATTCACTTGTATTTTTATTTTTTATTCCTATTTATTCTATTTATCCCCTTTGTATATTTTATTTATATTTGTCTATGTATTTATATGTGTGTGTGTGTGTGTGTATGTGTATGTGTATGTGTATGTGTATATATATATATATATATAAAACAATTCTGTAACTGTAACTTCGGTCGTTGCTGTGCTTTTTGGAAGTCGAATTTCCCAGAGGAACCCACCCGAGGGATTAATAAAGTTCTATCTTATCTTATCTTATCAATGCTACTATTTGCAAAGCACGCAAATCTGCAACCTTATGAATGTGAGTGCATGCATCTCCTTTCTAACTCCTACGTGAAAAGATATTTGTGGAAACAAGCAAAGAGAGCTATTGTGGGAAGTCTACAAACATGAACTCGTCTTTGAGTTCAAGTCTACAGTATAAAGTATCACTGTTCCTAGTGTTGCTTTATACTGTACAGAGGAGAGAGCTAAATACTGTGCGAGGGATGCACTCCATTGCTCTCATTATGTGTTTCACAAATGAGGTAATTTTTCTTGAAGTATAGTTGAACTTTTGAAATGTAACTGGGCCCTTTAAAGGATTCCATCTCCAAAACTAACGTCCCATAAAGCTGTTGACCTTCATACGGCACTCGCACATGCTGTAAAGGGTACCAAGTATGATCGCACCATTGTGCCTGATGGCTCTTTAAATATTCTTGCACTCTGGCAGTAAAAGAATTTTGTAACCCATGGATAATGCTGAATTGTGTTATCTTTCCCTTATTCCTCAGTTTTCTGCCGGTCATAATTATTGATTAAAGTCCAAATAAATGCAGTTAGCTAGGTTAGTGGGCAGTCCCCAAATTCAGGTTCCATGATCCACTTGTCCTGTTTGATCATTTTAAATGCATATCAATGAGAGGAGCTCAGTTAAAAGCAATGCGCGTTACTTACTGATGTACAGAGTTTTAGTTTTTAAAAACCGGTTTGATAATTAGACACCAGTGAAGCAACATAGCAGAGCAGTGTATTCAACAACGGTAGGAAGTGGGAGAGGACCCCTGTAGTTTAGACACTGTTGGTGGTAGTAGAACAGATGGCAAACGGAGACTTGGATGATGCTCTTTGAACGTCCAGGATACGGTAGAGATGCAGCACCGTTGCAAAAATGAGAGTCTCAAGGGCCGAATGAAAGCGCAGAGTTTTAAAGAACAGGGAACAGAGACTGATTGGCTTGTAGAAGGTATAAAGAAGATCAGTCTGATGTCAGCAGAGTTGAGTTTGACAGCGTGGAAATGCAGAAGAAACAACGAGAATAGAACACATTAAAACCAATAAACACCCACCAATGCATACATCTCATTCCTACTGAACTGATGCAAAACATTCACTTCAGGAGGGCGTAAAATGACTTATTAAATGCCTGCCTGCATGTGTCATGCTGTCATGAATAATTCCCGATATACAGTGCTTGCAAAATAACTTGGTCTCGCATAAAATATGCATTGTGCTTGTCATTAACGAAGCCATTTTGAAAACTCAGCAAGCGTTTAGGTTGCCACCATGTTTTTTCAAACCAGGTGTTATCAGTGATAACTAGCAAGCTTAATTATCAAGGTTCGTGCAGAAAACTGTGGTGGTACAAGGTAACACGACACGGATTTAATATCTGTTAATTATCACTTATTGTTAGACAAATAAAATGAGAATTCTACTCACCAAAACTGAAGTAAAAACCCTTTTAGGCATTTGAATTCTTGCCATTATTCTATTAAAATGCTTTATAAGTATTCTAACAAACACCAACAGCAGAAACAAGATAGTCGATTTTAGTGACCTGATGAAGTGACTTTGAGAGTGCCGTTTGACTGCTCATGTAAATGAAATGTAATCAGCCAATTATATGGCCTACAACTTCATGGATTTAGGCATGTTGACATGATCCAGACTATCCGCTGAAGTTCAAGCGGAGCATCAGAATGAGGAAGAAAGATGATTGAAGAGTTGGTCTGCATATTTCAAAGATTGCTGATCTACTGAGCTTTTCCCACACAACCATCTGTAAGCTTTAAAGAGAATGGTCTTGAAAAAAAAAAGACAATTTCCAGTGAGTGTCATTTCTTTGAGCAAAAATAGCTCATCTGTAAGCCAAATATCAGAGGAAAATGTCCAGACTGCTTCAAGCATTTTGCAAGGGCCAACCAAAATTGAACAATATAAGATTGGGAAAACATGATCTGGTTGAGTCTTGCATGGTAGGGTCAGAATTTGCTGTAAAAAAAAAAAAAACATGAAAGCTCCATCCTGCCTTGTATCGATGGCCCAGGCTGGTGATGGTGTAATGGTGTGAGAGATTTTTCTTGGCACATTTCAGGCCCCTTAGTACCAACTGAGCATCATTTAAACGCCACAGCCTGCTTGAGTATTGTTGCTGGCCATGTCTATCCCTTTATGCCCAGTGTGTACCCATCTTTTCATTCCAGCAGGATAACACAACACGTTACAAAGCTCAGACCACCTCGAATTGGTTTCTTGAACATAACAATGAATTTTTTACTCAAACGGCATCCACAGTGGATTGAACAGAACACTTGTGAGAGTCTTTGGAGGGGGGTGGAACAGGAATTCCCCATCGTGAATGTGCAGCCAACAAATAGGCAGCAACTCACGTCAATATGGACCAAAATCTCTGAGAAATGTTTTAGTACTGATACTGCATATTAAAGTGTGTTCTTGTGGTTGTGGTCTGCTTGTGGTTGCTGCTTTATTCACCAGAGGTAACCACAGCAGGTAGCTCTACATGTGTGATTGGGCAGATTTTTTTTTTTTTTTTAGCCCGACGCCCTTCCTGATACAATCCTCAAGGGATTTGTTTCTCCTTGATATCTGGCTAAATTGAAATGTGATGCTATGTCAATAGCATCACAATGTTTATCGTTGGCTCATAGGAAAAAAAAAAAAAGGTGTTCAGGTTGATTATAAACATAATCTCAGTGATTTCAAGTTCCTGTGAAAATATTGCAGACTTGTAAGACTGTGTAAATATGTCATTTTTAGTAAGAAGGACGCTTGGAGAGCTGCCATTTAGGTTCTGTGTTGTGGCCTGTTCTGCCACTGTGAATTCACACTTAAATTGTTGAGCCCTTTGTACCATTTATTTTTTGATGCTTTTCTAACTGCCTGGTAATGAGGCTACCACAGCCATGATTTTCTTCTTTTTTTCACCATAAAGGGAGCTACAGAGCTTTAAAACCATTGCTCCTAGCTAGCAATGATACACAAGGCATCAGTAACTGAATGTGCTGGTCAGGGCTTTCAGTGGTCTTGCTGGGGTGGTGGTTCTGTTCATATAACTTAGGTCATTAAAAGTGTATAACACTAAAAATATGATGGGTCTCTTTGTTTATGAAGCTGTTTCACTATGAGGGTTTTTATGAGGGAAATTGAACAGCAGGTGTAAGATGATTTTTGCAGAGGAACTAAGATGCTGCTTCTGAAAAATCGACTCATCTGCTCTCTTGTTGTTGACACGCTGGTAGAGCTTTTTCATGTACTGCATGCAGCTGCGATACAAATGAGTACAATCCAAGGCCGTGTCTTTCCTCCCGTCATTGAAACTGTTCCTTGGAGTCTCGGCATCCTCACACAGCACTGAAGCTGAATAGCTTTCACTGTATCTCCACTTATCACAGAGAATGAATGGAACATGGTAAATCAGCGTCCAACAGAAACTGAATGTTTTTGCACTCTAAGATAAGCATTATTGTAATAGATGGGAATGAAAGTTTTCATATGAAAGTTTTCCGATTGTACAGACAGCTCTACAATTGTTGGCAATTCATGAGTTATGATATGACATATAATGAAGAGCTGATAAGAGCAAAGCTTACTCGCAAAATTGAGTCCATCCACATTAATATAACATAGACATAGGAAGAGGAAAATCCAGCAAATGGAAGACATACAGTAAAGAGTCAGCGAATATAATGGATTCAGCAATAAGTAATATAAATCCTTGAAACACAGGAAAGAAATTTATAATTCAACAGAGATTTTCCTAATGCACTTCTATTTGCATCTGTTCAAAAAGACTCTTGTTTATTTGCAACATACAGTTCTGAATCTGATATAAATTCTTAATGTAGCTCATATTTGCTTGATGCATCATGTGCCTATAAATGGCAACGCAAACTTTGATAAATAATTAAATGGTTTTTATCTAAAAAAAGAAGAAGAAAGGGTGAAGGGGGCCAAAAACACGGGGGCTTTTATTGCCTTTTTTTCCACAGCATTTCCATCGCATTAATAATTTTTATTTAATAACATCACTGCTTTATTTCACTTTGAGTAAAATGAAATGATTTCATTTCATGATTATTTGATCTAATCAACTGACTGGAGCAGCTCACGAATCACAAGCAACAATTCATCTGAGTACTCAGCAAACAAGATGTAGAGCTGTCAACAGAGTTGATAACAATGTCATTAGCATTGCTGGATCCCAGAATACAACAACCGAGTTGTTGACACTGAGCACTGAGTCACTTTCCATAAACAAGACCCTTACAAGTACGATGAACTTTATTTGTCCTCAGGGGAAGTAGATAATTACAGCTGCGAAGAACACAAACTGACAAAAACATCGAGGAGTAAACATCCAACACTGTGACGGAGTTTCCAGTTATATCAAAGAGCTTTTGGTGTAATTCACACAGGTTCACATATTAGACTCCAAATGTAATGTACAATTATGTGCGTACATTTACTGAATTTTAAATAACAGAAAGTGAGTACTGTAGATAAAAGTACAATTTTTGTTATCTTTGTAATACATATTAAAAACCTGTGGTATTAGTCCCAGTAGTAGTAGTAGTAGTAGTAGTAGTAAGTAGTAGTAAGTAAGTAAAACAAATTGAGCTTAAAGTAATTTTGGTGCCTGAACTTAAACTAATGCCCAAAAATATAAGAAAATCAAAGGTAAAAATATTAAAACAATGTATAAAACAAATGTTACCACCATAGACTTCTATTTTATAATTCACTCCACTACTTTACTTCTGAACATTTTACAAACAGTATGTCATGGCCACTCAGGCGGATTGGACTCAAAGGCTGGACTTGAGAGGAAAGGTTTAACAGGTTTATTGAAAACACCAAAGGTAAAAAGGGAAAGGTGTCAGCCAGTGAAGTCTAGGTTCCAAACAGACAGGCAATTCCACAGTCCCTCTTCTCTTCAGAGTCTCTCACACCGAATAAAAGTCTCAGCTCTCTGATCTCCAGGCAATCTGCGCTGAAGGACAACAAGGTAAGTGACTTACAAAGAGAAAGCATAACAAAACAACAAGCAAGAGCACCAGCTTCAGCTGCTATTGTTAGTTCAGCGGTACAGGAAAGACTGAAGAGAAACCATCGCTCTAAGTAATGGCAGCAGATTAGGTGATCCGGAACTGGTGAGCTCATTACCTCCAGGTGTGTGGAGTCACATGGTAGGACCCCAAGACAAGCCCCACCCCTGTAACGCAAGGGCGAGGTTAACTCAAACACAGTGAGTTAGTGCAGGAGGTTTGAAGGTCAATAACACAAAATCTTGTACTAATTCATGATACATTGTTCTAAACTGATATATCCAACGAGGTATTAGAACATTCAATATGGCTTCAATTTAGTTCGACAAAAATATCATTTAGCCATGATGCTTTGAGTTTAGAGTAATAATTTTCTTTTACTTTGTTTGGCAAACATGAAATCCTATACTGGAAATTTTACTTAAGCAAAAATGTTTAAAGAAGAAGAAGAAATCTAAGGAGAAATACATTAACAAGCTACTTTATTTGCTCACATTGCATTGGCCCCACTTTTTGTTCTCACAGCTACTTTACTTCTTCATAGGTTAGATTTAGCAAGATGCTGGAAACCTACATAGATATGATATGTTTGTCCATTTTGACATGATGCCATCACGCATTTGCTGCAGATCCCAAAGGTGCACTGTTGGGTTGAGATTTGGTGACTGTGAGGCCATTTGAGTACAGCGAACTCATTGTCAAGAACCGGTATCAAATGATCTGAGCTTTGTAACATGGCACATTATCCTGCTGGAAACGGATACCGGGAGATGGGTACACTGTGGTTATGAATGAGTGAGCATGATCAGTAACACTACTCAGGAAGGACGCGGCAAATAAATGATGCTAAGCTGGTACTAAGGGGCCCAAAGTGTGTCAAGACATATATATCCCACACCAAATCACCACCACCAACAGCCTGAAGCACTGATGCAGGTCAGTTCAGTCTGTTGGGCATGTTCAGAGACACTCTCCCGCATAACCTTCCTGTAACGAGCTGTCATTTGAGTTACTGTTGCCTTCTTATGATCTCAAAGCAGTCTGGTCATTCTCCTCTGACCTCTGGCAATTAACAATTTACCGTACTAGATATGTTCTCTTTTTTGCCATAGAGCTTAAATCGCCTCTCTTGTCCATTTTGATGATTGTTTTTCAGCAGCTTTTCTTGACCAAGTCAAGATACCTGAATTGCTGCAATGTTATTGGCGATTACATATTGGCGTTAACAAGCGACTGACCAAGTGTACCTGGCAAACTGAGCAGTGAGTGTATTTGACAATAAAATGTGTCTACTGCCAGCTTCATTAACAAACATGAAATGTCACTGGTTCTAATACAAGGCAGATGAGTTGTTTCCCCCCCAGTCGTATCTCCTTTGAGTGTTATTACAAGGATGCTTTATTATTGGATGTCATGGTTTCTATTTCTGTGATCATCAGAGAGATTGTGCTACTTGAGGAAAAATGAAAGGGCAATTAATGTGTCAAGTTTTTAAAATTTCAAAGAACGCTATAATAAGATAAAACTTTACCAGGTTATAGATAATAGGAAAGGTAAAATGATAAAAGGATAACACTGTGATCTTTATGGGTATTCTCGAATCCCTGGTCTATTCGCCCACACACTGGCTCCCTCCATATTTTTCAAATCCCCATGTATAATGAAGACCACATAGAGGATACTTCTCTGCTGCCAAGACATTGCTTTTAAAATGAATTAAGCCTTGGAATAATTTTAAAATGGCAAGAGCTGCACGGATGAGAAAAAAATGCCCAAGGGAAGACAGAGACCTCAACATCACCTACAGAAGAATAAACGTAGATTTAACAAAAAATAATAATCTTACTGCGCTGTTGCATAAACTTATCCCGGGGCAAGTTTGTGCACCAAATGGCAGTAGTCCAGACCTCTTGGGCTGTAATAACTCTGTACCACTTAAAGCTCAATCAGTTTCAATGTTCAACATGCAGTGCATCCTCTAAGGCATGCAGGTTCACGTGGAGCAGCTCTACTTCTCTATTCTGTTGCCTACACTATTAAATATTTGTCTCATCTTTTCTGTGAGGCTCATATCGTTTCAAGTGGGGCTTGTCATGGAGAAACCCCATTTTGACTGTAAATTTTTACAACTTACTTAGCCACACACCCTCTCATTTTCCCCTGCCCTCCTTCCATCGTTCCCACTCTCCTCCTCATGCCTCTCCTTCCCTCTTTCTCTGTCTTTCCATTCTTCTCTCTCCAGCTTCCTGTGCTCTCAGAAGAGGCTGATAAGTATAATCGGAAGTGACTGGTTCAGCTGCTTGCACTGCCTGAGCTACAGAGACCGATGTATTCTCATGATATCCAGGCACAGCTGTAAATGCCAGCACACAATCCACACAAAATGCACTCCCAAACACACACATACACACACGTGAATGCATAAATATGCACAGACCCACTCTCCAGCTACCGCATCTTGCATGCCATTTGTTGCTAAAATGCCATTAACATGAGCATACTTACAACAGAAGGCAGTTAGAGATCATTTCTGCAGCACTAGAGACAGGCTCTCTGTCTCCAGGGAGAAAAACTCTGCCTAACTGTCTTTGTGTAATCTTTCTGCAGTACTTAGGATCTGTATTGCTACACAATGAACATGCCCTTGTGCACATGACTTTATGAAGAATGTGTACACACCTAGATCTGTATGATAAACTGCAGGTGTGTGCATGTGAAGTGTGTGTTTACATATTCACAATAATTACCTCTCACACTGTCGCTGTACTTGGCTGCAAGCCTCCCACTAGGCCATCAAACATCATTAGCCATCAGCAGCATGGGACAAAGAGGCAAAAGCATGACTTGTTTACAGAATGAAATAGCTAGCTTGTAGACAGCAGATTAAAATTGACTGCAGGGTTAGTAGACCATTGCCATCTAACCATTACCACCATTTGATTTGTTGCCGATCTTCACTGAACAGAGAAAGTGGCATTTAATTGAGTGTAGATAATGATCAGCTGATGGGAATGTTTTTAATGAAATGGAATTTGAATTGTATTCTGCAAAACTTGTTCAGATAAGATATTGATCACAACATATACATCTCCCTGTACACTGTCGGTGTTCAAAGGTTGTACATATGGGCCGCATAGCTCTGCAAGCTGAAGCTCCAAAGGAATTCCTGCCCTACCCTCAGAGCAAAATGAGTTACCTGCAGCTAGATGGAGAGCTCTTTGTGTCAACATGGCACCTGCACTTAGTATCTGTCATTAGCTATAGGCTGCATATCCTTAGGTTCAATTAATCAGAAGCCCTCCTTTGGAGAATTGTGCCCTGGCCCACATTTCAAGGTACCTGCTTCCGTCTGTGCCAGTTGTAATCCTGGCAAAAGACAAGTGGAACAGGTTGGCCTAACTTGGCAGGGGGGCAAGATGGTGTTAATACAGACTTTTGGAGATGATTTCCTTTGAGGGAGATCCAATCCAGTGTCACAGCATGGCGCTCAGGAAGTGGCCAAGCCTCCAACTGATGGAGTTTCTAATTCAATCTGTTCCAGATCAGCGGGGGGGGGGGGGGGGGGGGTCAGTGTTTGCACCAAGAAGTAACCTTTCTTTCTGCTCTCTGGTCACTGAGGAAATGTACAGTCTATTGATTTGAGAAGCCAATAGGTGATCAATAAACTGGCTGACAGCGAAAACATCAGTCCATTTCTCATACATATCCTGCAGGATTCAACTGTTCATTTGCTATCCAGTGAAATATGCAATCTACTGTGTTTGGCACTGACTGAGGCAAAACGGAATTTCAGACTCATTAGAGTAAACAAGTGAGTGGTTTATTAAGACGTCCCGCTTTCCTTTGATAATTTGATACATTGCTGCCATCTAGTGTTTGTAATTAAGTGGACAGATTGATTGGCAGTGGGGGTTGTGGTTGTATTAAGAGTAACAACTGTTTCAATGACTTTATCAACATTTGGATTGTTTGAGTAGGAAACTATGTGAAAGCTTAAAAATAACAAAAAAGACCTTTGAAAAAATCCAACATCTGTAACACCAAGCATCATTTGAATTTAGAGTGATGATGGGGCATGGAAATAATGAACAATCTTGTTGTTGTTATTTTTCTGCCCTAATTGGATAGATATAAAGCAGAGAGTTTAGTCAGACAGCAAAACCTCTGACCCTGTTGAACTGTGAAACTAGTAGGCTTTAATGGTGCTCAGTTCGTCAGAGAATTTCCTTTTGTTTGCCTTATCAGTGACATGTCAACAAGTGACTCTCTGGAAACTTTAGGACCTATCTTCGATAGACAAAAATGGTCCATATTGTGTCTAAAACAGCCTGGTGTGGGATAAGGAAATGTCCCAGACCAGGCTGTTGACTACTTCGCTATCAGTCTACTTTGAGAATAATAAATGGATATTCTCAATGAAAACAGCAGGAAAAACATGGTGACTGTGCAAAAGTCTTTCTTTATAGTTTGTTTCCAAGGAGACAGATTTTCTTGTAATATTTAAAACGGTCTTACGCAGTAGTTCCTCAGGCTTTCTAAAGGTCTCGCATAGTTTGTCTTTTGACATTGGTTGCTTATTCACTCATTTTTAGCCCGGTTCTTGTATCTGACCAAATTTCAGGAGGTCATTTTTATTTGTTAAGCCCCTTAACACTGACCATTGAATAGTAAAGCATAAAAACTGGGAAGTACCAGTGTTGTGTCTACACAAAACAGAGAACGCAGCAAAGACCTGATTTTTAATTATATCTTTACGCACTTTGTTATTAGCCTGTTGGGGAAAAAATGAATTTCTTATAATTACTTTAGACAAATTAACACAAATTTTAAAAAATGACACAGTTTGGCAGGTATAACATTTTTTCATCAACAAAGAGCTGTTAACTGCAAAACCTGGCATATATCAGCATGCTGTGCTGTGTGTCTTTAAAAAAACCGAGAAAACTGGAAAAGTGGACGACAAAAGAAGTGGCAGGCCTGAAAAATTGAGTGAGAAGAAGTGATTCTTAAGGATGGGAGACGGAGAGAAAAGACTGAGCTTTGCTAAATGACACAAGAGCTAGACTACAAATTTGAATCACTCCATAAGACTTGTTGCTACCCGAATCTTTGATACAAATTGACATTAATATGTACAGAAGAGACCAGGAGAGAGGTGCAACACTGTGTGTCTAGGTGTATCTGTAAAACATGGTGGAGGTTCTGTCATGGTTTGAGGCTGCCAGTCAGATCCTTTCCGGAAAGGATCTGACTGGGAGGTGCTTCATTTTTCACTGTGACAGTGTTTCTAAACACACTGCCAATAAGCACATCTGAATAGAAAAACACACTATCAGTCATGGATTGGCCTCCTCAGTCCCCAAATGGGTGACACACTGTCTTACAGACTACCTCAACTCTGAATTATGCCATATTCAGAAGTTTGCAGATGACACGGCCATCATGGGGTGTATCTGGGATGATCAGGAAGAGGAGTACAGAAGTCTGGTGAGGAACTTTGTCGCATGGAGTCACACAAACCACCTGCAACTCAACACCTCAAAGACTAAGGAACTGGTTGTGGACTTCGGGAGGTCCAGAGAAGGTCCACTGCCGGTTCAGATAGAGGGGGAGGAGGTGGAGGTGGTCAACAAGTACAAGTACCTCGGGCTGTGGGTGGACAATAAACTGGACTGGTCATGCAACACAGAGCACCTGTATAAAAAAGCCCAAAGCCGACTGTACTTCCTCAGGAGGCTGAGGTCTTTTAACATCTGCAGGAAGCTCCTGAGGATGTTTTACCAGTCGGTGGTTGCTGGAGTACTTTTCTATGCTGTGGTGTGCTGGGGGAGCAGCACAGCAAAGAAGGACTCATCCAGGCTGGAGAAACTGATCAGGAAGGCTAGCTCTGTGGTCGGCATGAAGCTGGACACTCTGGTGACAGTGGCAGAGAAAAGGACACTAAAGAAACTGCTGGACATTATGAACAATGCTGGGCATCCTCTGCACACGACCATAAACAATCAGAAGAGTCTGTTCAGTGACAGGTTGCTTCTCCCCAAGACAAGAACTAACAGACTTAAAAACTCCTTTGTCCCACACGCCATCAAACTGTTTAACTCCTCTCTGGAGGGGAGAGGGAGGGGAAACAGGAGGACAAAGGAGGGGGGAACAACTAAGCTGTAGTGCCTCTGCACCTCACTGTGCAATACCTTGTGCAATACTTTTGTAAATAGTCAACAGTGCAATAGACTCAATACTTGAAATGTGCAATTCACTTGTATTTTTATTTTTTATTCCTATTTATTCTATTTATCCCCTTTGTATATTTTATTTATATTTGTCTCTGTATTTATATATATATATAACAATTCTGTAACTGTAACTTCGGTCGTTGCTGTGCTTTTTGGAAGTCGAATTTCCCAGAGGAACCCACCCGAGGGATTAATAAAGTTCTATCTTATCTTATCTTAAATGTCAGCATTATTTGAAGCAGTGAGGGATCATCTTGACAGAGAGCAGAACAAAAGGCAGTCACCATCCAAAGAAGCGCTTTAAATGTCTTTCAAGAAACCTGGGGAACTATTCCTGGAGTGTAAGAAGGTTTAGGCTGAGCTGAAGAATAAAGGTGGTCAAACCAAATTTTGTTTTGTTTGCAAAGTCTAAATAAATATAGAAACAGTACCAGCAAGTACAAGCTGCAACATCATAATTCAGTCGCCATCACTGATATTACAGCTTGTAAATCCCCAGTCACATATAATTATTGATTATGTTTTTACCATCTAATTAGCTGAACTTAAAATCCCGTTAAAAATCTCGACTCGTCACGCCTACCAGGAGAATGATCGACCTGCCACCACTCCTGTTTTCAAACAGCCTCTCCTTGTGCTCCTTTGAAACTTGTCAGGTTAATCAAAAAGAGGTATATTGACTTTCATCCTCAGACGCACGTATTATAAATGTCTCTGTCTCAAGGCATCAAGAATCCTCAAAAGGAATGAATGTTTAAAGGTTTGAGCATTACAATTCCTTCCATTAAAAAAACTGGCTCTGAAGTGGTGACCTTTGATGTCTCTTTCAGATAGAACAGGTTTACAGTTGTGAGTAATGCCGCGTGAATTAGCAGTAAAATCTGAATATGGCGGAGGAGTTGTTTTTAGTGTGGAAATCACAGGCAAAGTCATTTTTACTTACACTTTTAATTACAGTTACATGTATAAATTATTAATCAGTCCTCCTTTGATATTCAGCCTGCTCCATGGCTGCTTGTTGTTTCTATTTCTTGTTAGCGGTCTCCGTTTGGCCTCCTCCAGCAGGCGAGAACTTTTTCTCTGCTTTGCTTTCTCCTCCACCTGTCTTTCGAAGTTTTGCTTCATCTGTCTTTCGAACGATGACGATGAGAATCGCCTTCATCAGGGTCTCTTTCTTCTTCATCTCTAGCCTCTCTTTCACAGATCTCCCTCATTTCCTCCATTTTCCATCTGCATGTTTTCCCCCCTCTCTGTCGTCTTTCACCGCACCCAAACTTCTCTCCCTCCATCCCTTACATTTGCTCAGCCGCCTTCTTTAGCTCGTGTTTCAGCTCTGTTTTTATTATTCTTTTCATCCCTCTCTTCTTTCATCTTTTTGAAGATTTTGAAGTCTTGAGGTCATCAAGAAAACTTTTTTTTTTCCTCCAACCATTCCTCGCTCTCTCTTTTTTACTTCATTCAGTATTCTTCCTCAGTAGTTCCACATCTGCTGTGTTCATCCTTATTTTCCCACAGTTAAGCTTTCACATTCTCATTTTGGACTTTTTTTCCCTTTATTGTGAATTTCTTTGGTGTCTCTTTTCTGCTATTTTTTCCTCTTTTCTCTCTTGCTGTTGGCGCTTCACTTATAAAGTAATTTCAGATTTTCCCAGTGTTTCCGCTGCAGTAGTTCATTGCCTCTAGTAGTTTATCCTTTGATTGAGGCTAGCCTTTCTATGCTGTTCTTTCTGTTTCCATTGCCATTATTTCATAACATTGTTTTATATTCTTTTAGCATATATAATAGTTTGACTCAACATAGAGTTGTGTTTGAGACAAGGAAATATAATAATAAGAACACAAACATGCCATTTAGTGCGAAATAGTTTTCATAAGAAATATAAAATAACGTGGTATATTTGTACATATGCGAGATGTAAAAATGAACTTGGCTCTTGAGATTCTTCCACATTGTTTAGCTTTTGTTCAGATTTTTATTTAGTCTATATCATATTGTCTCACATTCGGCGGGAGTCATTTGCTATCTATTTTGTTTTCATTGTAAGCTACATCATTTCCCTTAAAAAAAAAAGATCACCATTCTGTTTGTTTGAAAAGAAAAATCACAGTTGATGTTTTCAGTGACAGCGAGCATCACTGCGAGATACAATCGTGTGCCGCGAGCATCTGCAGTGTGACGATCTGTAATTTTGCTCACACTTAATGGCAGTTTGAAAGTTCACTCAAGGACACAAAAGCAACTCACAGCTGTCCTTGGGCCAGAATTCTGCAAGAAGTATCACACATCATTTCCTCATGAGTTTTCAGAGTGATTGAAATAATTACTAATGCATTAATTACTGAAATTACTCTTGTGTGATACAGTGACACAACTGGGAGCACATCCAGAGGGTGACAATTCTACACCACCCACATGCCAATGTCACTGGATCAGAGTTAATCTTACAATGCCTGACATCAGCGGATAAAAGCACTGAGAAGACCAGTTTTATGATGTTGTTTTAAATCCATTTTCCAGTAAACCTTTTAGTTTTTCAGAAAATCTAAGAATATGCTTTTTTGTGATTTCGGTTTATCAGTTTTAGTCAATGGAGGGATTGGTAATTGGTTTACCAAACACAAATGAAGTCTACTTCTAGGTTGCACCTGAGAAATGCTTCAGAACACCTTCTTACTACAAGCCTCATTCTCCAACACATAAGCACCATAAGCATATTTTAATCCAGCATCTCACACTAAAGTTGACCAGAATCAGGATGCTGGCATGCTGGATCCTTTACTTGTATAAACACTGCCTATGATCTTATTGTTCTTGATGGAAATTTGACTGGATAAAGATACCAAGAAATGTTCTTTCAGCCTGTTCTTGTGCTATTGGTGCACTCGTGCTTAACTAGCAGCCAACCAGTCCAAAATCTCTCCTGTTAAACATGCATGGGATTTACTGGGTGAACATGGTCATCAGGGTGCACTCATCCAGGAAGGATTTCTCAACAACACACGAGGATACTTGTGCAGTCCTTGTGCAGACAAGTGACTGTTTATATAGTCAGAGGAGGTTTTGCATTTCTTTTAGTATGTTTATCTTTATTTTAAATGAACAATGCAGATTAATTAACATGAGCAGTTAAATTCATTATGCAAACATGTATCATTTAGCCACACAATCTTATTTTCATCTATAGTCCCTAAGAGGTTGGTGGTGTATTAAATGAACCTACTTGGGTAAATGTACTATAACTTGGTACATTTGTACTAAGTTATAGTACTATTACTACTTAATAGGGGTGCAACGATACTCGTATGGATATTGAACCGTTCGATACAGTGCTTTCGGTTCGGTACGCATATGTATCGAACAATACAAAATTTTTAATTTATTGTATTAACTTTTCTTCTGACGATGCTGTCTGTGTTGAGAGCTCAGTGGATCTGCGCTCGACTACTCCGCCTAGGCTGCACTGTCGAGCGCAGATCCACTGAGCGCAGCGCAAGCTAGCAAGACAGAAGCTAAGCTCGTTGCAACATGACAAATTGAACCTCCCCCACCCTCATTCAGATCTGGCCTTTGGAACTATTTTGGTTTTCATGTGATGTATGACCCTGGAGGTAAGCGCATCATGGACAAAAGTAAAACAGTATGTCGGATGTGCCACACAATGCTCAATTACATGGGTGGGAACTACTGTGTTAGCGCAGTTTGCTCGTTAACGTGTTCACGCTGTCCAGCTCCAAGCACGGGGCGATCCGCGGTAGCTCATTAACGGAGATTTGCCGTGTTATGGCGTTAATGTCTGATAGGTTTGTAGCATAAACCTATTCGCTGGAACGTTGAAGACAATATAATTACACTGCAAGCAAGACACAAGTAGGCAAACTTCTTCATGGTACTCGTGCACGGGAGAGAACCGGACAGGCACCGTTCCTTCGCTTGACCCCAGTAGCTCTCGTCCGTTTTCCCGTATCACTGTCCTTTTATTGAGGTTACATGAATATGCATAAGTTCATTAACATATGACGTCTACATACACAAAGAGTACCTTGCCTGTGTGTGTGTGTGTGTGTGTGTGTGTGTGTGTGTGTGTGTGTGTGTGTGTGTGTGTGTGTGTGTGTGTGGACTGCTGATCAAAGGGTCAAACATCCTTGGTCAGGAAGAGGGTAGCCTCCCCCTCACCCTAGATGGTTCATCCTAGATAACACGGTGAGGAAGTCCTGCAGTTCATCTAAACAAAGAGCACTTAGACTAGAACAAACGCAACTACGTTAATCCTACCATAAAACAATAAGACACGGTATGACCTCTCATGCTCCCAAAGTGCTGTCTAATACACACAAAGTTTGCAGACTATCAAGGATCAAAACCTCTACCAATCTACAACTAATTACAAAACTCTAAGCATATATAAGTAAATATTTCTAAGCATAAATGACAATCAACAATACAAATCTAACAATGTCATTTCAGATTTACGCTGACAGCACTAGTGGGAACAAAATGAATATGACTGCACATTTACGCCGACATCATCCTAGTGCAAAGACAAGTGGAAGCAGACAAAAACAACAAGCATGCATGCTACAAACTTTACCCGAGTCATTTAGACAGCCGTTAGCACAGGATTCTCCTTATGGGGACCTGATATGTTTAATATGCTGCTGAGAATATAGCCCAGAAGAAGCGTATAGTATAGCTTTTATTTTGGAAAGAGCCATTTCTCTGTAATAAACTCTCTTTTCCAAAGTGATTTTTCGATCAGATAGATTTGTTATTTTATCCCTTTTGTTGTTTCAGCAACATTAAATTTAAAAACTGTACGTTTGAGTTAAAATATATGTTTCTAATTTTAATAAATGACAAATTAAAAAAGCATGAAAAAATTTTTTGTATCGAAAAAATATCGAACCGTGACACCAAAGTATCCAACCGAACCGTGAATTTTGTGTATCGTTGCACCCCTACTACTTAAGTATAAAGGTTTCGTTTTGCCCTACTATATTGCAGTTTGTTAACCATATTAAAGTTTTAATCATTTAAATATATTTAAGATCTAAAATATATTATCTACTAATATTATGGTGTGTCTTTATAGATAAAGCTACCTAGCAGTATAATGTATGCAAGTGATCTGCAGCTAAGACAATAAAGTCATATAAACATTACTGAATAATCGAATGTATTTACTTCTGCATAGTGAAAAATTTTGTACTATTTACTTGAGTAAAGCATCTTCACCACTTTGCAGGAACAGTTTTCAGACTGTGCTGTGCCACTTTGAACCTGGAGCACAGTATTCTTCCAAGTATCAAAATGCCTTAAACAAAGACAAATCAAGAAAGGGCGTCATATGTACCACTGAAATACTTGTCAGTTTACACAGAACAACTAATGTTTAGCTCTGAAGCTCTGGTGTAATGTACAGTTTATGTGTAACAGAGCAAAGCTCGAGCCAAACATAACGCACAGCTTGACTTAGTTGTACATGTCAAGGTTAATAAATATGTACTGTCACTTTAGAGCGCTTAGCTACCACTGTAAATCTCACGGCAGCTTTGCTTGGCTGTTATACACAGACAAGCTGACAGATGTACAATTCTCTGTGCGACTTGCATTCAGGCAATATGCAGCTTCCAGCACTAGCAGGTCTCAAAGCCCCCCTTTGCTACCTCGACATTTCCCATACAGGTAAATTTGAGCAGCATCCGCTCTGATTGTTGCGGTTGCTAGAAAGAAGTGACAGGCGAGGACAGCAGCACAGTGAGGAAGATTAAACAGAGAAAGCCTTCTGTGACAAGTTCAAAACCATCTGTTGGGCTGAGGTAAACTGTAGTGACAAAAAGTACAAAAATTAATAATAATGACAGACACACGCTGGCACAGCACTGACAAATTTCCCAACTCTCCCCTTTAACGCAGAGGGGACATATGCAGAATCTGAGGAGATGACTTCGAGAGCAAGAGCACCACTTTGAAGGCTGAAAATGTTCCTCCGTGACTTATACTTTTTGAATACAAATCAGTACCCTACATTATGATTCATGTGCAGAATATGTGGAGGAGTAGCAAACCTAAATTATTCCTTTCCAGAACAAAAAAAAAAGTAATTTAATGTATGTAAATGTAAATATCCATGGCATGTGATGTAGTTATGTAACCAAAAAGGCTTAAATCCAGGATTTATGAGACTGTTCAGAGAACTGCATGTATTTATTTGCTGTACCCTCTAGAAAAGGGGTGTCAGACTCATTTTAGTGCATGAGTCACCATAATCTGATGTTAAGTTGGCCAGACCAGTCTAACCAGTGCCTATAAATATCCTAACAACAAAACCACTTCTTTTTTCTGTGTCTTTGTATACACGAATTCCAGGAAGACTTTAACATTTAATGGTTAAACTAGATACAGAATAAATAATTGACAGTCTCTTGCTGTAAATAAGAGGAATGTATCAGTACAACTAATTGGCTTAACAGACCTACTTTGATGGGCTTTGCAGGCGTTGGTTGATGTGTCCATTAGACAGTAAAATTGACAATAAATAAGGCCTCTGGTTGGATAACTACTCTCATGGCATGATGCTCTCAGGCACAAGGCTTGTTACTCCAGTGACACCTGCATTGGAGTTAGAAGAATTGCACGCAGAGCGATTCCTTTTTCACTGGTATTTTATCACTAGCTAACATTCCAGGCTCTCGTTGCCTAGGTAACGCTCTAATGCATTTATCACTCTGCGTTGTGATTGGTAGTTGCTTCAATTGCTTGCCTCAAAGTTGAGAAATCTTTAACTCAGGTCCTGCCCACTTGGCTTCACCAATTATTTCCCCCTAATTGGTTAAAGTTGCTTATTATGACTGACTTTCTGGTCTCTGGTCCTGTGTGGACACCCGCTTATAGTTCAAGCTACACAGGAAGTACAATCGTTGGGCACTAACAGAAATTCCAAACTTCTTTTGCTTTTCTATTTATTATCCCGTCATATCTCAGTCAATCGCTTTTAATGGTTGTTGTTTCAATGATTTGCCTTGGACCGAACTCAGGTCCTGTCTTCTTTGTGTCACCAGCTCTTACATTTCCTGTTGTCGCTTGAAGTGGCTTAAAGTGTCATCGATTTGCTATGGTCTCAGGTCACCAATTTGCTGCTTATCATTTACTGTGTGGACTATGGTTTAGAGTCAATAACCATATAAACAAAACTTACAAAAAAAGACTCCACTTATTATTATTTAAATTGGAGTCCAAATGTTCAAAATCAGCAGTCAGCAAGTTTCAGAAATGTTGTGATTAGATATCCTAATTGGATTAATTATGTATCTGTGGATGGTGATCAACAGTTCACTTTTCAACAATGAAATAAACAAAATTAATGATTTGTCTGCTTTGAACTAGATCTTCCAAATGCCCCCCATAGTGATAAGAGCTTCCTTTAGCAGTTCTTATTCAATAAATGAATGGTAATTAATTGTTCATTAATTTAATTAGTTCTTTTACTTTTTATTCATTAACACAATTTAATTTGCAAATGTACAGAAGGTTAATCCAATTTGACAGTTTAATATCGTCAGTTCAGACCTCGTTTCATTTCTGTTTTTAAAGCTGCCTCGAGTAAAGAGTGCCTCTCCTCAGACTATAAAGATGACACGGGCTAGCTTTCAACACCAACATTAAATATGATATAAGTGCCAACTTAAATTAAGCCTCTAGTTGTGGGGATAAAAAAGCACAACCAGCACATTAGCTTTAATAGCTGCAGTCAAATGTATTTAGGGTAATGCATAATTTGCACAGAGATCTGAGGGTCTCAGTGACACAGCAGCACAACAGAATGTAGTGGCCCCTTCTAGTGTGCTGTGGGTGTCATTTCTAGCTTGGTTTTTAAAGAAAAGCAATGTGCCGCTAAATAGTTACACTGCCTGCAGTTTTCTTTTTCTTTAAACATGCCCTATGGATAAAATTTTCTTTGATCTTAGATAATTTCAGTGTTTCCCAGAGCGTGATACAGTCAAAAGGATGTGCATTATAGAGGCATTTAGACCTTTATAGCATCTCTAAGTGTTGCTCTTTTGTTTAAAATAAAAGTGGAAATGGGCAAAATGGGAGAAATTATTTTCAAAACAATGAACTTATATTGGTTGTTAACAAAAAAGGATCCACCATAAGGGAATTGTTGCCTTATTAACTTGATATGCACTGCATGTACAGTGCTGTAGAAGGGTCTTGAGTTACCTTCCGTTTCTTTATATTTTTCTTTATATTTTTGTAAAACATGAAAAATGAATAAACTGAAGTATAGTAAACAAGTATACAAGAATTCCAACAAATGTAAAAATCAATGTTTGGTAGACCATCTTTACTTCTTTTAAAAATCCAAAGCTCTCCTCGTCAGCTGAGTCTTAATAGGAGTAGTTAATCAGTCTTCTTGACGGACATTACAGGCATCTTTGGATGTTGGCTGGGTTTTATTCCATTTTCTGTTAAGATGATCCCACAGTGCATCAGCAGTGTTGAGGCTATCAGTCATGGATTGGCCTCCTCAGAGCCAATCCATGACTGATACTGTTTCATTATGTGTTTTTCCTTCCAGGTTTGCTTTTACCGCATTGGCGGTGTGTTTGAGATTATTATCATGTTGTAAGATGAAGCCATTCCCAGTCAGATGCTTTCCATTCTTTACTGGATGGAGGACAAAAGTCTGACAGTACTTTTGTGTTCATAATTCTAATAATTGTGACAAGATCACCAACGCCACTGATTAAAAAGCTGCTCCAAATCATCGGATAGCTACCATTGTGTTTTACAGGTTGATGTAGACACTTACTATTGAACCTCTCTCGTTACCTCCTCTGTATACTGAAGACAATCACAATTTTCACATTTGAATTCCATAAAACCCACGCCACTGACTTTCAGTCTAGTTCTTGTACATTCTGGCACACTTCTGCCTGTTCTCCCTGTTTCTATTCCTAAAGAAAGACTTCTCCACAGCCACCTTCCACTGAAAACATTTCCAGTGGGGCTTTGGTAAACAGTAGATGGATCAATGAAAGGGTCAGGTGCATCTCTGATGTCCTGTCAGGTTTTTGGATTCTCTCTCTTTTTTTAAGGACATACATTTCAGATACTATTCATCTGCTGTAGATAGATTTTTAGGCCTGCACTTCTTCCTTTGTCTTTCCCTTGTGTGGTTTCTTCTATTCTTTTACAGATGCACTGCAGCTTGTGCTGAGATATGCCAAGTTTTATTCTAATAGCCTAAAATAATACCTTGTACTATTTTATGCCTTACAAACGGTTTTGTACTTTAATGACTCATAGGTCAGTGTTAATTAACTTAACAAACAAAAGGAGACATCCCTGTGAAACGTGTCAGGTACAAGGATTGAACTGAAAGTGAATGAGCAGCCATAGTCCAAAGAAAAACTTCAGAAACTCTGGAGAACTAAATCAGTTGAATTCATTTTGTTTCTGTAGGAAAAACAATAATACAGAGAAAACCCCAACAATCAAACAATCCCCCGTGAGCAAGCACTTGGCAACAGTGGGAAAGAAAAACTCCCTTTTAACAGGAAGAAACCTCCAGCAGAACACGGCTTCTGCCAGGCCAAGTAAAAGAAAAAAAGAGCTGTAAGAGCTTTTAATCAAATGCGTACAGCTATAAAAAACTAAGAAAGGTATCAGATAATCACTTTATTAATAATGCTGAAAAAGATATTTTGATAAATAATTAGTAATCCAAATAGATTCAAAGATTTATTTATTTGTTGTTGATCAGCTAAAGCATAGTTCGACCTTTTGTTTCAGCAGCAATGTTTACATTTCCAGAAGACATGTTGCATTCATTTTGAGTAGAATATCTGGCTCTTTGCTGCCAAATGCTCCATTATGTTCACCAGACAATAGCAAACCTTGTCAGTATGCTGTCTAGTGCTGAGCAGGTAGCTTACAGTGGGTTTATTTGAGATTTTTCTGCTAAAAACAGAACCCTGCTGTGACTGGAAATTAGTTTGATGAGTGTTAAGGCTGATTAAAAACTGTGGGGGGTTTTAGCTATAAAGCAAATCGAGTCAGCCAAAACTGACAAAAAGTAGCGCTTAGTAGTCAGATTACAGTTCAAATTCGATTCATCAGTAATAAGAAAATACCAATTAATGTTGCTCTTATAAATGCTCTGCTGTCACCAGCCCTGAATTCTTCTGCATAAAGTAGGAGGAACACACATTCCTCCATAGCATTTTTAAATGATTCATGTTGTTTTAAAGTGAAGTCTGCTCTGCAACAGCAGCAGGTGTAGTTTAGACACACATCACTGCCCTCAACATAGTTCCACATTTATAAAAATTTAACATATTTAAAAACTGTCTCTCTTTTCCTACCCAATATAAAGAAATAGAGTCTCAGTAAGCAGGGATACTGGATGGGATTAATTTTGACTACACCATTCATTCAGAACTTAGACCCAGCAGGCATGAAATTCAGGTTTGAAACACCTGAAGCATTCAGGGTGATTCAGGTCTGGACTTTGACAAAGCCATTTCAAAACTTAAATTTCTTCTACTTCTTCCTGTCATAGAAGTTAGATGTGAGCCTTGGCACGTGACCCGTTTACACCTCAACTGCAGCTATAAAGAAATGTTTTATATTCATGCTCGCAGAGAATCGGTGGTTTCACCGTTCAGAGCAGGAGTCATAGCTCTTGCAGTATTTGCAAGTTATCCAGATTAAACCAAATTGTCCCTCTGCCCCGATATAAACATTTTTGCCATTCTCTTTGACTCGTTCTCATTTTTCACTAGGAGTTTATTTCATGCTTCAGGAAGAATACAGGTAAATCATATTTTAGTGAGTAGTAGTTTTTGATTGGACGTTTTCCTACTTATCCGGATGGCATTTGAAATGTGTAATTTTTTTTGGCATTTTTCTTACGTTTTTGGACGCTGACTTATACGTACTGCACCACCAGCTTGACTGATATTTGTGTCTTTCGACTTCAAGAGTTTCGAATAACCTTGCTTTGCTCACATGATTAAAGCTGCAGTAACATATTTTGGTCACTTGATGTTGTAATTACTAGTGTATGTTATCTATACCATTTTAATTGTAATGCAAAATAGATAATAAACACATTTTTAGTTATTTAGTGCGAGGAAATCCATATGCTATGTGCACCCAGTTTTATAGTAGGGGATTTATGTCCAATATATTGGTGGAGAGTTTCCAGTTGAACTGATATAGAAAGAAATCTAAAAGGAATTTTACTTGACACAGAAGCAAAGTTTGTTTCTGCTTGTGCTGCAATGACAAAGAGACTATGTAATTTCTCCTGCTGTCATAGTAACACGGAGGCAGAATGACAGGAAGAGATACATCTTGAATGTGTATGCATGTGCGTGCGCTGTTTCTGTCTGCTGCTAAGCAAAACAACACAAAAAAAGAAGGAGGAGGATGAATTTATTAATTTTGCATGCTATAGATCTATGACGTTTAGGTAATACATGGCTCCCATCTGGTGGCCAAAGCAGAGACTAACAACATGTCTGCAACAACACACTGACTGAAAGCAGGTGATTTCTTTGGTTCTCGGTCAATTTTACACATTCAACAATATTCAACAATAATCTTGTTGAATAGAGAGGTGCCAGCCAGGAGGGAAAGGGAGCATGGAAAAGATTCATGGATGTTGTCAAGGAGCACAAGCAGAGCACTGGTGTGAGAGAACAGGATGCTAGGGATAGGGTAAGCTGGAGTGAGCAGCCGATAGGAGAAGAACAATGATATTTGATAAATTTACTTCTGTTGTTGTCTTTGAGTTTGAATTCCATCTGTGTAGTCATATATAATAGCAGAACAGAGAATCAGTCCATCTGTGTTTTTACTGTGTCGCACAAACCAACATCTCTTGGACGCTATACTATAGTATGTTGCCTCGCTTTGCCTTCAACACAGGATACCTTAAAACAGACCTTCCCAAAGTGTGGGGCCCGCCCCCTAGAGGGGGCACAGAGCCATTGCAGGGGGGGCGCGGCCAAACCAACTTCATTCTAAGCCAAAGACTAGAAAATATGGTGAAGCATATCTGCCCTTTGGTTTCACCTGCACAAGTGCCGAGGTAGGTCTCCCCTGCAGAATTGGTCTTCACAGCACGTGCTGGGCTCTCCAAATCACGGACAAACAGGATCCCACATTCTTGATTTTTAGTTCACAAACACTTGTTGTAATGACTAACTGCTCCTGACATGTTGGAGATGTTTGCTCTTTATACAGTAAAGTTAGAGTGGGATACAAATAATATCAGGCTGATCCTGCCACGATTTGTTCCCCCTGTCTAAATCACGGACAAACAGTATCCCACAGCTGTTTATGTTTTTAAACCTATTTTGCACAGAGAGGCATTTTTTGAAATGGCATGTAAAATAATTATACCGTGACGCCTCTGCCTTTCTAAATAGGGGGACAGTAACTGCGTGTTTATCTGTAAGCGTGTAAAACCTGAAGATAGAGACAAAATACTGTTAATCTGACTATCTGCCATTCTGCAATTCCTCTCATGTAAACAATAACGTGGCGCACAGCTGACGTGAAAAAAGGCACATACCTTTGATGTTGAGTGATGAACTCTGTACTCCTCGTCCACACGTAAACGCAAAAAAAGAGTTTTGAAAAATCTCCGTTTTCAGTGATTCGAAACGCCGTTTACGTGTGGACGAAACAGCTGCGTTTTCAAAAATACCCGTGTAGGTGCGGACGTAGCGTAAAAGAGTTTATTTTCTTGCTACCTGCAGATTACTTGTATTTGCTTAATTGTTTACTGTTTGAGGTGTGAAATGAACCGCAATTGAGCAAAATATGGGCGTGTGTGGTTGGAGGATGTGTTAGTGCGTGCGTGTGTGTTTTTGTTTGTCACGCTCAATTATATTTACAAACTAATCTGCATCACCAAGACAAACAAGTAGAAGCATGGCTACCGGCCAAAGGACTACAAAGTACTCAACCTTGGAACTTTCAGTAGAGGTGAATCACAAACTAGCCTGAATGATCAACTAGGAACCCACACTAATGAGCCTTGAAGTGATTTGGTATGAGAGCCATGGGATAAGATGGGGTGTGAGAGAACAGGTGTGTGTGTGGATGGCAGAGTATGACAGGCAGTGTGGGAAGTGAACGTTTTCCACCACACAACTGGTGATAGTTGCCATGAGAACCGACAGGAGCAGATGGTGCCCAAATGGTGCCTGGACCAGATTCACACACATGCAAGCATAGACGCATATATGATTGCCTGGGGTTCAATGTAAAGATGTCATTTATTTAACACTCATTTATATCTGTGTTGTGTGTTTTCTAATCATTTAAGCATAACATACTTGATGAGCCAGTGATGAGTTTAAACTCATGTACTCACATGTTCTCTTTAGTTTGATGCTTCTGGTTTAAACTCCAAAGAAAATACTCCGGCTTACTTCCACTAGCTTCTCCTTGGCACCAGCAGTTACAGGCATGATTTAAGTACACGCATGCATGCACATTTCCAGGCATTATGCAGATGCAGCTAAATGTAACTTTGCAGAGATGGATGCTTTCATGTTCATGTTGTCAGGGTCAATGTTCCCTATAATTTTTCATGTGTCTGAGCAAACACACAAACTCTCTGAGCGGTCGCTTGGACCACAGTGAGCAACATTAGACGTGTGCCCTGTCGTCACGCCAACATTGAATCCATCCAAGTTACATGTTTTATAAAAATAATCAAATTACAGCATTTACATTTACGTTAGACTACTTTTAATTAACTGCTTTAGCCCACTTACAATGAAAATTAAAAAAAAAAATCATGTTCATGACCTGTGTAGCATGTTAACACTATTGGAAGTAAAAATAACTTGAACTCCAATTTTGAAAACACAACTTTCTTTCTTTTTTCTTTTTTTTTAAATAAAGCTCTGACTTGTATTATGAGTCTGAGTCTGTGGTCTGGGAGAGAGTCTGTAACTCTCTGTCTGCAAAATACAGGATATAATGACCAGTGTTGGGTAATTAATTATATAGTTACTTCTTCAAAAAAGTAACTGAGTTTTGCAAACAACAAAGTATTTTGCAGCTGTTTACCTAAAAATGCAGCCAAGGCATTTCAAACTATTTCAAACTATTTACAGAACAATCAGCTGTTCTGCATCAAATCTGATGCCACACAAATTATTTGTGCCGCTCCACAAAATAATTTCTGTCCACTATGAGATGAAGGAGAACAACAGCCTGATACCTGCAGGCCTGACAACAGGAGATGTATCACTGCTGTAACACCTGTAACATTCAGCAGTCGCCTCATTGTTCTGACACACACAACAAAATTATTGACTACACTACACACTAACTACACAAGATTTGTGCTAAACGTCGCAAATCTCTCACATCTCAAAACACCGGCGTCACTCCTAAAACGTCCCCCCTCCCTAAACAACTAAATGCCATGTTTTGATTGGAAAGGGTGGGGATTTTTGGTTTTGTTTTTGCTCACAGGTGGGGAGTGCTTTTGAGCGTTTTCCTTATAAAACTCAGTTTTTACTGTTTCTTCCCGCAGTAAATATAAACAACGATAGTATTCAGGAAGAAAACCAAACATTGCAGATATTATCATAACTCTGGTTTTACGTGGCCGATCAACACAATTTAAAAACTGGTATAAAGTCCACACTTCTTCCGTCAATTGTTCTGTCTGTCCTGCTCACATCTCCAATGGTTGTAGTCGTTGTCATTAACGTGGCTTCACTCCTCATCAGCCGCTTTGCTAAAACACCGGTGTCGCACATAAGGACGCTGTCGTAGCCTGTCAACAACGTTGATTAGCTGCGTATATACGAATGTGAATCGCGTGATTGGCTGGACTATGGGATAAGGTGGCATCGTTTTAATCCCATACTGGAGCAGCCAGTCACTTACTGACTAACACTGCAAAACAATTGTTAACGTATTTACTTTCATTTCAATTCAGGTTAGATTTTTGGTTTTTGTGCGCAACGCAGATTTTTTTTCTGCGCAGAGACCGTGCCAGCAGTGCACAATTGCGCACTCACGCAGCTTAGAGGGAACATTGGTCAGTGTTACAAGCACCGTGCTCACTGATTTATGGGTTTCTCTGTTTTTGTACAGAAAACATTGGTGTGACTGTCGGCACATTTCCTATCACTAACCTTGGTGATATTTATGTTTTTCTTATTATTCAGAAATACATAAACAAGCTATGGTCCACATAGTTGCTCTGTAGTGTGTACACAGGGGGGCTAAGTGGGGTCTTTATTGTGATGCACTGCTAAGAATTCTTACAGAGACCAAGTGTGTTTAAAGTGTACTACTTATTAAAATGAAAGCGATAATTACACTGGAGGAATGAACGCAGACACGAATGTGCAATCTCTCTCAGTCACTTTGAATCTGTGTATTTTTATCTTCGCACAGTAGAAGTCTCTGGCTTAATTAGAAATGACTCCTAGTAAAATATGTATTTCAGTAACTCCAAAGCTTTGCCTGTAAGCCCATTGCATAATTCTCTGTCTTTGCTTTTGATGTGTGAGAGAGTCCAGAGCCACAGCTGAGCCTCAGGGCTTTGGCTCCACAAGTGTGGCAATTGATTTGGCCCAATATGCAAGGTCAGGCTGTGAAATAACACACACATACACACACTCACAGAACTAGAAATGTCAAGAATGAGCAAAAAAGACACGAACAAGGAAGGGACATGAACTTTCTGTCTTTTTGCAGTTGTATGCAGACTGAAAAGAAAATAACAAACAGGATAAAATATTAGAATAAAAAGTAAACAGTCAGATTTTAACTGGAGGGAGGCTGCAACACTATTTTTATGGCTTTTGTTCCACCACAGTGAATTGAATCCAATTTTAATAAAATTGTCTTTCTTCTCTACTTATAGTGTTAACTAGTATCCATTTATTACAAGGGCAGATTTTTATCTGCATCTATACATAGCTCCAGGCTGGACTTTTCAAGTATGGTGACAATATAGTATGGCAATTTATATTAGGATGATTAGGGCATTTTTTTCAAGTTTTATTATTTGTGTATGTCATGTTATGTTATTTTTTAAATTATTCATTTATTTTATGTTTTTTATTGATTTGATTTTATTTTTGCTTTTTGAACAGTGTGGAAGCAGACAAAGGAGGTATGAGAAAGAAAGAGAGAGATCCCAGAGGCTTGCCCCAGGATAACTTCATTATTACAACATCTGGATTTTTTTTTCTTTATCATTTTGTCTAGTTTGCTTAAAGCAAATGCTCATCTGGGAGGAAAGAAATTTGTGCCTTGTTAGAAATGATTGTCATTGAAACTGATGAGATGATGAGAAAAAACTCGTTCAAATTCAATTAAAATTCTTATCTTGTTTGCTTAAATGTGCCATATTCATCATATTCATATGAGAGTCTCTGTTGACTGTAGTAACTGTATGTGATCCATCTAAATTTCATTGAAATGTGTGCTTGTGTGTGTTTATGAGGAATGATCAAAAAGTTTGAACTTTCGAGCTTTAGTCAGCAGGAATCTGGTCTAGGTGTGAATTAGATAGTTCGCAGGTGTTTGCGTGTTGCCTTGTACACGTGAAACATGTACGTACACATAGGTTATTGTATATAACTAGTGTTGCATGTACACACAATCCCCCTCTCACTCTTGTGAGCACTGTTTCTTTGTTGCTTGCGCACACACACACACTCACACTCAGTTGGGTTGCCATCTGTTCTCACCAGTCAAGCTGTCTTGGCAGCCCCTCAGGCCTGGGACGCCATCAATGACTCTTCCTCTTCATCTCTGCCTCTATTACATGTTCACACAGGCACACACAAACCATGTAGAGGCCAAAAGACCAAGAGGATGTTATCACTGAGCTAATAACCATCATTAAACCAAACTCATAATCGAACTCCTGAGTCATTAAAACTGGAAAAAGGGGGACGGATTCTAAACAAACAGGTACATTTCTGCAGAAGTGGTTCTTCTTGTTAATAGTGCTGCAGCCTCATTGCATGTGGCACAACATAGTGTGACTCAAATAAACAACAAATAAAGAAATCAGACAGCTTTGATTCCCTAGTAAACCTCACAAACATGGACCACCGAGCAGATAATCCATAAGCTGGAAAGGAAATGGAATTTAGAAGTACTTCATCTAACATGACACTAGGGCTACTTAGTATTTGTCACTGATGGAGAAGAATAGGAACAACCCCTTTTTTAATACTGTAGCCAGCTCACAGCAATCAAAGCTCTGTTGAGCCTTGTGCTACTTTAGTTCGCAGTAATCTGTTAATAAATGTATTTTTAAATAAAATTTAACCAATCTTTCTAGCACCTTGTTGAACCTATTAAGACAGAAGGTAAAAAGGTAGTAGCAAGGTGTTTTGTTAGGTCTAGATGAAAAAAACGTATGTAATCATTTGGACGGAGGACTTGCTGCTGCAGCTCAGACTTCAAAGTACACGGAGGATGATCAACAAGGGGCACGGAGAGGGTGCATGACAGTACAACGAGACAACGGACAGAGGAAAACACAGGGAATAACGGCTGGGACTAATCTGACATAACAAGACAAAGGAGAAGCAAGACTGAAAACAATGAACACAGGACGCAAGACTATCAAAGTAAAACAGGAAACGCAAGACAGGCACGGAGTACAAACTGCGACATAGTGACCCTATTGAGTGGGGAGACAGGGAACATAGAGACGTGGGACACGGGAAAGGCACAGAGTAGACATTGGAAATACACAAATATAGAAACCAGGATAACTAGATGTAACACAGAACACAGGGGAGGCACATTAACAAAAACCAGAAATACTAAAGGAGCTAAAAATCTAACAGATCAGACCACGAGAAACGGCTAGATCACAGAACACTAAATAATCAAAAACATAAACACTGGCTCGCTAGACCCAGGACCATGACAGGTATAGACATAAATATGGGAATTATAGTTCATTGCCCTACATTTTTTTATTAAAGAGTTGATTTATTTAATGGGACATATTCATGTACTCAACAGCCAACTAGGTCAACCTACCCGGGGCTAGGGTGTATGCCGGACCATTGTAAAGATTTAAAGAATAATTGTTTTGATTATCAGTGACTCCATTTAAGTCTGTTTTTCTCTTCCAGTGTTCATCGATGATTATAGAATTAATAACTGACCTGTATTACTTGGTAGAACTTTTCTCTTCACAAATCTCCATTAAAACACATGAATACTGGCAGCGTTGGTGCTCATAGAATGAAATTGAACAGCAATATCAAATTGTTAATAATAAGAACAAGTCGGCTAATTAGAGGCAGATGCTGCTTTAGTTTGGAGCTAATATATCATGATGTGAAACAAGTTCTCAGTGCTTCATTTATTTTTTGTTACATGAACATAATGCAGACAAAATGAGAGGCTGGGCGTCATTCATCATTTAGGTGCTGCCACAGATTAAAGCACAGGGGAACAGACAGACACACACGCAAAGTCAACTTCTCAAAAAGAAAGTGTGTGTGTGTGTGTGTGTGTGTGAGGGAGAGAAAGGAGGAGAGAAATCAAAGAGTATGCCTCGGTGTTTTGATGTTATTGTCATATAGAAGAGAGTCCCACGCTCTGTATGACACTCTGCATGAACCCAGAGCTTACAACACACACATAAAAACACACGCATACACACACACACACACACACTTGTGCCCTCTTAGCAGCAATGCACACACAAGCTCAAGCACACACTTACTGCCAGCAGCACAGCACATTTCAGTGGCTAACACTGGGTTTTAAAGTGTGTTTTTGTATTCAGCAATAAAAGGCTGCAGAACTGTGACACACATGATTGATTAGTTGGACAGATTCCCACAGGTCAGACACCACCACAGTAAAGAGATTTCACGCCGTGGCTCTGTGGAAATTTTTTTTCCTTTGATTTTTATCATTATGATTGTATTTGCTCCCTCATGAATGTATTAAATTGGACCAGCGATAGCTCTGTTGAACAAGATTAGGCAGCAGAGGAGGGGAGAAGGTGAGAGGTGTGATGAGAATGTTTGTTCTGGGAAACCCACAAGAGTTCCTGTACAAATGCCAGATCTAAAATGTTTAGCTACAGCAAACAGGGTGTCACCTGTGTACAAGATGCATGTAAACTCTGAGCTCTGCGTGAGATTTTGTAGCGACAGTTTAGCAATTGTTTGTCTCATTGGCTGTGGAGTGATTTGCCCTTATCTGCTGCCGCTTTTCATTTTGCGCCTTATCTCACAACAGCAGCCATGAATAAAAGTAGTTGACAACATTTTTTCTTGGTTTTTTGCAGATTTTAATTAGCTGTATTGACTGGCAAGGAGGTAAAATTGGCCGTTGTTAAATGTAGATGTATTTGGTGTCTGTGTGTGATTTCTAGCAGTTTTTACACTCTGAGATGTTCTTCTTCTTCCTAGCGGTTTATATCCCGCGACGCAGGGTCCGCCATCTTGCATGCCTTCCTCCACTTCTTCCTATCAAGGACGTCTTCTGGTGTAACATTCACAGCCTTCATATCATAGCTTATGCTTCTTCCTGCTCCTTTTTGAACATGCAAGTTATTTGGAGTTGCGGTTGCTCGTTTTCCTTTTGTTTTGCTTTGTTCATTTGTCTCTTTTAATTCTATTTTGTTGTACTTTTTCAACATGTTCAAAATAAAGATTCAATCAATCAATCAATCATCCTTGATTCGGTCCATTACATTACATGTTACATAAACAAATTCACTATTAGCAACCACACAATTTCTGCTTTCACATTAATAAAAAAGTTTAAAGTGTTAACTAAACTTGAATAAAGATAAAGAAACAACTGCATTTCAAAGGGTAGGACTCGCATGTTAAAATAAGACCCTGTACATGTAAAGTAACGACTGCAACAATAAATGCAACATTTAAGATTGTGTTTTGTGATAGAGCCCTTAAGTAATCATTTCCTTTTTCTCACACTCTTCTTCCATCACTATTGTAACGCACATAAGATAATGATTCTTATCATCCTAATCCTCTCTGCCCTTCATGTCATTCTCTCCTCTCATGCCTGTGATGACTTTTCCGCTCCACCCGTTATTCAGTTTCACCATTGTCCTTTTTTGTTCCATCACATTGCTTATCCTCTTTCTCTGCACCACCATCTTCCTGCCTGTTCCCGTCAGCACTCTTTGTGTTTTCTGTAATCCTCTTCTGCCTGAAAGTGGAAAGTGGCTGCAGGCCTTTTGATGGCCAATGGATAACTCCTACCTCGTGCATAAGATAAGCTGAAAATGTTTGTGCATGTAAAGTTTTCATTGTTAGGTGAGGAGAGTTTGTTTTTTAATTATTATTACTCTGCTGGTTCAATGTCACAATAATATTTCAATAATAAATACAATGTGGCACTTTTTATCTGTGTCAAGGTCAGGGTCATATATCCTTACCTCATCCCTTTTATTCATATTATCTTTCTCTTTTCTTCCATTTTTACTTTTATTCTGCTTAACAGACAACTTTGCTTCTATTCTATTCCTACAAGAAGAATGATGATATGCAGAGTTTTGGAGCACGGATTAGCCATATACACTCTAGATCTAAATAAGCTAAACCATAAATATGTTGAGCATTGTGAAAAGTTTTCCCATTAGTTTTGTGATCTTAGGTTATCCAGAAAATAACATGTCATGTCGTTTTGATATTAACAGCAAGAACAAAATAATCTGTTCTTGTTTGATTTTGAATGATTAGTGATTTCTAGCATTTTCTGTTTTCAAGTCATTGTCTAGCTTCGACCCTTAACTTAAGTTTATTTATGTATCTGTGGTTCCTGGTCTAGTAACAGTTCTAACTTCCTGTCTTATTTTGATAGTTACTTTTGTGTGTTCCTGTTTTGATTATGTGCACCTGTGTCTAGTTTCCCTGATTATCCTTTAGTGCGTCGTGTGTCCAAACAATGCTGACTTCCCTGTCTTGTTTTTTTGACTGGGTGTACCTTTAACACCCAGTCATTCTGCCTGAATTCTGTTGTTTCTTTTAGATTTTTATTTGTTTTTTTTGTTTGTTGGGTTATTTTCAACTTTCTAACAAAAAAGGTGTGTTTTTCTTTACACTCCCTTCCTACTGAGTCCTCATCCTATAGTTCTCTGACACAGCCAAGTGGCCGAATATCTGTTCCTGTCAATAAATTTGGACTTTTTCAGGGGGGGTTTTGATTTGTTTTTTTGTGATAAATGAATATTTTAGGAGAAAATAGGAAGAAAATTGTAAGGCAAAAGAAGCGCATTTAATGGAAATCATTTTTTCATGTAGTTATGCCAGTAAAACTCAGGTTGCAGGAAGGGCAACAAAATAAAACACTGAAATCATTTTTTCATTCAGTGGCTCTCACAATATCTCTCTACCAACCAGTGTCTGTTGTCTATAAAAGCATCATATATGCACTTGTTAAGTTTCCTAATAGTCTTCAAGTTGTTATTAAGAACTTATTTTAAGCATCTAAAATAAACACATTCATTTTGTAAAATATTTTCATCATACAAACTGTGTTGATATCTTGAGCTTGATCTGTAGTAACGCAATTAAGAAGAAACATAATCTTAATAATGAATAATACAGAGAGTAAGAATACACAGAGAATACAGAAAGTAATGTAGACAAGAAGCAGAATGTAGTATGATACAGAAAATCTAAAGTATAAGTACATTAAACCTGTACTTCAGTAATTTACTTATTGTAAAGTATATCCTTCTGGTCTTCTGAATTAATGTCTCCTCTGTGTGAGTGACTGAAAAACAGGTATCATCACTATAGGATGGGACAGAATTTGGCACCCTCAGCTGTCACCAAATTTCATGTTGTTTTCTGGATGTTCTCCAAGGATATAATATGATATGATATAGGATATATTCCAGGACTTGTATTGCTTACTGATAATCAAAATTGTATTTTTTCTCCTTCCTTTAAAAAAATAAAAGGACAGCCCAAATGGGAGACTTATAAGCTGCATTATAAGAAGCTACATGGATGAGTCTACAAGGTCTCGACTGAAAGAACAGGGAAAAGACGCAGAAGTTTTCTTAGACTGGGTTTTTGTTTGTTTTATGAGCATCTGCTCTTGACATGGCTGACCTCTCACTCTGTCCCTTTTTTTGTGGACCTCATTACTCTCTCTGTCTCACTCTCCAAACATACACAGCAGAGTCCAGGCTGGGTTTCTGGACCTCATTAGTTTTCCAATTAGCTGCTGTCATCTGTCAACTGTCCTCCTGGTTACTTGGGGCTCCATGACACCACAGCCAATTCTCTGAATTCTCTGCCCTGATTCGTCTCACTGGGAACAGGTGGACTTCCTGCTTTTTCCTTTTTTTTTCTTTGTTTGTTTGTGTCTGTTTGTTTTAGAGAAAAGGAACGACCTTAAGTGCCAATGCTCCTCCTAAAGTTAGAAAACACACTAACGGAAAATAGAAGTGACACTAGTTTAACACAGCTTTGCAGCAAATAATCTATTAACCTAAAAAAGATTATTATTCATTTAAGTAAAATGACACTAAATTCAAAATAAACAAAAGCACAAAGCTGATATTCAGATTGCATGTCCACAGAGACACTTTTGATGTCCTTTTGAAGAGAAATGTTCAAAGCTTTATCCCCTCACTGTTTCAGTGCAAAACGATCAGACTCTGATATATTTGCTGTACAGCTGTATTTTGGATGGATGTCTTTAATGGAAAAGACTTTGCTGCTCTGTTACTTCCCAGTTCTTTTCTGCTCCTAATGACTGAATGTGGATCAAAGGGGAAATTTTGAACTCATAACACTGTCATTAGTTTGAACAGGTTGTGTTATTACACTGCAGTTCAGATAAAACATGCACCAATGCCCACTTTATTAGGTACACATTTGACTTGAGGATTTGGGGACATATTGACATGACAGCATCATGCAGTTGCTGCAGATTTGTTGTGAAACATGATGTGAATTTGCTGTTCCCAAACATGCTCTACTGGTTTGAGCTAATAAGCTGCATTGACAAGCAGCTGAATTATCTATTTATCGCTCTAGTGAGGCTCCTGCTTAGTTGGAGGTTTGACTATAAGAAGTTTGTCTTCCTCATAAAAACTTTTCAGCACCACCTATACTAGAGGGAAGCCTTTTAAGCTAATGTTGCCACACCATTCTTTAAAATTCATCAATTAATTGGCGCTGGCCTGCTGCAAAACATCACAAGATGTTCTTCTGTTTTTGGGAGATCCAAACCCTGCTCTCTCTCTCTGTCTCACTATCCAGTATACTCCGGAACAGATGTAGACACACCTGCACCACAGCTTATTTCTCTCCTGATGCAAAACAAACCCTCCTCCGAGCTTACCCTTTGAGCTCCTAAACGTTCGTAGCCTCGGGACCTGCTGTTAAAGCTCCCAGATAAAAACACACACACACTCACACACCAGCTACTGAGCTGCTATAATATATGCACATGATAAATAATCTACAGTATATAGACAGGTTTCACTGGCACTGGAGGATTTGGTCTGTTAATGCTTCTTGTGTTTTATTTGAATGTTGATTTGTGGAGCACAGAGGTTTAGAGGTTAGCTCTGTTGTCTCACATTAAGGAGGTTCTTGTTTTGAGAACTTTGACTGTTCTAGGCAGACCAGCACACTGAGGGAAAAGACTATCACTCCCCCATCAATTTGTATTGATGAGAGGGGGGTAGCTAATCTTGTTAGACACACTAAAAGCAGGAGTCCTGGACCTGACAACATCTGTGGACAGGTACTGAGAACTTGAGCTGATCAGCTGAGTGGGATTTTTCACCATATCTTCTCACTTTCTTTAGAGCTACAGACAGTACCTGAGATTTGGAAACATGCGATCATTGTTCCTGTTGCTAAGGGCAGTACTCCTAAGGTACTGAATGATTTTAGGCCTGTGGCTCGGACTTCTTTAGTGATGAAGTCATTTGAGAAGATAATTAAGAAGGAGATTTTAATGTATGTTGAACACCATCTTGACCCCTTCCAGTTCGCCTGTAGAGCAGGGAGAGGTGTGGAGGACGCTGTTGTCACACTCCTGCATCTCTTGTATAAGCATCTTGAGGCCCCCCACACCCATGCAAGATTATTATTTGCTGATTTTTCATCTGCATTTAATACAATTCAACCCCTCTTACTTGCTGACAGGCTTTACAATCATTTCAAGCTTGACACTACTCTGGTCGGCTGGGTGACAGACTTTCTGACTAATAGGTCACAATGTGTGAGGGTAAATCATGTCTTTTCTGATGTGTTCTCCTCCTCTACTGGATCACCCCAGGGTTGTTGCCTCTCTGCCCTTCTGTTCATTCTGTACACGAATGAGTGTCGCAGCAATTTCACAAACAGTCACATCCTGAAGTTTGCTGACGACACAGTGATCGTCAGTCCTCTAGTGGGGGACGAGTCAGGCCATGGACAGGTTGTAGATGATTTTGTGAATTGGTGTGATGATTCCTTCCTTTCACTTAATGTGTGAAAAACTAAAGACATGATTATTGATTTTAGGAAGTCCTCTTATAGCTCATCACCCACTATCATTAAAACTGCCGATATTGGGATCGTTGAGAGTTATAAATATCTAGGTGTGGTACTTGACCATAAACTGTGTTTTGAATCTCATGCTGATGCCACTACTAAAAAAGTTCAACAAAGACTGTTCTTTTTAAGGAAAATGAGATCTTTTAACGTCTCATCTGAGATGTTGTCTTAGTTTTATAGAAGTTTTATCGAATCTGTGATGTCTTTTTGTATCGCTGCCTGGTTTGGTAACCTGACGGTGAAGAATAAGAATCGGTTGGGACTTCTGGTAAAAACTGCTAGCAAAATTTCAGGGCGCTGGCAAGATGGACTTTTGGCCATTTACAATAGAAATGTGCTTAGAAAGGCTCATTCTATTATTAATTGTTTGAACCATCCACTTCACAGTGAGTTTGAGTTGTTGCCTTCCGGCCGCCGTTTTAGAGTACCTGTGAGGAAGACTAAAAGACTCCAGGTCTCTTTTATCCCCACTGCATCTTGTCTCCTCAATGGCAAATAACTGTCCTAGGACCTTCTATCACTATTATTGTCATTATTATTTTATAGTATTGTTCTGTTTATTTATATCCTGCTGCTAAACTAATTTCCCCTTGTGGGACAATAAAGAAATTGAAATTGAAAATGAAATTTATGATCTGCTGTGTTGCTGGAGCCTTACTTTGTTGAGATGGGATGTTCTCTCTGTGCTTCCAGAGATCCAGCTTCCTTCCTCAATCCAAAACCATGCATATCTGGTCTATTTGTGCTTTAAAATAAATGTCAATGTAAATGGTTGACCGACTCTATCTGCACAGTTTGACTTGGTAATGCACTTCTTACTTACTTTGGATCAACATATATCGAAATGATTTCTTTCACATTTAAAATAACTTTCTTTTTGTGCTGTCATAATTATTATTTATCACTTATAACTCACTTATGTATCACTCACAGTGTGTCAGTTTCACAGATATTGAAGGGAGCACAGAGAGGAGGAGAGCTGCAGAGTGTTAACATAAGTTAACAGCATGAAGTGAAATGACAGCTCTCTATCTCGCACTCTGTTTCTCTCCCCAGGGCGCTGCCATCTGGCCCTGCCGCCGCCACCAGTCACACACCCAGATTGCGTGTTCATTTCCATTTGTGCACAATATTACATTTTGTGAAAAAAAAATCCATTTTCATCAATGTTTTAAAAGCATCTCTACAGTGAAGTTATATTTATTTCAAAAAGGAAAGTTTGGGGGGGACCTTTTTTATTTTTACAGACAAAAATGTATATTTGCTCTTTGGTATATTTTTTTCCCTTTCCTGTATATAGTATATCAAATACAACATCAAGTCCAGTTTTCATGGTTTCTTTGTAGCTTAACTTTTGGCCCATCCTTAAGTTTTTTTGTTTGCTTGCTTGTTTTACTGTCGGGCTCTGTCCTTAATCACAGAAGCATGCATGTGTATCACATTACTGCTTCTCTATCAGCACAAAACAGACCTAATTATAGCAGTGTGTGGCAACGGCCCAGACAAAAGCCATTGTGTTATTTGTGTGTATGTGTGCATGTTTGAGCATGAATCTGTGCTGTGAAACCAGAGTAGATTACTTTTAATGCGTGCCAGTGGCAGAACCAGCGCTATGTTTCTGTCAGCAATGAAGCACCATGGTGTTTCTGGGTGTTTGTCTATAAATGCCAGAGGAAAGGTCAGCTAAAAGTTGTGACTATCTCATATGACCAGAATTAAATAAATATTTAAATGAAAGAAGCAAACACAGAGCTGGTTTTATAGAGGGGATGTCGGTGCACCATGCTCATCCAGGGAACACGTCCAGGTCTTTTTAAACGGTGCATATTTCAGAGGGGAGGTGATTTATAAACCTGTGTACAGAGCTGATGTGAAACTTGAACTGCTGGACTAAGAACACACACAAAAAAGTATGTAGTCAGTACATAGGATATTTGGAGTGCATTAGCAGCCACTGATGTACTCCAAAAGCAGCCTCAGTTCTTCTGGGAGTGCTTTCTGGCAGCAAAAATTCTGTAAAGCCACAAGAGCTTTATTGAGGTCAGACACGTATGCTGGGCAATGAGGCCTGACTCTCAGTTTGTATTACAGTTTATCCCAAAGGTGAATGAATTTGAGGTCAGGGCTCTGCACAGGTCAGCCAGGTTTTTCAACAAAAAGAAAAGAAAAGTCTCTTTTTTTATCTTTTTTACATATTATTCTGAGGTGACTGGACTTTAGAGGACAGGACAGTCATGAGCCGACGTCAAACAAAGGTTTTGATTTACCAGCAGTAAAAGCCAACTGTCTCCCAAAAATAAAAAAGTTAATTAAATGCTGATGGATTGGACTAGTCCATTTTTATCATAGATTCTCAACCCTTCCCTACAGTACAGATGTTGCATAATGTAAAATGAAGATAAAAATTAGCTAATCACAAGGGTCCTCATGTTCTGTAGTGTTCATGTTTAATGCCTTGTATCAAAGTCCCAGAGTTTGGTGATGTGCTCGAGACTCATTCCCTTCCATTTTAGTGCCATTGTCATGTTTTCCTTTGTCTTTAAAATCTTGTTTAATGTTCACATAAGTTGCCATTTTGCTTATTTTCTTTTTTAGGCATTAATCATTTCTTTGCACTTGACAGCATCAGATTACTATGCAAGTCATTCACATACAGGAAACTGATTATAATAGTTCCTTATTTTAAATTAGGCACATGAAGAAGACTTTAAATCATCTGTTTTGTTTTTTTTTATTTAATTTTATTGTGTTTTTATGATTTTATTTATTTATTTATTTATTTAGTTCACAGAATCCCAGGAACATTTATATTTTCTCAGAAAGTAAGATAGAGAAAGAAAATCATCACATGATAGATTATATTAAGCTACAGAAGCACAGGGAAGAGTGGTGAGCCCTTAAGCACCGTCACAAATTATTCATCCTTTTGCTAATATACACAAATACCCCATGCTGGAATGTTTACTCTTTAAGGATTTGAAGTGCAACAGCATGTCGAGCAAATTTTCCCAAAATGTTTTCGTTGACATCACAAGAAGGTTAGTCTCGTAGCATTTGCTCAGCACGTCAGTGTCATATCTAACCACCTCATTTCAAGTTGGATGATGAATTACATAACTGGTTCTCCAGCTCTTATAAGTGTTGTTATTCCATTAAGAGTCAGGCTGTTGTCACCACGTGGAAAGGGATTTATAGTTAAATGATGACACAAATCCCCACATTTATCTGCACTGCTTCTTCTAAAGTATTGCTTCATGGGGAGTTTTTTTCTGTTTGACTTCTACTCTTATCTTTTGTCGTGTGTTTTTATTATTTTTTTTCCTGGATGTTGAATGGCACAAAATCCACTAGGATTTATAAATGCAGATGAGGAAGCTGGGACAAGCACAGCCTGCAAAAGTGTTGCTGAGCTTCTGGTTTGGCGCCTGCCTGCCGACATCAGGTTGTTCTTTTAAAAAGTCAGGCTTGCAGTTTGGGGCCAGTAGAGGAAAAAAGTTTTTTTAAAAAGGATGTTTCAAAAATAAAGGACTTGCTTTGTAGTCTATTGATGGATTACAGAGCAGCTGTCAAAGCCCATTCGAGACTCTTTCATTCATTCAAACTCAAACAGACAGCTCCATCTCCACCTTCATTTGCAGTATTTGTTTTGGATTATTTTTCAAGCTGTGCATACATACACATTTCCCCTGCACAGTTTGACCACACACTGTGTTTCTAATAGTCCGGAAAAGGAGTTTAAAAAAGCAGAACATGCCTGTAATTTTAGGCAAACCACAGAATGCGGGGAAAAAAGAAATATCTATCAAAATGCATCTGCCATGAATAGAGAATGATGACTTTCAGATGCTCTGTTTGGCCAGAGCTTTACATTTAATAATTCCACAGCTGTTTTTATTCTGTAAGAGATGTGAGAGCAAAGTAGAAATATGGTTGCTAAATAATTATTTACTGATTACTGTTATCATCATTCAAATAAATTTGGATCTTTTTGTCAGGTTAGTTTGAACTGCAGTTTTACATCATAATACATCATAATCTGATTTAACAGAATTATTATTAATGTGCAGAAGTATTGAGACAGCCTTCATTATTTTACATTTTGCACTAAAGGAGCCTGACTTTCTTGTAATTTTGTGAAGTGGTCTAAAGCAACAGTTCAGCAGGCTTTCTAAAGGCTTTTTCCAGTCCTTGTACGTGATCATTTTCAGGGGAGGATTTCTTTTTGTTTGTTAAGATTGTCATGGTCCTGGGTTTGTTTCCACAGCTTCCTGAGGTTTTTTTGGGCTTTCTAATTTAGTTAATCTCAATATTATGTGATTCCAGGTTTGTGTTGTATTTAGGTTGTTTCTTATTTTTGTACTACTTAGTGAATTTTGTCTTGTTCTTGGTCGTCGCCTTAGTTTTATTCCTTCCTTAATGTTTCTCTTTCCCTCGTGTCAGTTCCTTCTGCCTTTTGTACTTTCCCATTGATATTTCCCTTTCTGTTTCCTGTGTCTCTTCCCCGTCTTTGGTCCTTTTGTGAAATCAGTCTGTTGTTTCCCCCTCTGTCTTGCTAGTTGTGTCCCCACATCTGGGTGGTCTCAGTGTCCTGTCTCTATTTTCTGTTTAGTTCTGTCAAGTTAGTATGCCTTTTGGCCACTGTGTTAGTTACTTCCTGTTTTACTTTGTTAGGTCCTTGTCCTGTATATGCCACATTCAGTTTAACGTCACCTGTCTATTTAGTTAGATTCTGTTCACCTGTTGCGTTTTCTCGTGTCATCTCTTGTGTATATGTTGTCTCTGCCTCCATTTTTCCTTTGTAGCGATCTCCCTTGTTTTGCAGTGCTGTGTGTTGAATGTTTCCCGCAATGAGTGAAACCACACTGAATGCCACATTGCATTCTTTTGGTGAAGCTATGAAATAAAAAGCTTGTGCGATTCGTCCTTGAAGAAGAAACTGGAAAGAAAGAGGGCAAAAGAAGAAGTGGCTTTAACTGTCTGGAGAGCTATTCCTGGTGAAATTACTGATTTAATTTCTTTAATCACTTAAAGAAGTTAAAAGAAAGCTTGTCTGAGAAATTCTATGTTGAAGAACAAAGATATTTATACCAAATTTTGTTTTTCAAGCTTATTAGAAGCTTTTGTGTTGTGTATTTTCATGTTTGAGCGTTTCAGTAAATCACTGCATATATTTCCTATTTTCCAGCCAAAATATAAAGGAATGAGGGTGTGACTCAAGACTTTTGCACAGTGCTATAGATCTTGAAAGGGCACCAAGGCTTGAGATGAGGTTCACTTTATTTCTCAGTTGTTTGTGTGTGATTATGTGTGCTGCATATACTTTTTGATAAGCTCTTTTGTTTCTACATCAAAACAAACCTGTCCGCTGTTATGCTTTGTGTGCGTGAGATGCATGGCTATTTTTCCATCTTTCACCTGTCTTTGTTTTCAGTCTCATTCATATTCTCCACTGATTCTCCACTTGTCTGTGATTTTTCTTTCTGGCATATTTCCCGTTTATTCTTTCTGGTAGTTTTTAATCGTCTTCAGTGTAGCCAAAGCAAATACATCCAGACAACCACAAGTCCCTTTTCACCTCTCAGTGGATTTTCTGTCTACCTCAGATTTTAATATATATTAAATGAAAGCCTGTTTTCCTAGCAGCAGGCGTTTTATTTTACTCCCTGTAATTTGACTTTAACTGATAGAAAATGAAGAAACTTTTTTGACTTGATTTAGATTAGACATTATTGTGATGGATGCAGGGAAATCCGGCCATTTAGACACTACGTGTTTCCTTTAGTTTATAACCAGGTACTGGAATCTTTCACTTACCGTACAGTCTTTGAATCTCCTCTTTACAATATTATTTTTATGTAGTTTGGTGTTAATTGCCTCTGTCCTCAATTAAATGTTTTACTTTGATTTTTGTTCTGAGTGTCTTTGCATCATTGCTCATTTACTGACTATTTAATCATTACCAGAGGAAATGTTAATTCGAGGTTACAGCTGAGCACTGTGTGGTAGCTTGGATACTAATTAACTAGACTCGTATGTTCCCTACAACTATACATCAAAGTACTTTGTTGGCTAAGAGGGCAAGCTCTACAGGATCGCAGCAAACTAACTAACAGTGCTTTGTTTTAAAAGGATGCTTCACATGAGCCGATGGGAATACAAACTGATGCTGGGCCCAGTGTAGCTTTAAATGAACAAAGTAATTAAGGTCTGGATGCTTTGAAGCAGGACGATTAGATTTCCAAGATCATTTGGTTCAAATAAGTAAAAAAAATAAAAATGTGGGGGGAAAAAACCCTGAACAAAGAAACTCTTAAAAATTGCCTTCGATTTAACACCTCTGTTTAATCTACAACAAGGCAATGAGCTTAAATGTTTCCTTTTTTCTCCCAAACTGGACATGACAGACTGACAGAGAATTGCAATTGATTCTGTGCGTTCTTTTGGATTAGATCACTTTCTTAACCAATTGACGTCGATAAACAATCAAGCTTTACAAGATGGTTTTCAAAGATTCCTCCTATCAGCTTTCAGGCAAACAGAATCTGGCTTTGATTAAAGCACAAAACAAAAAAAACTCATTCCTTTCAACTAAGTTTACAGCCGGTGTCTGCTTCTTTTTTCTTTTTTCTTTTTCTTTTTTTGGGGGGGCACTTTGTGCATGTCTATGTATCACAAATTTATGTGACCAGACGTAACCAGAAAACTTTGATATTCACGCTCTTCTTTCCATCATTGCCCTTCCTTTAAAGGAGTCAGAACTCTGAGTCTCTGTCACTTTATTAGGTACACCTTCCTACTACCTTGTTGCCTTCAGAATGGCCTCAATTCTTCTTGGTATAAATTCAACAAGATGCTGACATTCCTCAGTGATTTTACTCAATATTGTCATGATGCATCATCCAGCTACTGGAGATTTGGGAGTTCTCCAGCCATCAGAAGGTGGATGCACTGTGGTCATAAAGGGATGAATGTGGTTTGGAGCAATGCTCTTGTAGGATGTGGCATTTAAATTTTGCAGTTGGTGCTAAGGGGCCACCACACCATTACACAGCTTTTGGTGAACCTATGTAGTTTCAGTTTCCTGTTCTTAGCAGACAGGAGTGGCACCATGTGTGGTCTTCTACTGCTGTGGACCATCTGCTTCAAGTTTTGGCGTGTTGTATGGCCAGAGACACTCTAACGAGCGGTTATTTGACCTACTGTTGCCTTCCTATCAGCTTGAGGCACTCGTGTCATTTTCCTCTGACCTCGTCCTTGGATATCCAAAAGTTGATTCTGTTCATCTGGACGTAGCATTTTCAGTGGGAGAAACGTTTCGTCACTCATCCAAGTGACTTCTTGTGACGAAACGTTTCTCCCACTGAAAACGCTACGTCCAGATGAACAGAATCAACTTTTGGAGATTTACTTACCTGGATGATTGAGTATGCATCAAGACCTTGTGCTTGGATATTTTCCCTTTTTTTTAAGACCATTCGTTGTAACACCTAGCAATTGTTGTGTGGGAAAAATCCCAATTGGACCAGCCCATTGTATGAACAAATACACCACTTTAACCAATCGTCTGCCTGAATACAATATTTATCTCAACATATTTAACAATATTTTGCAATTTATCAAATATAAATCAAAAATCTAAAAAAGACCAATTTTTTTCTTGAATGACGTCTGTGAAATGAATCTCAGCACTTTTGTTTTCCACAACAACACATTTTATGGTCCAAAATACCTGATTTTGAAATAACTAAAGCAAAAAAAAGGTAGCTAAACCAATGACAAGCTTCAAGTTTCACGATGTGATAAGGAATGCTGTTTCCTTTTACCACTCTGATTGTTGACAAGACATCCTGACATGGAATGAGAAGGCGAATCACTAAAATAGAAAACATTTGTAGAAAAGACACTAACAAGGAGGAGGCGAAGGTCTGAGCAGACTGTCAAACGGCATGAGAAAAAATTTGTGGTATTTCCATTATAGTCGCTGCTGGAGGGGGTAAAGATGAGGACAGGCTCAGCACAGTGCACGTGAGCCTGCGTGGGGTGTGCTTAGAGATAATTGACACGTTTTCAGGCAATAATCTATAAGCAGCGTGTGCAGGTGTGGTGAACACAAATGTGCTACCACATTTTGGGAAATTTTATTATTTTTAAGAAAAACATATGTCAGCAATTAAGACGATTATTATTTTACATTCATTACGTGTAGTCCATAACAATTGAGGAGAGTAAAAGTGAGAAATAATAAGCGGAACTGTTGACACTGTAGTCGTTCGCCCGCGGTTGCCTAGAGCGGACCAACTTCCTGTCCTCTCAGATGCAATTCGGGAAAAGACACGAGTGCTCCTGTGATTCTTTCTCTGAGACTCTACCTTTATTTTTACAGGTCAGTATCGTCTTAAAAATACAGTGTATGAGGGTTTTGTGCCTTGTTCTACTTCGGTGTTTACTGAGAGTTATGTTGACACCGCCGATGTAACCTTAAGTGGGGTTTAGTTGAAAATTACTGAAGCGCGGCACCGCAGCGGTGGTAAAGCCGAGCCGCGCAGCCCCAAGTCTCGCGAGAGTTACCGCGAGTTATCGCGAGAGTTACCGCGAGAGTTCGCCAGCCCGCGGGATGTATTTAAACTTGGTAAACTCCATTTAACAAGCAAATATGTGTGTGTGGTGCTCCAATTTAACTGTAAAGGCCCTGACATCAGATTATTCGAGATTAAAATATCTTATATATACTTTATGGTTCAAGTGATGTGGAAATGTTAAGAATAAGCTAAGAATGAATGTACATTTATGTTGTTACATTGCAAAGTAATACATCCAGGTGTGTTTTGTCTAATCTAGTAAGATTTATGCACTTATATCAGATTTGTGGATAAGCTATTTTGAGTTTGCCCTATATGTGAGAAAGAGCAATAAGACGTTTAAGGCATTATATGCTATCTGCACTGCTGATGTAAATGAGTGAAGGAATAGTGAGGTTAACAGTGTAAACTGGAGAAATGTAATGACCATAGATGCATATATTTGCCAAATGCCTTTTATTTACCTTTTACAGTTATTGAGCATATCTGACAAGTGAAAGCACTGGATGTAAATTATATTTGTTGATCTGAAATAAGAGATGCAATTCGGGAAAAGACACGAGTGCTCCTGTGATTCTTTCTCTGAGACTCTACCTTTATTTTTACAGATTTGTATTCTTTTTGTTATTGTGGTCTTCACATCTGGGACCCGTAACAAACTGTGGGGGCTCGTCCGGGATCTCTCCTCTACAGTCGTCGAGGGCAGATCCAGTGATACCAGAACCACGACACAATCGTGACAAGGCCGTTACTCCAGCCAAGCCAGCGAGTAGGTGTCCAGGTAGTGAGGTGAAAAGGGGACCTTTGCCTCAACGTGGAACCGTACTTCAGTGAGGGGAGTGTGACGCATCCTAGTCACTATCGAGCTGAAGGATAATCAGAAATACATACAACATGTCGACCGAGAGAAAGGAACTCGCCTGGAATATCAGGAGACGCTTGTTTTCACTCCAAGGTCAAGACCTCTTCCAACTCGCTAAGAGCCTCGCATCAGAAAACAAAGACACTACACAGCTCAGTCAGGATGATAAAGAAGGTTGTATGGACTATATCACCTCCTACATACAGTCAAACACACTACTGCAACTTGAAGATGAGGGCATGAGTCATTTGTTGACGCTGAATGATTTGATTAATCTAGTCATCCAGGGAAGTAATCCTGCCGTGCAAACAGCTGGTGAGAATGAAGTACATGCCATGCCCAGTCCACAACCATCCAATACCGTGCTAGACCCACAACCGCCGGAAGATCCACCAGATATATCACCAAACCCCTATGCAAACGCAGAAACACAACAGTTAGAGGAGTTGAGGAAAGCGTATGAGACACTGGGTGAGAGGCTAAGACTATGTGGAACTGTAAGGGCCCAGTCACCTGCTGTAGCACGCCAGCAGAGCAATTTGCAACCACAACCAATCATACAGATTAGCCCTAAGCAGCCAGTCACTGTAAGAGACTTTTCGTACTTACCACGCAGAGAATTCAAAGTTTTTGGGGGACAGATTGGAGACAACAGTTCCGAAATCAGCTACAACAGTCTCACCAAACAGATTAATGAAGGAGTTAAAGAAGGATTTGTGGAGGCTGAAATTGTTCGAGGTGTGTTGAGAATTGTGAAGCCTGGCACTTTCCGGGACATGTTAATGCTCAAAGATGACCTGTCTCTCCATGAACTTCAGGGCTTTCTGAGGTCTCATCTCGGAGAAAAAGCGACAACTGAAATGCTCCAGGAGTTAATGTGTGCTAGACAAAGTGAACAAGAGACGCCCCAGCAGTTTCTGTATCGCATGATTGGACTTAAACAGAAGCTTATTTTTCAGTCGAAGCAGGCCAACACTGAGATCTCCTATGACCCAAGAACTGTCCAGGAAGTTTTCCTCCACACAATCTATCAAGGCCTGGGGGCTAAGTACGCAGACTTGCGACAAAGACTAAGACCTCTCACCTCAAACAACAATGTCACTGACGAAGAGATTCTTAGTGAGGTCACAAAGATTATCAGTGATGAAAATGAACACCAGCGAAGGTTAGGCCAAGTCGCCCGCCAAAAGAGTGCACAAGCCCAAAGTGCTGGGATCGAAGCAAACGACAAGATAGCCAAAGAACAATCCTCACCAACAATCAAACAACTTGCCGCCCAAGTAGAGACTCTAACTAACATGGTCGCCAGCCTAATTAAACAACAGGAGGCAAAGCCTTGCCAGCTGTCCCCACAACCACCTCCCAACCCGCTTTTCCAAACCCCAGCCAACCCCAACAGACCTCCTCAAAAGAAAGCGTTCCTTTGTCCAAAGTGTACTGAACAGAACTTGCAGGACTGTAGTCATTGCTTTGTATGCTGCGAGTCAGGACACAGAGCGGTGGGATGTTTAAAGCGGACCAAAACTCAGGGAAACTGGAATCGGTCTCTGTCGAGGGACAGCCAGAGGCCGGCGCAGAGTCACAGTCCCAGCCAGTAAGGTCCTCCTCTGCACAGCTTACTACTGAGTGTGCAAGACGTCGCAGTAAGCTAAAAAGAAAGCAGCCAAAGCGAGACCAGAGAAAGCAACAGGTAACCTCTTGCCAAAGTTTAACACCAAACAGCTGTAAAGTCCCCCTAGTTGGAAAGAAAAGCCTCCTCAAGTGTTTGATTGGTGGCTATCCAGTGACAGTGTTATTTGATTCTGGCTCACAAGTGAGTTTAGTGGACAGACAGTGGGTTCAGCGGTTTATTCCTAACTATCAGGTGCGACCCCTCCAAGAGCTGTTAAATGATGGACTTGAAGTTTATGCGGTTAACGGACAAGCAGTTCCTTATGATGGGTGGGTTGAACTTACAGTCACTCTCGCTGGTCACGAAGATCCCAATCTTACTGTGCAAGCCCCTTTCCTTGTCAGTAAGCTGTCACTCCCTCAGCCCCTCCTGGGAGCGAACGTGCTTGGCGCCATTATCCAAACACAAGAGTCAGACCGAGAGGCCAGTGCTCTATTGTATAGTCTCCTACGCAAAGCTTTTGGTACAGACGAAGAGCAAGTGATGGCTATGGTAAACTTCATACAAGTACCACAAAGAGCAGAATGTGACCCAGCCACAGTGAGAATTGGGAAGAGCAATGTGACCATTCCTGCTGGAAAAGCAGTCCAAGTGTGGTGCAGAGTACCCCAAAGTTTTGACATTTGTGACCCCCTGGTGCTGTACGAACCCGACGAGAACACTGCCTTGAGACACCTGAGTGTTGGGGAAGGGCTCCTTGAGATCAACAACCCTCAAAGGCCATTTGTTAAGGTCCCCATCTCTAACCACTCCAAACACGAAATAATTCTACCGAAGAGAACAGCCCTGGGTACTATTCAACATGTCGCTAAAGTTATTGAGGCAGACCGACCCACAAACACATCAGAGCTGACTCAACCCACACAGAGCCCCATCACCATAGCTGAGGTAAGCGCAGCCACCCCTGTTTCTGAACTGTCCACTGAGTCATGGCTACCCCCAGTTGATCTTAGCCACCTGAGTCCGGACCAACAGAAGTCAGTTGAAAAGGTGTTAAGGGAAGAGTGTGAGGCGTTCTCTCGTAGCAGCACAGACATAGGCTGTATCCCTTCACTACAAATGGAAATCAGGCTCAAAGATGATACACCAGTCCAGAGGGCCTATGCTTCTATCCCTAAACCCCTCTACAGGGAAGTAAAGGAGTATATTCAAGAGCTGATTGTCAAGGGATGGGTAGTGAAGTCACAGTCGCCGTATGCTGCTCCAGTCATTTGCGTAAGGAAGAAGGATGGGTCTTTACGTTTGTGCATCGATTATCGTCTCTTAAACAACAAGACTGTGCCAGACAGACACCCACTCCCCCGGATCCAGGATCTCACAGACTCGCTAGGTGGTTACAGCTGGTTCTCGATCCTGGATCAGGGTAAAGCTTATCATCAAGGTTTCATCGCAGAAGGCTCAAGGTACCTGACGGCATTCACTACCCCGTGGGGCCTCTATGAATGGGTGAGGATACCCTTTGGACTGTCTAATGCCCCAGCAGCCTTCCAACGGAGCATGGAAGAAATGCTTGACACCCTCAGAGACGAGTGCTGTATCCCTTACCTTGACGACGTGCTTTGTTTTTCCAAGTCGTTTGACGAACATGTCCAAGTGCTACAGAAAGTCCTCCAAGCCCTACAACGGCATGGTGTAAAGCTAAAACCCGAGAAGTGTGAGCTGTTCCGTAAAGAGGTTCGCTATGTCGGCCGATTGGTATCTGCAGATGGAGTAAAGGTGGACCCCAAAGATACCGAGGCAGTACAGGCACTCAAACACAAAAGGCCACAGACCGTCGGAGAAGTCAGGCAGCTTTTGGGATTCCTAAGCTACTATCGGACGTATGTGCAGGACTTCTCCCGCATAGCCAAACCGTTGTATGACTTGCTCCAAGTCCCGTCCAACACACTGCCACCAAAGCCAACTAGAGGCAGAGCAAAACACACTCAGCAGCCTTCTCGAGCCCTGATACAGTGGAACAAAGAACACCAAGAGATCCTTGAGCGCTTGATCGGCATGCTCACTCAGCCACCAGTGTTAGCGTACCCTGATTTCACCCGCCCTTTTATATTGCACACGGACGCATCCCAGAGGGGCCTTGGTGCCGTCCTATATCAGAACCAACAAGGCAAGATGAGAGTGATTGGGTATGGGTCTCGCACGCTCACACCTGCTGAACAAAACTACCACTTGCACAGCGGAAAACTAGAGTTTCTCGCCCTCAAGTGGGCAGCTTGTGACAAGTTTAAGGATTACCTCTACTATGCTCCACATTTCACCATTTTTACAGATAACAATCCCTTGACATATGTCCTCAGCACAGCAAAGCTCAATGCAGTTGGACACCGTTGGGTCGGACAATTGGCAGATTTCCACTTCGACATCAAATATCGGCCGGGAAAAGTAAACATTGATGCAGATGTGCTGTCACGTTGCCCACTTGACATTGAGAGGTTCATGGGAGAGTGCTCAGAGGAACTGTCGGAGGAAGCCGTATGTGCAGTTTGGGAAGGGAGCAGAAGAGCGAAGCAAGGAGACGTAGCATGGATTGCAGCCCTTAACCTCACCGCACCAAACCTACCCATCAAAGAACCCCTACAGTCAATCAGTCATGACCAACTTGTACAATCGCAGAGAGCAGATCCAGCAATCGGAAAAGTCATTGACATGGTAGAGAAGGACATAAGACCAACAGAAGATGACAAGGCTGACACTAACACAAAGAGACTGTTGAGAGAGTGGAGTCGGCTGCACATGGAGAATGACCTTCTCTATAGAAAGACTACAGGACGCAAGCAGCTGGTCCTACCTACTCTCTACAGACAGGTAGCTCTCACACACCTCCACAACAACATGGGCCATGTCGGCGTGGAGAAAGTCTTGAACCTGGCTCGAGAGCGGTTCTATTGGCCTTTCATGAAGAGAGAAATTGAAGAGTACGTCACAAGGAAGTGTCAGTGCATCAAGCAGAAGAAGCCAACGACACACGAGAGAGCACCCATGGGTAGCATAACATCCAGCTCCCCTCTTGAGCTTGTTTGCATTGACTTCCTGCACTTAGAGTCTTGTAAAGGTGGGTTTGAATATATACTGGTTGTTGTAGACCATTTTACCAGGTTCGCACAAGCGTATCCCACCAAGAATAAGGCCGCAAAGACCGCGGCAGACCGCCTCTTCAATGACTACATTCCCAAATTCGGCTACCCCTCCAAGCTCCACCACGACCAGGGTCGCGAGTTCGAGAATCAGTTATTCAAGTCCCTAAGAGAACTCGCAGGCGTTGGTCACTCAAGGACATCCCCCTACCATCCCCAATGCAACCCTACTGAAAGGCTGAATCGCACCCTGTTACAGATGCTGCGTACACTGGGAGAAAAGGAGAAACAAAATTGGAAGGAACATCTACCCCATGTTATCCATGCTTACAACTGTACCAAGCATGAATCGACTGGCTTCTCTCCGTACTACCTCTTGTATGGTCGACACCCCCGTCTTCCAGTAGACCTTCTCTTTGGTCTCATGGCAGAAAACAACACTGAGACACCACATGGGTATGCAGAAAGATGGAAAGGGAAGATGACAGAAGCATACCGCATTGCAAATGCAAACAGTCAACAGTCAAGTTCCAAAGGCAAAGCAAACTATGACAAAAGATGCAAAGGAGTAATGCTACAGGCAGGAGACCGAGTACTGGTACGAAACCTGAGTGAAAGGGGGGGCCCTGGCAAACTGAGACCCTACTGGGAGCAAACGGTCTACATTGTGAGGGAGCAAGTGGGCGACAACCCCGTCTACAAAGTGAGTCCAGAGGCGGGAGGCCGTCCTGTTCGCACCTTGCACAGGAACTTGTTGTTACAAGTGAATGACTTGCCAGTGGACATTATCCAAAGTCAGGCTACAAGACCACACAAGAGAAACAAGAAGTCCACCGGAAGACCAATGACACCAGAGCCGAACCCTGACACAACTGACTCGGAAGAGGGTGAGCCATTGTACTGGCTTGGTGTACCCAGATACCCTCGAGGGGGCCATTCTCCAGTCACACCAGTTCCAAGTGGAGCGCAACGGAGCTCCGGTCCAAGTGAACTAGGACAAGTCTTAAGGGCTCGTGTCCAACCTAGAAAAAAAAGTGCCATGGTTCCGGAAGAGGATCTAATTGTGTTAAGAGACCCAGACCTACCTCAACTAAGTGACGATCAGGAGATGCCTCAGGTTCAAGAAGAAGTTGACGTCACTGAGTCCAGTCCTGATCCAGTAGAGCTTCCTGACCCAGAGCCAGAACCCAGGGTGGAGCCAGGGGATGACATCCATCCAGAGCCACCATCTCATCTTAGGCAGTCCAGCAGGCAGAGACGTCCCACCACATTCTTCACCTACCCATCCTTGGGTCAACCAGCCTATCAGGCTCATCCTGCGGTGAACACCATCAACGTCCAACCTTCGCCATATCCTTCCCTCTACTACCCTCTTCTCTACTCCCAACCCCCCTACCCCTCTCCCCTCACCCTTAGCCCTTACTTACCTGTTTCATATGTTGTTCCTTGCTATTGAATCGAACAGAAATCTCAGGAAGAAGAATGCCTGAAGTCTAAGGACACCTGGGCAAGAGGAATATTCCAGGGACTTCTGTAAAGAGACTTTGTTAGTTTAAAGGTTTTTTTTATAATTCAAGTTAAGTGTCAGGAGCCACTTTTGCTGTTGGGGAGCGTGTGGTGAACACAAATGTGCTACCACATTTTGGGAAATTTTATTATTTTTAAGAAAAACATATGTCAGCAATTAAGACGATTATTATTTTACATTCATTACGTGTAGTCCATAACAATTGAGGAGAGTAAAAGTGAGAAATAATAAGCGGAACTGTTGACACTGTAGTCGTTCGCCCGCGGTTGCCTAGAGCGGACCAACTTCCTGTCCTCTCAGATGCAATTCGGGAAAAGACACGAGTGCTCCTGTGATTCTTTCTCTGAGACTCTACCTTTATTTTTACAGGTCAGTATCGTCTTAAAAATACAGTGTATGAGGGTTTTGTGCCTTGTTCTACTTCGGTGTTTACTGAGAGTTATGTTGACACCGCCGATGTAACCTTAAGTGGGGTTTAGTTGAAAATTACTGAAGCGCGGCACCGCAGCGGTGGTAAAGCCGAGCCGCGCAGCCCCAAGTCTCGCGAGAGTTACCGCGAGTTATCGCGAGAGTTACCGCGAGAGTTCGCCAGCCCGCGGGATGTATTTAAACTTGGTAAACTCCATTTAACAAGCAAATATGTGTGTGTGGTGCTCCAATTTAACTGTAAAGGCCCTGACATCAGATTATTCGAGATTAAAATATCTTATATATACTTTATGGTTCAAGTGATGTGGAAATGTTAAGAATAAGCTAAGAATGAATGTACATTTATGTTGTTACATTGCAAAGTAATACATCCAGGTGTGTTTTGTCTAATCTAGTAAGATTTATGCACTTATATCAGATTTGTGGATAAGCTATTTTGAGTTTGCCCTATATGTGAGAAAGAGCAATAAGACGTTTAAGGCATTATATGCTATCTGCACTGCTGATGTAAATGAGTGAAGGAATAGTGAGGTTAACAGTGTAAACTGGAGAAATGTAATGACCATAGATGCATATATTTGCCAAATGCCTTTTATTTACCTTTTACAGTTATTGAGCATATCTGACAAGTGAAAGCACTGGATGTAAATTATATTTGTTGATCTGAAATAAGAGATGCAATTCGGGAAAAGACACGAGTGCTCCTGTGATTCTTTCTCTGAGACTCTACCTTTATTTTTACAGATTTGTATTCTTTTTGTTATTGTGGTCTTCACATCTGGGACCCGTAACACAGGCATGAACATGTGAGCTTGATGATCGTGCACACAAAGCTGAGATCTCCTGGGACTGAAGAGAAGCTAATAAATGTGGATGCGCATGAAGAAAGGATGGATGAAAGCGGCCCTGATCTACTTTCTGCTGGAGGAAAGGCGATAAGGCTCTTTATGCTAGAAATGCTACTAATATACCGTATGCGTGTGAATATATAAGCCAGATTTGAGCACTATTGAAATTTAATTTACTTCATTTAAAATACTACAATAACAGATGTTCACGCTGTAAAATCTTTTTGAAGCACAGGTGCCTCCAATTTGCTTTAATTTCCCCTGAGATATTTCTAAAACTTGTTTCAAATCCAGCTGCTTAACATGACTGAAAATAAATAATGACAGAGTGTTTGTCAAGTTTTGTTGTTCATCTGAGGATATATTTACCTCGAGAAATTTCAAGACCTAATAAGAATAGATGATTTTTATTTTGTCCTGTAAAACCTTGTGCAACCATGCTTAAGTGAGTGAAAAATTTAGAAGGTTTTGAATTTTCTGAGGAACGCAGTGGAGCACACATCATTATGATAATGGCCAATTTTTTTGAAATGCCAGGATATTTTCTGAAATCATGTGGGAAACACTGACAATGAAACACCTAAATGGCTCTGAGAGTAGAAGGAAAAAGAGTCTCTAGACTCGCAAACACACAGTTTTCACTTGTCTATTTTGTTGCCTATTGTAAGTGACCTTTACTGCACTATAAGTAAATACGTTATCTTTATTCTGCCTGGGGCAGATTAATAGATCTGTGCTCCACACGCACTGCACAAATTCACTATTACAAAGTAAATGACTCAGAAGACCTCTCTGGCATACAAAGTATCTGGTGTTGACAGATGCTTAAGTCTTTTCAGGAATACTGCCCAAGAAAATGGCACGTTGCATAATTATTTCCTGAAGCATGGGCTTTTTGTTTAGAAATCTTAGTAAATAACTCCTTGCACGCAAGCATGTGCGTGCATGTCAAGTTGTTTCAGCAACAGGCAGTTAGAAGATACCCTTTGGCATTTGTTAACCCAATAGAGCTGATCTATTCAGATTTAGGTGAGTGCAAGGATAAGGACTAGTAAAAGACCTTAAATGGAAATGGCTTTTATAGTGTTTTCACCACAGTGACATTTTACAGTCAAATACATGTTTACTTGTAAGTCCATGAGTCACTGATTCTCTTTCTTCTTTTAGCTTAACATAATGATATATAGAAATGCACAAATGCATGTTTTGCACTAGCATTCAAAAACGTACCTGTGATTATTAAATATTTTACAGACGTTAAATTGCATGTTGCACTCATGCTCTTGTATCTTGCACAGGTGTTTATGCCTCACTAAAATGTTCTTACTCTCCACTTACATGAGACAAACAAAGAATTTCTGCATAGTGGAACTGTAATTAACTTAATTGCTGGGTGGAAATTTTCCACTGCCAACCACATCAAGTTTAAAGTATGAAAGTCAACTGTATTATCAACCTGACTACAAATGTGTGTTAAAGCCAGTGACTGGGCTTACCTTATATGTTTTCAACATTTTCTGCTTTATATCTCTAATACTGATTATATGAAAGTGATTCAGCAAATTTGAGCTTACAACATGAATTGCACAACTTTCAAAGTAAAAGATTTTGGAGAACTTATCAACACCCGTGCACCTGCCTGACTAACAGAGCGTGTGAAAACACCTTGCTCATCTCAGTTGAACTATGTCCTGAGGAACATGTAGGCTGCTGTGTGGAGGCATTTTTTGTCCAGTTAGGACATGCCATCATTATGAAGATATTCTAACTTAAGGAGTGTCTTGGTTTAGGCATGATTGTGTTTTTCCATGTTTTTTTTTTTCTTTGATAACGAATTGCATTTAACCAAGCAGATCTTCACAACAGGCCGTCTGGTTTCAGAGATCTGTGTGCATTTATCAAGCCGTGGAAGCAACATTTGACAACATTATTAAAGATATACTTTACTGTTAATGTCCCATTGTACTGCTTGCGTGTGTCTGTTGTAGTTGCAGCTCACTGATTACTGACTGAGGGCATCTGTGTGAACGTATGGGCTGAATCTTGGTGCTCATATTCATACATTTATTTGTATTTCTTTTAAATAAAACTTTTGGCATTTAGAAACATTTTCATATTTTGCTTGAATTTGTCCCCGTGGGGAATTTTGTTTTGGGGAAAACATCAGCACTAAACATAATAAACAGCATACATAAAAGTGATTTTCAATGAAAAACTGTGGTACCATAAACAATACACTGAAAATATGAGGAAGAAGTATTCGTAGCTAACAAGTTCTAAATCAGTCCAAATGGCTGAAACCTTTTATTGCACTACCATTAAACAGTGAAATGCTCTAAAATAGTTGCACAAAGTGCCATATTCTCCAGGCATACACCAGCTGACATAAGAGCTCAGGCTGTGACGTACACCGTGTATGTAATTTTGAATTTGTGCATGTTTTCCCCCATCTCTCTGATGGGAAATGAAACCTCAGATCTCGTCACTAAGAGGATTACTTGAGAGGAAAAGACTGATATCTGCAAATCACTATTCAGGGAATGTACAGTGTGCTCATAAATCCTTCTTTTATTTTTCTCCTCTGGGCACAGGATGACTTTTGGATGTAAATTTTCTCAAGGTTTTTTTTTCTATTTAATTTTTTTTATTGCATTGAGTTTAAAGACCATAATTTGTAAATGTGCAGATTGCAAGTATGCACAGAGTATGCATAGAGTGCACAGGTGTCCAGCATGCACATCTTGTTTATGGGGTAAAACTGTATTTCTTTATTGTAGGTTAAAAAAGTAAGTAAATAAAAATCAATATTGTTCAAACTTTTTTTGGTTGGATGCATAAATGGCCACAGTAGTGGCTTGTTTTTAAAATACCATTCTGCTGCCATACATATCGACTAAGACATCATGTTGCTGTTAATCTGCGTCTAAAAGTTGCCCCTCAGCAAATCAGCTTTTTCCTAAGGATTTATTTTTTTTAAATTTTTGCAAATTGGCTGGTGGTGGTTAAAATGTAGTCGGCCAAAATTATAAGAAACATTATCAATAATAGCTGTTAATGAAGACAGCAAATGTGCTACATGGCACTTTATGTATGTGACAACTTTGACTTCCAGTTGCTGTCTTCCATCTACTGCTGCTATATTTTATGCCTGAAGCTGGCACCAGATAAGCCAGCTAAGCTGTATTGTTTTGACTCACCCTAAACGCTCCACAATGAAGTTGCTGCTAATGGGATCTCAGATTTCTGTTTGGGTTTGTGTCAGTTTTCGGTTTTGCCATCTGGAGCCAGGCTGTCCTGGACTCTCCCGATAGTTTTAACAACCTCTTCTGACTCCCAGCTCATCACATACTGATGCTTGGTCAGGATCCATGGGCGTCAGACTGTGACAGACTGAGCACCTCTTTAGCATCATTTTTCAGCTTGCATGATAGTGCGGTAGAGTTTGGGTCTCTTGACAAGTCAAAAAATGTGAGGAGACTGTGGGCAAAACGGGCCCATAGGTGTTGTTACTGTCACTGTAAAGATAACCATGCTAAACAAGGATATGTCACAGGTGCAAGAGTGTGTGTGTGTCTGTGTGTGTGTGTCTACCAAAGATTAGTCATGTAATTCCTTGCCTACTTTATTTTATTTGAAGAAATTAAACTATTACCTGCCTCCCAAGTGATACCTCTTCTAAGTTTTTTTCATTTTTCCTTTTCTTCATCATGTGGAAAATCAACACTGAATTAAGAACTGATTCTTATTCCGTGTGTTTGTGTTTCATTTGGTCACAGACGAAAGTTGAGCTTGCTGAGGTGGTTCTAGCATTTAAGTAAGCTGCCTTGCCGTGTTTGGAGTATTTTCAACAAGGAGATGGCCCTTCGTCAGATTCAGGACACACTGGAGAGGTTATGCTTCTCTGTTGCCTTGGGACCACCTTGAAGTTCCCCTGGAATAGCTGGAGGAGGTGGCTAAAGTAAGGGAGGTCTGAGAATGGACAGATGCATCCATTGATGCATGCTTGGATGCTCACATGACAGTCCAGAATAAATGGGGTCCTATGGAGCAATCCAAATATGTAACGCTGTGGGGGTAAATGTTTTTACTGGCAATTTTCATTGTGTTGTCAATAGAAAAGGTCGAGATAACAGGTGCCATTTTTAGATTGTTGGAGGTGTTACTGTGAATTGGCTCCATTCTCAGGAGAACAATGTGGAATTTGACCAGCAGTAAGCAGAAATTTACTTTGTCAAGTGATTTAAAAACATCTACTAGTATGGCTCATTAATAAGAAATAATCCTTTAAAACAAAAATACAGTAGAACTTTTGTGTCACAATATTAAATGATTACACAAATGCATAGTGTATAAACAGTGTAATGTCATTGTCACAGTCTGTCCATGCTTGTGTTTTCACAGATGCCTCAGAAAAGCACATTAGGTCTTGTCTGGCTCCAGCAGCAGCCCGTGGTGCCCTTTCATGGGACAGCAGCCCAGGATGGATCATGCTGTCGTCTCCCCAGTGTTTGAAGTCTTCTTTCACCTTGCCTCGTCTTCCCACAGGCGGTTGGGGTGTCTTTGAAATTAAGCAGTGATGCATCTAAGGTGCCTTCTGTTAGAATTCATGGTTTTTGAAACCACCATGTACAGTAGATGGATCAAACACAGAGATCGCACAGAGCAGAGGTATGGTGCGCAGTATAACACCAAAGAGGAAAACATGATGTATGACTGCATCCACAAGCATCAAAACTCTATTTACTTTGACCTTAGCCTCAAACCCTTTAAGGGGGTGTATCTCAGTACATGATAGGCAGATACACCTGCAGTTGTATCTGGTCAGGGCAGGACACCATTATGACACAGGAGGTTTTTTTCAGTTTTTCATCATTTCAACATTGAATTCAGTGGGTTGAAGCTGACCTGTATGTCCTGCTATAAAATTCGCATGCAAGAATCTTTGCAGGATTACTCAGAACCGCATGTTCGTGTGGGTCGAGTTCCTCAGCTTCCTGACGTGTCAGTTCCTCGAGTGTGCGTACAAATGTATGCAAAGATAAGATAGCAAATGACTCCAGTGGAAATAAAAACCCACGCAGTAAGCAGCTAAAAGTGTGCCTTGAAAAACTATGCGTGCCGAGTGGGTGTGAGACAATCCTGGCATACGTCAGTTGTTCTGAACAGTTGTCACGGGTGGAAATAAAAAGACGCTTTGTTCAACTTTGCGTTATTTTCCAGCATGCCTGATGCCACATGAAAGCATCCGAGTGACGCAGATTTAGAGATTCATATTCAACTATTATAGCTATTCCAAAGAAGAAATACCAGAGCACTGACTCCACACAGAAGATAAATGTTTGGTGCTTCCTTCCCATTCTTCAGTCGTCTTTGTAGTTTTCTTTGCCCTCTAATGACTCATGAACAAACACGATTGTGAACGTCAGCGATGGAAGAAAACGCTGCATTGTTGTTGCTACTCTTGCTCATCAAATGTGCAGTGATGCAACTTATTCCTAACAATCTGCAGTGGGGCTGACATCCATCGGTATTCTTTGCAGCTCGTGGGTTCATATATGGGTTCAGCAAAGGAGTGTTTACATCAGGTGACATTTTAACCAGATGAAAATCTTTTATCTTACAAGACAGTGAAAATAATGCAACCTTGACACATTTTCAGTAAAAAACTAGTGATGTTCTTTGATTTATTTTATTCACTTAATCTTGGTTTACCTTCTACAATATAATTTCCCTGATGTTAAACCCACTTCTTCTCTGCTGTTTCTTGTGTTTTTCTACACATGTTCTTTTTATTCATCGTCTCTTTTTTCTTCTTTTTTTTTTACATCTGTGAAGTGAAGCCAACCAGTGGTGGGATAAGCGTAAATTTGTCCCTAGTGTTGAAAAATGTCCAACTCTTGGATGCATTTTCTACATAATTCACGCTGCCTGGAGTAAATCAGTGTCTGTTTACATCTCCTCAAAAGCTTGGATTTCAGAGGCAGCGTGTCAATGTGCAGAAGCGTACACAAGTGGCAAGCGTTTTCTCTGGATGGCACAGAACTGGCAATCCATCCTATTCAGTTTAACATGCTTCAATTTGAGCAATATGTTTTCAGTCATTTCTAGACTTTTTAGCGTTACTGCAGGGACATTTGCAAAGAAAAAATGAAGGTTTGGGAATAAATAACGGTAACAGCTGGACTTCCTTGTGGAAATCAACCAGAGACTGAATGTGCACAAAGCATACACATTTTGCACGCACACTCGATCTCAGCGAGGGAGCTGAAGCTTAATTTATTTTTCTCTCATGTCTGTCAATCACTGATTTATTTTATTTTACAGTAATTGTTGTCAACAACTACACATTTCTTCCTGCTGGTGTTTCATGAAAAACAGTTTCACTCTTCACTAAAAGTGTAGCCTGCGATCTATCAGCCCCAATACAGGGAGTGCAGAATTATTAGGCAAGTTGTATTTTTGAGGAATAATTTTATTATTGAACAACAACCATGTTCTCAATGAACCCAAAAAACTCATTAATATCAAAGCTGAATGTTTGTGGAAGTAGTTTTTAGTTTGTTTTTAGTTTTAACTATTTTAGGGGGATATCTGTGTGTGCAGGTGACTATTACTGTGCATAATTATTAGGCAACTTAACAAAAAACAAATATATACCCATTTCAATCATTTATTTTTACCAGTGAAACCAATATAACATCTCCACATTCACAAATATACATTTCTGACATTCAAAAACAAAACAAAAACAAATCAGCGACCAATATAGCCACCTTTCTTTGCAAGGACACTCAAAAGCCTGCCATCCATGGATTCTGTCAGTGTTTTGATCTGTTCACCATCAACATTGCGTGCAGCAGCAACCACAGCCTCCCAGACACTGTTCAGAGAGGTGTACTGTTTTCCCTCCTTGTAAATCTCACATTTGATGATGGACCACAGGTTCTCAATGGGGTCCAGATCAGGTGAACAAGGAGGCCATGTCATTAGTTTTTCTTCTTTTATACCCTTTCTTGCCAGCCACGCTGTGGAGTACTTGGACGCGTGTGATGGAGCATTGTCCTGCATGAAAATCATGTTTTTCTTGAAGGATGCAGACTTCTTCCTGTACCACTGCTTGAAGAAGGTGTCTTCCAGAAACTGGCAGTAGGACTGGGAGTTGAGCTTGACTCCATCCTCAACCCGAAAAGGCCCCACAAGCTCATCTTTGATGATACCAGCCCAAACCAGTACTCCACCTTGCTGGCGTCTGAGTCGGACTGGAGCTCTCTGCCCTTTACCAATCCAGCCACGGGCCCATCCATCTGGCCCATCAAGACTCACTCTCATTTCATCAGTCCATAAAACCTTAGAAAAACCAGTCTTGAGATATTTCTTGGCCCAGTCTTGACGTTTCAGCTTGTGTGTCTTGTTCAGTGGTGGTCGTCTTTCAGCCTTTCTTACCTTGGCCATGTCTCTGAGTATTGCACACCTTGTGCTTTTGGGCACTCCAGTGATGTTGCAGCTCTGAAATATGGCCAAACTGGTGGCAAGTGGCATCTTGGCAGCTGCACGCTTGACTTTTCTCAGTTCATGGGCAGTTATTTGGCGCCTTGGTTTTTCCACACGCTTCTTGCGACCCTGTTGACTATTTTGAATGAAACGCTTGATTGTTCGATGATCACGCTTCAGAAGCTTTGCAATTTTGAGACTGCTGCATCCCTCTGCAAGATATCTCACTATTTTTGACTTTTCTGAGCCTGTCAAGTCCTTCTTTTGACCCGTTTTGCCAAAGGAAAGGACATTGCCTAATAATTATGCACACCTGATATAGGGTGTTGATGTCATTAGACCACACCCCTTCTCATTACAGAGATGCACATCACCTGATATGCTTCATTGGTAGTAGGCTTTCGAGCCTATACAGCTTGGAGTAAGACAACATGCATGAAGAGGATGATGTGGACAAAATACTCATTTGCCTAATAATTCTGCACTCCCTGTACATGGATTCACCGGGGAAAATCGACCTGGTTGCAGATATTAGAAACAAGGCCAAATGATCTGGTTAAAGAGCAATCAGGACAGAGGGAAGAGCGTGTCAGTACATTTGTGTGTGTGTGTGTGTGTGTGTGTGTGTGTGTGTGTGTGTGTGTGTGTGCCGGTAGCACTATTAGGCCAGTGGACATCTGCCTGGCCCGTGTTTGTAATCCCAAGTAGCCTGAGCCTAACAACTACATAATGAGGGTACAAAGCAGCTGGTCTCTGTGTTGATGCGTGAGTGCGCCCTTGCCTTAAAATGTGAACACAATCATTAGGTGTGTGTGTGTGTGTGTGTTTTAACAGATAGTCTGGACACAAAGCTGCTTTTATGGACTGGGGGAAAAAAGTGCCCCGTTCCCTGCTGAGAGGGCTCAGTCTCAGGACAAAAGTCTGTGTGTGTGCATTTGCACTTAAAGCATAGTGTCGGAAGAAACGCAACCATTTGGATGCTGTGGTGTTTGTAGCCAAGCCAGAGTGCTGATGACAGCATTTCTCATTTGAAGTGTTTAGAAGCAGTTTTGCTTGCATGTCTTAGATAAAAATTGTGTGCGTGTGTGTGTGTGTGTGTGTTAGAATTTGGCATTTCACTCACGAATAGTTTCCACTGCAGGTCAGCAGCAGTTGTTTGGATGCTGGTCAGGTTTGTGTGCCAGCTGACATGCATACTCTCACACACTGCGCTTAGGCTAAAGGTGGCTGTGTTTCGTAAAATTCTCAGCACAGCAAGCGGTGCTGGGGTTGCTGGAAAAGTCAAGTATGTATGTGAGCTGTATGCATGTCCATGGCTGTGTGTGCACATGCATTTCTCTGTTTCAGTGAATGAGTGATGTGTGTGAAGTGAGTGTGTGGGAGTTTTGCATCGTGTGTAACTACCACCTGCTGCTCAGTCCTGATGGAAAAGGCCATAGATTGCAATTTCCCTTGAAACAATATAGAATCAAAACTTGACCTTTACCTTTTTGCATACATAGATTTGCAAGTGGACAAGTACATAAATGTAATTGGAAGCAACTAGTAGGTTAAACCATAGTTTAAAACCCATCTGCTTGTCATTTTTATTGGTTATTTTCGGTATGTAACATGAATCATGCTAAACGGGATTTAGAACTTTTTCTCTTTGCACCACATTGTCTGCCTTCATCTCACCCTATCCCACCATCCTCATCTGTCACACCACCCTGCAGCATGTCCTCCTTCACTGCATCCATGTCTTGCTCTTTTCCTCATGCTTGGCAGCTCTATAATCAATATCCCTCCATTGCACCTTGAATCTCCAAATCACTTAACCAGAGCTTTCATTCTGATGTACTCATTTCTAATCCTCTCCATTCTGGTCACTCCCAGCGAAACTGAGCATTTCCAGCTATACCTTCTGTCTTTTTGTCAGTGCTACCATGTCCAAACCATACATCATAGCAGTTCTTACTACCATTTTGTAAACCTTCCCTTTTACCCATGCTACTATACATCTGTCACAAAGTGCCCAGACATTTGCCTTCACCATTTCACCTCCTCCTTTACCTCTCTTGTGCACTGTCCATTGCTCTGAATGATTGATTTCAGGTGTTTAAAGTCATCCACCTTCACTACCTCTCCTCCTCAGATCTTCATAGTTACACCTGTCTCCCTGTCATTTGCACATATGTATTCTGTTGTGCTTCTGCAAACTCTCATGTCTCTTCTTTCCACAGCATACCTCCACCTCTCTGGGTCGTCTTCCACCTGATCCCTACTCTCATCACCAGAGATGGGCAGTAACGCGTTACTTGTAACCCTAACCCTAAACCCTAACCCCCTGTTTGCTTGATGCATAAAGTTAAAAGATTAAAACTGATAAAACAAGTAAAAAAAAAAAGACTTTTCCATTTGATTACATTTTGTATGATGGATTATGCAGGAAAAAGTAGAATTGGGCTGAAAGATCTATTGTTTTATTACCTATTCAGGTTGTAAATCGTGTTTTTAAAAAGTAACTAAGTAACTAAGCAATTACTTTTGAAAATAAGTAATCAGTAAAGTAATGGGATTACTTTTGGGGGGAAGTAATCAGTAATTAGTTACTGATTACTTTTTTCAAGTAACTTGACCAACACTGCTCATCACAGATCACAAAGTCTTCTGCAAACATGATAGCCCATGGAGCCTGCTTCCTGACCTGATGTGTGAACCCCCACATTAAACCCATCTGTCAGTCCAATCACACACCTCCCCACTGTCTTGCTGTCATCATGCACGTCTGGTACCACCCTCGCATACTTCTCTGCCACACCTGACTTCCTCATTTCTCATTTGGTCAGGGTTTGTAGACACTGGGTGACTGGTCCTCACGTTCTCCAGACCTGAAACCAAGAGAGAACCTCTGAGATATTATGTATTGGTGCATCTGATGCTGCCAAATAATAGCACAAAATGTCTAGAATCTCACTGATGCCCTGATCCAGGTCTGGGAGGATATCTTTCAGGGCATTATCCACCATCAAATGACTATCAAGAATATTTTAATATTTTATTCATTATCTAATGTTTAAGTGTTGCATTATTTATTTTAATTAAAACAAAACCTGAAAGCTTCTGCTATAAAGTCTCTAATGTAGACACTGGATGATTTCAGCAAATAAAATTTGTTAATTCAACAAAAAATAAATAAATACATAAATAAATAAATAAAACAACTAAGGAAATAACAGATGACACCATTTAAAGTGAGTGTAGTCTCTTCATAAAGTGAAATTAGACCCTCCACCCCACCTCCTGCTTTGTGTGCCCTGCTTTACTGGCCTGTGTGAACCAGTTCATTAATGGCGTTGCGTGAGTGGAAGGAGTTAAGTCATATAGCCAAAAGCAGATACTGTAACTGTGTATCCTACCCGCCCCTGCAGGCAACAACATTGCTTTCTTTTGTTGTCTGTGGCATTTCACCAAGTCCAGAGTTGAATTTGCGAGAAGCTGGATGACGGAGAGAATCACTCAGTTCCGGGAGAGACAAGAAGCTTATCTGTGGCTTAACACATTAAAAGGAAGGCTCAGGTGTCAGTGTACTTGTATCCCTCCATGAGTGAGTAAACTTACCTGCATGCTTTGTCTAAGCATATATGTGTGAGTTACACACGTGTTTGACAGGTCCTGAGTGAGATCATTGTGTGACGCATGCACCTTAAGATCACTATGATCAGATTCAACAAGAACAAACAGAAATTATTCATTGTTGATGAACAAAATGCAAATGCAGTCGCATGCAGCTTAGCCACAGAAGGCAAGCATTCGAAACAGGATCAGATATTTTCTGAGGCAGATTTGGAAGATGTTAGGAAATCACATAAAGAAAGTTTAGTCGTATAGAGACTTGGCACAGTTAAGTCCCATCCAGACAGGAGAAGAAAACAGTTCATGGCCTTGGTAGACTTTGTACCACATCAAAGTGCCTCCTTGTGAATTCTCCAAGTGAAAAAACACAGAGGAAGCTGCAGTGTGGTGAGATGAACTGACTACAGTGTAAAAAGACCCAGAAGTAAGTTTTTAAAAGCTGCCACACTGAAAAAAACGTAAGCATCAAATGAACTGAAGTCCAGTCCAAATATCCAGATGTTAATTAAGCTGCATTTTGACTTTATTTATTATAATGGAATGTGGATGGTTTAAAGAGTTGATCACAGCAGCTTACTAAAAAAGAAAGCTAACACAGGCCCTCTAACAGCTGAGTGGACATAGAGCTGAACTAATCATCTGTCTGAGTGAGATGTGATATTTTTAGCCAGATAAAGTTCATGTTTCAGCCCTCAGCTTCATATTGTGGTGTTTTTCCCTCAGTGGACATGACTTTCTGTGTAGGACCCATATGCCTCTGTCTGTGTGTTAAAGTTGCCAACTGAGCTCCCAGTGGCACCAGGAGATTGGCTGGCAACTGCCTGTCAACTACCAGTTGCTAGGGAAAAGGGAGTATTCCCCGACTGGGTGCAAGTGGTTGCTGGCAGCCACTGTGAAATTAATGGAAACCAGTCAGTCCCCTAAACACTGGTCAAAAAAATAAAAAATAAATGTGTACTCCCCGACCAGTGGTTGCTGGAGGATCCTTGCTGTTGCTGGGTAAAATTAGTTGCAGTGAGGTACACTTTGTTACACTGAAAACCTCCTTTTAATTGTTCTGGTTGCTAGCCCCGAAATCACCTGTAGTTTGTATGGAAGACACGGTCTTGCTGTCCCAACAACTACTGTGAAGAGTGCAACACAAACTGGAAACGGTGACCGTTGGTCTTCAAAGTAAAAGCTGAGCCTTTTGAAACATAACTTTTGAGAGTAAGTCACAGGTTTTACACTGAAGGCGAAAGTTCTCCGTTTTTGGAGTCGGCGTTTTACATACAACTACAATCGACTCATGCAATCTGCTCCCATGGAGGCAATCACAAGGAGATTTTTGGTGAACCACCCAGTAACAACCAGCAACCACTCACCAAGCAGTCAGGGAATAAGCATTTTTTGACCAGAAAATGCAAGCAGGGTCACTGCCCAGTATCTGAACGTGTAGGGCTAAGGCCCAGGTCGTTATGTGCAAGCCTTTTGTGTGGATATCTGGATAGTTTTTACTGATTACTAAAATATTATTACAAAGATATGAAAGATGTTTTTGTATCTTTTGTCTAAAGTTTACTCATTTATAAAGAAGCTTCATTTTAGCTTTTAAAGTTCATGTTGCTTAACATGAACTACAGATTCCCATAAATGGACACATTATTTCATTCCATTGTTACAAAGTTCATTGTTTTCTATTCTTTGTTCGTCATTAAAATTTCAAATTAAATAATTTTCAGAAAATACACGACAATCACATCTTAATGTTCTAACGTGGGTAATTGTATCCATGCCTTTACCAAGCTTTACCAACACCACAATGTATGTCCTTAAGCTCCAGAGCAAGTAGCTTTTCTTTGTGTGAGGTCTGTGGTGTCCCTTTACATGGCATGTGAATTATTCAGGAGTCTGGTCACGTTTCCAAGAGTGCCCCGCCTCATTTCGTGCCAGCATTAGCATGGTGACCTACATCACGGTCTCAGCCTTAATGTACAGCCTAGAATGAATATTAAATCTGCCAGTGTTGTTCACCTGTTGCACCACCAGCATGTTCTCAAATAGCACAAATCACAGGCCAAAATAAATAAACCAAACCACTGCAGAATTTGTTGGTTAAGAAGATATTTTTTATCTCTTGTTTTTACTTAACATACAGTATATGTCTGTGCATCTGGGGCAACTGGATTTTATTTTTTTGGGTATTAGTTTCCAGAAGGGATAACTAACTCTTGACAAAGCGCTTCCCTTTGTTTTTTAAATATCAGGAATATAACAAATTGTTGCAGATATCATTTCTGAGATGATACTATGTTATTTATAGCATAACTATGAGCTACTGTGAGTTATTTGCAACCAAATGGAGTCAGATTTTAAGTTAAGCACAATTTTCTTATAAAACTTTAAATACACCTCACTAGACTTATTTGCTCTTGTGGTAATAGCAGCTAGGTAATCAGATTAATCCTTAAAAAAGAGGCTGTATGCAGGATTATTGACATGTCAAAATCAGTGACTTCCTGGCGAAACCACCCCTCACCAAGGCAAGAATGATCAATGATAGCTAAGATCAAGATCAACAATGGGAGGATACTAACGTGTCAACACAGCCAGTGAGGCCATTTCATAGAATCACTTTTACAGCTTAACTTCTCATATCAGCACATTTTAACAGCACATACATCCATTTAAAATGTAATTATCAACAATTACAATACAATAAATGCAACAACCAGATGGTTGTTTTGTCTCTCTGTGTTGGCCCTGTGATGGACCTGGAATAGGCTCCGTCGCCTGTGACTCTGATAAGGATACGTGGAAGAGACTGGATGAATGGATTGAAATACAGCAACTGTCCAGATTTTTTTTTAACTACTTAATGCTACATTTAAAAAGCTGTAATGATGTACATCTACATGACAGCTGTTTTTGTATCAGCAGACAATGCAAATGACCAAAAAACAAATTAGATTGACAATTTTTCTGTCTCAGTATAATAAATGCCTTAGTCTGGCCACTCCTGTCAGAACTGTCTGCCTCCACCACTGACAATCACACTTTTATTTCTTCTTTTTTCCCCGTTAATATACCACGAACCTGAAACAACCTTTTTTATTTCTCAGACTATAACCAAACACTGACATAGTTTGATATTCAGCTGAACTTCCTGGAAGCATTTTTAACAGAAGAAATGTTTGAGCTTGAGCTCAAAGCATTAGCTTCTGACGTATGACATTTAAGCTCCTCCAAAGGTAACAAGAGACTCTGGCATGTTTGGCTACAAGCATGAAATTGCTTGAAAATGCTTTCTTTGTCACTGAGGGGTCATTTTAAACACAGTCCCAGACACACCAAGACTTACACTCTCAGTTTTATTCCAGCATAGTCACATGGTGCTAAAACACTGGAGGATATTCGTTTCTCTGGATTACTTGATAATAAGTGGAGGGGGTAACTATTCCTCACATTACAAAATTATATAGTATGATCTGACTGAAAAAGTTCCTCATGCAAAACACCGTTTTATTCCTTGAGAAGGAATAGAGAGATTATGTTGTCTGGCAATTGCCAGTGATGGCTCTTTGGGGAGTTTTGAAAGAAACTGGAACTTTTGAGAACCTGAGGAGAGATTTGTGTCACAAATTCACCTACTTTACAGGTACATGGAGAGGAAATGGACCAGTAAAGAAAAAAAAACCTCCAGTACTACCTTTCACTTACACTTAAGTAATGCATTTCAGCTTTTGGGCTTCATCGTGGTCATCGTAAAAATATATACATTTTAATTAAGATTGCTATTGGGTGGAAACAAGCATATCCAGTTGTGTGGCAAAATACACCAGGTGATTTAGTGTATGACGGTCATTTTGAATGTGATATGCTTCCTTTTGCCAGGCAGTCTGAGTATTTCAGGATGGGATTTTATCACACAACCACCTCTAGGGTTTACAAAGAATGGTCAAAAAGAGAGAAAATATCCACCTCACTGTGTCAAAGAATGGCAAGACTGCTTTAAGCTGATAGGAAGGCAACAATAACTTAAATACCCGTTCATTACCACTAAGAAATGCAGAAGAGAAGATCTGAACACACATGTTGAACCCTGACGCAGACAAAACAGCAGAAGACCACACCGGGTGTCATTGCTGTCAGCTAAGAACAAGAAACTGAGGCTATAACTCACCAAATTGGACAAGATGAGAAGAAACGCTGTGTGACATGCTGGTGGTGTAATGGTGTGAGCCATATTTTCTTAGCACACTTTACACCCCTTAGAATTACCTGGTGATCATTTAAATGCACCAACCTTCCTGTATAATTGATTTGATGACTATTTCAATCCCTTTATGACTAGAGTGTACCAATCTCCTGACGACTGCTTCCCGCAGGACAACGTGCCACATCATAAAACTTAGATCATCTCATGCTGGTTTTTTGAACACGACAATGAGTTTAGTGTACTGAAATGGCTTCCACAGTCGCCAGATTGCAATCCAATAGAGCACCTCTGGGATGGGAGGGTCACATATTGGATATGGAGCCAACAAATCGGCAGTAATTGTGTGATGCTGTGGACCAAAATCTCTTGCTGAATCTATGCCACAGGTTTAAAGCTGTTCTGAAGGCAAAAGTGGGTCAAACTGAGGAATAGTGAAATTTGCCTAGTGTTTTCTTTCCCCTTTGGGTACAAACAAGGACTTATTAATTAAGGAGTTTTTATAGTGACTGTTAAATTCTTAGTATTCCATTAGATTTTTTTTTTCTTTTTATCATAATGTCTATTTTTTATGATGTATTTCATAAGGTGTTTCACTGCTTTTCCTTTTTTTGGCAGAAGACAAAAGACCCAGCCGTGTAGGTGTTTCCTTGGCTGATATGTTCATGGACTCTTTTGGTTAGTTCTTGGGGAAAAAACTGGACACAAACTCAGAGGAGCTTGGGAACGATGTGACCTTCAGCTTTCACACGGGAAGCTAACACAGCTGTTCTTCTGTGAGGTACACTGTGTAATGAGCACCTGGATATTATGATTTCCTGAGTCAGAGAAAATTTGAAGTAATTTTGTTTGATTTTTTTTTACATAGCTGGGATTACCTCACCAAAATTACTTTCTAATCATGAATAATCATTGTGAATCATAAGTACAGGACATAGACACAGCCTAAAAAAGGAGCACCACAGCTCTCTGCTGATGGATATAATTCAGAAATTGGATCCAATAATGATGGACTTGAGCCACCATAAACCCCCATTATCATAGAACATATAAAATCATTTTCAAGTCAGATAGAAAAATAAGCAGTGATACTGTTCTACTGCAATTTGTATGCAAAAGTGTTTTTACATGAATATATGCATGTTGGAGAGAGGACAAAAGAGTAAAACAACTGTGAAGATTTATTACTTTCAGCCCTAGTTTCTGTTGTTATACATGGAGCATTATCCACAGGTTTTTCCCAAATGAATGTAATTTTAAGCAACTGAATTTGTACACATCTCAGTACTGGGGTTAGAAAATGACATTTGCACGCTTTCATATTTTTCTAATTATGTTGATGCACCTTCCTGCGGAGACCTGGTGGAGGATAATAAAAACCACGGGTCACTTATTGCCTTAATGTTCTCATGTACGAACGTGACATGACGAGCCAAACGGGGTCAATTAAATACGAGGGAGGAGGTGCAATAAACCTGTTGTGGTTTCACAAAGTATTTACATTTCTTCATTTCAGAGGACATTAGCGAAATTGCATCTCAATAACTACATTAGCATCAGACACTAACTGCTGTTTAGAGGAACTGGACTGCACACTGTGCTGGCCACATGTAGGCATCTTCAGGTGTGTGTGTGTTTTATCTCTGGAAGAAGTGTTGATAATCTCGAGACACATACAACCTAGATAACTGCTGCTGCTTCCCCGCAGGTTTCAGCCAGTTACATTTTTAGTTCTTTGATTTGTTCCTCTCTGTTTCTACCAGCATGATCTGAGTAGTTCCAGTCTGCATCAGCTCAGATAATTCTAATATCATTTTCACTGTGCAGCTTCTCCACAGTTATCAGCAGAAATTTCCAGTGGTTAGGGAGACATTTTTGTTTGCCTTATTATACAAAGATTTATACCTGAAGTTAGCACAAACTTTAGAAAAAAACATCCCTTCCAGCAAACTAAACACACAGAAGAATTTCTATCTTGCATGAACACAAAGTCAATAGGAAAACTAGTGAAAATCAGCCAAACAGCACTTTGTGATTCTACAATGTAAACAGACACTAAGGCTCTACCTGCTTTCCTGAGGTCAACATACACTCAGCCTTAGCATCACTATGGGTTCTTCACTTCTGGCTTTGTGTTAGTATGTTGTCTTTGCAGATACTTGCACAGGGTCCATGCCTTGTTATCAGCAGCTGTTCCTAGCCTGCCCACAGTTTGCACTTTATCATCATTCTTCACATTCTTGGCTTTTCAGGCAATAAAAACAAATTGCTCCACAATTTTTATCCTGTACATGGATTCATTTGACTAGAACAAATTAGCAGGGCTTTAAAGGGCTTGGAAGGAAAAGACAGTTTGAGTTTCTTGAAAACATTTCACCTCTCATCCAAGAAGTTTCTTCAGCTCTAAAACCAATCTGTGCAGAGTCCCAGATTTTAAGACCTAGTAGGAGTTGTCCCTTAAGAGGGTTGTTGAGCCACTATTGATCATGTGCCTTTTTCTTCTATTCACTCATCAAGCAGATTGTTCAAGAATGACTGTAACTCAAATAATGTCACAGTTGTATATCACCATGAGGCATGTTAAAGGCCAGTAACATAAACCCTAGATTGTCGTGTTTTTGCAAAATACAGGCTCAAGGAGCAGACTCAGGGCACATTTGGCAGGTTTTTAGTGTTTACTGACAAAGAAAGAATAGTGAAGGGATTTTATAGGATGGGTGTCAGCAGCACTGCAGCTTCACACTCCTGAGCTCTGTCAGGGGAGAAAATATGGAGTTAGCAATTGCCCAAGAGATGAGTATGAATTGTAAGAAGAATCCTGATGGTTCTCAATCATCTTATCAGTCTTATTCGTGTGCAGGGTTAAGAATCTTGGAGCGAGTTGGTGGGCAGCTGGTGGAATTCCAGGAGTTGATGCCGAGAGCAGGAAGGCAGGTGACCAGGTGAGTCCTTCCTTTGATAGGTTATGGAGAGCTGGTTTTGGAGTTGGTATGATTAACCTGATATTTCCACATGCAGCAGGTGAGTTGGTTTCCAGGAAAGCAAGGTTTTCCAGGAGGTACCTGAGTAGGCAACTATGAGTATCGAAGAGTGCACTAAGGAGCAAAAGCAAATGATTACTAGGAGCAGGTAACACAGGTGGCCTAATCTTCACCATACTGGCCATGAGAGTTTGGAAAAGAACTGCAACCTGAAGTCTGGATATCCTTCATACTTGATCATTCGATTACCAGATGTGAGACAGGTGTGAAATAGCTCAAAGGAGAAACTTAACGAAACAGAAAAGCATGCTTGTCCAATAGCTGAATACCTTTAGAAACTCTGACCACATTTTTCCAAGATAAGATTGGGGCAGGCGCTGTTTAACACCGTCACTGCTACTTTGAGCCTTGCTCTTCTTTCCAGCTTTCCTTCATTCACTAGACAATTTACATTTTAAAAAAACACTCCAGGTGCAACCTGAACATGTCAAAGAACCCATACTTATGTCTTTTTTTGTGAAGACAGACAAATCAAAGCCTTTATTTAACATACAAACAATATCTCACCTCTCCACCTCTCTTTTGTACACCAGCCATCTTCTCGTTCAGCTTTGTCCGCAAAATCTTGTGGTTAAATTCAAACATGTTCTGTCTTATTGAAGTTATTCTTCATTCAAAACATATTTTTAATAGATTTTTAAACATGAAACCTCCTGACCAGGTGTTTTGACGAACAAAGTGGTTCATGTTAGGACAGCACAGGTTTCCCGTTGCACAGGGAACACATGGATAACATCTCTCCCACATTTGTTTATTGAACTGTCCTTCTGACTTGGAAACGGGAGGAGGGAGAAAAGGGAACACGAGAAAAAAAGTAAAGACATGAACAAGACAAGACATGAAGTAAACAGATATGTATTATATTATAAGGTGATTAAAGGTTTAGATTTTTATACAATGAATCTAAGCATATATATTGAAAAACCTTTATTTAACCAGTCTTGATACTCTAAGAAACTCTTTTGCAAGATAGGCACACTCTTCACTTCATTGTGATAATTACAGAGTTTTTCTATTTTCAGCAAGTAATTTTCCAAGAAGGATTTAACTGGGAAACAAATGGAAAACTCATTTCTTATTATATATGATGAATTAGATCCATTTCAATGATCTATGAGTCATTTGTTATTTTACACCTTTAATTTGGGTACAGGTTTTTGTGTAAATTTTTCGGGTAGGTTTGAAGTCCTCAGATATTTTCAGCTCTGAGGTATCCAAGGATTTCAGATTCTTATAGGTTAAATAACATGTTGTCAGCAGAGAAGTTATTGTTTCAGACAATTTGCTTGTCTTTAGACCCAGACTGCCTGTTTCTCAACACAGGAGGGTAGACAGTGAGGCGACACTGTCAGCAGAACCAAATAAGGCAGATACACTGTTTGGTAACACGATGAAGTAAAGTTTCATGCTCCCTTCGCTTGATGTAACCTAGTTTCAGTTCCCGTGATTATATCACATTAGAACTACAGATTCAGCTTACTCTGGTTTATGAAGGCTGAGCTTTGTCCGCTCAATGAAATATAACCCTGCTGCCTCACTCAGGATAAATCATTTTTCTGTTTTTATTTTATCTAGGGGTTTATGATTTGTTCCTTAGATTTATTTATCTGTTTTTGTTGGAAGTTTACACAGTTATGACAGAAACCTGGAAAACATCAAGCCTGGACAAGTTTGAAGCTGCAAGCCAAGAGATGAATTATTAGTGCTTGGGGTTTATAATGACTGTGTTAGAAATACCAAATCACATTACCCAGCGGTAGCCTCCTCCATTTGTTATGACTGCATGTGAGTGAATGAGTGAATGAAAGTAGGTTTTCCCTAGTTAGAAATCTGACTTTACAGCTGATGGCTGTCAGGTATAGACATTGAACATGTACACAAACTCATTGACTTGAGTAGTGGCGTACAAATGTGATTTACTGAAACATGTGTTGGTCAAACAGGAAAAGGGGATTTTGCAACCAAAAATAAAGTATTGCTGAAGCCTAATTACTGGGTTTAAATTTGCTGTGGATCCCTCAAGCATGGACCCATGGAGACATAAACATCTTGAGCCAAGCATTTTGTTAAACTTGATCAAGTGGAGTTCCAGACTGAATCTATGAAGGCTGGGATCACAGGCTATAAAACTGGGTTATGATTGGTGTAAAATCTAACTTTGATCTGAAAGTCTAGATTTGATGTCACTTTGTTTTGTACTGGTTACGTAGAGATATTGCAATTCAGCATATAGGTTTTAATTTTTACTGGCTAGAGGAGAAATATCACATTGCAGTTTTCAAAATAGCTTCAAAATGTAATTGATTTTTGTTTGGGGTTTTTTTTTTTTTTTTGGGGGGGGGGGGGGTTACATTCCCGCAATTTTTAATTGCCCTGCTTTTGTATCTGTGTACATTTTTAATAGAAAGGTTAGCTATGGCATTGGTCATTTTGCCCCTGACGCCAGAGACAGTTAAAGTCTTGCATGATGTTTTGGGCATGTCAGAATTGCTATCCAGACCCAGATAATCAGCCCTGGATGGATGGATGGCTGGATGGATTGCTTTTACATATCAGTTGTATTTTTGTTTTGTTTTTGTAAAAGTAATCAGTATAGTATTATATAATCAGTATATTATCAGTATAATTAGTACAATATAAAAAAAAATAAGGATGGACGTAGCTGTTAAATGTGAAGCCAACTTGCAAATATTTGCATTATTTTTAATGGCCACAAGGGGGTGATACCTGTGACATCTGGTTCCATAGAAGTCTATAGGAAAATGGCCTGCTGACTTGAACTCTGTAAGCACTTTACTATCAAGTTTATGGACTCTGTCACTAATTTGAATAAAAAAATAAATAATAATAAATAATCTTCATGCTCACCGGTCAACATAATATGACCAAGATTTATAAAATTAAATCTTGGTCATATTATGTTGACCGGTGAGCATGAAGATTCACAGTCAGATGCAAAATCAGTTTTAAAACAGAAAGATGGTGACAGCGAAAATGCCCATGTGGAGGCTTCAAAACAGGACTTCAGATACCAATGGTTAACACGGTAGCTACATCCATCTTTGATATTGCCCGTGATTTTTTTGGTTGCTATGGCAACATCTCTACTCTGAGGAGTGTCAAAAATATAGGTGGTGCAAGATGGAAAAAAAAATCTGCTAACTAAAATGCATTAAATTCAATGTCATGTTTGTAAAAAGAAAAAAATGGGGGGGGGCAAAATATGTCCATATACATCCTTAAGACCGGGCAGAATATCAGGAAATGAAATGTCTGTGACCCATGTAAGTACAATTGATTGATTGATTGATTGGTAATTTATTTCAACATGTGAACAATATACAAGTACACTCAAAAAAATCTGTTGTTGGATGAACACAATTTAATCATGGCACCCTTTTTGCACACAATTTAACCAAGTACAATAAACCCTTTTCGATCATGTCAAACCAACACATGTAGCATTTGGTGGTTTAATGTAATCAGATTACGTTGGATCAACATACTATACTTACATTGATTTGAAGTGATTTATTTAAGTATGTAGAGTGAAATTTGTTTTAATTCATTCTACACAATTTAAAAAGTTTAGGAAAACAGAATTAAATCTTGTTGTTTCAACAACTACTTTGTTAATCAAGTCAATGATTTCACTCATTTCAACCAAATTATTTCAATTAGATTTGTTTACATTTGTTACACATTTAGAAACCCACTACTTTACAAAAAAAGTCACAATCAGATTATGATAACATTATCTTTATTAACTGGATTTAGTGGACAATATAAAAGCTTACCATTTTTGTACACCTGCAAGCATTATGCCACTTCAAAAGGTAAAACGTTAGAATACTTATTTACATAGGTAATATGTTGGAACCAAAGCTTCCACAACTAAAAACAGATGCAAAATTTGCTCAATATATCGACTGCATTTTAAAAAAATTAAACTAAAAGATAAAAAATACATCTCCCACTTGGCAAGTTAAAACATGTGACAAAATAGAATTACTATTGTGTGAATTTGGAAAAATAAAATAATTAGAAATAATTTGGGGGCAGTACAACAACAAAACAATCCATAGGTGATGAAAATCTATATTTGTTTGGTGTATCTCATTGAAATAATTATTAGTTTGACCAATTTTTACATTTCTGTATTTATTTTTTTAATTTTGGTTGCAGTCCTCCACAGCTAGCAATAGTTTTGCTGTGTTTTAAAACATGCTAGCAAGCAAAATGGAAACAATAATACAGTGAACTTAACAGGTGGCAGTGGTCTTAAACTTTACAGGACCTTGACACATAAACACAACATAGTACTTCTGTCAGTACTTCTGATCCATTTTGAGCCATCTATATAAGGACAAACAAAAATCATCTGCAGTGCTGTATAAAAGGTGAATTGCCCAACAGAGAGAATCCAAAAACTTAAAAAAAAAAATTTTAAATGAAAGAAAAAAATATAAACAACTCAAATATTACCATTATATATTGGAAATCACCATTGCACCAATGAACCATTCAAGACCTATCAGTCATTTTCAAGTGCCCTCACCCCATAAGCTTGTTTTTCAGAAACTGTGCCTTTGAAGACAGCTTTTGTCCATCAAGATTTAAAAGTATCTTCTGGAGGACTTCAAAGGTGCATTTAAGTTCTGGTGGGTAGCTCAGGTTCAAACAGTATACGAGTCCAAACAACAGAGCACATGCTTGTGCAATGTTACCCAAATCAGTGTTAGCCTCCACACCCTCAATCAGGACACCAACGTCCTCTGGGTCATCTTCAGGTTCAGCACCCTCCTTCTGGATGACGTACACCCCCATCACAGTTTGCTCCATGCAGCTTTTTGCCTCGCTGTCCGTATCCTACATGAAAAAATATAAGACAACAAAGTAAAATTTAAGAGATTGTTTAAACAACTGTTTCTATGCTGTTCATAAAATCCAAGTACTGTAGTTAAAGTAATAAACAGAAAATTACACCACTAAAGTAGTTGTTAGTAATTACTCCAATACATAAATTATAAAATACACCTCTCATGTCAAAAGAGGTGGCATAATTGACCTCTCACCGGCCCCTCCCCCGAAAGGGCCATTGTCCAATTACACATTATAGCAACCGTTACTGTGTCTGACAAACATTAACCTCAAGCAAGATGGAGAAGCGGTGTGCCCACCGATACGCCGAGAGATTGTGTCTGGAGGAGTTGTGTTCTTTCCATTCACAAAGTCAAAAACAACGTGAATGGATTAAACAGTGTGTATGGCCCCATTCCCAGGTAACTGTACCGAACATTATGAAGCATGTCTGCTTGCACATTCGGGTACCCATTGGTGCGCAGAGGAAACCATTTGTTTGTCGGACGTAGCAAGAGTAACTTAGGGGGACAGGACTCGAGAAAAGGCTAACTCAGCTGCTAAAATAAAACAGGTATAGAAGTGTTAGTACTAAACAGCTCAAAGTTCATAGACATTTCTATTTACAAATACTGATGACCATAGCAATGAAAAAACAACAGGACTTGTTTTAATCCAAGTACAGATTCAAAAGCAATATTGTCTTGATGCATGTTAAATGCATTGTATGTTTGTGTATCAAGTTTAAGTAGGCATAAATTTCTTTCCTTCCAATACCAAATCCCAGAAATTCTTTATTGCAACGCTTAATACTGTTTGGTATTCAAGACATCCTTTCCCCAATACCAGGTGTCTTGTTGCTAATCTCAAAATTTTAATTTTAACGATTTGCATTTGAGGCAACGTCACAATTTGTATGAGAATGTTACGGTCAACATGCTGTCACAGTGACTCACCAAGTACTCCTTTATTAACTTCTCATAGTCTTCGTTTAGGTAGATGCACAAAGACTTCAAGATGCATGCTCGTCTGGTATGGATGTTGTCATGCTGGAGAGGAGGAGGAGATAATATGAGCCAAAACCAGGCTGTTTTTCTTAAAGCTATGGTAATCAGTTAACTTGCATAATTATTCTTTAGGTTAGAACCTGGCATGTACCATTTGTTAAGCTGAAACAAAATTGACAACTTCATCTCCAAATAAAAGTTATTTTTGCTGCCTATGACAAAGTCTACTCAATCCTAATACAAACCTTGGAGATGGCAAGCATGAGACCTCTTATTTTCTTTCCACGTGTCCCTCCTTTGGTCAGAAAGATTTCCATTAAGCGTGGCGCGTATTGGTCAAGCTCGGCAAAGAAAGTAGATAGCAGAGGCTTTGTGGTGATTCGCAGAAACTCCTTGTCAATCTGCAATAGAGAACAAATACATTGATTAAAAACGCAACTGTATATTTCACTCACTTCACATCTAAGCTGACTAAAGCTGCTTTTAGAAGACCATGCAGACATCAGTGCTGTCTGTGTAGAACATGAATCAGTCTGTGTCAGATCCTGAATTTGAAATTTCCACTAAAGTCACAAGTAAGAGGCAAGTGGAACCAAGATCTGGGCCATTTGCTTTTTGAAGTTTGCAAAGACTGCTAAATTGCACCAGTGGTAGTTCACTCTTTGCAACATAGTATGCTGTTCTAAACAGATTTTTCAGGTTTATTTTTAGTATATTATTTGCAATTGGTGTTTGTTCTGGGAAAGATATTGCAGACTGAGCAATAATCCATTTCTAATGGGGGCCTTTCTTAAAATTACTGGTCCCAGTAACAAAGGCGCTTGTCGACTCAGGAATCGAGGGAAAACCAACAACACACCCGGCAGAACATTATGTTATTTACACGGGTGCACATAAGTGGTCCGCATGTGCGCATTCGCTGTCAAAATAAAAGACGCGCACCAGATAAGAAGTTGCAACGCGCGCTTGCATCCATATAAAAAGCACTGTTTTTGTCCGCTAGAGTGGGATTTTCACGGCACATTCTGCACCACATCTGTGCGTTCATCATTTGTTTGAAGCCAGCTCACCTCCTTCAACCACTTTTCTGAGAATACGCGCTTCTTTTGTGGTTCGGACTCCTTCTGACATTTCTTTGGAGGTGGAGGAACACCAAAGTAATTGCTTAAAGGAGCTTCTTGACATCTTTAAGAGTTCTAAACAAATGTCTGTCCTCCTCCTGAAAATCTTATGTACGCAAGCACGCGTTGCAACTTCTTCTCTTGTGCGTGTTTTTTTATTTTGACAGCGAATGCGCACCTGCGGACCACTTATGTGCAGCCCTGGTTATTTAGCTCGTCATATTGCAGCCACAGAAATCCTTTTGTCCATGAAACCATAAAGCTGCACTTTCTTTTTGCCTTATAGTCTGATTTCTCATAACTTTTCCGTTTTGTGGTAAGCTTTTCTTTGGCTGTCACTTCTTCACCCTGACCTGTCTTATTTGGCTCAGCAGAACTGAAATATATATCTTCCTGCTTTTACACACGCACTCACATAAGCTCAGCGATTCTCTGCGCGATCAACCTCTCACATGTTTAAGCTGCGGGAGATTTCACTTGTCATGCTTGCATAGTAAGCTAACGATTGATAAGACGATGTCAGAGGAATTGGTGCGCAAATTATCCTCACTCACAGATCAGTCCTGTCGCTCTCTATACACAGTTCGCACGATTGCAAAGTGAAAGCAAAAAACAAGCGCAAATTCAAACGCGATTTCAATATGTCACATATTGACAGTGGCTCACCGATGCCAATGATATAATTACCCAGCTACATTTCCGAAAGAATGCAAAAGCATTGACATATATTTTTCCTTCCTACAAAAGCCGGACGGGCAGGGCAGAGATAGATTTTGGTAGCCCGACTGGAAAAATCGCTAGCCCCGGGACGTCGGGCTAGCGATTTTGCGAGCCCTGTACAGCGTTTCAATAATTTGTACCTACTACTCTCCCTGATGGAACAACGCTTGCACTGCCACATACAAGTCACTGAAAGAAAAAAAGAAAAGCAGTTTTAAGGATGGTTTTATTGGCACCTTTTTTTCCACTTTGATTAAATCATAAAACTATCATAATAAATATATGATGGTAAAAGGCTTACCATGTATTAAAGAGGAGGCACAAACAATCAGAAAAAGGGGTCAGCTTTCTTTGTGGTGTTACTATGGTAAAGAAAACAGACAATTATTTTATAAAAATTCCAGTGGATTTTTTTTTACTTTGTTGCAAATGTATAAAAAAAAAATACAAATACATATAAATACCTCTTGCAATATAAAATTCACAGATAAATATCCAATCTGTTGCCAAATGTAATAGCAGTGTTTCACACTATGCAATAAAGATGCTGGTAGTTGCGGTAAAGGTCCGACAGGCAATTTTCATAACTATCCGCCATTGCCTTTTCCTCTGACCTCGTGTTTATGCTCTTTTCCCCATGCACTAGCGATCAAGTCAATTCGAAGGATGCAGCCCCTGAATTTGGACACAGCTAATATTTAACAACTCGCGCATGCTAGTTTAACTTGCATTACTGTGAGAGGCCGAATGCTTAAAATAAAAGGAGAAAGAAAGAAAGAAAAAATGCAAATAATAATAAAAAAAGTGAACAAAGACCATGTCTTGCAATAACCGTCATTTAAAACCAAAGTGAATGCTAACAGAGCTAGGTAAAAGTTCAATGAGACAACCATACTAGCTTTAGCTAACTTCATTTACTTTGAAAGTGAATTACAAACGTGTTAAATATTGAATTAAACATATCAATAACCGCTAAAAACACTATAAGACTAACTGCAAAAACAGGTAAAAAAAAAAAAAAAAAGAAAAACAATGAAGTGGAAATGCTAATAATAGTATAAATATACCCAGAGCGGATTAGAAATCAGGTATTAGACGGTACCGATTGGCACCGTCTAATACCAGATTTTCACTGCATTTGCTCCACTCCCGCTGTCTAATGACAACTTACACATTTGGAATTAAAAACATTGTTAAACAATTAACGGACAGAACAACTTCGTTTGACTAAGATATTTTGAGTTATTTATTACTTACCTGTATTGTGGAAGATTCCGCAGGGGGAAATGGCAGTTCACTGAACACATAACTTTCTCTGCGTTCCCGCCTTTTCACTTCTGGGAAGTTTGAGCATGCGCACTAGGCATCGGTGCCTTTTCACTTCTGGGAAGTTTGAGCATGCGCACTAGGCATCGGTTTTAGAGTTGTTGATTTAAAATAATTACATTTAATTGAACTGAAGAATGCAAATCTAGTTCATTAAACTTTTTGTTATTTTATGTTAAACCAACAACTGATAATGATTTAAAAACCTAAACTCAATATGTTCATGTTAAATAGACAAATGTCTATTGAATTAATCAAACAACTGCCTTAGTTGACTTTTTTGAGTGTACATTTAGAAAAGAAAATAAGAGAGAAAAAAATACTATACAAATTACATACAAAAAAACATTCTGATTGATTTACATGTTGAAAGGGAGTGGGAAGAAGCACACACTTATTTAATCCCACCCCTTTGCCATAAATTATCAGTTAATATTTAGTCAGCTTCCTTACTGATATCATTTGTAATAAAAATGGTGAACAGATTTCTGATATACTATATACTATAATATCACAGCATGAGTTTTGTGTTTGTTTGTTTGTTTGTTTGTTTGTTTGTTTGTTTGTTTTTAAATAGAGACATTCACTTGTGAGTGATGTTTTAGAACTGACCTTGATATGATGTAACACCAACATAAGCCATGACCAGTGTCATTAAATACCTCATAATAGGACATGTCCTGGGAAAGAACATGTGATTTTTCCATGGTGAATTGAATACAAGTTCGAGCAAGTGCATGACAGTTTGGTTGAATTTTCCCACTCACCTACCATTCCTGTCACTGGGGACCTCAGTACATATTTAGCCTACACACCAAATTTGCATTATTACTGTCAGATAATTTTTTCATCCTTTCAAGTTCTATTTTTCTTTGTCTGTCTTTGTGATACAGAATTTCCACTAAAATACTTACTCCCACTGTGACCTCTCACGTACCCTCACCATTGTGGCTTCAGGCGAAAGATTTCGCTGCAGTACTCACATACTTCTCTGCAGAAATATGTCAAAACAGATGAGCAGTCTTTCTGTCTCTCTGCTATGCACTAATGGCCTAGTCTGTTTATGTGCCAAGTGACATTAATTTAAGCAATCCCAAATGCACTTTTATGGAAAGACAGTACACACCTGCTAGATGCTCTCCCAGCCCCTAAAAGAATTTACAGACTTTTATATTCGTGGAAGGCTTCTCTTGTAAAAGCCATGCAAATTCAAACAACCTGAAACAGATGGTGTGCTTGTCTTGCCTCTGTTCTTTTTCATGTCTCAGCAGGTCATTTTATGTCATTGAGGCATAAGCTATTCATAAAATTCACTTAAGCTTAGGACTGTATTAGGAAGGACAAACTCTACAAAAGCAATAATTCAGTTTGAGAATGTTTTGGAAATGTCTGCAGTGTTAGAGTTATTGAATAAGCTCGGGCTATTTTAGGTCAAGCCTCAAAGAGTGCAGATCGAGATTCACTTATGACTTCCACATTATATTAAGGGGACAGTCGGTGAATGGACTGCGCTTTACATTCATTTGTTTTGTTGCTGTGGTTGTTTTACTCCAAAGGATAATGTGAAATTTTTCATACACATTCACATGACTGGCTGCCATGTGGACACTGAGCAGCCAGTTGGATGCAACTTGATCCCTTCAGGTAAAGATTAGAAGATAATCCTTTATTTAGCAAAGATCAGGGGAATTTTTTCACTTGGAACAGTATTTTCATTCAGTTACATTTTATTTATATAGCACCAAATCACAGTCTCCTCATGGTGCTTTGTATTGTAAGGTTAAGTCCCTATATTATAAACAATCATGGAACCCAGTTTGAGCAAACACTTGGCAACAATGGGAAGGAAAAACTCCCTTTTAAGACAGAGATTATTAATAACCAATAAAAGTACCACTTTTCACAGCTATGATGCATTTTTTTTGTTATGCAATTAAGGAGAAATCTACCAGATTGTTTTGTGCCTGAAACAGCAAGAATGTGCTTTTCATATAGTAGTAAAAGAGATGTATGTTTTCACATTTCTGTCAAAAACAGATACACGCTCTCATTTGTTCATTAACCAGCATGTTCATAAACCTAAGGGAGAGTCCAACCCTTCAGGCGAAGCTTGTATCAGTGATCTCATTCTTTCGGTCACTACCCACACCTCATGGCCATAGATGACCCAGAGGGGCCTTCCATCTTTTTCCAGCTGAGAAGCATGCCCTGAGACACGGACCTGACAGCTTTCATTCCTACTGCTTCTTGCTTGCCTGCAAACCACCCCACAGTGAGCTGGAGGACACCTGCTGATGAAGCCACAAGAACCACATCATCAAAAGCAGAGAGGTGATCCTGAGGCCACAAGACCAGAAATCTTCAGCTGCTTGGCTGAGCCTAAAATCTCTGTGCATAAAAGTTATGTATCGAATCGGTGACAAAAAGCAGCCCTGGTGGAGCCCAGCTCTCATCAGGAACTGATCAGACTTATTGCAATATGAGTGAGTGAAACTCTCCCCACAGTTATACAGGTACATGTCCACCATTCTATAACAAGCACAACAGCTTATTACCTCATTTGTAGTGTGATAGGATGACAGCAAACAAAAAAAAAACACCCTGTACAGTTTAAAACACATGTTCCCAAGTTTTTAAACAGCTGTAGAGCTTAACAGCTGATACACAGGCAGATGTGCTGAACCTGAAAAGTTTCTGTGCTTTTTGGTTACAGACAGAAGCCTGCATTTAACTGAGACACTCAGCTCCCAACAACATAAACATATTCTGTGTCTGTGTCTCTGTCTACCTCTTTCTCTCCTTCTCCCTCTTTAACTACATATCATTCCAATCTAAACAGCTTCTACACTATATCCACCTTCTGCTATGTTTAATCTTGGGGTAAAACTTTACAGTTTTCCTGCGGATTAGCTCTGCATTTACAGCGTTGCCAGGTTCATTAAACGCCAATGGACACAGTGCAACTTAGTATCACAGACAAATGTTTACAATCTAGCAAGCAGTACAGTTCTGTGTAAATACATGTGGTCCTTCAGTCCAGTCCAAAGAACTGAAGAGAGGGCCACAGCTGCAGGCAGGCAGTGAAGCTGGAGGATTTTGACAGCCACTTTCAGAAAACAGCTGTCTTACTTGATCAAGTGAAGAAAAGTTTTCTCTACTCTGAAAACAAATGTCAGAATATGAAGTGTTTACTTCTAAAATGACACATGATTTTTTTTGCTGTCTTAAAGAAAACAGTTGATGTGATCATGAGAAGAAATACAACATATAAATGTTGAATTATTATGGGGGTTTTTTTCACAAATTTAGTCTTTTTTTTAAAAAAAACGAATTTAACAGCAACGGTGTCCAGCTGGGGCTTTTCTGTTTAGAGTGTGAATTGCACTGATGTGGATGTGCTATGTAGCGTTCTTCTGATATTGCTGTGGAGCTACACCAGACAGAAGAAAGGCTGGCAACAACTGCTTGAAGGCTTTCCTTTTTGTTTTGTTTTTTTGAGCCAACTGCTATGTAGCATCTGTGGAAAATTTGGTCCGCTAATTACATTTTCTATTACCATGCTCTCTGCTTCACTGCCAATGCTGCCAGTGTTCATTTTATGTGAATACAAAGATCAAATGTTGATATATTGTCAGTGTTTTTAATTATGTTCTGGTTAGTAATCATTAGCTAAACTTCAAAAAATATTTCTCCAAAGCATCATCAACATCAGCTTATTAAGGCTGACAAATGATGTTATTTTCTTTTTAAGACAGATTCAGTTTGGCTAAAGTCCTCCTGTATTTTTAACTGCTGCCTTCACTTCCTTTCTTTCTTTCTTGTAGCTAAAATGATCTAATGGATGAAGACAACTCATGTCCAAGTTATTTTCAGTCATTACAGCTGAAGACTGAAACAGACAGCTGACCATTGTCTTTCATCCTGAGATCAAAAAACGGGATAGATTCACACAGCTGCAATGCCCTGTAGGGGTCACGTACATCCTAATCTGTCACAGTCCACTGAAAATGATAGCTGGCATCTTGTCCCGCTGCTGTTCGTGAAGGGAACAAAGAAGAAACTGTGGTAATATTAAGACAGGTTCACAGCTGATTTGCACACTGTTTTGGCGGTGCGCGCGTGTAATCCTGCAGCATGCGACAGATGTACATGCTGCGAGAACTCGTGTAGATACACACCCACAAATATGGTCATGCAGACATGAACAAATGCACGCACACAGGTACATCGTGCGGACAGACAGTTCATGGCTGCTGGTTTGAGTTATGACAGAATCTGATTGCATCAGTGCAAGGGGCAAAGAGGTGAGCACAAGTGGGAAGTGAGTATGGGAAACACGCACACACACACAAATCTTACGCTGGATGGTGATGAATGTGGTTTAATCCTGTGGTTAGAGTGTTCCAGGTGGGAGGGGTCAGACCTTCTTCTCAGGGCTATCTCTTACAGGCCAAAGGTTCAGCCTGATGGCATCCCCAGATACAATGAGTGCATTTATTCATATGCAGGGAACAGAATAAGCCCAAAAAGCATTCACAGAAACAATATCAGCTTTGAATTTCACTGAGTGACATCCAAAAAAACGCAAGAAGGACAGAAAATAATTTGACTTTTAGAAAGTGACAAATGTGATCAGACATGAGGTTGTAAGACTTTCATTACGTTTTCGTGACAATGGCTTTTGAAACGAATCAGTCCAGTTTTCTTTCTAGATGCTGACGTCAGGCGAGGGAAATCCAGCTTTTTTAATGTTTTCTCTAAACTGATCAATATTTATTATGTTATAGGTTATATCTGATTGAGGAAAAAATAATGAGAAAAATAATATACTCCACGATTTCAATGTGCGTGTATGCTTAAAAAAATTCACAGTCTTCTATCAGCAAATGAATTGAATCTCTTGAGCATATATATTCTTAAACATGTGATTTTTACCGGTCAGTTTTTAGCCAACAACACGGATTTTTTTTTCTTCTTCAATTTAAGTCTCTGATCCTTAAATGTTGCCTTCACTGACCCACAATGTGTGTTGGGTAACGTATTTTCGTACACGTCAGCCTTCAATTTCACTGTCCTGTCAGCGAGGAGGAACTTTTCCTTTGTCTTGGCTCTGTTGTTGCTGTCATTGTGGCGTTTTTCTTCATTCCACCAAGTTTTCTGTCTGTCAGCCTGAAATCAGGACAAGAGACGAACAGACCAGCAGACGTCATCCTTCCAGATTTTGGTGAACAATACGTGCACTTTTGTTTTTTTTTTCTGCCCTCCCTCCCTTTCCACGTTCTCCACTTCTCCCTCGCAGGACACAACAAGTGTTTGATTCGCTGTCTGGTCGTGCATATTAATGAGAATGGGATAGCGGGCAGCTTTTAAAAGAGCTGCTGCCTGCCTCTCCACAGCAAGCGACGGGGAGAGAGAGACCTAAACGAGTGATTGGAGATTCATCCAAGCGCTCGGGACGCACAGACGGAGTTGCACAATCAGTGCTCCAAAGGGACCCCAAAAAGCTGAAATCCCCATTGCTCTTCACGTCTGCCTCCCAGTAGTGGATGCTATCTACATATCGAAAGACTTTTTGTTGATATTTCAGTATTTACTGCTTTGCAAGGCTCGGGTTTTGAGGAACTTCTTTTTTTTTTTTTTTAAATCTTTTTGGACTTGTGAAGACATGCGTGGGTGCACGACGGTGCTGCTTTTGTTAGTGGTGGCCTTATGCTGCCTGAGCGCAGAAGGTAAACACTTTTTTCCTGTTTATCTTAGTTAAAGTTTGTCATTTTTCAAAATGGGCTGTGCGGCGCTTAAGCTGTGATAACTGAACAATTATCGGTAGGTGGAAAATAGGTGGGAGGTGAAAGCAAACGCCTGGTGTGTTGTGTTGTGTTCGTGAAAGGAAAGATTGAGGAATCAACTCATGCTGTGCAGAGTTTGTTTGAAACCAGAGTCAACAGCTGAAGTCAACTTTGCTGAAGGGACTCAGTGGTGCGTTTGCTTGCATGCCTGTGCTCCAAAAATGAATTTAGGTCGGCATAAACAGTGTGTTAGCAGTAGTGTGCACTCAATTAGGCACTTTGTTTGTTTCCTAGTATCCATAAACACTGAGATCTTGGAGCTGAACTGTAATAATGAATACCACTCTGGTGTAAGAAATCTGCTGTTATGATGAGCCTTATGTTGGCAAGCGTCCTTGCACCCTGAACAGCCCCCTGGGACATACAGCGTCTGGCAAGACAAGCGAAGCCACCCTTATGTAACTAAATTAACAGTAAAATATTCCAATTTTAGTTTTTACATAATTATTTAAAATGCATTTTTCTTTCTGTATCATAGTTTCATTCTCCTTTCGTGTCTGCAGCTGTCAAACTTTATGGGAAAACTTTGTCTGACTTTTTGTATAACGTCTTTCCCACCATATAGATATGAAAGTAAACATATACATCATTTGAGAACAGGTTTAACGGGCATCTCTTTCAGTTCAGTGTGTAAAGTGGTGAAGCTGTTTGCCTTTGACAATATAGTAACACCAGTGTTTGCCCATTTTTATTGGCCTTTGTTGTCTGATATGTTGGTGCTCAGTCGCGCTCCACTGTGGGGGCTTGTGACAGATTTAGTGCCTGGCGGTCTGGACAGATAGCAGATGATGGATGAGGGAAACCTTGGACTATCCAGGCCATCACCTCCCATCACAAATATACAGCCCAGCAAAACTAATTTCTTCTGTGTAATATATTCACTACTACAGCTAGAAAACTTGCCCTGAACAGGCATCATTTTAAGTTGATCAGAAGATGATGGACAGACATTATTAAATATATATGTATGCTTCAGAAGTAAGATGACATGTAGCTTTAATTAAAGAGGTGCATAGACTCTCCCTTAGTGCTTGTAGTGCAGGAATTTTATAAAATTAGTGTCTGATAGAGAAGCAACATGATAGTGAGATAAATACAGGATAGCTGAAGTCTCAAGTTCTTCGTGCAAGGCAGTAAGACCTTTAGGAACCCATGCATCGTCTGAGCTTAACGGGATAAATGCAGCATGTTTAATTTTGCTGATGTGCAGTGAACAATCAGCAATAGCATAAAACTCGTACAGTGTGGAATTCAAGCCAATTTCCTCTCTACACAGATGTTTCCATTTTAGTCATGCTTAATATAAAAAGGGGTCTAACTGCATGCCAAATTATATTTCTATTTTAATGTGCCTTTGACTGTGACTTAAGTAAAAGCATGGAATTTCAGCTGTGTGTTGCCAGATATAAATATAGAAACAGATAACACCCACTTGTCCTTTGAATTATAATTCAAAGATAAAGCGGGAATACTTCGTTGTGATTCCACGCCAGTTTGCCGTCAGATCGCAAAGAATTAACTTCCCTGTCAGTTAAATACCTGTCAGTCTGACTGGAAGTAATTGAGCTTGCATGACAAGTTTATTAGATTTGTGTCTTAGCAGTGTAATGTGTGCATTATATTTCTCAACAGCTTACAAGTGCAGGTGCACCAGAAAAGGGCCCAAGATCCGATACAAGGATGTACAGAAGCTGGAGATCAAACCCAAACACCCGTTCTGCCAGGAGAAGATGATATTGTGAGTCAGACTCTGATTCTCTTTCAGTGTGTCACTCTCCATATGTCATTTCTGCATTTTCTCGTTTCTCTCTCTGCTTTTTTCCTCAGTTCTTATTCCTACTTTACATTCTTCTTTTTGCTTAATCCCTTGACATTTTCCTACCTGCTTACCTGTGTTCCCTGTTTTTCCCCCTTTCCTCTGGTTATTCATCCCCTTTTTCTTCCAGCGTGTACTCTGCACATGCTTTGAATACAAATCATACAATTAGCAGATTACCAGCATATTTAAAGCCGTTCCTGAAGCATAATGATACTCCAACATACTGTAAACATATTCAGCTGCCGCGCTCACATTTTGAGAACACCCTTTCGTTGGTGCCTAAAACACTCTGAAAGATTTGCAGCGCGATAAACTGATAATTTAATTACTCCCTGTAGACAGGAGGTGGGGATGATTTATTACCTGAAAAGGAGGGGATGAAGAAAGCAGCGATTTCCAGGACATTCCACAATGTTCAATTACTCAAGCATGAACATTTCTAGACTTTTATTTGTAAATTCAGACATCATGGGCAGTGTGAGATGTAAGCATCACATAATGATGCAGTCCATTAATCTATCTATTAATCTATTAAAGTCTAGTTAATGTAAGAATAATGTAATGCTTCTGTGTTCAAAAGACTATTTGTACTTAAACAATAAAAAATGGGCTAAATCACAGATCAGTGCTTGATCTTTCTGCCTCTCTCTGCCATCAGACATTTAACCTTTCAGGTCAAAGTTCAAGCACACATACAGCTAATATGCTCATTTTGAGCTACTGAGGAATGCACCATGAACTGATTCTTCTCCTATGAATTATATTTCAAAAGAAGTAACCTGTAGCGCTTTAAGACAGACACTCTCACCTGAAATTTATAAATACATTCATATTATGCGTACAGTCTGTACTACATGATTTCAGTTGATGTGAATGAAGCCCCACACAAGCCAATAAAAAACTATAAAACGCTGTGTGCGTTTCATTTTTTTTACGTTTTTGCTTCAAAGCTAAATGAAGGCACAGCAGATGGGGATGTTATGTCAGCCTCCTGGGACTCTGCTTGGTGTTCAATGCACAATCTCTGCTGCCACCTGCTGCCACATTACAATATAACACAGAGGACACAGGCTGTGTGATGTGTGGACAGATTTTTATGCTCAAAGTGTATTCTACTTTTTACAAAAGGTTTGAGATAATATCCAACCATTTAAGTCAGTTTATCATATCAATTGATTTTAAACAGAAAACTAGGTCCTCTTATCTCACAATTTGCTGCTTTTATAGCAATTTTAATTAAGTAAAATTGATTATTAAGTTTTAAGTTTGCTGTTGTTCTGTTTTTGTTTTATCATTAATAATTTATTTAAGCTCCAAGTACATTTATACTATTAAAATCATTCATCTTATTACAGATGCCCTTCCGAAATGAGTACTTTATGGTAATCGGTTGTTGTTGAGTACAGCAAAGAAATTATAATATTTGAAAATTTTAGTGTGTTAATCAGTGTTTCAAATTTCATTTGAAAATTTCACCTTTCAAGTGCTGAATAGTTACAAAATAGCTGTTAGATGTTGTCTCCATCTATCCGAACGTTATATTTTTATGAATGTGATGTGCTCTTGAACGCCTTAAGGGAATTTCTTAAAAATTGAGCCAAATGTTAGCTTAGCTGATTACATTTTGAGGGTCAGAGGTTATGGTCACTCTAACCTCACAAAAAACATTTTGGGGCTTAACTCAAGAATTTACACTGTAAATACTAATAAATTTAACACTCATCACTCATGATAAAGGCTGAAAAGGGCTATTTGAATTCATGACTCCTACCTTACATATTTTATACATGAACTGCAACGTAACTGGCTGGCGGAGGAATACAGCTGCAAAGCGGAGGGATGATGTATAGTCACACATCAAGTCAGTCAAGAAATAAATTGTGTGTGCATTCCAAAAGAACAAACCTGTCAGAAGCATTATATTGTATTTGGTCTGCATCACCTCACAGGTCTGTTTTTCTGTGAGGGTGTTACGCGCCACACAGTCATCATTCAAGGTTGCTCTATTAGCATGAGATGGGGCCCACCAGCCGTTAGTGCCTGGTGAAAAATGAGTCTCAGCAGGCTCCGGAAAGCAACAGAAAGAAAGAGAGTGGGAGAGAAATGAGCAAGAGAGTCCCCACTTTGGTCGTTTGGCTTACAGCGCTTAGTTTGGCATTCTCAGCAGCCACTCCTAACCACAAACATGCACAACCTAGGAGCCCCATATACCATCTCCCTATTCCTACCTGTCCTCTCAATTTTCTGTCTTTTCCCTGGACTTCATTCATCTTCACCTTCCTTTTTCTAATGTCCTTATAACTCACGGAAGTTTTCAGTCAGTGGCTGTGCTTCAGCTACCTAGGTGAATGATAATGAGTCGGAACCACGGTAATTAGGTTAAATGCAATATACACAGGAAGTTTCATGTTCTATCCATCAAACACACTCAGAACTCAGTTCTTCCAAAAGAAAGAACACAGAGCTATCTAACTAAGGCATCAATTGTGAAACAAAGGGACAACCAAATGGGCAGGAAAATAGAGGCAAAACTCTTTAATCTAATCTTTATAACCACTGAATACAGCCTTCGAATCAAAAGTCAAGTTCCTTTGCAGTCAGGTCATTTAGCATTCATGGTTTGCTGAGCCTTTGAGTGTGTCACTGGATAGTGAGGCCCCCTAGCATGGTGGGTCTTTTGTTTTTTTATATTTACCACGCTCGCTTCTTTCATCTGAATACGCCACATACAGGCAGTCTGTCTCTGTCGTTGCCAAAAGCAGAGCATAACAGACAGATGAACTGATTCAATGAGCTTAGATGTCACATTTTTAAGTGGCAGCTCCATAATATTGCTTCATTGCCAAAAAAGCTGGCAAAGCTGTGCAAGCGGATCTTTTGAATTCGGAGGGCATTCAGCTGTGGAAATGTTATTGGAGGCAGCTTAGAATAGCCACTAAAATTTGGGGCAAAAACATGTCAGATGTCTTACTCCTTAACCAGTCTCTGTTCAGCAGACTCAGACTGGCTTTCAGATGGTTTGACTTGCTCACAACAGTGTTTTTACTCCAATGAAGTTGTGCCTTGAGTTCTTAAGCTGAACTTAACCCTCCAAGTCAAACTGAAAACTTTCATTGTGAAATGTTCTTATTTTACTCACTAGCCATTTTTGTTGTCATGATATGATAGCAGTCAGATTCCGGTAAGTGCTTGGCCTTTAGGGCCACTATATTATTTTTTTCATAAGTGATGTAGTCATTGAAATGTTAAAAGCGATCTTACTGAATAGCTGGCAGCCACATGTGCAAAAATAACTTTTTGCACATTTTAAAAATCTTTTTTAATTTTTATAGGAATAAATAAGAGTGTTCAAGAGTACATGTGTACTTGATACAGACTGGAAAACCTACATGTCATGTTTTGTGTTTTTTAAAATCAGTATTTAACCTTTGCTTCTTCTCGGCTCCTGTTCTCAGTGTGACAATGGAGAATGTGTCTCGGTTCAAGGGGCAGGAGTACTGTCTTCATCCCAAACTTCAGAGCACTAAGAACCTGGTCAAATGGTTCCGCATCTGGAAGGACAAGCACAGGTAATAGCCTAACACCAAAATAAATAAATAAATAAAAATCAGGTGATGTTAGTTAAAAGTACAGTCAGTCGTGTTGTTAGGTTATTTAATGTGTAATTATATATTTCAGCAAATTGATTTTCACAAACCGAAACATCTAAACATTTTACAAACTTAGAATCAATTAATTCATAGTACACAGAACAAACACGTGGCCTAGATAAATAAATAAATAAGACTAGATAAAATGTCATCCTCTTCCTGTATCTGAACGAAACCGTGCATGAACACATTTATTTATTCCAAATACTGTCACATTTACTTATGGTAGCAGAGTAGACACGTGACCTTCCCATCCCTGGACAGATGATAACAACCTGAATAAAAAAAACAACAGCAGCTGGGTATAAGCTAACATTATGCCAGCTAATGTTAGGCTCGAGTGCCCTGAAAATCACATTTCCTTCTGTTTATCAGAGACAAAGTGTCGCTAAGAGTCCCAGTCCAAAAATGTTAGATCCATGTTGTCAGCTGAGGTGAAAGCAGAATGACAGCCTACACTCACTACAGATAAACAGCAGCTAGAATTGTTTGTCCTATGGAGGCCACCATAGCAAGGATTTTACTCTTGCATTGGTAGGCGTAACAAAGCAGAATTAAGTTGAGCGTGATCTGCATTCTACTGACATCTAGTGGTCATCTATCAGGTTCACATGAGAAAAAATTATATAAATACGTAAGTCAGACAGAGTTAGCTTAGTCAAACCCATAAACTATCGGTGTTACAGTTAAGGTCCACAAGTGTACTTTTTTTAGCTTCTATGTCCAATTTGCTGCCTTTCATGGGAGATAGAGTTTGTGCAGTTACATAAATGTACCAGTTTATATACCTAAACATAAAACACTGACGTAACAGAGATAACATATGCTGTTATGGAAACTTAACCCCTTTTAGAGATTTGTTAAAGTAAATAAAAGTAAGAATCTGAAGAACATTTCATGTATTTACAATATCGCACAGCTCCATAACTTATATATATTGTCAAATGTTTACAAAACTTCACAAACAACATTTGATGTAACTAATGGTTATTTGACTTACTTCTGCATTGCTATCATCTAAAAGCAGTCAGGCTATTCTTTTCTGACAAGCCAGTATTTCCTAGAGAACTGTTACTGAATGTTTCCCTTTGGATTAGCCTCTACAGACCCTGAGATGGTTTTGTGGGAAAATCCCAGTAGATCAGCAGTTTCTGAGCTAGTTAAACCAGCCCGCACCAGCACTAACAATCATCTTCCTCATTTTAATGCTCAGTTTGAGCATTATAAGGTTATTTTGGACATGTCTACATGCCTAAATTCAGTGAATTGCTGCCATGTGATTGGCTGATTAGATATTATTAGATATGCATTAACAATCACCTAAACAGGCGTACCTAATAAAGCATTATCACCATTATTATTACCATGTTATATCTTCTTTGTCATTTCATTAAGAAGCAATGCATAAACCACTCATAAACATATGCACATAAAGTTTTTCAAGTTTTATCCCTGACTCCGGGCTGAAACCATATCCAGTGGCTATCAATAAAGATGTGATGCTTTATTGATTTGTTTTGTTAAAACTAGTCTTTTTAACTTCAGAGGTCAGAGTCAGGTCTTAGACAAAAGTCCTCTGGACGTATTTTTTCAAAAACAGCATTTCTAAGGGACACTGTTGGTTACAGAAGCATTAAAGTCATGTTCGTACTACATGTAAACATTTGATCGCTACTCAAACAGAGACACCTTTTTTAGGAGGCTGAAAAAAAACCTACATTGTTTGCAACCAAAGGAGCAAATCTCGTAAGAGATATATGTTTGTTTTCCACAGGGTGTATGAAGCATAACACCGTCGCTCTCAACACAAGGATCGTGTGAGACAAACAAAGGACACCAACTCCACCAGGACTACATTTGTGAAGTACAAGATGTAATCTGCATTGAAGCTGTACTTCTACTTCTTCTGCCTGAGATCTGTCAAGCGCATCAAGAGATATCTACAATTTGTACATAGGCTGGTGGGCTCGCTTTAGTTGGCCATCAGTGTAGTTACAGTCACTCACCACTCCAGTCTTTGCCACTGTAGTTATATTTGTCAAATTGTGGACAACGCCATCTGTGTTCAAACAGTTGTATGGTTGTTATTCAAAGGGGCTTCTGTTTTGTTTTGGCTTTGGTGAAAAATGTGCAAGAAAAAGAAATTCTGAGGAAAGGCAAATATTTCTCTTAAAAATACAGTGTATTGGTGTTTAATCATTGCAGTTTCCACTTTTCCGTATCCTATTCAGTATGACAGGTATATTTATATAATCAGCGTATAAGGTTTGGCTACAAGGGCGCAGTTGAAATAATGGGATAAAGGTTCTCCATAAATTAGATTCTCTGTATCTGTAGAGGAGAGTCAGTCAGTGTGTGATTATATTTTATACAGAAGTTGTTTTTATTCAGACAGATTATGGAGGTCCGACAGTCAGTGTGTGTGTGTGTGTATGTGTGTGTGTGTGTGTGTGTGTGTGTGTGTGTGTGTGTACGCATCTGTGAGTGTTTTAACTGTTTCCATCTTAATAAAAATTCATCTTCAGAGGGACAACTGAATCAATTTTTTTTGCAAACTGTTCTCATACTTAACCTGCAGAGTGCACATTCAATAAATATAAAAAAATCAAACAGGTCATCTGTGCCATCACTGCTACAGTCTGTTTATTGGAAATTGTCCAAATAGGTCATTAGTAAGTACACTAAGAATATAAGAATCCTAGCTGTTTATGACGAATGACTATATGTTTCCATATTTTCACACTGGTTGAAATATTTTTTTAACTGACCTACATATCGTGGCATCCTTAAAAAGATGAGGCAGGCCTGCGATAGCACCAGTAGACAGCATCTTGATTTTAAAACCTATTTAAACTCTTTAACGCCTGCTGAAAATATAAAATAATAATAATTAGAATAATTTTAGGAAATATTTGTCAGACAGAAGTAAAATGTGCTCTGGGCTTTACTGCACCTACAACAGTAAAGCAAAAGGAAATTACAGTGACATTATCAATAGTTTCAAACTCTGCCCAGTGAAATAGTCTGGCTTACTGGTGTGTTTTTTATTAGTTTATGGACAATAAGGAAGCTCAGTGGCACAAAAGAATGATCTATAGCAAGATTTGGTTACATAGAAAAAAGTTTCTTTTGTATGTCTTCTTTTTGTTGTATGAGATATATATATATATATATATATATATATATATATATATATATATTTTTTTTTTTTTTTTTTTTTTTTTTTTTTTTTTTGATGGAGGAAATGTTGGCTGTTATCAGAATTGTCATTTATGATGGAGTTTGTGTTATTTTGATGTTAGAAAGGCATTGGAAAAGTAATGCTTTGCTAGGGACGATTTGGCTGAATCTTCCAAGAGTCTGAATTACAATTACTGCCCACACAGAAGACAACACTCACAACAATTTAAGCTGTATGGCCATTATGGGTTTTTTTTCATTGGTTTTCTTTTTCCTATAGTCCTATATGGATGACTTCAGTATCTCCTAACCAATTCTTTCATTCTTCCTTTTGAATATTATTATTCCTATTATTATTCCTTTTGCACATTATATATATATATATATATATATATATATATATATATATATATATATATATATATATATATATATATATACACATACACACACACACACACACACACATACATTCGTAAAGAAGCATTTTGGAAGTGGAAACATATAGCCTATACGTTACTGAGAATAAAGAATAAATTCATCTTAAGACTTTATAGCATCATGTATGTTGTATTACTGCATTATAGCTGTTTTTTGCTATTTAAATCTTGTTTTGGTAACAGATTCTTGGAGGGTGTGTGTTTGAAGCCCGCCAAGCTCACTGTTAGACCTTCCTTAGATTGTTAAACAATAAACACAGCAATAAAGTGTCTATAGAGTGTCTATAGAGCTTGTGTCAGCTTGTGTTTGTATTTAATTCATTTAATTGAATTATTGAATCGTAGTTCAACTGAAACAGCAAAGAAACCTTTTTTTCTTACAACTTATTCCACCAGGTGGCGGTAAATACCCATTCAGTCACATTTAATATCCTGAAAGTGACTTTGCTCCACTGTATTTATACATAAAATACATTTATGTTAAGTAATATAATGCATAACTAATATAGTACATTTATTTATCATGTCACTATGTGCAGTATAGGCAGGCTGGATATCAAATACGTGTAATGCTCTTTTATTCACTTTAACAAATCTCTAAAAGTGGTTACGTTTTCATAACAGCATATGTTATCTCTATTACTTCAGTGTTTTATTTTTAGGCACATAAACTATTCATTTAATGATTAATTAACTTGCAACTATCTTTATGTAACTGCACAAACTCTATCTGCCATGAAAGGCAGCAAATTGAAGATAAAAGCTCGAGAAAAAAAAGCACACTTGTGGACCTTAAGGTTACAATTGTTACACATATAGTTTATGGGGTGGACTTTGTTGTAAAGGCTCAGGTTTATTATGCTGCCAGCATATGAAAAAAGGGGTGCTTATTAAAGTATATGTAGTTAAAGGTTTTAGTTTATACATTTATTCATTAGTTTTATTTGTAAGAAGCAATGTACAAAAACACTGGAAGAGAAAAAACAAACAAAACAAACACATATCTAACATGCAAGTAATAATAAAAGAATCTTTGCATTATTAAGCATACAATAGCAATAGTACTTTATTATTTCTAAAATATAAAAAAGAGATTATTAGACTGAACTTACAGCACTGTGCAAAAGTCTCTTGCCACTCCTTTCTTTTGCTTCCAAGGAGCCAGACTTCCATGTAATATTTTAAAGTGAGCAGCAGTTCTCCAGGCTTTCTGAAATTATTTCACAATCTTTCTTTAGACATTGGCTGCTTTTTCTTTAATTTTCAGTCCATTCCTTGTACCAGAGCATTTTTTACATTTTCTACTGTTTGTGAAGCCATTCAAGTATAAAAAAGCCACACAACTCAGGGGGAAAAACCAGTCTTGCACAATAGTGTAATATAGCCAAAACCAAATTTGAAATCTATTTTTAGTCACTTTGTTACTAGCAGAATGTTGTAAAAACACATTTGGTTATACAAAAAAAGTGAAACACAACATAGTTTGCCACAAATAAAATGTTTTTGCGCTAGCAAGGTGCCTCCTAAAGAGAAATAAGCCCAAGTGTGTTTTTGCCTTACATACTGTACTTACTTTTACTGTACTGTACTGTACTGTACTTACTTTTACGTTTACACATTCACATTTGTGCGTAAATCGCTGCACCTATTTCCTATCGTCATATATATATATATACACACATATATATATAACACATACTTGACACTGGATTATTACTGTTATAAGTAGATAAAGAAATCAGCCACAGATGCGTTTTAAGATGTCTCTGCTAGTCTACAGCTGTCTGCAAGGCGGAGTCAGTATTTGGCAGCTGTCTCCTGCTGCGCTCACAGTAAAGGAGGCGGGGCCAGTATTTGGCAGGTTCGTCCCTGGAGGGTGTGTGTGTGTGTATGTGTGCGAGTCTCTCCAAGCAACGACCTGCGAACGGGCATCCGAGCCAGTCTGAGCAAAAAAACAGGAACCACATTAATTTCGAGTGTCTTTGCAATGTTCCCGACGATATTTCTACATTATTTGCTTTGATCTCGTCAAAGTTACCGTCTCACCAGAAGTCGGCTTCAGAAACGAAACAAGAAATTAATGCATCTCGCTCCGCTTTCCTGTTTGTTTTGACCTGGTAAGGTACCCCGGAGCGTCTGATTAGCTTTCCTTGCTAACAGCTCTTCTTCTGGTTCTCTCAGCATCTTAAACGCTAACTAATGCTAGCCTGCTAAGCTAACTCTGTCTGACCATTTCTATTATGTGTTTATATCATTTTTTTCTCATGTATACCTGATATGATATATCTGCTCTATATGTGTCTTTACGTAGAGGCTAATATTAAAGCGCACAGCGGGGCTTAAAACCGTTTGCGACTACATTTGTGGTCACTGTGAGCTAGTGGCTAACGGATAGCACCGAATAGCAGTTCCATCACATCTGTGGCTCCTCCGCAGGCACGGCAAGCTAATTCGGAGACAGAAAAAGAAACTCCTAAATAATTGAGTGTTTGTTGGCTTTTATCAGTACCGCAAGATAAAAAAAAACACTCAATGGATTTTTAAAAAAAAAAAAGTTTTGTGTACATTTGATAATATATATAAATTATGGAGTTGTGTGATATTGCTTGTGCATCAAGAATATGAGACGCAGTAGGTAGGATAGTTTAAAATCATCCGGTTATGACAGTTTTTTTTTATACAGGATTATACGGAAACCGTTTTGAAATCTGTGTTCCTGGAATTCGTGTTCTCCCGAGTTGTAGATGGTTTCGTTTTCTGTTCTGTTTATTTCTGGAAAGCTTCATCACTGACACAGATGCTTCCTGCTCGGATTCATTTAACTGTGTGTGCTGGAATGTTCGCCAATGCTTAGGTTCACATGATTTGATACGAAGCTGTGCTGATCCAGATGAGGATATGTATATGTGCAATAATTGCGTCAGCAATGGCGTTACATTGAAATGAGAGGCCGACGTTTATTTCTGAGCTTTTTGAAGTCTTGGTGATTGCATAATGGCATCCGGCAACATGTCAAGAAGCATGACGGGTTGGTCTTCATACGCTGTATAGTGTGCATAAGTAAAAGAACTTCCATGTGTATGAAAACTAGACTGTAATTCACAATTATTCATAAATATTTGGCCAATTTAGGTCATAAATAAGGCATTAGTTAAGAGGAATTTACCAGTATATCCAGGTATGTTGTTAGTAATATTATTTCTGTGCCTACCATATAGGTTCAAATAATAAATATAAAATAACAAATAATTTTTTCACTTCATGACTTGTAGGAGTTAATTCTATAAAACCCTTTTAGTTCGAATACATTTCAAACTACAGCGCACCTAAATAATACACATTCACAATTATTAGTTATACCTCTTAAAGTGCTCATTAACACAAATACCTAATTAGGAAGTCACATGGCAGCAACTCAATGGATTCAGGCATGCAGACTTTGTCAAGTCAACCCGCTGAAGTTTAAACTTAGCATCAGAATGAGGAAGAAAAGTGGTTTCAATAACTTTGAACTTGGTTTGACTGTTGGTGCCAGATGGGCTAGTCTGAGTATTTTCCTACACACCTCTCTGTACTGTGCACAAGTAAAACAAGTGCTCTCACAATCTAGTTTGAAGTTCAGTCTGGTCTGGAAAAGGGAAAATATCAAGTGAGCAAAAGCTCTTTGGATAAAAAGCCTTGTTTGTGCCAGAGGTCAGAGAAGAAAGCTGCTTTGAGTTGATAGGCAATCAACAGGGGCTTGAATATCAGCAGTTGGGCTCAACTGTCTTAAAACTGTGTTTAAATGGTACATAATAAATTCAAAATAAAATGTTTGCTGCAATGCTACCTTTGCCCCTGTTTTTAAATAAAGTCAATATATAGCAAGTCTTTGTTGTAAAGCTTTGATACAAACTCCATTTGGACTTGTCACGATAAACAGTGTTTTAGCCTTGAGGAATTACCCAGTATGCTGTTAAGCGGCATAATTGTGTAAGTATGAAGTTATTAATTAAATAGTTTGTTTGACAACTTGTGTCCTAGGATTGTTCCCAGTTGAAGAGATTTGCAGATTTGTAATGGCTGTCCTTATAATGTGTATGATTCATAGGACAGGAACTATGAGTGAGAAGACTGTACAGTCATAAAAGCCCCCTTCTCATGCGCTTCAGCAGTATCCATGGCAGTAATAAGATAAATAATAATATAAGCTATTTGAAAGGACACGGTGGGCGTTGTATCTTTTAACTGGTACAGCATTTATGAAAGACTGGTACACTGCTCAGCACTGCGTAATTTGCAGTCATAAATACCATTTATGACTTCGAGATTTTTAATTGCAAGTTAACTTGTTTGTCAGACAAAACAAGTTAACTAGATTTCAAATTATGCTATGAAAAGCTTTTTATGAAATTTACATTAGAAAATATATGTGATTAAGTTGATTGGGAATTAAAATGAGTTGTTCTGTGACATCATCAGCTAACCAAATGATGGGGATGGCATTTTGATAACTAGAGATATACTAATATATCAACAGAACATTTGCATTGGTCTTGATCAGTTGCAGAAGTCAATGTTATAAATTTTATAATGGGTAAATATATATCAGGATTGTTACAAAGGGCTGAAAGACTTGTAACAGTTATGTTACAAGCTGTCCAGACGATATCTTTGTTTTTGATACTAGTTTATTAAAAAACTAAAAGCTTGAAAAAATTAGATTATATGTTATTTATGTCACAAAACTGTCCTGGCAGTAATTTAATACCGAAGCAACCTCTGATTTGTTTCCAATCTGTTCTGATTGGATAATCTATATTGTGTTGAGCTCTTCAGATATAAAATAAGAATTATTTTTTATCTACTTTAGTCTTAGGCCTTCTCAGTACAGTATAGCCTGTTACCAAAACACTAGTGTCTAAGAAACAACAGGTGGATCTATACAGGTCAGTGGAAAAAATAAAAGTAGTTGTAAAGTTAGCTGCTGTAAAAACACCTTGGATTTAATCTGACAGTACTTTACAAGTGGTCTTATACAACAGTCCTCCAATACAGTCTACCTTAATAAAGGTTATAATTGTCCATGTTTGATGAAACTGTTTAAGCAAAGTGTTGATTCAGCTTTATGGTCATTCTAGAGTTGAGTTCTGGAGTTGTTGGTGTAAATGAGCTAGATAATGGGAGCGCAAACATCTCTCTAATAAAAACTGATCAGTATGATTTTATTGTGATTGATTTGAAATGGGCTGCATTAACTTTAACTTAATGTGGAACTGCAGTTAAAATCTATTTTAAATTTTTATTACTCCTCCAGTGATTTTATCAATTTTATCAATTTTAATAACCGGTTTCCTCTCACAGTGCATATACATGCATGTTAGGTTAACTGGTGATTCTAAATTGGCTATAAGTGTGTATGTGAGTATGAAGGGATGACTTTCCATTTATGCTAGACCTGCAAAAGACAGGCCGCCTGCCTAGGGAGTACTTTACCTCTCACTACATGAAAACTGTTCCAGCCCTAAGTTGGGTAAGATGGATGGATGAAACTGTACATTTTCCAAAAATGGTGACAATGGCTCTTACTCTTAGAGGCTCTTAGAGTGGAGTGTAACATATTAAGCCCTAAATACAGGAGAAAAAGCAGTAATTTGTCATATTGTGACAGGAATCGGTATGAATTTCAAATATTCAAGTTGTCATCCACTAATAAGAATGAGTAGTGACTGGGTGGTGGCGTAGCTCACTGGGTTGAGTAGAGGATCCATATGCCACATTCAAGAATAATTGGATAAGTTAGTATTTTTTTTTTCATGAGATGCCTAGATGTTAACAGCTGGAAATTTAATAATTACAGTAATTATTTTACCTCTAGTCACCTACTATACCTACTTATAACTAACTATTAATACTGAAATCAAATAAAAATTAAATTCTCATTAAGTGTACTTAAACTGAACCTGCAGCCCTTTATGTGGAGTCTCTCACGTATGCACATACCAACAAAGTCAGAAATCTCCAGCCTCCTACAGTGTCAGATAAGACATACATGTAAGACGACCCATAGTTTTTATATGGAAGGAAAAACACACGCACACACAGCAGTGTCAAAATCACACAGCTGCCTGGAGTGTGAAACTATTGTTGCCTAGTCATTGAATGTTTTTTTTTTTTAAATGCTGTGTATAGGGCCCCAAGCCAAACTAAATATGCCCCAAAGTTTGCTAAATCTGGAGCAATACCAGAAAGCTACAAAATTAAATCTCATTTGGTTTATGTTAGCACGTATATAGCAAATATACTTTGTAACTTATAACTAGTAGAATTGGTGAAAACACCATTTGTATGTTTGTATGTCATGTGTAAGCACAAGGCTAAGTACTCAGTGATGGACAACAACAAACTCCCATGAAAAGGAGTAGCAATATCAAAGTATGTAGCTACAAGCTGAGGAAATCCAAAGCACTGCCCTCTGTTGTAAATTAAACCAAAACTGCCCGAAGGCAGTGTCATGCTGTGTGTCACTGACCTGGCTCAAAGACTGTGTAAATGGAGATGGTTCACTGGGTGGCTATAGAAACGAAAGCTTCTACATGAGGGGAAAAAAACCCTCATAGAAGCTTTTTTCCTCATATTTTGTCATTTACCTTGAATAACAAAGAATATCAGAACTTTAACTGTACATAGAGAATAGATGGAAATGATGAAAATCACCCTTTGGTTTGATAAATACCATGTGTACATGCTTTAGGACTTCCATCAACAGGTATGACTAGTATGATCCTTTTGGCATGTATGTATTTAATTGCTAAGTGCTCTCAAACATGGAGCTATCGCTGTTTCCTCAATGACAGTAAACAGCTCAGTAAAAATCGCTGTGTCAGGCAATTATGAAATCAGGAAGTCATGTGAAAGTACAGTTTGTCACTACTTCTAAAAAACTGACACAAAATGCATTAAGTTATCAAGCTCCTTGTGGTATGAAATAACACTTTGCAGAAGTGGTCAGCAAGGAGAGTGGTGAGGGGGATAGATGGCACTTGGGTCTGGTATAAACTAAATGTCCCACGTATAAACTGATCTCTGGAGAATGCTAGAGAATCAGTCTTGTGTAAAGATCTGACTGATCATCTTTAAAAGATCAGTGATGAGTGCCATGAAGGGAAAAACTATGAAAAAGAGAGATGGAGTTGGGGGGGGAAGTAAAACAAGGTCCTCATTGCACTTTGAAGGACTTGACTGATCTTTTTGCTCATGTCTGAGTGCGAAATACCTTAAAAGGCCTTGCAGCCTCCAGGCTTTGTGGGTCAGAACTGTTTGGGCAGCAACAATGAGCCAATAGAGAGTGGTTACAATCTTTTGACAATTTGTATTTATGTTTGAAAATTCCAAATCAGAAATTGATAATTACATTTATAAGTTTAAAACAATTCACTTTGTTTAGTCTGTTAGTAGATAAACAGTATACTTCTCACGGGTTTTGATCTCGTTTCTATTTGCTGTAGTTATTTGATGAAAGCAGTTCTTAATTTTAGTTTGGAGTTCATTTGAAAAGCAGAGGGCTACAGTATTCAATTAGGCAGATGGAGAAATCCTGTACTGAGCAGCTGGTTGGGGTTAAGTAATCTGGGCCTGACACCGTGTTCTCAGTAGGTTTAAGGACAGTGCCCTAGCCGTACAGTATCTGCTGAGTGTCGAGCAACCACAGAGATTGCCTGGTGAGCAAGGTCATATAACTGTAAATACAGCATGACAAACGACCATAAAATATATTTGTAACTCTTAGCACTATTTTCTACAGTATTTGCAGACCTTTGTACATTAAGCCTGTGGTTTTCTTCCTGCTTTGGAAAGCCCCAGTCGCTAAATATCTCTAAGTGTATTGGTTTCTATATCTATTTTCAGTTTTGGGTTGCATAATTAGTTGCCACCCTGTCTATAATATGTATGTGTGTGTGTGTGTGTGTGTGTGTGTGTGTGTGTGTGTGTGTGTGTGTGTATATATATATATATATATATATATATATATATATATATATATATATATATATATATATATATATATACGAAACTAAAGACTGAATTGGTTTAGTTGCCCAAGTTTCCTTGTTTTTTTATTTGTAGAAAGAAATAGTGACTCACTTTTGTTGATAATTTATTCTTTATAATGTATGAAAGTGACTTATCACAACTGGGGTGGGTGATCAGTAAAAATTGTTTTAAGTCCCGTTTAAGCCAAATTGGAATCAGTAAAGCCAACAGTCAGTCAGCTATTACTGCATGCTTTCAAACCTCTTGAATTATACTTGTGATAGCTAGAGCAAGGCTTTGCTAATGGCTAATGCATTAATTTGACCTTGACCTCAGAGGTGAGTTTTCCTCTCTTGATTTGGCAGTAGTGCTGTTTGGCTTGGATTGAAGGGTAAAGTTAGTTTGCTGGCATCAAACTCAGCTATTAAAACCTCTCAACACTGCTCTGGAGCCATTTCAGGTCAAGTCATTGCTTACTTAGATCTGGGATCAGCTGTGCTCACTTGTTCAGCATTGGCTTTTGCACGGAAACTCATTTAATGGAATGTACTTTGGTTTATTTTCATCTGGGCACATTAAGGGTTTATGTTACAATGTTACATGAATATGATGGATACTCTCTATTACTGTTCATATAAATCAGTAAAATTAAGGAAATATTTTTAAAGATTTATAAAAATCATAGCAAACACAGAACTGTTTAAAGTTGTACACAAAGGCCATGCATTATATAAAACTAGACATGCATGGGAAACTGCATTATAATAATTATTTATATTAGTTTTTAAATATCAGTATCATTAGGTTGAACAACAATTAAGTGATTATAATATCATGAAACTGTTCCCTTGAAGTCTACAAACAATGATATGAACTGTTTCCCACTCTTAATATTTTGTTTACATTACACTTTAATAAGTACACAGTCTTGCTAGATTCTGTTGTGCGTTTCCGTTTTCCCAGATGGGTTTCTACTTACAAAAAGAAAATTACATCATTACTCTGGATACTTTTGTACATGCTCTTCCTTTTTCCACACGTGGAATTAGTTGGGTAAAAAAATAGTGCTTTTTCAATTACATTTTTTGTCATTTGCCTTGACTTAAATTATCTATTATACCTCTGTTCTTATCATAGTAAAAATGGCAAACAAAATTTAGCAAGTGCATCTTGAAGAGAAAAGCAACTCTTTTGTGTGTTCGATGCATGTGGAGAACAAGCATTGACTCGTGGCCACAGAGCAATAATTGAGAAGCAAATCCTCATTGATCTAAACTCATTTCTCTGCCCTTTTTGGTGAGAATGCAAAACTGCCTAAATGTAATGGCTAAAATATCCCTCTTAATTAACCTAACTACTTACCACAATGTAGATTTGTTCACTTAAAAAAAGTTCAAAATATAAAAAGATGCAGTTAAAGGAAGTAAAAGACAGCAGCAAAAGCTATAATTAAAATGTCACTTCCTCTATTCTCTGTGAAACTATAGCTTGAACTCGTATCAGATTTTGCTTGGTCACTGTTGTTCATTTGTCAGCTTATGCTCACAGCTGGTGTTTTGATCTATTGTTTACACACAGGAACTCACACACAGATGGGAATGACAAGACTTGTACTATCCTGTGTAGACTACTCTGTTAATTGAGCCTCATTCAGTCTTTGTATAGTAATGCAAAGGATATTCATTCTGTGATACTGGACAACAGGCTTCCTCATTGTTTTTATGTTTGACTTTCCCATTGCACTGTCACTGCTTTCACAGAGATGCCAGACATACACAATGTACAAAGGCAACAGGGAAGTAAAATACCGGCAGAGTACTGGCCCAAAGTTGGAGTGCAGACATTTGGAAATTTCCATCAATGTGAGAACGAGTGAGAGAAAGAGGTGATACAGATCGATGCTAAATCAATAAAGCTCAAAGTCACTGCCTCAAAGGAGGCTGGGCCCAGTAACTCCTCCAAGCTCTGCTAAGGTCGGGCTACCACCTAATCTGTAATGCTTTGATGGTGAACTGAAATGAGTGTGTTGAGGTATATGGAAGCTCTGGAAACAAAACATTTACTTTCAAATTTGTAGGTCGTGTATATCAGTAGGAAGTGTACTTCACACCAGTGGTGCATATTTTGTCACCATGGCAACTATGAAAAAAGAAAGACATAGCAATCGAATTTACTATGTATTTAATAGATATCAGTACCATCAAAAAAAATAACCGATTACTTACATAATATGCATACAAGACATGAGATATATATCACCATACAAAACCTATCCGCAGATTATACACCTGCTGAATTTAGTGTGAACCACACCTGAATGTTAAAATGACTACTGCAGTTACTTTACAGTACAAGTTTGAAATAGATCTGTTGACTTAAAACCCCATTTTTACAGTAATTAATGTTCTTGTTCATAATCTTTTGCATAATTTTCTTGATAGAGGGTAATTACTTTAGATGTGGCAGCTCCACATGACTTTGTTGCTGTAGATGCTATCGTTTGATCAAAAACCACTGGTTTATTATTACTTAGTTTTCTAAGGATATATTAGTGTGAGCTCTAGGGGGACAATTTAAAGTACAGTCTTCACCTCTGAAGGCCTGAGGGAAATAATTAAACGTTTATGATTATAAGGCCTCTAAACAAAAAAATCTTCAACTACTTAATAGCTCTATTGGGATTGGCTTGATAAAGAGGCTGCACTAAAAGTTGATAATACACTATCAAAAGTCCCATTTATCTTTTATGCAACATTGCTGAATGTTAGTGATGGCCTACTGTCATCCAGACATAATTCATGACAGTAAAGCCACAGTATATAGCCAATGCTTAGACAGTAATATATACTATGTATACTGTATAATAGACTTCTTTGGGAGATTGCACAGTCTGTGTGCAAATGACCTTTTTTAAGATGGTTATATTTAATAAAATGTGACCATAACCATTTCTTTAGTTTAAGAAAAATCTGATTTGGGTTATTGGTAAAGTGTTAAAAAATAAATTCTGTATGTCTGTTTACCCAGATGGCAACCAATCAAACTTTATGCAAATGTCCCAAACAAAATGCTGCTTTCCCTCCACTCCCACATTGGCTGCACAGAGCTGCACTTGTGTTTCCACTGTAGGCGTTAGAGCTTTTTTCAATGTCAAAGCCCTTCTGGGAAGCAAAGAAAGGTTGTTTTTTTTTTTGTTTTTGTTTTTACCGTTTCCCTTGAAAGGCACATGAGTCCTATGAAATTTTAAGACAAATTAATTCAAAGGCCTTCATAAATCAGATGGTTGTTTATCCATAAAATATCAGTATAAAGTATCAGAAAATTGCTGTTACAGTTTCCAAAAATGTCTGTAGGTTGCATTTTCTAAACGACTGTCCAGAATGATATGATGCGTGCTGCATAGGCTGGTTACATGAAACAAGATTTAGCTCTGTTCACCCCCTTGAGCTGTCATATTCATCAGATTCTCTAGCTTCAAAGAAAATCAAGCTAACCAACATTTGACAGCCTATTGTACTAGTTTTTAAAGTACATGTTGCATGAAATAGTATAAAAATATGTGTTGAAATGGTTATTTTTATTAGATGTCCCCTGCATCTTCAAAATAGTTTACAGGAAGATTGTGAATGTTCCTCGAGGGAAAGAGATAACAAGGCCTGAAAAGAAGATGTTCCCCAAAGACATGTGCTTATTAATTTATCACAGAAGGAGCAGCTAAACTAGGCTAGGGCAGTGAGCTGCTGCTGCTGATTCAAGGGCAAACACCAGCTTTACTGCCTTTTTCCCCTCCTCCTTACCTCACTTGCCCTTTCTTCTGTGACTTCATTAGTGTTTCTGCACGCAAACTGGATTCTGTTTGAGCAAGATAATTGCCAGTTTTCCTCATTTGGCATAAGAAAAATAAAACACAAACAAATTGTAAAAATGATGCGCAGTCTTTGTGTGGATACACTACTCAATTTTTCCCGTGTGCTTTTCCTCTTCTTATTCTTTCAGCCATTCTGTTTAGCCATTCTCTTTATGATGCTCTTTTATTCTCTATAACTCTACTCCTTCTTTATTCCCCCATCTGTCTGTATCTTAGACTCTCAGCCTGACTTGACCTGCTGCTGTCTGCCTCCAAGAAATAGACTATAATTTCAAAGTTGTAAAATAAAAAAAAACTTTAACGTAAAATTAAAAATGTTAACTATCCGCAAAATATTTGATTTTGTACTAATAAATGACTGAATGCTAAATAATACTCTTCAACTCTAAAACTAATCTACAGATTAAGCTAGATAGAGTATAGTAGTATCTACTTGAGTCTTAGTAGGAAAATGTATTTATTTATATTAACATCTATTTATATGTAATCCTTCTATTCTGTTGCTTTATACACTTGCCATGAACAGTCTATGTAATAATTAGATGCTATTCAACCTTCAGGCTTTTTAACACAAAGGATAGTGCTATCTATGTATATATTGTTTTAAATTACTTAATATTTTTCTTAAATTGTACAAATTGAGAATACAACAAATAATAATAATATTAAGTATCAAATTTGTAATTCTAGCAGCGAGAATCTAAATGACAGAGTATTTATTTCTCACCAAAATCCCTGCTCTCTGTTGTTGCCATTCATGCATTTTGCCCATTTAGAAGTAAGTCTGGTGGATAGTGAACATTATCTGCTAACAGCATGTCACTAAAATGTACAGATGAAGAAGAAGAAAACAAGTAAGTTATTACAACATTACAACAACATCCTTTTGCTGGGACAGGGTGTATTGTTAGGGTGGCTTAGTGCTACAAGGCAAATGAAAAGACTTGGCACTAATACCAGACAGCTTAAAATGTGCACATACAGGTTTTAGGTCAGCTTTCACACCACCTATATGTTTTTGATTTATATATGTTTTAATAGCTGTTGTATTTCCTGTCTTTGTGTTCGTGCTTTCTTTTACGGGCTCTCCCATGCAAACTGTTTATTTTTCGAAGCCCTATCTATTAATGTTTTGTATACTGAGACTGATACAGCTGTGTGTAATGTAAAAACACCTTAGCTGCTGGGATCAACATAATCACTAGCTGTGCTTAGCAGGTTTTTGATATGCTTCGTGTTATGCAGGTTCTTGCAAATTAGTTAAACATTACGAATGGCTAACTGGGCTCAAGGTAGCAGAAAATTAAAACTATTTCTGTGAGGTGACATGTTGTAAGTAGTGTCTGAGTAAACGAGTCTCAATTTAAAAGCCGCCACTTTGTGCTCAGTAACTCAGATTGCAAATCAGATGGCACAGAAAATGTTTAAGTATACACACCCTGAATGATAAATACCAATGTCTGATATATTTGATGAGTGCTTAAAGTGACGTGTCATCTTCATTCCTTCAGTGACAGACCTTTTTTTGGGGGTTGGGGTTGGTCATTCCAACACTATCGACTTAACAATCAATGGATACATGTAAGAAATGACTTGAGTCCAACGCACCTAACACAGTAGGTGTGTGTGGAAATATGAGGCCATAATAATGGTTTTATGGCAGACCATAAAAGTTGATAAAGTTTAGGGGATTCATGTTTCTTCTCACGTTTACCTTTTAAGACTTTCAGGAAGGAGAATGAAAATCTCTTTCCTGAAGATTTTTTTTCTTTGCATGTATGTATCGCATGTGTATTTTACATAGTTTTCTGTTATTTACCTTTTGTCTTATGTTATGTCTTAGGTCTTATGTTTCACTAAGTTTTAAGACTGGGTTTTTATTCTATCAAAATATTTACTTTAGTTTCTTTTTTTTTCTTTAATGGGATTAAGTAATATACTTGGCAAGAATTGTTCAGCGGCAAGGTTCAAGAAATTCGGAATAGATTTGTGAGGCAGTTGAGTCACGTAGACACCCAAGTTCCAATAAACTATTACACGAATTCACAGGAAATTTGTATCATTACCTTGAAAGGGAGACAGAAGCAAAGGCTGTTGTTGAACTTGGGGCACTGCAGTAAGGCCTACTGATCCTTAATGCAAGGTGCAGTTACTCTACCAGGTGGGCCACCAGGGCACAACAAAGGGCTTCTCTCTTTTTTAGTTTTTGGTTTAATATAAATGCTAAAAAAAACTCCCAGGCACTTTGTTTTAAGTGACAATTAAAACACTCTATTTCTTATACCACTATTATGTTTAATTGAGAGAATAGAGTTGGGTTTTTTTGTTTTTTAGATTGAGTATATGTTTTGTATGAGAATGAAGCCTTTTTAATTCTTCAGATTTTGACAAAGTCTATATATAATCTTCTGAAGAGCAAACAAAACCATTTTGAATCCAGGAAGCCAATCTGTGCAAGTATTTTTTTAAGCTCAGAAATTTAAGACAGTGCATCATTGAGAATGAAAAACAGAACTACTGAAATGCAGGAAACAGGAGCAGTTTCTGGGTTTGTTCTTATGAAGAGAATTCCTGGCCCAGCTACTTCCTCCAACCTTCTTTTTGTCACCTTGTCCTTCCCTCATTTAGTTGGACCATGATAGTTTGGCACCTAATCACAGACTGCAGAATTGAACCACTTTGATCTCTTTTATTCAGTAGATTTCACACCATGGTGCGCGTTGGGGAGAATTTGCTGATTTATTTATAATGCCCTGTGAATATTTTATTTTCATTGTGGTCATGGACTCTGTTTTAATGGAAAAGACACTGTTTTGCACATCAGAGGTTCAACTTAACAAGTCTTTTGTTCTCATAGTTCTTTCCTCTTTTTTTTGCTGCTGTTATCACTTGGACCATGTCAGTGAACTGTGTGGTCATAGTCATATTGTGGAACCTCTGATCTTTCTGTTCAGGTTTCATATCTATGTGAACACAGGTGCTGGCATACTGAAATGTGATACAAGTCACATGGCAAGGATAGAGTCACGATCCAGAATCTGATTCTCCCGGCAGGTGTAGTTGAACTGACTCAAATCACATGATTAGTTGTGAATATAGTCCCTGGAAAAAAAAATCTTGCCACCTTAACTCAGTTTCTGCAAACTCGTATTTTACTTCGAAAGTTCTGATCATAAGTGATTCATTTCAAATTTGTTTCTGTTCCTTCTGCACCTTAAGCTCAAAAACCAGAAATCCTCATAGTCAAACATTAACCAAGTCTTTTCGTTAGCAGTGTTTGACTTTCAGAGGGTGAAACAGTTAATTTAGCTTATCTTCTGTGCTTTCTTTAGCACATCAACTGACCGTGTTTATTCTAGTGAGACAATAAAGTACAATTGGAAAATGCCAGAAGACTAGCAGAGCCATAGCCATACGTCTGGAGGTTTATTAGATGCCAAAACAGTATGATGTTTTGGCATCTAATAAGCAAATGTGAAACAAACGATTCCAGTCATTTCATCCTCTATCGCAGCTGATGCGAGGGAAACAATAAGAATATGCCTGTTCCCAAATGACATGCATTCCGGTTCTTTACTGGACCACACGGTCCCTCCCAATTGAAATGTGTGAGCTCATGGCTTTTTACCGTCTTATTGTTTAGCCGTGTGTCTCTGTGTACACCTTTCTGGGTGTGTGTCTTTTTCTTTGAACACCTTCCTTCCTCGTTCTTATTCAGGTTTATTTTTCTCTCCTCAAACACTTAAAATTTATCATGTTCAACAATGCCCCTTAATGTTTAGAAGGACGTTGTAAAATGTATATGGGTTTAAGACAATCAGATAGAAGCATACAAATCAGTTCTATTGCTGACCAAACACTGCAGAGATCTTTTAAAGTAAATTTTCATAGCAGGCAAGGCTTTGGTTTAGTTGGTTGTCTAATCTCTTGATTAGAGATTGTCCTCATCTGTCTGTTTCCTCTGTCTGACATTGCTCAAGTGTTTTGAACCTGCCTGTTAATGTCAAGCTTTTGGTTCTGCTATTGAAGCTTTCAGCCTGGTGAATTAATAATCATCTAACAATATTCAGAAACGGTAGTTAGGGATTGCATAATGACTTTGTTTTCCGGGAACAAAGCTGTGTAGCTTGCGGGCTCTGACCCAGTACAAGAGTTTTAGCTGCAACAGTGGGATTTTCTCTGGCTTTTAAAGAGGCTTAGCAATGCCAGTTCAGTTGGCCTTAGAAAAACTGGAGGCTGAAGAATCTCTTTATTAGTAATAACTGTGAGCAAACACAAGGGTACTGAAAGGTCAGTTTGATGAACTTAAGTAAAATATCCTATGTAGTCATTGGGAAAGCTTTGATATTAAATATCACTCTCTTAGTTTTTGCGGACAACAGTTCAGTAAGATGGGAACACTGGTACTCAAACAAAATGGCAGATAGGAGAGTAAGTAAAACTTGAGTCCCCAAACAGACCATATGGTACAAGAGACAATAATTATGTGTGCTGCCTTAAAAACCAAACTTGAAAACAGTTGTTTCTATGTTTATTGCAGTTCTTTTCTTCATCACAAGGAAACATGGCTGTGCCTGACAATTATAATATGCAAACTCTGTTTCAGCTGAGTCCCACAAAACCCAGAAATTCGATTCCAAGTAATCTGATGGTCGATTTAGGTTTTATATTAACCAAAAATGGCAAAGAGCTCATTTTATCGTTAGTGCTTAAGTCAGTGCACTGGAGTTTTTTCATGGTTTTCCTGATTTGAGATTGTAGCTTTCATAACATGGCACAGGGCTTTATTTCCATATGGTTGTTGCCAAGGCTCTTAAAAAGGTTTGTAACTGGCTCCGTTTGATGGTCTTACTTACATGATCCAGATGACTGTTTATGAGATTTAGGTACTTTTGTAATTTTGAAATCTTACTGTTTTTGCAAAGAGAGGCAAATCTTTTATCTGTCAGTATTTTCCTGTCGTGCCAATTTCTGTTCCTGTTTATCTCTACTACTGCGCTTCTCTTATTGTAGAACTGTTGAATCCAAGTAGGCCAGGTGGGTTGTGTAACACACAGCCAAAACTGTGAATAAGATAGGGAAGAAAGGAGTGAAATGGAAAAGTGCATTTATACACTGTTTTATTGAGTCTGGAGCCTAAATGGGTCTACCTGCCTTTCCTTTGCTTCATCAACATAAAATACAGTTTGTGGTACATATTTCCATACTAACCAGTTAAGCAAAAGTAAACTTTTCCTCCTAATATACTTTCAGACACGTACACTCATCAGCTAGATCTCATTTTGCACGTATTCTAACATGCAACCATGTCCTGTCTGGGCAAATAATAGTTCACATTCATACAATGGCAGTATTGAGACACACATGCACACTCTAAAGGGGCAGGAAGTCAATAGGAACACACCTAATATAGACACATTAAATGGGACTCTTTGTGCATACGGGCAGGCACAGGTCTGTAAGACACTATGGCACAGCTTTCCAGAACAATCTTTATTGGTTTAATTATTGTATTCAGCTCTCCAGCTGACTTTTAGACAGCCTGATATCTCAAACCTTGAAGATTTCATTAGCGAGCAAGAAGAGCAGAAAAACAGAATGGGGAGTGAAGAAACAGGAAAGAAAGGATTTTAATGAAAAAAGATGAAAAGAAAATGGGCTTGGAGCATAGAAAAACTAGAAGAAGAGAAGGGAAAACTGAAACTCGCTGTTGTGGGTTTTTATTGCTGCGATTCCAGCTTTGGTATTGGGCCCAATGCATCTTTCATCACTAGATAAGATAAGATAAGATAAGATAGAACTTTATTAATCCCTCGGGTGGGTTCCTCTGGGAAATTCGACTTCCAAAAAGCACAGCACCGACCGAAGTTACAGTTACAGAATTGTTATATATATATATATATATATATATATATATATATATATATATATATATATATACTAAATAACCATGAACATGCAATGTATGGATATAAAGCCTGAGAATAGAAACTGGAAGTGGAAAACTATAGCCCACATGAAGTAGCTAATTGTCTTTTTCAACACACCTGCGATTGGTTAATTAAAACGTTCCATCTTTTTTGTCTCCATCCTTATCCTGTCTTCTTCTGCCATTATCTCCTGTTCTTTTCCCCTCCATCTTTTTTCTCTTCCTGGTTCTCTTCTCAGTGCAGCTAGAAGGGAATCCTGTTCGAGGGATTAGCGGTCTGTCAATGAGGAACTACCGGCTCATCTTCTGCCACAACCTGAAGCAGCCATAGATGATTCAGTGGTTTACTGGCCAGGGGAGGAGAGGATAGAACACACTTTCACTGCTACACGGTGAGTGCACACAAACACACAACACTTACCGAGCCACATCCGTAATTGAAGGGGAAAATAGACTCGGTGCATTTCTAAGCCATGATCACAGATCAGATGCACAGATGCACATCTGGGTTTTTTTAAGCAGTTTGGAACTTATGTAATACAGTCAACAGTGTGGTAAACTTGCCAAAGCGAGTTTATCATAATGTCTCATTGTCACACTTCCTTATAAACTTAGATTTCATTTTATTATCTTTATGATTCTTGGTGCTATAAAGAGCCCAGATGTGAAGATACAAAGAGCACATCATCCTACTGCCAAGAATTAATTAGCTACAACCGATGAACTCTGCCAAGGGCTGTAAAATAAGCAGTCATTGGTACATGAAGGTATCCACTTAGTAATGCGAACAATCTGTTAAAGTAGGGTTAAACATAGTAGCTGTTGATATTGTAAAACAAACTGGATATCAAGAGAGTAAAAGAGAAGCACACTGAATATATGTAGCTTTATCTACTCATTACAAAGAATGCATTGAACGTATTTTAAATTATTAGTGCTGATATTTTTCTATTTTCACCTGAAAATCAAAATGTTTTAACATTGATGTTTGAAACTATTAAAATATGTACTCATATTGTATGTCATTTATATTTATATTGCATTGTATGTCATTATTGTAAACAAGGCCAGATTACTTGCTTACATTTAAAAGACCGCTATCATTAGTTACATAATACTGTAAGATTAGTTTCACTGGAACAAATTGAGATTACATTTCTGATAAACTGATGTTCCTCCCCCAGTGATGAGTGGACTGGACACCATCTGTCGATGTTTGCATTTAGATTACTCACCAAACAACCAACGTCAATATCAGACTTTTCATTTGCTTATTTTGCATTGATTTTCATCCCATCCTGAATGTCATCACCTCTAAAGAAGCTACAGAGGACCACAGAACACATAATATAAGACTGCAGGAAGCAAACAAAGCAATTTGTCATGCAACATTTGTTATAGGATAAAAACACTGGTACAGTATTACAAACTGAAAACCAGACAATTAGTCAGTAGCTATTTTGAATATTGACTACACATTTTAGTCAAAGAAAATTGGAATCTGAATGTTTGCAGGGTAAAGCTTCTCAGAAATGATTGTTTCTTTATTTATTGGTAAATTGATTATGCAGTCTTTGGAAGACTGTAAACAAAACTGACATGAGATGTCCTACTCCCCCACCTACCCTCTTTTTACAAAATCCCTTTGCAGGTCACTACCCTGTAGCTGTGGCCCTGCCCCCTCCCACTCACTGGCACTTAACAGTTAGTAAAGCCAGACAGTCCTGTATGTCCTGCATGACTGTTTACTGGCGCCTTTAAATAATTATTCTTGGTATCTATAAGCCCGCATGATCAGGGATGAAGATTTTATTTTTTTTAAGCCAGGCTGCATTCTGTCTTTCTCTCACATTATGTCTGATCTCACCCATTTCTTCCTTTATAAGACGTGAGGTCTTGGCGGGGTTGTGGTGAGGAGGAGGAGGAGCAGGCCATGAGGAAGAGCGTGTCTCTGTTGCCAGGCAACGAGGGCGGGAGCTCAGCCAGCACCACACGGGTTTTTGGTGTTCCTCTGGAGGATGTGACCCACACACACACAATCAGCGGCCATGAGGTTCCTGCACTAGTAAAAGATATTGTCGACTACATTGAGGAGCACGGTGAGTGACTGAGACGCAGTTCAGTTCAGTTTAATTCAATAATAATAATAATAATAATAATAATAATGGATTGGATTTATATAGCGCTTTTCAAGGCACCCAAAGTGCTTTACAATACCACTATTCATTCACTCTCACATTCATACACTGGTGGAGGCAGCTACAGTTGTAGCCACAGCTGCCCTGGGGCAGACTGACAGAAGCGAGGCTGCCATATCGCGCCATCAGCCCCTCTGGCCAACACCAGTAGGCAAGTAGGGTAAAGTGTCTTGCCCAAGGACACAATGACCAGGACAGAGAGCCCAGGGATCGAACCAGCGACCTTCCGGTTACAGATGCGATTCCCAACCCCCTGAGCCACGGTCGTCCTAAATTCAGTCCTACATATTTGTTTAATATGCACATTGAAATGCATATCCTAGTCAAAAACGGGTCCAAGATTCCTCACAGTGTTACTGGAGGCTAAAGTAATGCCATCCAGACTTAAGTATCTGGTTAGATACCATATTTCTAAGATTTGAAGGGACAAGTACAATAATATCACTTTCTATCTGAATTTAGGAGCCGGAAATTGGAGGTCATCCAGGTCTTTATGTCTTTAATAAAACCTTGCAGTTTTGTGCGGTTTAACTGATTAGTGTGTCATCTGGCTTCAGGGAAAGATAGAGCTTGGTATCATCTGCATAGCAGGGAAAGTGTATACTATACATGTATAACGTAAACAGAACTGGTCCTAGCAAAGAAACCTGTGGAACTCCATAATTAACCTTAGTGTGTGAAGAATAGGGATGGGTATCGTTTAGGTTTTATCCGATACCAGTACCAAACCGATACTTTTGAAACGGTGCCGGTGCTTAAACAGTGCTCGATCCGGTGCTTAAAGAATGGAGAACACAAACTTTGTGCAAAAACCTCTTATGTTTTGCTGTTTTTTTGTAAAAAGATAACAATGTTAGCCTTTTCTGCAGCTATGGGGCATATATGGTATCACTCTTGGCTGGAAGCAGTGCTTAAACAATGGAAAAAACACCAATTTTGTCCAAAAACCTCTCATGTTTAGTTGTTTCCCACTTTTTCTTTTCTTTGGTTATTTTAGTATCTGCCATCAAACAAGAAGACAGCCGCATGTAACTACGACGGTGTTTGCTAGTTCACCTTACGTGCATTAATTTATTAACGTGGTTAGCCTACTCAACGTAAATTATCATCATCATCGGTCATCATTTCTGCTACACTGGCAGGGCTAGGGGCCAGGACTCTCCTCTTCGGGTTTTTGGGGGATGTTGCTAACTCTGGTCCCATAACAGGCACCACACCCGCAGTAGATGTGCACGGTGTGAGGTCTCGCAGCAAGCTATCAAATACGGTGCATTTCTCGGCTTTTAACAAAATGCTATACGTCGCCAGGTGTTTCATCAGATTCGAGGTGCTACCTCCTTTGCACAGTATCACCTTAAAGCACTTGCTGAGTTTGCATCTTTTGCTGTGAAGTACAGCCAGACTTTGACCGCTTCGCCTTGGGCATTTTTAATCTGTAGCTCTGCTCTAAAAGAATGTACGTACCTGGGCCCGCCTACTACGCTTGCAAAGGTAAAGTGATTGGCTAGAATCCAAAGTGTGTGACATCTTAGGGAAAAAAAAGCACCGAAATGTGCGCTGCTTTTCGGTCTGGTTACTACTCTTTATGTCAGAACCGATACCGGTACCCGTCCCTAGTGAAGAAGACTCTCCATTAACATTAACAAATTGAAGTTTATTAGAGAGACTCAAATCACTGCAGTACCTTTAACATGCTCTAATTGCTAATAATTAATAATCGAATGCTGCACTGAGGTCTAGCAGGACAAGCACAGAGATGAGCCCACTGTCATCGACCATAAGAAGATCATTTGTAACCTTCACTAATTCTGTTTCTGTACCTCTACAAATAAACAATTCTTCTTCCGATGATCTGTTAGCTGTTTTAAAACTACGCGTTCTAGAATTTTTGAGATAACAATAAGGTTGGTGATTATTAGCCTTTAATATAGCCTATAATTAGCTAAGACAGCTAGGTTAAGTGACAGCTTTTTAAGTAATGGTTTAATCACTGCCACCTTAAAGGCCTCTGGTACATAGCCCAGTAATAGGGAAATGATTTGGAGGAAGTAATTATTGAAATTAAATCAGAGGGAAAGAGTCTAAATAATTATTAATAGTACTGAAAGTAGCTTAATTCTTAAATGAACTTAAAATAGCCAGAGGAAGGTAGCCTAGTTACAGACATTCAGTGTGTACAAAAGAAGCAGAGAAGTTCTTGTAGGGATAAAGCTCCTCTCTAAATCTTCTGTGATTAAATTATAAGAGGTTCCTTAAATTTTGCATGTGGCTGAAGCAGATCTTTCACCTCATTTCTTTTTGGTAAGGATCTGCTGCATCTCCCTCAGTTAAAGTTATGAGTCATATTTACATGGAATGTTTAATTTGTAGCAGGATACAGGCATTACATAATCTTACATAATTACCACTAATGTTAGTTTACTTAATGTAGAAAGAACTCTGCGGCTGATGTCAAAATCCTTTTATTCCGTTTTAGCTGTAGTTTGACTCGAAAGTCCTGCTTTTGTTGAGCTACAGTATCTTACATCATGATAAAACCAAAATATGTTGTTTGTGGGATCCAGTTTTTGATAAGATAAATTCTGAAGGCCCTGGCAGACAGCTCCACGGCTGGCTTCCTTCTGTTACATAACACTTCTGTCAACTTCAGCCTCACTTGTGAAAACAGAAGAGAGTGAGGAGAGTAACCTACCAAGCGCTCGCCCTGGATTTTCCTACAACTCCCTAGAACATTTCTGTATGAGCATCACAGAACAGCAACTTCAGTCTTCTGTCATGTTCTTACAAAAAGGAAGTTGGCAGTTAAGACAGCTCAGTCTGAAAGATGAGAAGTAAAATGCCTGACTGTTTCACTAGCCAGATCCAAGTTTTGTTTTTTGTTTTTTTAAACTATCCAAATCTGAATTGGGCTTGTATATTGGTTCTGATTAGATTACACTATCAGTACTTGTTTTATAGCTCTTTAAAACCTCAGCCAGATAGTCTTATGTATGCTAAAGATATGTTGTTGGTTTGACCCTTGTTATATCAATTAGACACTTGTATGTCGTTACCCTTACTGTGTGCAAAATTACTTCACATGAGATAAAAAATTGCAGAGCATGTAAAGATCAGTTGATGTACTTTGTATCATTAGAGATTGAAAAGCAATTCCACAGCTGTAAATATATCCCACATAAAATGAAGGAATTGCCTGAGAAGACAATAAATGGTTTAAAGTAATAAAAAAAGATTATCAGGAAGCATCCTGATCATTTAAGTAGGATTCATCTTTGATAGAGATCTTACAAAGCAGGTCAATGGGACGCTGGACACGCTGGATACATTTTCACGTTAAAGTAAATAAGTGTTGAATAAATACGCTTTTTCTGGATCCCCAAAAGTTGTCACTGAACTTTTTTTAAACACTGCTGAAATGAAGTACCACTTCAAATTGTTTCCAGTGAAGCAGGTTGGTGATTTGTGTAACTTGGGGGCTCTTTGACTACATGAGGTTATGCAATAAGTCTCCAGGGTCTCTGCTGGTGCAATAATTAGAGCGGTGCTGCCTGTCAGGAAGTTACTAAGACAGTGAAAAGGCCTCCGTCTCTCTGGGATGCCTGGTAGTAGTTGAAGCAGGAAAATGACGTGAAATGTCAATTTGATAGAAGACAGTTGCCAAAAGCTGAAAACATTAGAGGCATGTCTGAGCAAATGCCCAGTGTTTTAATGGATCAGCAAAGACAGAGAGACCGTTTTATTTTATTTTAGTGTAACTCTGCTGTCACTCGGTGTACCTCTGGTGTTCTTCATGTAGACGGCTTTGTGGAGATATAAAAGGGAGCAGGTCCCACGGGATTCCTGTCATCATTTGGACTTAGTTGATTATCTTGCTTGTTAACAGATAAGAAACTGGAGAGTGAGGCTATAATCAAATGTAATCCACACATCAAACCATTACCACTTAAATATAGTTTGAAGCATTTCGTGTGTTTTTTTTTTGTTTTTTTTCTCCACACCATATATTTGTTGTGTTGTCAAAAACGGATCATTTTCGCACATTTGTGATAGCGATAAGTCATCAGATCTAGAACACTCACCACTAAACAGATGTTTTCAGGTGAAAATGCATGCAGTCAATGTATTTCTTTGGAGCTTTGCTTTTAATGCATTTATCAAATATTCCCCTTTTCTTTTGTTTGTATATGTTTCAGTACATTTTTTGGCAAATTTGTATAAACAACTTACAACTTACACGCTACTTCAACAACTTACAAGTGGTTGGTCAGGTAGCTGCAACCAAGTAGTTGTTACACATCCAGAAAAAGAACCAAAAATCTTTTGCAGCAGATTCATGTGACATCGCAGTGCATAACATCAGGATATTGTTTTACAAGATCAACTGATATGTTTGGTAAACAAGGAGGGAAAAATGTTGGTTATTCTAAAAATGTCCTCTAAAAAGCCTTGACAAGATTTACAGATTGGTTTATCTTTTCTGTCACAAACACATGTGATGCTGCCTCACATGCGAATGATATTACAGTATGGTCATGCTTTTTCTGATAGATAAGGGAAGAATCCACATAACCAAATGTTTTTGCGCACACACACACACACATCACTGTACTTTCTTTTGTTCATCTTATATAAGTTGTGTAACAGTGAAGGATCTGAATCATTCTGCATCAGCAAAATTACAGTACTCGGTTAGTTTTGACTTCCCTTACAGGTTGGTAATTTTCAATTCCTAATTTGGAAACTCTAACATGACCAAGCTGTATTTTGTTGCATCTTTATGAGTTATTATTGTCAGAAAAACATGCCCTGTGGGGGGGGGAAGCATATAAATCTTCACTGTTTTAAAACACCAATGACAATATAATAATATTCCTGGTGCTAAACCTGGTTGTTACACTTTACAAGGTGACAATAAGCATGTTATTACAACATCGGTTTTGGACTCTGTAATGCCTGATTTTGTTAAAGAGTTCTCTGACAGACATGAGCTTGTGAATGGGCTCATTGATTGGATCCAGTGTCTCTGTTTCTCTCTGCTTTTGATATCAACTACTAAAAAATTTACTTACATGCAAAATTAATCCAAAGCAAGCAAACCAAACTACAGAAAGCAAGACTGTCACCTAGTAGGTATTATAACTTGCAAAACTACTGTAATGCCTGGCATACCTTCCTGATCACCTCTACAAGAGGACTTAATTTGACAAACCTTTAGCTGCCCAAAAGTGTGCCACACCTAAGCTACTGCCAAGACCTCTAAAGACCTAAGCATGCAAGCAAACACCTGTTTGTGAACCACAGTAGGGCTTTGATGAGGTTATCTTAACAATTATGCAAATATGAGAAAGGTGTGATTGTTATATAATAAATATAATTTTAAAAAATCCTGGTAAAAATGAATAAGCAAACCAAGTTAACCAAATACTGAAAATTGAACTGTATATTAACATGAATGGTTTTGAAGTAGTTTGAGTTGATAATTAACATATTCATAACTGCTGCTATGTGTGTCTTTAGGTCACCTGGACTTTGAGGGGCTCTTCCTGGTTAATGGCAATGCAGAGCGAGTGGATTGGTTGCGTCAGCGCTATGACAGTGGTGAGGAGGTGAAGCTAGAGAAGGAGGCCGATCTGGCGTCCGCTGTCAGTTTGCTCCGACTGTTCCTGCAGGAGCTTCCTGAGCCCGTTATCCCAACGGCTATACAGGGACGTATACTACAGCTCTATCAAGGTGTGTGACCGTGGCTGTGTTTCCTCTTCTCATGCTATTTTACGAATTTCTTCTACACTCAACCACAGTCTGTTTTTATCCAGTACAATGCAGTTAACCTCCTTTTTCACCCTGTCCTCCTAAAGTCCGGTTGGAGCTTTGAGTTTGTTCTGCTCAGTCCGTAAATGTACTTCCTATGAAAAGAGTGTTGACCATAGCTGTTATAAAAACAAGCGCACACTCTTCTGCATCATTTCTGGGTCTTCATCCAAGTTGATTTTGTTTTAAGCTGTTAAGGCTGTGCCCATGTAGGCTGATGCTGGTTATATAAGCTGTGAGTACACAGTACGGTGGTCTGCATGTAAGGAAAACTGGCTGAAACAAACTCTTTCATAACGAGAACCTGAATTATCTCTATGTTTGCATATCTGCTACGCTGATGCACAGCCTTTATCTTTTCCTTTCTTCATTCTTTCTGCCTCTGCTTGTCCACACTCTTCTCAAATTCAAAATCTAAGGTTGTGTTAACAATGTCCCAGAGAGAACTGCTGTCTTATTAATTCTTCATTTTTGAGGGATTTTTGTGTATTTGGGTAAAAAATGATTGAAAGGCATGGGTTTCATTTCCCTTTTTTGTTTCGGCTCTTTGGCCTGTCCTCTTTCCCCTCTGTTTTTATCACAGATAATCTGCTCTAATCCCCTTGTCACAATGATGGTTGTTCCGGTTGCTGTCATCCAGATTATAGTAGAAGACTGGCTGTGTGTTTGTCGAGACTCCTTGTCATGCCATTTATTTCTCAGTGTGTTATATTCTGTAATGGCACCACTGCACTTGAAAAAGGATTGCCTTTTTTGCACATTTTCCTCTCTGTCGCCCTCCGTCTCACCTAGTTTCACCTCTCCCAGAGGTGAAACTGAGCATAATGTTATCTGTGTGTGCAGTTTCTCTTGATTAGATTTTTTTAAGGCTATCTGTGAAGGACCAAGAAGGACCCGATAACCCATAATTCACCCCACATTATCATTAGTTTTGAGAACAAGCTCTAAAAGCAACACAGACTACAACAGAAATTCTAATAGTGATTCTGAAATAAGAGCTTACACCCTTTTCAACTAAAAATAAAATAATTACATAAGAGATCCTGTCTGTGGGGTCGAGCTCTCGCCAGCTGTGCTTCATAGCAAGTACGACCTGCTGGTTCTCCCGGGAGCTGGTTTGCACAGTCCATCAAAAACCTAACGTTGTTTGATGATTTTAAATTGGCCATAGGTGTAAATACTCTTAGCCTTGTTAGACCTGTTGAGCTGTCCAGGGTGTCCCCTGCCTCTCGCCTAATGAGAGCTCCAGCCCCGGTGACGGTGAAGCGGAAGTGGTTAAGCAAAGAAATGAATGTATATTGGCTTAAGTAATGATATCCGGTTTTTCGTCTTCACATTGCTAGATTACGACAACGAAGAAGAGGTGTGTAGAAATTTGAAGTATCTGCTTCAGGATCTTCCCCAGTTGAACTACGGTCTGTTGCGTTTCCTGTGCCGCTTCCTGGCTAGCGTGGCGTCACTTCAGCAAAAGAGCTGGAACGTCGGAGCGCTGGCCGCCGTCTTTGGACCCGACATCTTCCAGTAAGATTCTTCTGCAGTTATTTAAGAATTTCGAATCGTAATTTTGATCATTGTACACAGCTACCGTCTCCATCTTACAGATGTTTACTTTTAACTTAATGAGGATGGTGTGGATATGTCACTAGTATATATTCAGTACTACATTACTTGTTTTAGAACTCCTGCTGCTTGTAGGGATGCACCAATACCACTTTTTTGGAAACGAGTATGAGTACGAGTACTTGCATTTCAGTACTCGCCGATACCGATACCGAGTACTTAATAAAAACATGATTTAAATTTGCAGGGAACAGCTTTAGTCCTATAATTTAACAAAAAACAAACAAACAAGGGACTAGTTTGGAATTAAGAACATTTATTTAAAATGAAAAGCATGTTGTATGCAACATATTACAGAATAAATAATTATAAAAAAACAAAATTTAATTTTAAATTTGTTCGTCTGTTTCTCTGTTTAGAAGTCTCACTAGCACAGTCACAGCTGGGATGACATCAGAGGCTAGTGCGTCGTAGCTGCTCACTTTTTTAGTTAGTTCCTCAAAGGGGGCGAGGATGGCAACAGTCGTCTCCATATGAGCCCATTGGTGAGCGGTGAGATAGTCAGGGAGTTCATGCTCGGACACGCCCAGCACTCGCTTTTGCTAAATGATGGACTGGAGCATGTAATACGTGCTGTTCCAGCGCGTCTGTACGTCCTGCTGCAGTCTCTTTATTGGTTGGTTGAGCTGTCCCTGAATGTCCTCGAGGCGGGAGTAGGCTAAGGCGGAATGTTTAAAGTGCCCAACTATTTTCCGTCCCACTGCTATAGCATCAGCTATGCTCCTCTGTGGGTAAACTCTTTGTACTCGTTGTCGTGTTGGGATTTTAGGTGCTTGATTAAATTACTTGTGTTAAATGCGCTACCTTTAGAGCCTCCTCTGGACAATTTCGCTGAGCACAATTTGCAGTCCGCCTTTGTTTTCGCGTCTTCGTTCACTTTGAAATAGTTCCACACAGCTGACATGTCTCGCCTCGCTTTCTCCCCGCTCTGAGCTGCAGCTGGGGCCTGGGGGCGGGCACTCGGCGCCTGTGATTAACCCCTTACATGCCGCTCAAACATAGACAGGTCTCAGACCGTGGTATCGGTCCTCGGTATCGGGGGACTTTTAACAAGTAGGAGTACTTTAGAAAATGTGGTATCGAGGCCGATACCGGTATCGGTGCATCCCTAGCTGCTTGTATTCAAAAGCTTCATTGTTACATCTTCAGTGGAAATGATTAATCAAGTGCAAATTATCAGATTATAAAGCTGTAAAGTCCGTGGAAGGAAACTCTTGAAGCCATATACCACATCACATTTAATGAAGCCACAGAATGGAGTGACAGCTGAATATCTATTTTTTTTAAAAGAGTGAAAGAAGTTTTTATTTTTGGCACTTGCAGGAACACGTTTACACAGAAGTTAAAAAAAGAGGGGTGTTTATTCTCATGGGAGTATTATTAATCTCATGGGAAGCAGTGTGCAGCCAACTCAAACTTTTCTGTCATTTTCCATCTGCAGTCTGTCAACAGAAGGAGAGGACCTTCGGGACCAGGAGTCTGTCAGCAGAGTCCTGGCAGAGCTGCTGGACAATCAGGAGGGCTTGTTTGACTCAGAGGACGATGATGTCTCCACCACCAATGACTACAGCTCCATCAATGAACAGGTTCGACCCATCTCTCTTACACCACGCCTCTCAGTATTGTTGTTTCTGCCTTGCGTACTGTCGGTGTCCAATAATATGACAATAATTAGCATAGCAAACTTTCTACACTTGATTTTGCAAATGCTTTTGAATTTATTAATGACTGTGAATGGTGAAGATATTGTAAATATAGCTTGTGCTGTCGTAGCAAAACATTTTATCACAGTCCACAGAGAGGTCGTCTATTTTCAAGCTTACTCGTTAATGCAGTTTTTGGTGTTTCCAGCCCACACATGTCTTCCCTCCTGCTGTAACAGATTATTTTCCCCCTGGGATCAATAAAGTCTTCTTCATCTATTTTTTGTTCACCCCGGTCATTCTCCCATAGGGGTCTTTGTAGCTTTTCTTTTATCCTCAAACAAACACAGTCTCTAAATCTAGAGAGTGATGGTAAATGCCTTCTTAACCTGATATAATAATTAGAAATCTGCAAACAAAAACAAAGTACAAAACAATCAAATGGAAAAACAAGACAAATTTTAAATTTCTTGCCAAGTTATTTGCAGAAAATAAAACTTTTGTAAAAAAGTTAATTTATTGGCATCAATCGTTACATATGAACAAAAGCGTGCTTTCACAAAAGCTGTTAGATTCCTCTTTGTCTTCCTCCTCTTTGTGTTTTCTTCGTCCTCTCTGGTGGCATTTGGCTGTAAAATGTGGCATTTAACCGTGCCAGGGTCAGAGGGGAAGTTTTTCAGCGCTGACGCACAGAGATAGCAGTCAAATCTTATGAAAAGCGAAAGATGAAATTTATAAATGTCACCCAACAGCATAAAAGAATTTAAAAAGGCTTGAAGTGATTGTTCCATCTAACAAGCATGTTCTGTCTTGCGCTGGGGTCTTTTTTTTTTTTTATAAATAATTAAATTTTGTTGTTGGCATCAGCAGCAGTAAGTTAGATGTAATAAATGATCAACCTTAAAGGCTAACGTGAGAATAACAATTCTGCTTTATTTTGACTCCAGTATTAGAAATCTAGAAGACATCACATTAACTGATTCAAACCTGTTATGTACAAAAACTACAGTGTGTCTAACTGGAGTTATTAATTAGCTAGAAGATCAGGCTGAAGTTTTGCTGTAAGGAAATGTAAATAACACTGATACCAGCTGTACCCACTTCCTCTTGGTAATGTTGAAATGTAAGCAGTGGCGTTTAAGGAAAACAATACAGCATTTTTCTGTAAACAAAATTTTTCTCCGAATGATCTTGGTGTTCCCGCCCAAGGACAATGGCACACCCCTGCATACTTTACACAGAGCATTACAAGAATGTAGTTTTATAGAAACACCTGAGCCTAAACCAAACATTTTCCTCCGCTTTCTAACAGCTCGTTCTCTTTGCTGTCGTGCACAGTACAAAGAAAGGCGTAGTTAACTTTTAACTTTACAGTGCCCTTGTGCTTTTGTGCGATAACAAAAATACAACAATAAAGAGGCAACCCTTGATCAGTATCTCAAATGATGTGCTACTTTAATTTAAGAGTACGTTGTTTGCCACAGCAGGGACTCTTTAAAGATAGCCTAAAAATGTTGGAGTGAAAGGGCAGCCTGTCATTGTGAAAGTATGACCACAAAAAGAAAAAGAGAAACTTTGCTATATATCTACATTGTGTCACCTATTCAAAACCTTTCAGCTACTTGCTTTGTTTGCTCCCCTCTCCTTATCTTTTATTCTTCGCTTCACACAGTTAGTGTGCTCTTAACCGAACCACTGCAGACTTTGCTTCCACTTGCCTCGTAATATTGAGTCCTTGGAGTTATTATCTGCCAAATCCTTCCTTTTATTCAAGGAAAAGTTTAAAGCCTTTGCCTTGCGAAAGACAACTAATTAGATTGTAATTGCGCTCTAAACAACAACAACATAAAGCACAAGTTCTTTCAAGCAACGTCATATCATTCACTCTGTTAGCTGTTGACCTCGGTTTTATTGTCTGATTTGTCAGATGAATGAGACTATAATCTAAGAGAGGAGGTGAGAGCAGATGAAGAATGAGAAGACAGAAACAAATCTGTAAAGACATTTCTGTGCACTGATCCATGTGTCTTATGTAATAGAGAGGGCAAAAAAGTGGGTGGTTTGAAGAAGGAGGGGGAGAGAAAGCAGCCAGGAAGATAGGGGAGAAATGACAAGAGTGCAGAGACAAAAGAGGAATAACTGAAGGGAAGGAGAGAGGGAGGGAGGTAGAGATGGTGAGACAGGGGAGGAGGATGATGTAACCATGTAACTCACACCTCCAGTCCCTGCTCTACACCGGGGATGACTCTCATGAAGGGGATTATCTCCCACACACACCTGCTTTCACACAGGAGACCTTGAATCAAGCCTGGTTACAAACTAAAGAGTAAGTTGAAAATGCTTGGTCGAGCCTAGCTAGCACACATAAAAGGAGCCAATTCATCCTAAGAAATGGAGAGACATTGTAAAAGCAGCGTAACAGAGAAGTACATGAACGATAATGAGCGGAGAAAGGTGGAAGGCAGGTGTTGTTTTTATGGTGTGTTTGTGCTCACCTTTGGAGCACAACAAGGCGGGAATAGGTCTGACAAAGATGAATATAAAGATGGATTTTAGCTTGTTTATCGCACAATCGGAGTCAGTTGAATTTCTGCTTGGGTGACAACAAGAGTACGCTGATGCTTGTTGCTGTTGCGAGGATAATAAAAGGTTTGTTTTTTAGTTCACACTTCTTCGTTTCAGGGTTTCTGCTTGGAATATGAAAGAAAAATATTCTGGATTCTCTACTGAGATGGCTTGTGACATTTTTGGTGCAGCTTAGCTTGGCTTGGCTGGACTGTCTGATAGTGTGTTTTGATTCCTTAGCCCACATTTTTCTTTGGATACACACCAGCTTGAAAATATATTATTGCTCTAATCAACCACAATCCTGTGGCACTAAAATGCTGCTCTGTTGTGACTCATAGCTTTTAGACAGACAGCGACACTGCAGTACCAATATTACAAACATAAAAAGTGTGCACACTGTCCCATCGGAATAATAATATCTGTGATGCACAGTGCCTTGCGTACTGGGGCCACAGTTGATATTTCTGCAGATTAAATGAGGCTTGTAGGCTTGAAGTTAATTTGACTGCTGAACCTCAGACCTTTTCCTCTTGAGCTCTTTTCTTGTTACATAATTGTTCTGTTTCATGTCTCAATAAGACCTCAGATCCCTTTGTACATCCCCTGTGCCCGAAGTGGACATAAGTTAAGGCTTCAGCAACAGATGTTTTATAATGCATTTGTTAGTGCAGCTGCAATGTGTATACATGCAGTTGAGTGAATGAAAGGTTATAATTTTAAAACCTAGGAAAATCTAGGATTATGTGTTCCATGCATGAAAGACTTGTCTGTCTACTTAATTACTGTCTTAATGAAAGCACAGGTGTGGTCAGAACTGTGAACAGTAACTCCAACTGGGTGGATGTAGTAAATTCATAAATATCAAGGTGTTCAGCAGCAGTGAACAGCCTGCTTAGGATGGAGGACACACACTTGCTTGGACCTCTGACACGAGTGATAAATTATTGAGTGGTAGCCTATTTAAGTTTGAATGTGGAGTTATTTAAGGAGGATCTGTTGGCCTAGTTGGACAGCAGAGGAGATGTATAATAGCTGTGGAGAGATATATAGTATGAACACACAAAGATCTACGGATTTTTCAATAACGTCTTATGAATACACAGCTACATTCTTGATTTATTTACTTTGACTAAGATCTAGATCACACTGCCCACTCACTGCAGGAACATTAGGCCAGAGGGCTGTTCTCCAGTGGTACTGCTGGAAGTAAACAGTGCAGTCTTGCAAGCAAGAATGAGCAATAAAGCACTGAGAGGAGATTCAGTTGAACAGTTTGGACCTTTACACTTCCAGCACCTTAAAAAACGTCCACTTCACAGTTCAGCTTCCACTCTGCAGTAGATAAATCTGAAAATGAGAAAGAACTGCTTCTCGTCTTTGTTCTCTTTAGTCTCATACCGCTCTGAACGTACAAATGACCCCTTGGAAACCGCAAATGTAGGCCACAGTTTGAGATCGGTAATGCCCATCCCAATCAGTTGTTCTGTGATTGTTCTGTGTTCTTGGCCCACAGACAGTTTGACAGCCAAGCTAGTGATGTCAGTGCAGCTTGTTCCTTGTTCTCCATCCTGAAACTCTGGATTAGACTGCTAAATAAGGGCCAATGTCGTGACCTTTTGTTCTAGAGTGTTCTCTCCCATCGTTTCACCCACTCGACCACACACACACCACACAGAGGCACACTTGTGTATCATCACTGGGACTTGATGTCTAAAAGCACTGCATCTTCTGTTTTTAAACATTAATTTGATAAGTTAGCCCGATTAAAGATTTCCACAGCCCTAAATGGGGGTGGGGCGGGGGGTTATAACTGTTTAACCAACCCAATGAATGACCAAGCAAGGTCATCTTGACAGGGGGATTTAACCTCTCTTATCCTCTAATATTGTTACAACCCCTCAAATGCTTTCTGATAACTTACTCAGCACATTGTTGACCATATTCATAACTCCATTTATACCATTTGAATGAACACATCTAGCCCAGGGGGAAGTTATACAATCAAGATTCATTGTTCATGATGTCAACCGCTAATGTGGATACACAGGGGCTTTTGTATTTAAAGCTTATCCACACCAATTTTTCCATGTCACTGACCAGCAGCCTGGATAGAATATGCTTCTGTTAAATCTTTAATCCCAGTTCATGTTCATTGAATTCAATATTAATTTTTCGTGCAAAGAATTTTTCATGAGTTTTGCATAATTTTAATTAGGGCTGCTCGATTATGGCAAAAATGATAATCACGATTATTTTCACTGAAATTGAGATCACGATTATTTGACGATATTTATTTAACCCTTTAAGACCTACTATAGAACCAAGTCCACCAGAGCTTATATTATTTTTTTGACATGCTGTAGTGCCATTTGTGGGAGCATTTCAAGTTGCTATACATCAATACAACTGTTATAGCCCATATTTTAATAATATGTATGCATTAAGTGCATAGTAATTACATAAATTGCAAAAAAGTGCAATAAACTACAAAAAAAAATTGAAAATCGCTTTTGTTTTGTTTACATATATTTCTACTTGGAGAAATTTAAGAGGCTTATCCCTCAAAACTTTAAATACAATAAAGTTGCAAAAAATAGTTTCCCACCACAGGAAATTTATTTTGAGTGTCTTCGTAGTTTTATTTTGGAGATACAGCAATTTTTATATACTGCAGGAAAAACAAAAAACAATCCTATGATGCAAATTTGCAAAGAAAACAGCATGTGCATCATTTCACTGTGGGAAGTGTTACGAACAGCTGATAGGAACGGCGAAGCGTGTTTCTGGAATATTATGTTTTTGTTCCTGCAAGCGCTTTTTATGCAATTTTTGCAAAGCTATATGTGGAAGGAAACCGTGACCGAGGACAAGCTGATGGCATCAGATGTAAGTACAACTCCTCCGGTTTCATATGCAAAACAAATTATTGCGCTAGCTTACACGGTTCAGGTTCTACAGGGATTTAAAAATAGTTACGCAAAACGGAGCGTGCTGCTCTGACCGGCTTTAAAGGGTTAACAATAACTTTAAAAAAATAATATAAAATAGTGTGCAACACCACTGAAGTTTTTTTTTTTAAACTCTCTTTTCAACCAACGGCAGTCACTCTCCAAATAACTTCTGCTTAGCTTTCCGAGCTTCCCTCGGGTCCTCTTAATCAGCGGTCTCCAACCTTTTTTGCGCCACGGACCAGTTTATGCCCGACAATATTTTCACGGACCGGCCTTTAAGGTGTCGCGGATAAATGAGGGAGGGGCTAATAATCGGCTCAGTCATTTTTAATGATCGTTGAAAGCCCAGATCGTAATCGTGATTAAAATTCGATTAATTGAGCAGCCCTAATTTTAATGTTTAACCCGTCTTTCTGTGATTTCCTGCTGTGTGTGTTTGTATCTGTTTGTGGCAATCACATAATCTGAAATTATTTTACACTCAAAATATTCTGATTTGGATTATAACATCAGGAAGGTGTTTACTAAATGACAGTTTCTATATTTATTGTTTCAGCTCTCTGGTTGATAATTATGTGTATGTCCGGGTCAGCGGAGAACGTTTTAATGAAAAGCAGCTGAAAGAAGCAAGCCTGGAAAGTTGGGTTCTTATATATAAATGTCTAAGATAAGAGATGAATTTTCTGCATTCATATATAAACATCCAAAACTGGAGTTTTAATAAATCAAAACAATATTTCCCGATGGTAGCATGGTTTCCATCCATTCTCTTCCACGTATCCAATTCAGGGTCGCTTCTAGAAAAGTCCAAGTATGATTGTGATGTGATGTAAAGGCAGAAATGAACAGAGTCCTCTCTTAACATCACCATGAGCTGAGCTGCTGCTTATTTTTCCAGCTCCTGTGAAACATTAGCATCACTTGTATTTTTTATGTGTTAATAGCAAAGGATGGTCAGGAGATTAATAATTGTCTGTCAGGCTTCCATATAATTTAATCAGTATTTCACACACCTACACGTAAAGATAAGCTGAGCTACGGGGTGATAATTAACTGCATGCTGGGATAAAGGATATTTTCACTTCTCAATTGAAGCTCTGTCATAAAAACTGAGACTGAAGCTGTTTAAAAGTCTACGTTCTGCACTTGGTCTCACTTAGACACACACACGCTCTCTTACTTCAGGGAATCTTGTGAGTCATCCTCCTAGGTCTGCACATGTGACGATGCAAGAATTTCCCAACAGCCAATCAGGGCTTTTTTTAACAGAGGTGTTTCCATAGTGACAGTACAGTGACAGCAGCAGATGCTGAGAAGACCAAAGGAGAGAGGCACAGGAAAGGGCAAACAGGGTGATGTTGTTTCCTCATGACAGTGAATCTGATTTAACCTTTTAGTCCACGTTCCTTTCTGGGTTTTTGTAGTTGAGGTCAAACTTGTGTCTAATGCAATGTGAGCATAAGGTGTAGCCTGAAGACATAGCTGATGATTTTACACAGGAAAAAATATCTGTTTATAAAAGTCATGTTTTACTAAATCAACAAAAGAAATCCTTGAGCTGGAGCATAAAGTACAGCTTGTTCACATGCTGTCACCTACCAGAATGATGATGAGTTATTTCTGTCAACATATTTATTCCCCCTCCCACCTTCTCTCCTACATCCATCTCCTTCCCGTCTCCCTTTCTTTCTTTTTACTGGCAGATTCATTATCACTCTTCTTCTTTCCCTTCGGCTCGCTCGCTTGACCTTTTCCTCATCGTATTCACACCTTCTTACATGATCTTAGCCTTAAAACCGGAGCTGCGGCAAAAGAAACTCAATAGTTTGTTGTCGAGTTTAGGTTGCACTAGAAACACGCAGCATCAGCTCGTCTTTTTCCATCACCCTGTTTCCTTCTCTGTAAAAGCTTTGAATATGTGGCTCGTGCAGGCCAATCAAAGGATTTTCCTGCACCTACAATAGGACATGTGCTCTCTGTGAGTCAAAGGAAAAACAAGACGGTGATTTTTCCTTCTGGTGTGTGTGTTGCGTGTTCAGTTTTTCACAGAGTTTGTGTGATATGGTTGAGTTAACATCCAGAAACCTCCGCAATTAAATAAAATGTCTTCTGGTGGTTATTTTTCTATATTAATAATCAATTTTTGACCCATTTCTGTGACCTTTCTATATTTGCAGAGTACACAGACCCACACGTATCATACATGTCAACTATGTGCTCAGTGTGTTTACAGCTGTGGATGCAGTCTGACATTTAAAAAAGGTTGAGTATCTGCCATTTAGAAGAAAAATGCATTCACTTGTTAATTTTTAATTTATTTTATATCAAACAGCAAAGCTCCATGTGCTGCATACCTTGTGGTCTGGTTTCTCCTTATTACAGTCTTGGAATGTGACTATCATGCATCGGGACATTGCTACGTCAACGAGAAAATGATACATCCTCAAGCCCGAATTTAAACCCTCGTTCCCGTCCTTCTCCCTCCTTCTCGTTTCTCTTGTCCACTCATCGCCCCCTCCATCTGTCCGTCAAAGAAATGTTTTTTCCCTCCCTCCTGAAGACTACATCTGTGCTGTCAATGTGTTACTCATTAGCGTCGTCTATATTTGGATATCTAATTGAACAAACGGTAACATCTTGGTTCTGCCTTGCAAACACAGAGTATATACAGCTTTATATGAAATGATTTTATCTCTGCAATCACTGGAAGTCCCTGAAAAATAAAAATATAGGATATGTTCACATGCTATTCTTATAACTGTAAACCTAACAGTGAAGTTGGCCGTCTTCATTGGACTCCATCGTGAGGCTGGTTAATGTCAGCGTGTATATTTCCACTCAGCATGAGATACAGATAAATAAAGTTTCACGTTACTACCCGAAATCTTTATTGCAAAATAAACATGCATCGCATTACCCTTTAAGAAACCGCTTTGATAAACATTTCTGGATTATGCTACACCCGCAGTACAGGTGGTTACCTGTGCTGTAACCTTTGTTGTTCCGTAATGTAATCCTGTTTTTAAATCTAATTGTTTTAGTGCTTGTAGTGCTCCTCATTTACATCCTTTTATATTTCTGTCTGCAGATCACAGAGCTGTTGGATGATGAGAAGTGTGAGGCAGAATGTGAAGAGCTGCCTCAGGACGGGGAGGACGGCCCTGCCTCAGATTCACCGCAACGCACGCACACCGATGACAACCCCGCAGTCAGGTACGGTCACACATCTCTGTCTTTGTTATTAGATCACATGATGTGTCAGAGTCATATTAGGCAGAGGATATGACATGTGATAAAGGGCATGACATGTCTTGGATTAAAAACCAAGACGTTCCAGTTCTGTGTTATTTTTCGACAGCCCTTCAGGCCAACTAGCAATGTGGTCACTTTATCAGCTGCTCGTCTCAGTCTGATTAAGAGAGATTTTGTTTGGTCTGTAATGGACTCTCAGTGTAGGAACAATAGCTCATTCACTCATCGAGTTATTTCATTTTATGATGCCCTAGAAACAGTGATTTTTAAAAAGACAAATATTTTAATCCCAAGGCGCACCAAAAGACAAGCCAAACTTTCAAGGCACACCTGCATGCCTACATGTGGAAAATAGCTTCTTTCATGTGAAATATCAGTTCCTCTTTTATTTATATATTAGCAGAAATGGGCATCTTTTACAGCACATCTTGTTTGTGCTGTGGTCCCATTTTAGCCCACTGTGAACATATTTAACTGTGTTATAGTATAAAAGGTCAGCAATGACAGCAGGGATCAAGTTGGAGTATGAGTGTGTGTATCTTTGGTATTAGCAGTTAATTTTTTGTTTGTGGTTCAATACAAAATGTTTTCCGTGACTGTGTTTATATTTATGTGAGCTTTATTAGAGGAAGATTTAAGGTTGCAGCTATTGTACCACAGTGCACAGACTGCCAGTGAAAACAAAGGGGGGATTACATGCAGTAAATTCTTTAAATTAAACAATGCACATCAGATGGTTTTGATCCTGAAGTCACATGGGATTGATTTTAGTTGGTATTAAATCTCGGTTAGCCGTGGCTAGCCTGCAGCCATCATCCCTTTGACCTCGACTAACCTCTTGTCTGGTCTGGGGGGGATTACTGTGGTATTTGTAGACCATGGAGCATCCAGGGTACTCCGCAGAGCCATTTCAATAATGCACAGATTTAGAGATTGTTTTTTTTTTCTTTTTTTTTTAAATTCCTAGTCCTATTTAGTCCTCTCGAGTCTGGTTATGTGAAAAAAAAAATATTTTTGTGTTTTCAGAGTTGACATTTTCATAGGCTTGTTAAATTAAATGCATAAATGTTTAGAATTTGAGCATTAAGGATGGTACTGGTTATGATTGGATGGTAGGGCTGAACGATTATGGAAAATAATCTAATTGCGATTTTTTGCCCCAATATTGCGATTGCGATGCGATATGCGATTATTTTTTAAGGTCTTTGTCTTCTGTATTATTAAACAAAGACAAGCAATACATCATATAGTATGGCCAATACTATATTACATTAATTTTAAACTGTTCTTTCCTGGAAGACAGACCTCTGTTATGATGACATGAGGTGATGCATGAATTGATGACTGACATTTTTATTTAACTTCTTCAATCACAACAGTATATTTGAACATACACAATAGTTTATTTTTAGCTTACAAACATCTGAGCATAAAGTGCTGACAAGGAACCCTGGTGTAAACATTAAAATGAAAGTCAGTACAATGTGCAGATTGCAGAAATATACATAAACAAAATCAGTGGCTTTACCACACTCAGTTTTTCGACATCTGTGAACTACTAGACAGTCATTCAATTAAAAAATAATATTAAATAAATAAAACTAATAAATAAAAAATACACACATCTTACTGATCTCTGCAGTCAGTAACATTACACATAAAGTGCAAACATAATAGCAATTGTATAAACACACACACAAACACGCCTTTAAAGTTTAAAGGCGTGAAATTGGACGGTCTAGCCTTCTGATTAGCGTCACCGCTGTCTCGGTGGAGTTTAATAAACTCGGCCGTCTGCTTCTTGCTATCTAAAATATAACCAGACACTGGTGTAAATTCTCGACTGTCTCATACTTCTGTTTAATAAGTTTTCTGTTTGACGTTTAGTCAGCTGTGTGAAAACCAAGGAGGAACCCACCCGGGGGATTAATAAAGTTTTATTTTATCTAATCTAATAACTTTAATCTCAGCCAAACCGATTTACTCACGAACAAACAAAACACTGAAAAAAGCCCAACAATAACATTTTTAGGTTGTCTAAGTGACTTATATATTACGTTTAACCCGAGCAGCGAAACTCCGCGGTGATCTGAAAATGATGTGCCGGGACTTGTGCCGTTCTCGGCCGCATCAGTAACCCTCGAGCTCCCGGCTAGCTGTCGAGCTGGTGGGTAGCAGACGCCCCTGAAAACGTCGAAGCACTTTTGCAAATATGGGATATCTTGATAAACCGAGCAGATATTTGATGTTTACACAACTACTTTCTCGCCTGAAAATATGTTAAAAGTTTATTTTGTGACCCTGAAAGATTAGTATGAGTAATTTTAAAACTTAGTAGCGGCCGCCATTGCTGGAAACTGGAGTTTGGCTGGGCCGCGCTATGAATTCTGGGATATGGTAGTAATTTGGACAGCCTTATAATCGCAGTATAATCGCAGCCTTTGCGGTTAGAAAATTGCACTTGATCATGTCGCGATATTATCGCAAATGCGATATATCGTTCAGCCCTATTGGATGGGTTTGTTTTTTGTTTTCTACGATTATAATCACCACGTTTTTGGAAGCAAGCTGGAAACACTTACAGTCGAGTCTATTAATTTAACCCACGTGCTTGATCCAGAGCCAGTCCTGACCTCTCTGGGGCCTTAGCAAAGTTCTGCCAAAGGATCTTCCTGACAGATCCATGAGCCATTTTAACTATTTATCATTGCCACATAATTACACCAGTGATCCCACTACAAACCTAACTCCCTAAACCATTTAAGGATAAGCACTGCTAGGTAGAACACAACGAGATGTGGACGATAAACAGTGTCGTTTCTATAGAACTACATGAAGTTTTAACATCAGATTTGGAGACTTGTCTAATTTTCTGTTAAAATACACAGAAATGTTTTTGTTGAAAATCAGGTTGGGCTGTTTTTTTGTCCTCAAACCTTTTTTTGAGTTGAGCTTGCTGTTCCATATATGTATATGCCATATGCTTTGACAAGGCTCCAAAAAGGTAAGTTCCCATCTAGTGATTCAGCGTTAACGGTGGCTCAGTTGTTTGTCTAGACTTGACAGACAGGGAAGGCTGTCCTCTGTGGCTGTTGCTGTGCCCTCTTAATAGACTCTGACAGCCAACACACACACACACCTTAGATTCCAACAGCCTCTACTCATTTCAGATCTATATATATATTCCCTGGAATTTCTCTTCTGATCTCTCTTCTTACCCCATCACTACTTCCCTCCCTCTCTGCCCTTGCTTATGTTCTCTCTCCATGTGTGGAAAGTATTTTTCATGGGATCACTGAAATACCCTGGCAACATGAGAAGCATCACCCTTAGAAAGCACGTCTATGGCTAAAGGCGGGAGGAGAGCGATGGATTAATGGAGGGAATGGAGATTCAGGCAGCTAAAAGCGCCACAGTGAGATAAGAACTGGAAAATGTCCCTACTTGTGAACGATTTATTGATTTTCAATCTAAGTGATAATGCAATACTAGACCTCAGGAGGAAAAATGTCAGCCTGACAGTAGATTTTAAAAAGATTAGCAAACGTTTGTCTTCAATTTTACCTTTGAAGACAAGTTGGCCTCAATTTTTTACTTTTTAGAGCGTCGTACCAGTCTAGCGTGACTGACCTGTGTAGCTCTTCGTGAAGCAGATTACATCTGTGTACATAAAAATCACGCGTGAGATTATTTTGTGTGACTGTGGAAATGATTCGTATATCTCACTGGGACACCATACCAGGCTGGAGAGCCTTGTTCTGTCCATTTGTGCCAACAATTTTCATGTGCACGCACACATATATGTCTGACCTCGTCCCTTCTGGGTCACCTACACTGGCTTTGACCAAACTGTCAATGGTCACAACAATTTGGATATTAATAATCATGAAACTGATCTGTGTTGGTCTAGTCCTAGTTTTGGGCAATGTGCAAAGGAACTGTTTATATGTTTGGGAAACCTGCAGTGAGCTGAGACTGAAGAAGTCACTTGGATGAGTGATGAACTGTTTCTCCAACTGAAAACCCATCGTTCAGATGAACAGAATCAGCTTTTGGGGATTTCCTTACCTGGATGATTGAGCATGCATCGAGACAAACAGTCACTTACTTTTTTACCTGTGTGAATTGGATGTTGAAAGCTTGGTTGTGTATTCTGTATCGTTTTATGCCATATTGCACTGGTCCAAAATGATCTCCAAACTGACCGCTGGAGTCCTTATCAGGTGTAATTCATAGCCACTGTTTTGGATTAACAGGCACAAATTGTACCACAGTCCCCTTACAATTCTTCCCTCGAGTTTGCACAGTGTAAAAGGGCCTTTAAACTCTCTGCACATGAGGAACAGAAAGAGACAGAAACCATGGTTAGTTTTATATCCTCATCCAGAGCTGAAAGCTTGTGATAGCACGATCTATCACAAATGCTGAAAGAATCACATCATGTATAAAAAGGAGAGAAAATGTCCCAATTCAAACCACCCTGTCTTGTTTTTCAAAAGCGAAAAAAATAATTGCGGATTTTTGTGTTCAAATCCAACACATAATTAGCTCTGCTTCCCAGGGCTTTGCTGCTTCCTGGTACAAATTGATAAGGTAAACCTGTTCTGGGCTGTCTCTGCTCTGCAGTCTGCTTCCAGAAATTTTATAAATAACAACCCTTCAGTAAGTATTGACATGTGTTGATGCTGTTCTCCGTTAGGTTTTCCTTACTTGCACCCTGCCCATGCTTAAGGTAACCATTACTCGAATATGTTGGCTATAAGATCTCTGCGTGACCTGTACATGGACTGTATATGGATAGGTCATGTTTGCTTTATTTTCAAAAGCTGACACCAAAAGAAAAAAGGTAGATATGCACACAGACCAAGTTGTTTTTAGATTCTTTTCTTTCTTTAGCACTTTTAAATTGTGATGTATGTTTCTATAGCAAAAGGAGTGTAATGCACACAGGAAGTGAGGGATCAGTACATAATCAAAACATTTAAAAGGATACACAGAACTAGTCAACACTGTCATAGTGTGTTTTCTTCAGCACGAGAGGATTACTCTAACAAAGAGGTCTGGAACATGGAGGGGGCTGGATCAGCAGGTCAAGGCAGTGGGAAAGTAATAGGAGACATAAAAAAAATGTACAACGCAATCAAATAGAGCTAAACAAAACTGTCATTGCAGTTAATTTAATGACAGAAAGCTGTTGCACAGCTGTCGTCAGCTCCACTCTCCATGCATCTATATCACTGTGACACTCATGGAACAGAGATTAGAGTGAGCTGGAAACGATAACACAAGCCTTCAGCTTGAAACACCTAAAGGAGAAAACACACAGCCACAGCAGCACTGCAACATGGCATATGATGTGCATCAAGTGACACGAACAACGGCCAAGTGTGACTCGGACCACGTTAAATAACCTGTCTGTGAGGGACAACAAAATCCCATGTGCATCCACCATTTGAACTTTGATTTCTTAGTTGTAGAGCCAGTCTGCAGAGCCACACCTTACCAAGTTTATAAGTGTAGGTGAAGGGTTATTGCAGTTGTGTGAAATGTCACGCACATCATTGTGTGACTAGTCACAGCAGGGTTTCTAATTATACATAGAAAACATTAGAAGCTGCTGTTTTGACACATGCCATTCAGCAGCAGTGTGTTTCTGGCTTTAATTATATGTTTCTATATCACTGCATTAAGTTGATGGGACTGGTTTCTTATGGCTTGGTGAATTGTTGTCAGTACAACCCAGTGAACCCATTAATAATGTTCAAACAGGTCTCCTGGTCCTTTCGCCCTTTGTTTCTAGACTGTGGCCTTGGCAGTAGCTTCGGGCACAGTGTGTAAAATGATATACCAGCTGACCCAGATTGTACCGCTCATTGACGTGCTATCAGTGCTCATCCACAGTTCGGGGACAGCTGTTCTATCTTTCCAAAGAGTGCTCACGTTTCTAAATCACAATAGATAAAACAGTTATTCTGATTGGCTCTGAAGCCTCTTTGTCAACATGCTGCCCCTGTTGTGTCTGTATGTTATAAATAGAAGATAAAGTTTTAGTTTAGGCGTCACCAAAGTCAGCGGTAATACCAGGCAGGCTGAAAGTCAAAGTAGTGTTAATGATTCATGAAGAACGCTTCATAACATTTACACATTCTCCTCGTCTGTTTCTTCCCTTGAGAGATTCCTGGAACGTTGTGTGTAGACAGGTGTATCCCACATGGAAATAACAGAATCTAAAGTTGGGTCCTTTAGGAAGTTTGGAACTAGCAGGATTTGTACACCACTGAGCGGATTTGGTGTATTGCACATTTCTTATCTATGATGGTCATGAAAAAGTTTTTTAAATTTTTGTAGTCTGTCAATAATCTGCAAGTCAATGGTCTTCAAATTGACGGCGGTTAGAGTTATATATAATAATACCCAGTCGTCAAGTTTAAAGTGAAGTTTTTAAAGAATTTATCCAAACTGTAATCATTGAAGTTGTGCTAACTAATTGAAGGATCAGTTGAATCATAAGCACAGAACACAAAGTGTCAATACAGATCTAATATGTCGAAACTTCCTTTTAAAAAATCATACAGAAAACAAAAATTTGGATCAAACTTCTCCTAGTTGCTGTATGTGAGGGTTAAATTTTGCTTGTGCAACTGTAAAATCATCAACTTTTAACTTTCACTGTTCTTTATGGAAACTTCCAGAAGCTTCACCTTACAGTTTGTCCAGAACAGAAGAACGGAGGCACACTGTCTGATATAAACACACTGTGTTCATAGTCACACTGAAGCTCCCAAATGGAAAATGCTTATTTTTTAAGTGTAGTTACTTTTGTAGGTACGTTTTGCTTAAACAGACAAAATCAGTATTTGGTTTTCTTTTTTGTAAAATATGTACCTAGTCTTGTATTTAGTATTTAGTATTGCCTTTTACCCAGCAGCTGTTTGCTCAGGATGATTCATGATTTTTGTCTTTCTGCTGAGGTCATGCTTAGTGAGCGCTGTGCCTCTAAATCTCAGGGGCTATAATGGTTTTAGTCTATTGTTTTCCTTCTCCGCTCTTACTACGAGACTCGAAAGTTCTCTAAAACTTCAATATACATCTTTTAAAAAAGCTTAATAACTTAATATATACAACCATGGTAATTATAGATAACAAAAATATTAACAAAATAAGGAAAAAACACATTTTAGTTAACTGAACTAAAAAATAGACTAAAAGAAAGAAAACTAAAACCGATAAAGCCATCCAGGAAAATTCTTAGATTTTTGACTTTGTCAGTTTAGTTTGGCTGATCGGCGAGTGGATATTTTTGTCTTTATTACTTCTCTTTTGAGGGAACCCACAGAAGTTTCTTTAGGATTTCTGATCGAAGCGGTTCCCATTCAGTTTTACTTGCTTTGTCTGAGTCATGATTATCAGGGATATTTGTAGGCAATGAATCAGCACACTGATAGGAGTCTTCACCTTTAGTCCATTTGTGTCATACTTGTTCTCTCTTTTGTTCCTTTTTAACTCTTCCTTCTTTGACTGGTATAAATATTTTGGCCTCTTTGTTCCTTCACACCCTTTTTCTTTCTTACACTGTTTCTGTGCCTTTTTAGTCTGTATTTTCTAAATGTTTTAATTCTTCTCTTTTGGAAAAAGCTCATACAGGGTGTTTTAAAAGACACAGGCATCTGTTAGTTTGTGTGCATCTTGTCTGTGCGTGCGCGCCATTACACAGCCCACGGGGCTGACTGTAAACTGCTGAGTTCATACTCGGCACTGAGTGGACAAAAAAAATCAACCCTCTTCCCAGTTTCTGCCGTAAGATTGGCCCACATAGCTTTCCCTCCCTCTTCCCTCTTTACAATTGGGTCTCAAATTCAGCCCCTCCCATCCCATTGGTCCTCCTGGGGTTGTTGCCTGGTTACATCAGAAGCTCATATATTTGAGCAGAGCTCTGGATATTTACTGCAGCACTTTTGGAGACAGAGTGCAGAGTGAGGCAACCTCACTCACTCACACACACACACACACATCCACACTTGTTCATAAATTCAAGACACACACCGTTTTAGAGGACGCTACAGCATGCACCCTGCTGACACCGTGGCTCTGTTGCTAGACCTGCTTGTACTGACACTGACACCTCAAAGTGCTCAATTGGGATAACCTCTGAATACAAGGTTGATCTACAGACCTGCCAGGTACTCGAAGAAGGAAGGAAAAACTGAGGGTTCAGGAAGAACAAGCTTAACAGCTGGATACTGCTGCTACAGGAGATGTGTCAATTGGTTAACAGGCAAAAAGAAGAGAAACACAGAGATCGTGCAGAGTTTGGCTAAAAGTCAAGCTCGCTTCTCACACTGGACTTCAATAACCTACAGGTTGGCTTGCTGAGTACAGTGGAAAGACAAGAAAGAAGATACTCAACAGAGAAACTGACAGAAACTGAACCGCCTACCGGCTTGATCCAGTGGCATAAAAACCCCAAAGCTAAACAAAAAGAGTAGATCACAGTGAGAGGAAACACAGCTGGGAAAATGAGAATGGCCTGTGACATTCTGCTGCAGAGGTAAACATCAGGGGTTATGTAACTCCTGTAGTCTGACTGGAATGAAAGATTTCATGGATGAATAGATGGATGAAGGAGAAAGCAAATATGTGGTTGGATGATTGATGAAGTGAATAAAGAGAAGAGGTGGGGAAAAGTGGATCGTTGTGGATTGTTTGAGGGAAAATGACTGTAAGAAGCAGCAGGAAGAATAGTTGAAGTTTTGATTTAGGTATGAATTGGTGGAAATGTTAGGAATTTAAAACATCATTGTACATGGAAAACTGGAGGGGAAGGAAGATAGTTTGTGCTTGTTGCTCAGTCTTTATTTACCAGAGAGAAGAAAGAGGAGCTGTATAGGAGTCCAGAGGAAGTATATACTTGACAGCAGATTTTTTTAAGTTATGTAATCTGAATATAAATGACACAAGAGTGCATGATGACAGTGTGTCAGCACTTTTTGCACCATAGAAGGAAAGAAAAGGCAAGTTAGTAGGGAGTAATTAGGCGTGTGGAAGTTTATCGACAGAAATTTTGCTAACTGATTAACGTAAAACAAGTCTTGATGTGCCAAATGCCAAACCCCTGTTTCCTTCTGCTCAGATGTAAGGATTTTGATGCCGTTCAGCTAATGATTAGCAATTAGAAGATGTGACCTTGAGCTTTTTCTTTTTAATGCTGTTACCTCACATTTTACAAGCAAATCTATTTAGCAAGAAAATAATCATTGATTCATTTTTGGCTTTTTCTGACATGGAAAAGAATGTGAATTAAACCATCAATATGGAAAAATATATATAATGCATAGTTAGATGTAAAATAATCAAAACAGTGAGGGTATCTGTAAATGTGCAAGCTCTTAACAATGTTGCATCAGTTCCTCGTGACTGGTGAATGGTGGAATGAGGAGGATTTGTTGGGCCAACTTAACCAAAATCAAATCAGTATTCTCTGATGGCCAAACTGCTGCGGGACAATTAAGAGAAAATGAATGAATCTGAGCTGCGCAAAGCAAATGATGGAAGGAAACAAATGAGCATCATGGAGGCAGTGAAACAAACAGATGTTACATCTTTGACCTGGTCTGTGTTTAGGTTGCGATCTGAATACAAACATCTGTGACGGATTTTTGGCGCTTCCACGAAGGACTATAAATGTTTACAGTTTCAGACGCAGCCAGGAGAGCTGTTTATGAGATGTAAGATGATGCTTATGAAGAAGAGTGGGCAAGTGAGTGTGTGTTTCAGGTTGTGCTAAGGAAGGAAAGGCTTATGCAGGCAAGGTGTATTTATGTCCGAAGTGGGTAACGAGCTTAAGCAGTGAGCTATGTTTTGTTGAACATGCTGGTTTATATATATATATATATATATATATATATATATATATATATATATATATATATATATGTATGTATGTGTGTGTGTGCGGGGGCTGCTGCAGTCACTATTACCTCCCAGCCAGAGCAGAGCCGAGTCAGGTTTGCTGACAACAGCACATCTTTAAAATCATATCTCACCTCTAACTTACCTTACGCGCGCACACACTCGTATATTCTTGCCTTTGCATCAGAAGAACCATTGAAAATAATAAAAGTGGGTAATTGATTAGTTATTTTATTCTTTAGTGTCATCACTGATAATACAAAGTCCCTCTGCTCTACGTTGCAGTAACCCACAATCTTTTAGCTGTTTAGTCACCAGTCAGCTGACTTGATGGCGCTAATACACAGCACAGTGGTTCACCTCTGCAGTTCATGCTCTTATCTGTACAAAACTGATACCGGTGTCCTAAATTTGTGATACACACAGGGTACTGTAATGTTTTAGATTTCAGATAATTGCACAAACTCAAAATAGAGTCGAGTAAATACTGCACATTTCATCCACATTTCTCAATGATTTTATCTCCTAATACCTGAAGGTCACGCCCCGTGCTGCAAGTATAAAATGTGTGATTGCGAGATAATATTAAATCTTACAAGTTTTTCTCCATTACTGAAAGCCAATAGGAGATATTTTTTAAAACAGCTTTGTTGAATAATGATTGAATTACCTCAGCAGCACGCACAGCAGCAAATGGAAGGATAGCTTTCAACACAGATGGAAATAACAGTCGTGTTTAGACCGTGGCAGTGCTGACTGAGATAATCCTTTGGTGGTAAATCAGCAGTAAATATGTTATGAATGTATAAATATTGCTCTTCACAAATGGAAACCCATGTAATCCAACTGGAGAAAAATGGCCAAACGTACATGATAGTTTTATATTTATATTGATTTATTGATATTGATTTATATCAAGTTAAGAGCTGAGTTGTGATGATTACTATAACCAAGACTACAAAGTTTACACAAGAGTGCTAACTGTGGTGGTGTGTAAGTTGGACTGTGTCCACTGACCCTGCTGCGGGAGAGATGTTTCTAGCAGAGGGATCCAGGGAGGAGGCAGCAGATTAACCTGATGCGATCTGAGTGATTCTGGCAAGCATCCCTTTTACTCTGACGCGCTCGTCTCTGCACCTTTAAGACGTAGATAATAATGCAGTTAGTAAAATCAAAAAAATCAGTCATAATCTGTTTGAATAATACAAAGTTTAGTGGTCATCATATATGTAGAGACTAAATGTAAGTTGAACTATTTATACTTTGGTCACTAACAAAGGGTTTAGAGTATTAATGCCAACAAATAGCCGTAAAAGGTGTGGTTCCTTAAAATGTTATTAAGGGCTTATCTGTGTCTGCCGTCGAGGCTTTAGGAGCTGCTCTAATCCAACTACTTGAAGCAAAGCTGTGTGTGTGTGTGTGTGTGTGTGTGTGTGTGTGTGTGTGTGTGTGTGTGTGTGTGTGTGTGTGTGTGTGTTGACTCATTGTTAGGTCTCTGCAATACGAGCGCCTTCCTTTTTGTCTGTCCTGCCTTCACACTCACTCATGATCAAGGCTACATTCTCAGGAAGGGAATGTCGGATGTTTGCTGCCTTCATAGTCAGTAAGATGGAAAAAAAAAGAAGCAAAGCGGAAGAGAAAGGAGAGCTCAAGAGATGCAGTAATGAAACTAAAAAGGCTTTTTGGGGTTGAGTGAGCATGAATGAAAAGAAACAATAGAGTGATAAACAGAAGCAGATTTGATTTAAAACATAGCTAATGGAAGACAAACACCCCAGAGAAAGAAAAGAGAGGGAAAGTAGCAAGAAGGAGAAGAATAAAGAGAGGGCATTATGGTTTCCTATCTGCCATTAATAATTCAGTCATTATCGATCAACCTGAGCACTTCTTGTAGCGTTAAAAGTGCATGTGTGTGTGTGTGTGTGTGTGTGTGTGTGTGTGTGTGTGTGTGTGTGTGTGTGTGTGTGTGTGTGTGTGTGTGTGTGTGTGTGTGAGAGACAGACCCAGAACACACATACACATGAAAGGCTTGCATAACGTCAGCTGTTGTTTTTCTAATGAGTCGAGTTTGCCCCCTTGACTGACTGACACACACACACACACACACACACACACACACACACACAGCAGAAGGTCGTTCGCATTAAGTCCAAGAGCACCGACACGTCTTAGGTAGGTGTGTGTGTGTGTGTGTGTTATATAAATCCTGGCGTGCCTGTCAGTGGGTGTGTTTGTGAATCAAGTGATGAGACACATCACAGCCAACTTCTTGTTTCATGCCGTGTACACATGCACACGCACACACTTCCCTGCTTATGGAAGAACAAGTATGACATTACATACACAACTGTCTATCTGATCAGCAGGGTCAAGCAGAGCTCTGTAGCCTAAATAACAATCTGCCCACTCAGAGTGGCGCCACTGACTAAAACTGTGCGCGTGATACATTTGCTGAAATTGTCATTTCAGGGCATCTCAGACATCACTGTGCTAATTTTTACATGTTTTTCATTGATTTCACCTCTACTACCTCAGTGCTCGATCCCTGCTCTGTCTCACTAATGCACGTATAGAATACACAGACATACTCATTGTTAACAGCATTGCTAACATTCTTCTTCCCTGTTTTGACTCTTGCGGCTCGACACCCGCCTCCTCCAAGGTCAGTGCGGGACAGGAGTCGAGGAGTGCGTGATGTTCTAACCTTGTTGTGCTTTTCCTCTCTCTGGCTCTACAGCTCCCACCTCTCCCCTATATCCATCCTGCCTGCTGACTCTGCTGAGTAAGTCTCCACATATTCACACACACTCTCAATGGCATACTTAGACATAAACTCACGCTAACATACGCATTATATCACAACAACTTATCATAAACATCATAAGCTGTAATAAAATATGTACTCAATAATTCTTAATATTATATCCCGCAAAGGCATTTCATGTTAGAATATAATATTAATGAAACTGCAAATAATCAATAAGAGAAAGACAGAGCCATATTATATGTTAAGCGTGATGAGGCAGTCAAATAGCGTTTTCTCAAGAGGCGAATAAAATAATAGAAATCGAGATTGATGTGCAGCCGCTGCTGAGACAAGTGAGTTTTAAAAACTGTACAAGGTTTAGAGGAAGAGACGAGCAGGAAGGAGGAGAGCCGGCCTTGTGTTTTGATTAGGAAGCTAAAGTAAAGCGTTTTGCATGGCGTGGCACTTTGACGGTCTCAAGGACACGAACTGCAATCACATGACAGTCAGGCCGTCTCTTCGACGCTGCTCAGCATGGACGCAGAATACAATTATTTCTCTTTGTACAGCGCTTTAATGTGGGTTTACTTATTAGACTTAAACAATGAGGAATTAAACATAAAAGCTGGAATTCACTACCAGCAGTCAAAGGAGTTTAAATTGTCACATGTTCAGCTGCCCACCAATTTGACAGAAAATAGTAAAGATGGTTTTAAAAGAAGAAGAAACACATGATGATGGAGATGGGGAGACAGTTTTTTGCTGTGCAGATTTTAAAAAAGCAGTTTAATCTATTTTCATAACGCACATGCCAATAAAAAAAGTTTCCCTTAAATTTAAAAAGAGGGACCCTGCAGGTCCCACCGAGTTTCCCTGTTGGGAGGTAAAAATTTGGACGCTGTGTGAGTGTAAGTGCTTCTTTCTGTGTCTATGTAAGTAGGAAAGAGTGCAAGTGCATCATCTTTTACTGCTTATGTGTTTATTTCTGGAAGTGGCTGTTTGTGTGTGATGTGCAGTGTAGTTATTATTGTAGAGCTTCCTGGAGGTGGAGGCGAAGTTTGAGTGTATGTGTTCATATATTGACACCTACATTTCATTTATCTCAGCTCAGTAGCTTTATGAGTTTCTGCCTTAAATGGACATAGCAGAAAATCCCCTACAGCTATTTTTCCAGCATCAGGTACTCGATGTGTTAAATTCATGCGTATCTACAGTACCTGGGACAACTTGGTGTCACTGTCTGGACATTTACTTTGAGGATCAGCTTAAGGAGCAGAAGTTATATGATAGAAAAATAGAGGAAAAGTTGGAATAACACGTGATGAAAGCAGATGAAGTGAGTGAACAGTTGGTATGGGGGAGTTGGGTCTTTTCCCATTCAACTTAGGCTCTGCTGCCGTCCAAGCTGGAACAGTGACAAAACTCACAGACTGCATGAAGCCAGAGTAAATGAGGGAGGAATACATTATGATCAAACAAACATGGTCCAGTAATTGAAGCCAGATAGATGGAATCTCAGTAGAGCCGGTGGATCAGGCGTTGCATGTCGGTGCAGAAAAGGTCAGCGTGTGACTGCCGATGTTACCTTTTATAGGCTCTAACATCCCCTCTTTTTTTTCTCCCTGACTCCATATTAATCCTTTTAGACCAGGGCCGCACCATTGGCTTAATAAGGACTTGTTAAATAGCTCAGAAGGGGGAAAAAAGCACTGAGTGAAAATGATGAATATTATTCACTCTTAAACTTCAATAAATGTCTCTTATATGTACCTAATTACTATATAAAGATGAACATATAAATGCCATTTATCTGTTAATTGATCAGCAGAGGTTCCAGACACAGAGGTAGTGCTAAAAACAAACATCTTAATTAAATCTGGAAAAACAGCCCTCTAACCTCGTCAGTGTAACTGAACTAAGGATGTCATGTTGATGTCAACAGTTTTAGGCATTATGTGAGCGTTTTTAAAGCATGTATACTAATCACTAAAAAAAAACATGTTTAACTGAAGGATTAAAAAAATAGTGATGGTAGTGCTGTAATGTTGGGTAGTTGTTACTCTGCAAATCAGTTTTTATCTTTTTAGGTTTTTGATACATCGTGTCCTACTGCAGTTCAGAAATAAATACATACACAAGCCTAAATAGTGCGCATGATTCTGGCAGGTGGACGACAGATGGAACTTATCGGTCTCCAGCTTTGACTATTTGCAACATGGTTGAAGTATTTTGGTTTTGGTTATCAAAACAGTTGTTGACGTCACAGACTTTTTCTCTGCTCGATAGAAGTCAGAGAAACATGCCCAGCATCTTGGGTGTTTGGATTATTGCTGTGGCTCATTTTATGTGGATACTTCAGGTGGATAATGTTATTTTCAGGTTATCTATTTTTGTTTTTCTGTGGAGTTGTTGCACTGAATGAACAGGAAAAAAACATGGTCACTGGATCTCATGCAAATTAGTTATGTAAACCTTGGAAACTCTGCTTATCCTCTTTAAAGGTAGTCTGAACTCTTTGGACAGTGGTTAGTGTTAAACATCATTTTAACTTGTATTTCTGCTTTGTTTCCCAGTATTATTCAGCGGACCATCAGGGCTGCAGTGGAGCAGCACTTCTTTGATCTGAAAAACTCCATCGACCAAGACCTCAGCAGGTACGACAGCCAGGGGTGAGAGTGCAACACAGGCAGACCTGAAACCACAAAGTTTCTATGCACGCATGAATTAAATGTCTGTTGCACTTTGTAGTTGCACCTGTTGGTACAAACATGATTGCTCAGTGTTTTAAAGTGGCATCAGATGACTCTAAAGAAGCATTTCCAAGATAGCAAATCTCATGTACAAAGGCACAAAGCCAGCCAGATGGTTCACGTTACAGATAAACACATTTAGAGGTTACTTTAGCATTATGCTACTTTGCATAGCATTCCCCTGGATACAAGTTATGAATTTATATTTAAATAAGGGTACTTTCATTGCTTTATTAATCTTTCCATTGTGATATGTTAGGGAGAGTCCCAGTGAGCCTGCAGACCAGGGCTGTGATGGAGACGAGGAGCAACAAACTGACCCTGAAGACAGTGCCTGCGACACAGAAGGGGGAACCCCACTCACACAGCCTGAGCAGCACATCCAACAAAATCAGCGAGAAGCGCAGGTCAGTGGGGGGACGTCATGACGTGATAACCAGAAAGGGAATCTTTGTTTTAGTTGCGCGCGCTGCCTGTTACTGTAACATTGGCCGAACAGCAGCTCCCCTGTGTTCAAACAGAAAGTGACATCAGATGATAAGACACAAAAGAAAATCGTAGCAAGCTGCTGTGTGGGCTCAGAGCATGCTTCCCATAGCTAACCTCCTTCCCATCTCAGTGTGTCGCTTCATTCCAAGGCGAAATGTGTTTGATATTATCAGCACAGGCCCATCTTTGTTCTGCTCTGATCGCTACAATAGCTGGAAATTTACTGGGAAAGCGAGAAACAAGAGGGTTGTTTAACAAATGCAAACACGCAGACACATTTAGTCATAACTAAATGTTAATAAGGTCATTTTGTACTTGGAAAAAGTGCTGAGTAGCTTCTTTCTCAAGGTTTGGCGAACGCATTTGCCACTTTTTATACCTATCATATGCCAGGATGCTATATTAAAAAACAAGGAGCTACTTTCAAGGGCTTTGGAAATTCTTGACCTTGCTTTCTTCACATTTTGGTAAGAATAGATACGAACTGATAAAATTATTATCCAGATGATGATGCTTTGAGATGCATTATCTGTTTAACACATTCTGAAGAGTAGTAATGTTTCTCTTTATTTTCAATATCTAGTTTTAGGCAGACATACACGGCACATATTCTTTGTATTCCTGTGCACATCACATACATTTTTATTGAAGCTGTCTCATTGGAAATCAAAACCCTGTTACTAGTGCCCCCCATTCAGCCTTACTGGCTTTTATCCCAAGAACCATGTTAGCTTCCAGATGGAGGGGTGAGGAGGAGACAACATGGTAGGCAGGGAGATGAGAGCCACGGCTGGAGGAGAAGCTGTCACAGAAACAATAATCTTGATCCAAGTCCTTAAATAGATCAGCCAAGAGCCAAAGAATGACAGCTGCTCCACTGTACTACATCATCACAGACATGCATGTATTTACACTGGTTTTATGTTTAAAAAGTTGTATAGTTGTGCCATGTGCTATTAACAATGAGTTCAATATGTGTATGTCCACATAACATACACGCTGTCTTCTCATTTATGATGAGGACTTTTGTGTTCCTACAGAGTCGTCTGTATAGGTTCTCAGTCATTCAGGTGATGCTAGTCTTAGAAACTTGAGGGGGGGAAACAGAAGGTATCTGGACGTCTTTAAGCTTGTGAAGACATTTCATTCTCATCCAAAACTCCCAAACTCTCTTTCAACGATGCCAATGTTCACATTCTGGACTGAAAAGACAGATGGCTTGAAAGAGGAGTAAATGAAAAAGATCTATGAACAGAAATGGTAGCTTTTTCTTCCTTTTCCTGTAGCGCCTACTCAGCTTGACTTGACTCTACTTGGTTTCAGTCATTTTCCATTACAATTGATTACCAACTTATGTGCATGAGGTTGTTATAGCAACGTCCTGTGACATCTTCTGTATCTGACACAAAAATGCATGTCGCTCTCATGACTCATCGAGTGATGCCACTGACTAGCCAATCGGTGGCATGCGGTCTGTTAATGTCACGTTTTCGCCTCAGACTGCTCGGAAGCTGAGTAGGTACTAAAGAAGTGGTACCCGTTATTACCAGCTAGTGGAAAACCCTAAAAAACGTATTTAGCTGAGCCAAAAGCCAACCTGCCTTGAGAACCCTTCCCAGGTTTTTCAAATCTCACTCACAACTTACCTCAGATGTGAGTCAGTGGGTCACATGATAGGGTGGGGCAAGGTTTCACAGTAGTTTCACCCTTAACTTCCCTGATGGTATTAAGCCACACCTTTTTTCCCACCTTGGCTCGTGACAATGCACATGACGTGATTAATACTGGGTCAACGACTCTCCAAACCACCTCCAAAGAGAACAACCCCCATGTTAAATACGTGGGACTCTCCACCTTTTGTTTTCAGGACGGAAAAGCCTCACAAACTTCAAGAAGTCCAGTAACTTTTTCAAGGTTTACAGAGTTGTTGAAGATGAGCAGAGGCATTTTTAACCTCTAATTTTTAAGGAGCATTAAATTCTTAACTATTTAAGGTGAAAGAGCTTTATTTAATGCATTTATGATTACCTCACTGTATTCTGGGTATTTTGTGAACATTTGATCTGTTGGAGTGCTACATCTCTGTGTTGTCTCATTAACTGAGGAAGTGAAGCATTACAGTGTTTTACTTATTTCTGTTAGACTCCAGTGTGTAGCTCAGTTTGTGTTCTTGCCCATTCCTGTCTCTTGCTCTGCTTATTCCTGTTTAAGTTAAACAGAACATCTTGCTGTCCTGTCTTTTTTCCTCCAGAATTCACTGGACTCTGTCCCCACCCTGGAGGAGAGCTCAGGAATGGACCTGGATGCAGAGTCTGTCACCGATGCAAAGAACAACTTAAACACTGCCAGGTGAGCTGTTTACTTCACAAACACCAGCTGCCTGGATTTACCCTCAGAGTTTAGTTTCGATGCAAAGCAAACGAGAGGCAGCAGTGTTGCCGTGCTGATCAGACACTTGCCTTCTGCAAATTGCTTTGACACGCTGTTTCAACCAGAGCTCACATTTTATGCTGCATCTGAAACGCATCTTTATCTCAGTCTCTCTCACTCCCAACACTTATTCACTTTTGCTTCCTTCTTGTGTATCTTTACATGTCATATGATGATATTACACCCCCAGCTCGTTGTTAACAGCTGTAGTGAGTACACCGCCATCAATGTGGCATGCAGTGTTAAAACTGACAAATGCTGCTTCACACCTATTTATTTAAAACAGGCAAAATACTGACTACACAAAGCACTGATTTTGGTTACAGCTTTGTGAGTTTTTTTCCTCGTCGAATTATTCGTGCAGCGGAAAGATTTCTTTGTTGTGTGACTGTGGTGTGACTCTTCGTCAGCTGTTATCCAGGCAAGGTTTCAGGAAGACTAAATATGGTGAGAGTGATATGATTGGACAGCTTTTATAAAAGTACACTTATCCAGATGAGTCTGTACAGGGGTACCATATTAGTACTTCTTGTTATTGGACCAAAGAGTACTGAAAACGTACATCCCCTGGTGGAGTGTTAATGTGTTTATCTCCTTTATGGTTTAATTTTGAGTGTTTATCTAATTTTATTTCATTCTAATCTTCATTTTCAGGCAGGACAATCAGCCTCTTGTGACGATGGAGCACACTGTCACCATAAGCTGTGTAAGTGACAGGATGTGGAAATGTACACCTTTCATAGACTGTATATAAACAATGGCTACAGCCATGGTTATGTCATCCACTGGCTTGGACCTTCACAGTAAAGCTTTTAAGTATCTGTTAAGGCCTTAATTACACGGGCCTACAGAGCAGTCAGTGACCCCATGGAAACCAGCAGATGCTGGGGGAAAATGTTTATTCCTGATTTGTTGGCAAGTGGTTGCTGGAAGTTGCTAGGTGAAATTGGTTACAAAGGTGCTGGTCTGAAAAACACCTTAGGCCAACATTCCTTCAAACACTTGCAAATTTACCTTCAGTTATTTGGCCCATTTTCCTTATTTCTTTTATCTCTTATTGATTTTATTTTTTTTTACTCCTCCAGGACTCCAGTTCATGTTGCTGTGATCACAACGCCAACACCAGCCAGCCCAACAGGAACCACCTGTCACCATGCCAGCCAGACTCCTCCCACCTCCAGCTTTTTCCCAACAACCAATGGGAAGGTGAGTTCCATCATATCCTGGGAATTCCAGCTTGCTCAGTGCAGCATAAATATTCATAGAAAATTAAAGTGGCATTGGAGAAGTTATGCAGAGGAACAGACTTTTAAAACTTTAAATTAATTTATTTTATCTAATAAAAGTGACATAATGGGAAAAGTTAATTTCATTTAGATTGTTGTATGAATTACTCTTACTTAAATATAAAAATTATGGAATATTTTTACTCTAAGCTTAAATATGTCGCTGAGATCTCAATTCAAACCTGCTCAGTTGGATAAATTCTCTCATATAAGTGATGAAAAACTGACGTTGGTGGCATTTGTTTGCAATTAAACACAACACACATTGGATGAATGCTGGTGAGTGAAGTTATGAATGACCTCACTGCTCCTCTTCTGTGCTATCTCTCTCCCTGTCCCTCTTCCTCCTCGTCCTTCTACTTCTCCTCCGTCCATCCAAACAGCGTCACCCCCCTCCCATCTCCACCTCCCTCCCATCGACTTCTCATTGATGCATCTGCAAAAGGAAGGCCAAGGTAAGTCATTTCATAAGCGCCCATTCACCAGTCTACCCCTCCCTCCTTTCACTCGTCCTTGTTATTGTTTTTAATGGTGGTCACGGGTGACAACAATAAAAGAAACTATATTAAAATATAATTAAAATAGCCTCGGCTTTTCAAATGTGCGCGTGGTGACGCTGATCGTGATAAATCCTTCCCTGTAACATTCTTCCCTCCATCAGATTTCATGAGATAGCAGGCGAACTTGTTTTTTCTTTCTTCACTCTTCCCTCTTACTTTTTTAATTTACACTTTGATTCTGCTGCTCTTATTGGTCACGACCCCTCCTACACTCTCTCTTCCTCCTCGATTCAACTTGGCAGCATAGCACTGACTGTAAATACACCGGTAATCAGGCTTAGCGTGAGTCAGCAGGTATGGAAGTAAACAAAATAAAATGTTGCTGTACATATCTGTCCATCATGATATGTATAACACCTCTCTCTCTCTCATGCACTTGCTAGAGAGGGATTAATCGTCTGGCCTCTCCCTTCCTTCTTGTCCTCTTTTTACTTGGCTTGATTCCTCTCTTTATTTCTTTCCGTCTTCTCCAGACCCCGTCCCAGCTTTTAAATCCTGGCAGGATGACAACGAGAGCGGAGAGGCACAGCTCTCCCCGCTGGCCGGTCGCATGGTTCCTCTCCCTCCGCTCCCCCTGGAGGAGGGTGGTGAAGAGGAACAGGGAGAGGGAGGGCAGGATGACTCCCCTTCCTCTTCCCGCTCCCACCCTCACCTGCTGGCACGGCGCTTTCTTGATTTTGGTGTGCACGGTGCCCAGAGATTTCTCCAGCAGGATCTGGACGCCACTTCACCCACCAAAGTACATAGGTATGATGTGTAGCTTATTCACTGTAAGACTGGTGTTTTGGGAGGGTTTAATGGTTATAATGACACCCACAAATCGTTATCTTTGGTCTGAGACCTGAAGGGTTTTTTTGGGTTGTTTTTCTTTTTTGGTAGTTCTGTCATGCTGGGGGGGGGGGTCGCTGTGGCTCAGGGGCTAGAGTGTGTGTGAAAGTGGCTTGTAGTAAAAAGCCCTTTAAGGGCTGAGCTGGAGTCAAAAAGAGCCATCAAGTACCAGTCTACTATTTATCCTCAGGCCCAGGCGAGCATCGTTTGGTTCCAAAGAGGCGATGAGAGGAGGAGATTCGGTGATGCACCAGCTCACCAAAAAGCTTCAGCATCTGAAGAAGAAAATCAAACAGTTTGAAGAGCAGTTTGAGAAGGAGAGAAACTACAAGGTAAAATCAGAACTTTAATGGTTTTTTAGGTAGTAATTTAAAAAAAAGAAGAAGAAAAAAACTGCAGGAGCCAGTCAGTTATTGCTTTCTTCAGGCTGTTATAGCAAACAGTCATCTTCCTCTGCATCAGAAACACCAACACATTGTTTAATTGCTTACACTGTCACACATTCTGAAAATGTAATTTTGTATTTGTGTCTTAGCTGTTGTTGATGTTTTCGGTGAAATGCCAACTCTTGGTCTCTGTGTGTCCCCCCTCTCTGCAGCCTTCTCATGCAGATAAGGCAGCTAACCCCAAGGTCCTCAAATGGATGACTGACTTGACCAAGATCCGCAGGCAGATTAAAGGTACAACTACGTTTTGCTGTCGGCATGCATTCATGTGTGCTTGACGGGGTTAGAGTGTCTGTATGCCATCCTGTTCTGTGCTGGACATTTTGACCCCACTTTCAACCTTTGACTTTTTGTGACAACATGGCATGTATGCTGGTCTGACAGACATACGCAGACATGCACGTGCTCAGGGTCAACGTGGCTCTCACATGCGTGGCTCCCACCCTACAGTGTGCTGGTGCGTCCTTGTGAACCCACATTCATTACCTGCAGGGTGAGTTCAGTCAGGTGAAGCAGCGGAAAACACACAAAGGAAGTATTTGAAAATATTTGGTCAGAAATCCCAAACTGTGGTTGCAGAAGCTTTTGGTTTGGCTGCCAGTCAGCATGTCCAAAATCAGATATTAAAATATAAAATGTATAGAAATTCTTTTCTGCCGGCGGATGTTTCTCCTCCCGTTGTTTCACCACACTGAACGAACCCTGCAGGACGCCCGTCCACCTCCTTCCTGTGAGGTGCCGGCTCTCCTTTATGGAGTAACGCAGCGGCCAAAACATTTGTCACTGTTTCAAATCAAAACTGAAATCAATAATGTGAGAATCCGCTCTTCACTTTCCTCCTTCCTCCTACTGCCCAACGACCCATTGATTGATTGATTGACTGATCGGCCAACCAGGACGCCAGCACCACCTTTTGCCCAGAAGCACGTTGAGGCACCAGGCTTTGATCCATTCACACAGATGCCACCATGCTCCCTCCTCCCCTTCCTCCTCCTCCTCCTCCTCCTCTATCTGCTCACCTCCCCATCACATACTCACCCCCCCGCTCCACCCCTACTCAGGCCTACTCAGCTCTAGACCGTTTCACCTCAGTAAGTACAAACCCCTCAGTAAGTAGACATCTCAAACACTACTGACAGTCACAGCGAGGCGGCTTTGTGAGAGCATCTTGCTTCCTTGTTTCGGTGTCTGCTGAAACAGCTTGTTGGCATGGGATAATTAATGGAGAGGTGGTGAGAAGTGTGAAGCATCATGATGAAATTACACATTTATGGTTCTGATTTCAAAATACAAAACAAGCTCTCTTTTTTGCCAGACATTTTGGGTCTCTGACATGTTAAAAATGTTGGCAAACTGCAAAAAAACATGTCTAACTGCTGGTATCAGTTCTTTAAACAAGAATGCTGCGGTGCTGAAGGTGCAGAAGTGTTTCACCTTTACAGCCATCAGGGCCTTTTGAATTTAGTGATTTTACTGTCTGGAAAAAGTTTGCTCTCTGTCTTTGGCTTTGTATGTTGTGTGGTGGTGTGTTTGTGTGTTGTCACACTGTCTTCTTTCTCCTTATTTCTGATGGGTTAATTGTAATCGTGACGGATAAATTCCTGCATGCCTTAACTGACTTTCTCTGTTTTCTACGTCTCTCCCTCTCTCTCTATCCCTGCCCTTATTTCTTTCCTCTCTCCTCAACCTCATGTGTTCATCCTTCCCCAGATGCCAAACACCGTGCAGAGACCGAGCTCGGCCCTCAGACTCGGCCCCGCAGCAACACCTTGCCCAAGAGCTTTGGATCCACACTGGATCACAGTGCTCATGACGCAGCAGGGGAGCTCAAAGGCCCGCGGCCTACAAGGGAGGAAACACTGGAGCTGATCCAATGCAGAGTCAAAGACAAGAGGGAGAAGGACGGCTGGCCGGATGATATCAAGGTAAGGACCAGATATTTTCCAGCAGAGCCACTGCACTTATCCAGGGCTCCAGCAACAGGACAAATAAAAAGGATGTGGATCAGATATATAGTTGTCAAGATGGGGAAAAAGAACAGAATATAACCTATAGAGTTTTTTGGGGTTTATGAAATCCTTTAGAAAAGGTCTGGTGTAGGTTTACATACCTAGCAGAACTAAACATGTCCAGTTTTATTGACAAAAACGTTATTTTTACATTTCAATTCATGCTTTTAAGTTCTACAGGAAGAGAAGAAATCTTTTTGATGGACATGCACAAAATTTATAGACTACAACTTACAAACTGCTGGTATATTGTTTGACTATAACTTTAAGGGTAATTTAAATAGTTTGATTGTGAACTTCTCCCATCACCAGTTTAAATACTAGTTAGTTAAATGTATTACTTTTGTTTTATTAACATACAATGGCAGTTACCTGCTGGTTCAGAGGTGTTGCAAGGCCATCAGCCACTAACAGGGCTCTGCACTGCGACAGGAAGTTACAAGCAAGTAAACAAGCAAGATGGAAAGTAAGCAGTGACGACGCAAGATTCTGCAGCACTTTGATGCAGAAAATTAGCAAATGTATGAAAGCTGTTTCAGAATAAACTGACCCACAAGCGCGCGGCAGGTCACCTCAGCTCGGTGATGTGCAAGCACATTGTGCTCGGGCATGTGGACGCGGGCCTGTGCTCTGATTGTGAGGCCCTACATTTCAGCAAAAAATTCTTATGTTTTTAACTACACGTACATTATTTCTACGTCTCTGTGTTTTAAACTAGTCGATCTTTTTTTCCCCTTCCTCACATTTAATGACTAGTAATATTAAAACCAGGAAAGACACTGTTGAGTGTTAAATATCTGTGCATCTCTGTAGAAGATGACAAAAGAGCAATTAACCTGTGAGAAGACTGTCCTGCAGAAGAATCTGCTGCACTACGAAGGGCTGCACGGTCGACCGGTACGTTCAAAAACCTAAATTCTGCAAAGATTTGTCTTTGCCTTAAAAAGCAAAAAAGAAACCCCTTCTAACCAGGTCTGTCGCTTCACCTGTCCTTCTAGGTGACCAGAGAGGAGCGGCTGGTAGTGAAACCTCTGTACGACCGCTACAGGCTGGTCAAACAGATGCTCACCAGAGTCAGCATTACACCTGTTGCAGTAAGTTCACAATCTCCACCAGAGACACAAAGTTAGCAGCACTCATGGAGCAGACAACGGATCAACTGCATCTACCTTCCTTTCCCTCCTCTAGGTATCTCCATCTAGTAAGAGGCGGAGTAAAACCCTGCAGCCAATCATTGAGGGTGAAACTGCTCACTTTTGGGAGGAAATTAAAGAGGAAGAGGAGGAGGAGCAAGAGCAGAAAAGTGGAGGAGAAGAGGAGAGGGATGAGGAGGAAGAAGAAGAGGAGGAGGAGGAGGAAGAGGGAGAGAGCAGCGGTGGTGAGATGCAGAGCCCCGAGGTTATCATGGCCATCGACCCAATGACCTCGAGTGACGGGCCCGTGAGCAGCCAGAACCAGTCTGACCGACAGAGCGACTGTTCAATGAGAGAAAAGATGGAGGAGGGATCGGGGAGGCTGGCGCTCGACCTGCGTCTGTCCAGCTCGAACGCCTCATCCATGTGAGAGCAAAACACACGCAGACGCATTCATAGACACGCATTCATGCGACATTAGGGCCTAAAAACTGATGTGTTGTTACGCTGAAATTTTAGAAATACTGAATTTGGGTGATATTGTGAATTTGAATACATATTTGTTGCAAATGTAAAGGTCTACAGTTGTTCCTCTCAGTGTAGCTGCAAGTTCACTGAGCCTCTGCCTTCATCTCAAAGACAGGAGAAGTGTAGCCTGCTGTGTTTATTACTAAACCCTGGAGAGGAAATGTTCATGTATCCGTCTGCTTTGCAAACTGTGCAGATACAAGCAGGAAGTGTGACACAGTTTTCACACAGGTTTCAGCAGCTGAGGTGTAATCTGTTTAACGTGTCACAGGATAATGCCTGGCATTAACATACATAGACTCACACCTCTGATCAGCTCAGGTTCCTGAGTCCAACTGTGATGTGTTTCTTATAGGTTGTGACTCCTGTTTAGGTCACTTCCTGCTCACACTGGTCACCTTCTCTCTCTGAATTCAAGTTTTAATTTCTGGTTTATAAGCTAAGTGATTATTAGTGTTAAAGAGAGCAAATGTTGCTGAGAATAAAGCTGTTCTCATGTCTCCACACCACTGTAGTGTTACATGTGGTTACAGCATCCTCTTCTATCCCATCATCCTCCAGGCCAGAGCTGCTGGAACAGCTGTGGAAGGCCAGAGCAGAGAAGAAGAAACTGAGGAAGACCATCAGAGAGTTTGAAGAAGATTTCTATCAGCATAATGGAAGGTAGGTGGGACACACGTTTATTTAAGGAATGAAGTCCAGCTACATCACATATGTTCAATGATTTCAGCTTTGTCTTTTTAAACTCAGCAGAGATTGTTTATTCACTGAATCAGGACAACCTTTATGTAGGATGTATACATTTGTGACGGACTCCCTTTTCTGTATTCCATGCAGCTCTTTTCTGGTCTCTCACAGCTTCTCTATTGTGAAAAAATAAATACCACACCTTCTGACAGGCAAGTCGTTGTGTTAGAGCTTTGTCTGTCTGGATAGATCAGCGAAAAACAGTCTCAGCCTGTGTGTGGCAGGTAATTTGGCCAAGCTGTGAAAATGAAAGCCAGGCGGGGTGTGAGAACCATATAGCGAGGCAAAAAAAGTTTTTTTACCTTCATGATATGTTCGAGATGTCACATCCTCTCACTGTCGGTACAGTGATCCACTGACTAGAAAGAGCAGAAGTTTCTCCGAGATCGGTTTTTAGTCAAGAAAAATATCCTTATTGAAGCTCCACCTGCTTGGCAATAAACACACTGCATTTCCTGCCAAAACAAATTAGCTGAAGTGAAGGAGCAGCTGGATCAGGTTCACCATGCTCAGCAGTAACTTAACAGGTCCGACATGGCTGAAAGCGACCAGCAAACTGAAGGGAACGGCAGGGAAATTCAACTAATAAAAAGTCTGCGTTTCAGATGGAAGCTGCAAAAGTGCTGAGAGCTGAAAAATAAAAACATAAAACCTCACAACAGAAACCTCACAACTCTGTCTGCTCTCGTTCCCCTTTTAGAAATGTTCAGAAGGAGGACCGGGTGCCGATGCTGGAGGCGTACAGAGAGTACAAGAGGATCAAGGCCAAACTCCGCCTGCTGGAGGTCCTCATCAGCAAGCAAGATTCCTCCAAATCCATCTAGACCCCTTCCTCAAATATCCGCTATCCCCGCACACATCAGCTGTCATCACTGCAGCGACGCTACGCCCAGGACGTCTAGCCTGTCATCACGCCTGGAGAGTTTAACAAAGACTGCAGCCAACAGTCCAACACACAACAAATGACCTCCTGTTGGTACCCTGCAGCCACATCATGGGGAAATTAAGTCAGCTCTGACTGCTTTTATTAAAAAGTAAAAAAATAAAAAATAAAAGTGCCACCGAAATCGTAAATACGACATATGGTGTAGCTAAGCTACAAATAGCCTCACAAAAATTAAAATGGTACGGAAACACCCAAAATATTCACAAAGAGAAACACATAACTGACTCTGCCACATATCAAACAGAAGAATATTTTAGGGCGGCTTCAAGTGTCATTTCCTCAAATTAAAAAATGGAATGACATCTCAAATGTTTTTTTAAACTTGTTAGTGATCCAATCTGCCAAATGCCTGCAAGTGTGTGAGGACAAACACTGGAAAAGAAAAGCCGTCATTTAATGTGTGGCCAAACCGAGGTGCTTTGCCAAATATCTGAAACCTAGGTTTTAGTTGAGCATTTTAAAGTTAAATGTGCGTTCTTACAACTTTTTCCCCCTGATGTGAATGCAGCACGGCCGCTGGTCAAACTTAAAGCAACTTCCATCATCCATCCCCGCTGCCTCAGTCTGCATATCATCTGAAAACAAACAGCAGTTTAAATAAAAAAGACAAAGAGAAACTAATCACTGTGTGTATCATCATCATCATCATCATCTCACCAATTTGACTCAAGACTCTGCACTCGTCTCTCACCTCCTGGTTTTCTGACCAGGAAGAAAAAGGCAAAAGCATTTTGACTTTTTGATTTCAAGAACATTACTGTTGTCGTCGATCTTTGCGTTTCTGAGGAATCTCATCGGACAGCTCGAGGACTGGCATTTTAGACACTCTTCACTCAACACACTTCGGATTCATCTGGAACGTCTCGCACTGCGCTTCAACCTCTTTCACTTGTCATTTTAATAATAATAGTCTAACATCCTTACATCCTGGATGCCTCACCTTCTGACTGATTTTAAATATTCATCCACAAGATTTCAAAGCCGCTTTGTTTTAAAAAGATGATGTACACCGTACAAGATTTATTCCAACAAAAGTATTAATTCTTTTCGTTATTTTCTATTCTTAGGCGTTTTCTTCTACTTTTTCTTTGCATTGATGTGGGAGCATCTTGCAAAAAGAAAAAAAGAAATGCTGCTTTAAGTCTTTCGACAGTTCCCAAGGCCTCATTAAACAGAAGATGCTCACAGGAAACAGCTGTGACTTGGCTCCTTGTGTTTCATCCGTCTCCTGTTCAGTTTGCCACATTGTAGTTCCTGAGTTATGGGTGATAAATAGGTCTGTGTTGTTTTTCATCTGAGAATCCAAAAGCATGTTGGCAGCGGGCATTAGTAGTCTTGTGACTAATCTGGAGGTTTTAATTGAAATTTGAAGCTGAGCAGATCATTTGTATGTTAGCATGATGTCCTCAATACTGAGAGAGCTGAGGGTGTTTTTAACGAGTGAACGGTCTTTAGGTGTGCCTCTGACCTCCGGTCTGCAGTTTGATTTCCTGCTGGCAGGTCAAAGTAGGGCAGGTGAGGGGAACAAAGTCTGATTTGAGCTCTTCTTTTATTGTTTCCAATAAGAGTCGAGGCGTCACAGCGTGCTTTAAAGTGTGGGACAAAAGTTTCCGACAGTCACTGAATTTTGGTTTTAAGCTGCGAGCTCGTCAGTCAGCTGTTTGTCGTTTTTCTTCAATCTGCACTTGCATGTTTTAGGCGCACAGGACAAAGCTGACGCACAATTCTCTGCCTGGTTCAGAGGAGGCTGCAGTCTGTCTGTCGGTGGGCATTCAAAGCTATGAATGAGGTGAACCTTTTGTGTTGTGTGAAGATTATTAGGAGTGTGAGAAGTTGGGACAGTTGAAGTTAAAAAGTTTGATGTAAAAAGATGTTATTTGCACAGCATTCACAGAATGCAGCCCTTTTGTGTTTTATAATTTTTTTTCCATTTGTATTTCTAGAAATGAAGCACTACTTCTATACAGAAATTATACTGTACATTTAATAAAAAAAAAAAAAAAGAAATACCCGAAGGAATGAATGTCAAAAGAAATGTTTAAATTATTTCAAACATTAAGTTTGGCCCCCTTTGGTTTATTATTGTTTGTGATGCCCTGAGAATGTGTTTTTTATTATTATTATTAATATTATGAATACTGCTTGTAGTATCATAACCATTATTTTGTGTGGTAACGACAATAATAATCCTTTTGTATGTACTCACTAACTGTAAAACCAGCTGTAGACGTTAGTCTGGCACTGTGGCGAGACGCACATGAACCTGCTCTGTTTTCTGAATTACTTTGTTGCTCTGTGTAATATAAGCTAATATAGAAGCTGTACTGTAGTGAGCTTGCATGGCAAACAAGAACATAATCATATGAAAAAAAAAGTCACATTGTTTCCATTATTTGTGCCATGAAGAAGCAGCAATAATATGTTTGTGTTCTCTTTAACACAAAAAAGCATTGTGGGTTTGATCCCGAGTGAACATTTGAGGTACGATGTTTTCGGGGTTGGACAGTGTGTTTTTACCTCTGCGTCACGCCGGCACTGCTGAAATCCAACGTATCAATAAGTCTGTGAAACTAGCAGGGATTGAAAAGCCAATGACAGATGTATCATCTGAAAACATTCCAGTTTTTATCGTCATCAAAAAAGTGAAGAAAAGCGATCCACCGTCAATATCTGAAGGGCTTTTATTTCTGTCGACTTGTTTTTCATTGTGCCTGTAGCAGAGTGGTAAAATTCACAAATGTAAATGTATTCTGTCGGTGTACAGTATGCTTCATCTCACACTTACCCATCTGACGTGCATGGTTGTTTTACACACCAGGAATTCAGAGCAAAACTCCTCTTCAAAGACGTCTCCTAGGTCCTCCTGGAGATACTTTAGAGATTGGACACATTTTTACTAACTGATTATTTAAAGTGATTTAAATAAAAGTTGTCCAGAAGTTAGTTTAAAAGACAGAAATTATGTTTTTCCTTTAACTACAAACAGTCTGAAGTCAAGAAGAAAACCTCAGGACATCCTTGAGATGGGATTTTGCTATAAATTCCTTCAGTCGAGATTTCAGGAGGGATGTGGCATCAGACGCTCCCTCCCATTTCCTCCAGTCGACCTACACGTGACGCGTTTTAACGCATTAATATATCGTATGCATCTGTAACTGTTTTCTTACTTTGTGAATGCTTTTTCAGTTGTTCCTTCATTGACGAAAATGAGAAAATACAATCAGTAACAAACATTTACACATGAAAATAAAATTTACAAGCTTGCCACACCACTTCTCCCGACTGTTTTATTTTTTAAATGAAATATACTGGGACCAGGATGTCCCCTGCAAACTTGCCCTGAATATTAAATAACTTATGTCCATTTTTAACAAACAAATCCTTAAGATGACTCATTTACCACTTTTAGCATTAAAACCCATCCAGGTTACAGACTGGTTTTGTACTAGGTTAAATTAGAATTTAACCAGCTCTGCAGCCATTTTTCATCAATCTATGCTAATTTTTTAAATTAATAAGTATTTAATTTGTCTTATTATCACGCAAATATGATTTATAGCGTAAACAGATGCATAGACATAATGTCACTTGTCTCTGATAATTTTTCTTCTTCAACATTATGTGTGATGTTCTCCAATTGCAGGCTGTAGTTCCCATAAAAGTAGTTCTATGCTCTATACATCTACAAATGGATAGCGTAGTAGTAAGACCACGCTCCTTTGGAGCAGGAGTTGCAAGTTCGATTCCCACCCGTTCCATTCTATATACAGTAAGGGAATCTTATAACCTTAGACCTATGAAATCTTCAATACCCAACATCCACAGTTGATGGCAAAACAACTAATAGCTCTCAGTGTTCGTTTGGAAGAAGGGACTGCTCCCACTGCTAGAGACTGACGAGGTACACATGCTACGGCAAGGGGGAGCCAGGACGCCAGGTCAGGGGGAGAGATCATCACCCCCACCCGAGATTGGGTACCAATTAAACAAAGAATTACATTTGTTGAGCTCAGGCATCAAAGGTACATTTTTTATTTCAAAATGTCAGTGATAATATTAGTGTTTTCTCAAAACATCAAATAGATGCGAGTAAACTAGTAATCTGATTACTGAAAAATCTGACCAACCCTTTATCACAGAAACCTTTTAACCTGATTAGGTGAACTACAAATTAGTAATCAGTGACCTCTAGTGGAAGCTAGAGAACACATATGCTGCACAAATACACTCTTCCTTCCCTTTTTCCTGCAAACTACAAGTCAAACATACCAGTTAAGATAAGTTATATACCGCCCTTTGTTCTAATTTTGTTGAGACGTCTCACACAGTCAACCATTATTGTTTTTAAAACATATTTTAAAAGTACAACAAGTTGTGTCCTCCAAGTTTCACAGCCTATGAGATCCCACAACTCGCATCTATTTGAGAAAACACTAATATTATCACTGACATTTTGAAATAAAAAATGTACCTTTGATGCCTGAGCTCAACAAATGTAATTCGTTGCTTAATTATTTGATTTATACATAACAGCGTTATAACATTAAGTGACATTTAATATAATTTTCAATATTTTTAAGCTTAAATTGTCCTCCAATTGTAAAAAAAAAAAAAAAACACCGTGAATCCATCCTACCTGGAAAAACATCCTACCCAATGTTTCTGCGCAGACGCGGCGCATGCGCACAACACCAACGCCAAATTAACTTCTTTTTCTCTCACCCATTCTTTATGGTTAGGTTTAGTCGCAGGACGTTTTGTCAGAGTAGGATGGTTTCTCAGAACACCGCCATTAGCGCTAGCTTAGCAGGTTTGGCTTACAAACTACTAAAACGAGTACTTAACAAGTCTGTTAATTTATTCCAGTATGCAACAATACGGCGCCTCTCTGCATCCCACCTGGTGTGGTCATTTAAAGTTAAAAGCATGGTAGAGAAGGAAACAAGTGACGGGAACGAAAATTAATTCAAACTCACCTCCCGCTAGGCTCTTCTTGCGGCACACACGTTTCCTGATAAATCCTTTTTCTTAATTATATTATTATTAAAATAGTTCAATGGCTAACTGTTAATAGCAACTGCTACATTCGGCACCGTAGCTAATTAGGCTCGTTGCACCTGTCAACAAAACCAAGACCACGCCCACATGGACCCTTTTCTTTTTTCATCCGAACTCATTCAACTGCTTTTAAAACGCACACCTTTAAAAGAAATTAAGACATTAAGAATGTCTTTTCTCCTTAAAGGTTTGCTTCTTTATAAAAGGAAATAATTTCCCTTAAAATAGATCATGGTTTTGTTTTATATGCTGCTTTGTCAAGAGGAAGATGGCATCATGCAAAGAGCACAAAGAGATGTAATGATGGAGACATAGAGAAGGCCAGAAGGAGCTGCACAGTCTTTGTGGATTAGACAAAAATCATATAATATTCAATTCAATAAAACTTTATTGATCCTGAAGGTTGACCCCGAAGGAAAGGAAGGAGGGTATCTGCATGAAGTGATGGTGCTTTTTACTTTAGTGCGAACAACTCATGAATTTCAAAGCTGTTCTAACAGTCCAACACTGGTCTCTCAATCTCCCGTTGGAGAGCCGTGAGCTTTCTATGATGTTATCCAAACTTACGTTCTGTGATGTTGTCGTTCTTTTTGCTCAAAGAGCAGGTTCTGAGAACTCACGACCGCAGTGCACTTCCCCAAGATGTGATTGAATTTGCGCTCAAAGGTGTTGTTCGAGCTAGCCCCTCCAGATGTAATCCAGTTTTTCACTCAGAGGTCTTGTTCTGAGTGTTCACGGCAGCCGTGCGTTCTCCAAGATCTTCTCCGTGCTGCACTCAATGAGCCCATTTTGAGAAACTCACGCCTCGTCCCATCATTTCAATCCCAGCGGGCAGCCTTGTGGGGGTTTGAACAGCCGGTTCCGCTTCCTTAATTCCTTAATAAGTCAGGGCCAAGCCAGCTCTGATCCGCCAGAACCCTGTTACCATGGTTCCGAATAGGTAGATATCTTCAGCACTCAGGCTCACCCGAGCCCAGACTTCTCGTTGAGAAGGGGTGTCAATTGCATTCAGAGACCAGTTGATTAAATCCATAATTCTCTTTTAGGTTTTAGAGAACAGACTGTGAGAGACTGTTCAGGGAAAAGTAATACAAAAAACACGAGACTAGACAAGGACATAAGAGGCTAAGCAGGGAAGCTAAGGGAGAGGAGGAGAGGAGAAAAGTGCGACCGCCTTCGTCAAGAGCAAGAGCAGACAGGTAATAGGTTGCAAATAGAGGATCTTAGAAAGCCCGGAGTGGCAGAGAATATGAGAGTGTGGTGCAGGAGATTTAAGAAGACAATGAGATAGTGGCGAGTAGTGACAGACGGGTTCAAGGTTGGGGTGGGATCATGGAATCTCCCTGGCCTATGAGTTTTGCAGATGGCAACTGCAACCTGTTGTGAGAGTAGAGAGCCTGGAGAGGTGGGGGGAGCCAGCAGAAGAAGGTTGAGCGATTTGGAGACAAACTTAGTGATGCAAGGCTGGAATGTTTGGACACGTGCAGAGGTGGGAAAGTGGATATATTGGACTAAGGATGTTAAACATGGAGCTGCCAGGAAGGAGGAAGTTCTCCGAAAAGATTCTGTTAGTGAAGGAGGTGTGCAGAGGGTTGGTGTGACAGACAGGACACCATCAACTGTGGCAATAAATGTTATGCATTTGGGCTGATTAGAAACCACCACTGTGCACTTGCTCACTCAATACCAGCTGCTTACTACTTTTCCATAGAAGGCAAAGTCCACTTCATACAAAACATCCTTAAATTTCCACACAGAGTCAGTTTTAAGCTCCTCTTGCACATTAGCTCAGCTTCATTTCATGAACACATTGAACAGTTAACAAACTCACAACAGCAGCCGTTTCAGTCACAACATCCACAGTTTATATTAAAAAATATAACATCTGCTGTAAGAACATCATTATAACCTGAAGCTTCGATAAAAATCGCCATAATCATGACCAAATGGGTTTAATTTGCCATCTACATGAAACTGCATATTGTTATCATAGCTTTGTTTTTTTAGAAAAAAAAAAAATCCCAATGCTTCTGGTAGAGCAATGTGAACGTCCGCTAATAAACACTTAGATTTGCTCGAGACAGATGCAAATGTGAGTAGGTTTTATTTTTTAGGTGAAGAAAAGATCTAAGAAAGCAAAAATACTTGGTGATGCGTTCAAGTGCTGATGGGAGGCTCTGAAATCACCTCTTATTGCTGCCAAGTGCATGTCTCTAAAGTTTCACCCATTTTAGTTAAGTGTCTAAAACTCGGCGTGCGATCTGTGCTTTAAGTAGTGCCCTGAAAAATAAGAAGAAATTTACACACATTTCACCTAATCAGCGTTGAGGATCTATAACATAGGAAGTGGTGAATGCTTTCAAACACAGCAGAGGACATGAAGGAATAAAGAGCCTCTAACCTCACTGAGGAGACATGGACTCCTAAATGCACCACGTGGCTCGAGCCACTTGCGATACTACACAGTGTTAAAGGCTGTCCTGATGCTGAACTCTAGCTCTTCAGATCACTACCCCAAACTGGAATAGTCACAGTGATCCATTCATATATCTCGAGCAAATTCAAGTCACTCCAAGTCTGAAATTTTAAGAACTATGTAGTATTTATAGTTCTCTGTGAGACTGCTTTGAAAGGTTAACCATTATGTCATGATTTTAGGGAAATCAAAAACAGAAATTACAAAAGTCGACGTTACATAAAACTTTTTTTTTTATAAAACTCTCTTCAGATCAAAAGCCATGGCACCAGTCAGTCATCTACATCTAAGACACCCACCATCATCCAGACGGGGGCACAAAGTGACATTATGATGCTAAGACTTGGATGCGGATGAATGCTGTGTGATAAAAGTCAACCTAATAATAATAATAATAATAATAATAATAATAATAATAATAATAATAATAATAATAATAAATAAAATGTTAAATCTGCATGTTTTACACATTACAGCTGAATTACTACAGTGCATTTTTGACACGATCGATTCTTAATTTACTTAAGCGGTAAAAACATCTCCAGCATTTTTTTGATTACGATTCAAACTGGCATACAGTTGTTGTTGTTTTTTTACAATTATTGGCCTTTAAGAAGTGAATGTAAAAGCTCCTGTGAGTGCGATCAGAAACAGCTGAGCGATCAAGTTCGTTGGTCAGTCAGAGAGAGGTCGGTCGGTGTGTCCACTCCGCCGCTCTGCGTCAGTCAGTGCAAGTGATCAGTGCTTCAGTAGTGTGTCGACAACAGCAAAGTCCCATCAACCGGCCTAGGTCAGAGCCCCTAAAAATATTAAATATCACTCTTAATTTGCATATTTTATACATTCTTTACACTAACTGTGCAGCTCTCCGGGTCCAGGATTCTTGGAGGCGAACCAGCTCAACTCCTCAGAATAAAGTTGAGCAGAGTTGCTGGGTGAGTCCTATAATTTAAAAAAGGAAGAAGAAGAAAGGTCTCAACTGCTCACCCAGATTACAATAATCTTGTGAATGATGTTCCTGCAGCAGCCAATCACAGGCCAGCATTGGAGCGTCGAGATTATCGCCTCAACGATGTTGTGAGCAGTCTGAAACCTTCGTGCAGTCCATCGAGTCAAGTTGTTTCTTTTTTCCTTCCTCAGCTGATGTTTCAAAGCTTTAATTCTCCAGGAAATTCTCCAAAAAAAGAAAACCGTACGTCTCCATTTGGTCCACTAGGATCACTTCCTTCCTTTGAGTCTTATTACAGCTGCTGGTTGTGTGCTTAGCCTTTGAAAAAGCCCACTCTCCTGTGGCTGCTGCTTCTTATCCAGTGCAACACTGCCCTCAAACAGGATCTGACACAGCTTGAATTGAAATGACAAGAAAAACAAAACAGATGTACCCCCCTAAAAAAAAAAAAATATAATAATAAAATCATTTCCGATCACGTTAGCTGAAGACTGAGGGCGTCTCGTGTTTGTTCCGCTTTCCCGATTGCTTGCTGAGCTTCAGTTCGCTGATGCGGAGCAGATGCCGTCATAACAGCTTGTCAATCACTGCGACTCCTGAAACAACGAGACGACCAATCAGAGAAAGCAGATTTGCAAACAGGTAATACGTGTTCAGCCCGTCACGTTCATTTCTCCCGGTACTGTAGAAATACTGCCTGCAAGGAGACCTACCAGCATAACTTCGTCCATTGCTCATGTTGGTGGGAATGAGGCTCCACTTGTCTGTGGCTGGGTTGTAAAACTCTACAGAGGACAGATTGCAGGACCCGTCATCTCCACCGATCACATACAGCAGCCCGTTAATGGCACAAACACCTGGGGGGGAGCAATGTAACATGTTTATTTTAAAGATCAGCACAGGAAATTTGTCCCATTTATCATTAAATGACCCAATTTACAAAATAATCAGCGTACACCACGTTTACGTATGTTTTATTAGCAATACAGGAGAATAAAGGTTTTTAGTCATCTCTTACAGATCGAATATCTTTAAAGCACAGGCCAGTAGAGTACATGAACATCTTAAAGCCAATCTGAACATCATGCAAGAAAATATTGTAAATATTTGTACATGTAAATCTAACAAATGGCTCTCTTACCCATAAACGGCAGCTGAATAGTTATTTATTAGTAACAATTTAAATAACTCAAGGACCAAAAAGAAAGGCAGTCATCAGCTTTTCAGAGGGAGAAATAAAGCTTTAGCCAGAGCGTACGATGAATAGATCGATAGATGCTGTGACCGCAGTCTGACCTGCGTTTCGTCGACACATGTTCATGTCGCAGACCAGCCTCCAGGTGTTGGTCTGTGGGTCGTACACCTCCACACTCTTTCTCACCAGAGGACCGTCATGGCCTCCTGCTGCATACAGCTGACCACCCAACACACCCACACCTGGACAGAAATATTTTTTAAATAAATATCAGGAGACTGTGACGGTGAAATCCTCCAAAACCCCAAATATAGTGCAAATTCACCACAAATGAAGAGCTTTAACAAAACAAGTTCTGATTTTGTTCAGATTATTTTTACAAAGCAGTTAGCGTCCACCAGGGGGTGCTGTTTCTACCAGTTAAATGGTTAGAAAAAGGCCAATTCACCATCATAGAGCGGGATGATTAGATGCTTCTAATACTGATATTACACAACACATTATGATCAGAGCATGTGAGCATTCGCTTGGATCCCACTGATGGAAATTTCTATTTTTCCTGAATACTAAGGGTTGAGCTGTGATGCTGCTCCCTGTGTGGATGTACAGTAGGCAGGATACAGTGTGTGGTACCTGCTCCACTTCGCCGTGTGCCCATCTCAGCTACATAGCACCACTGATTAGAGACTGGGTCATATTCTTCCACTGTACTGAGACACTGGCGTGATGCACCATCATAACCCCCTACTGCGTACAGTTTACCTACAGATAAACACAAACCGGTTAAAAACAGCATATACATATTTAAAGCTTGGATTTTCATTCTGATGGCATAAAAGGTAGCTGACACACAAGTCATTCTTACCATCAACCACCCCTACACCCACGCTGCTGCGTCTGGTGTTCATGGAGGCGACGTACGTCCACTCGTTGGTTTTATAGTTGTAAACCTCGACTGTTGACAAACCTGAGACACAGATGCAAAGAAAGAAGGGAGAGATGTAGAAATGGGAAAGACTGGAAGCGAAGGTCTGCGGTAAAGGGTTACCGAGTGCGTTATCACATCAGTCTGTGAGCCTTCTACACCCAGCTGGTAGATGTGTTGTGAGAAGAAAATAGATCTCCTGCCTCCTGTGTTTTAATGGGGTTTAATAGAGCATAAGAGCGCTGTGCCACTACAAGCAAATGTATCAAATGAGGAGAACAGTCAGATGATGATACCAAGGAAAAACAACTTTTTTTCTAAAGGGAAAATATTTTTCTTCACTTGCATAGAAATTTACCTTAATTTCCTTCAGTATAAACAGTTCATAATCAGTATTTTTATATTAATTGAAGGCAGTTCAATGAGATCCCTGTGAGCAGCAACTGGATGTGTGATAGTTCTCAAACTGCAATAATGTGACAAATGTATCTATTCCGACTGAAATTTACTAAACTTAAAAATGTGTTTATTTGAGTTACCAACAGGCACATTATGCATAAACCCACTGCTATTAATAGCTACATGCATTATGTGTACCTATGCTTCCATTAAAGCCTCCCACAGCATACAGTAAATCGCCCAGCACAGCGGCTCCCAGCGTGCTGCGTCTCTCCTGCATGCTCGACACCGCACTCCACTGGTCTCTTGTGCCGTCGTACACGTCCACCGTACGCTCCCGCAGCGAACTGTTGAAACCTCCAACCGCAAACACTCGGCCCGCCATGGAAACCACACCTGGGAAACAAGACAAAGAATTTGGGGATGAGATCATAGCTTGTTAAATTCCAAAAGTCATTGCTTCTATGAGGAAACCACAAGAATGTTTAGAAACCAACATGTCAGAAATGCACAAAGTCTGTCTTGAATCCTTGTATCTTTAACAGTCTTTGTTACACCCTTGCTGAACCTCCTTCATAGGACTCTACTAGACCACAGCTGGTCTGCTGCATTGTTCTACTGATTGTTTCTCCTTTTTTCAGTGCTTTTGGAGTAGGGCTGTGCGATATGACCAAAATCTCATATCCTGATATAACCCCGCTTTATTGTGAAAGGTTTATGTGGAACATAAACAAGCAGACACGCGAAGGTGTTACCGTCATTGTTGCTAACCACAACGCATAAAAACAGGCGCTTGTAGTGTGGTTATATTAAATATAAGAGAAAGAGAGAACTTTAAGAAATTAATACAGCCACTACAGTGACCATCAAAATGATGAAAAATATCGCCGTGAACAGTTTATTTTGCGACACCACGAAACAAACGATAGCGTAAAATGAAACGACAGATGTTTTTATATCGTCATATCGAACAGCCCTATTTTGGAGTGCAGGAACCAAAACCATAATAAGTTTACAGAACTTTTTGGGGCCGTTTTATCTGCTACTACAGAGTCAGTAGTTTTGGTCCATACATATGTAGGCTTGAGTAATCTGGATAAAGCAAAACTAGTACAGGTATACATGTATATAGATTAGTCATTGAACATAAATGCAGCACAAGCCACCAGCATTGCAAAAATATACATGTAAACCTTAAAAAGTGGATAAATAAGGAAATATTAACGCACCGTAAATTGATCCTATATAATATACATTTTAACCTGGTATATAAGACCATATATTCCTGTCAACATAGTACAGGGCATCCAACACACTGCAAACAAATGTAGAAATAAGAGGTGAGAAATAAGGTTTGGGCGGTACACAATTCCCTGGGAACAGTGCAGACAGTCCCCAAAACTGATTGAAATGCAGCCATTATTTCTATTTTTCCATCAGAAGTGCATTTGCAGCAGTGTTATCCAACCCGCTGTTTTCAGATGTCACTAGACACACCAAGTAATGAACTAACCTGCCCGGCAGCGTCTAGAGGGCAGATCGGCCACTTGGTACCAACGATCTTCCTGGAAGTCGTAACACTCCACGCTGCGGATGGCTTTGGGAGCCTGACCACCCACTACAATCATCACCTGCACGTCCACACAGACCCACAGTAAGAAAATACAAGCGCACACGTGTATTTTATGTTAAAAACCTTCAGCTTTGGCACATTTCTGCGTGTACCTTTGGGATGCTGATCGGAGTTCGTGGTCGCGTCCTATCAGTCTTTATGAGGTGACGCTGGTCAGCAGGCAACAGGTGATACTTCATTGCTTCTATGAGGAAATCTTTACAAGTGTTGTTGTTCTTTATCAAAGCTTCTTCCTCTACAATCTGAAACAAGGATCAGATTTCATTCAAGATGAAGACACAGTAGATTTCTGTTGAGTACTCAGCCTTTCAGTCTCTGGAGGCATTTCTAAATGTAATAACTCCTTTCATCAAGTCCCTCTGTTGTTGCAATACCTGTTTAAAATGTGGCAACAGTGGCAGAGACATGAACACTACAGGTGGGAGGCGAGAGAAAAAAAAAAAAATTACGTGGGAAACCGGTTTCTTGTGTGTGAATTGAGCAAAAAAAAAAAATCAGTGCTGCTGAAAGATTTGCATGTAGGCACACTAATTGTAGCAGCTGGCCCACAAACACGATGACTAATGTACTGCACAAAGACGAACAGTGATTTATTTCAGCATCAACTCTTCTTAACATACTGTGATGAAAACCATTTGTAGCTGTGGGAGTGACTTTGTTATCCAACCTAAAGGCCAGAAACTAGTCTAACATCTTAGTAGAGCAGCGATTCCCAACTGGGACGAGCCATCAAGGTACGGCAAACAAAGCTATGAGCTGAATTTATTGTATATCACATTAACAGTGGGGCTCTCAAATGTAAAGCGGATTGAGAAACTAAACAAGCAAATCATTAAAAATCAAATCAAGGACAACATAATGAAGGAAATGCTTGATACACTGGTGTGATGGTCAAAGTTGTGGGTTGGCCAGAGGAGATTTTTAGCTCACATAATGAGCGATAGCAGTCTTAGGTTTGAAAAAGCTCTTTTGAATATTCAATTATATCTGATGGCACGGCTGACTGAAAGCCATGATTAACCCCCGTCCCCTGTTGGTCAAAGACCGATAATGTTTAAACAGAATTCGTTTTACCTGTACCAGGTAATCTCTGGAAAGCAGTGGAAGTCTCACATGCTCCATTAGTTTGGGCATGTATTCCAGACGAGCTGGTTTATCATGTTTGATCCACGATATCATTGCCTCGAACACCTAAGAACAAGGAAAAATATGAAGGATATGGAGAAACTGCTCCGAGGTAGAAGCGACCACAGCAGTTTATTACATAGACTCTCAGTTACTTTGTTTGGCCCCACTTTGTATTTACAGGTGCTTATCTACATCAGTACTCCACATTTTCAGGGGTGTGTGAAAGTTTGAAAACTTTTGGGATCAAAAATTTTAAAACTGGGAACAAAACCTGTTAACACAAGCCCAATTTTATCCCATCCCCTTGAAGTTAAGAGGGCGTGACAGATTTTTCTTGGAAGCTGCTGGATGTTAGAAATGTGCAGGCTGAGACTGAAACAGTGAGACTACCAGTGTATAAATACACGACACCTCATAATCCCAACGACTTTCCTGTTTTGTAGATGCCGTGAAGTTTCAAGACTGATCGCTCCAGGGAGCAATCGACAGAACAGAGGCTGCAGACACTAGTTTCATGCCACATCACATTCATATTCATTGTGCCACTTCAGTCCCATTTATCTCTTGATTGCCTGTAGGGCAGCTCCACAAGAGCAAAGGGGGGGGGGGCTGCGTGCCCCTCACATTGTGCACAAAGGACTCCAGCGATGGTAGCATAAAAAGACTCACCCAACTCAAGGGATGCACCAGTTTTTCTCTAAACATAACAAACAACCTAGCAAAAAAAACTGTTTTAAATCGCATCTTTACACAATTCATTACTAGAAAGCCTGTCAGAAATGCAAACACAATTTGTTCCCATTTCTTTAGCTGAATCTTTGAAAGAAAAAAAAAACACCAAAGATAACAGTTTGACGTGCATAGAAATCGTGTTTTTCCACCAGTAGGGCAAATACCAAAGTGCTATTAGGTGGAAACCTAACTTATTGTGGCAGTATGCACTTCCAAGATTAGAGGAAACTAGTCAAATAGCAGAAATGGGCAACTGGGAGCTAAAAACTACCAGCAAATAAATCACTATCTGAAAGTTACGTCCTTAACAAATGAGACAAAATCCAGCAAAAACCCAACTGGCCCTTTTGTTGAGCCAGTTGTTTGTTAAAGCCTCGTCAGAAATGGTGTGAGGGGAAGGGTGGCTGTTAAGAAGCCATTCTCATGGAAGAGAAGTGGACTGAAAACCAGTGGCAGCGGTTTTGATGAAGTGATGAATCCAAATTTAAATTTGGACTGGATTAACCAGAGCCCAAACCTCAACATTACTGAAGCAGTGCGGGATCATCTTGACACAACAGAACAAAAGGCAGCCACCAACATCCAAAGCCTGGAGAACTACTCCTGAAGACAACTCAGACAAGCTTTCTAGTAATCTCTTTAAGAGTCCAGCTGTTTAAGAATAAAGGTGATCATAGCAAATACAGACTGTCAAGCTCCTTTGTGTTTATACCAGTTCTGTTTTTGCCTTATATGCTGTATTTTTATATAGGATTGCACATTTCAATCCATCACTGCACCCATTTTCAATTTTCCTTGCAAAATATAAAGAAATAACGGCTGATGCAAGACTTTTGCACAATGTAAAGCAATAAAAACTGCAATTTGGGTTATTCTCCTCTCAACTAAGAGGTTAATAGAGGGGGAACCCTGTTTCAATGATGCATGAACACTCACATGATGGAAGAACAAAGTCAAATTGAGACAATACACAAAAATGACCTCAAGAAGTTAATCCACTCACTTCATTTAATCCACTCACAAAACAGCTGCAGCAGGTAAATCAGAGCTAAATGACTGTGTCTGCTGATGCAGTTTGTTTGGCGCTTCATGGTTAGCGTGACAGCGTCCAACTCCCCGCGTTTATGTTTGAATCAACCTTTGCTGTCAGTGCTCTGACAGCAGCACGTCACACAGCTGCTACATCAAACTCTTGCTGTTTGACAGGTTAACTGCAGACAGATGCGCCATCCCCAGGAATATACGTCTGCTGTCAGATTCAGCCCATCATACACAGCAAGTGTGGGATGACTCTTTTTTACTGTCCCTTTTTCTGAAGTCTGCTTTACTTCAGAGATTTTGTGATCACTGAAGTGAAAATCTGTTATGGATTTCATTTTCACTCAAGCATCTTTAAAAAAAAAAAAAAAAAAGAATAAAAATCTCTATCTTTATGGTGACGCCTGACCTTTTCCTCTGTTGACACGGTGAGTTTGTCGCTGGAGATGAGGCTGCACACCTGCTGCAGAGAAAGGCTCAGAAACTCCTCGCCCTGCACCACATCAGTAAAATGCTGCTCTGAGAGACACAAACATCCACAGCACACATTAAACACTGTCCCAGCAAGCGAAGCTTAAATGAAAACATGTTCGTTGTCTTTGCTGTCCAAGACACCTAATGTATTCCCTAGACTCGTGTCAGATTTTAAACACCTCATAAATCAGCCAACTCACAAAGTGACAGATTACGTGGCGCGAATAGAGAAAGAAAAAACAAAAATCTTACCAGCGTAAGCATGAGCCTGGTTGAGAAGCTGTGTGCATGTATGCAGGTCAGCAAAGGCTCTGATGCCCAAGCAGTTGGTGGGATGAAGCTGAGATTGCAGGAATTCGCAACAAACCTGACGCACATCCATCAGCTGGAGGAGGCTGGCTGCAGGCAGCAGTACCTAATATTTGTTTTTTTTAAAAAGTCACAAAAAGTTGAGTTAGCAGTTTACCTCCACAGCCATTCCCTGTGTACACAACTCAAGACTTCATCAGCACAGCAGGTCTGTTATTCAGTGAGCTAATCAAACAAACTCAAACGCATCATTCAGGTTAGGAAGCAAACTGATACCCGGTAAGTTTATCAGTAGGATTAACTTTAAGGATCGGACAGAACTGAAGAAGCTTCTCGGATGAGAGGTGAATCGTATTCAAGCAACTTAAAAAAAGTCCAGACGCTTTTCTTTGCAAGCTCCTTAAAGTAGAGAAACTCACATTTGGTTTTGATCTCTACTTTGAATGAGGAGCTACTAAACCACTTCCTGCAAGACTTTCAACTTGGTGCAAGAGCCTCTAAAACGAAAGGTCACAAACATGTCAGCTATGCTTGCCACTTAGAGTTTATAAACACAAACATCATGGATTTAACAATTTTCTGCAATTCTTCATCCCTCTATTTTCTTTACCAGCAATGAAAAATAAATAAATCCAGCCCGGGACCATAATCAGCCAATAGCCATAGTCCTTGGTCCTGACCAGAGTCGACCTCATATATGATCACAAGCCAGTCCGATTCATGCATGCACAACACATACACGCTGACAGCCACGCGCCAACATGAAAGCTTCTCACTGGGCGTGAATACACAACACCGCATGGCGACGACCCCAAAAACACTTGAAACAACAAACCTAATCAGACACTTAAAATCACCTTCATCTCGCTGAACACTGACATTAACTGAGGCTAACAAAGGCTAAAGCTATCCAGAGCTCAGAGCCAGGACTAAGACGGCAGCCTCGGTACGAGCAAAGGCTCAAAGCAGAGACAAGTGAAAAAGAAAAAGAGCTTGATGTCTGCTGAAGTTAGGAACACTGGAAACATTATTCAAGTACCTGAAATTGATTTTGTTATATAAACCTGTTGAACCTGCTTCTGTTTGGTAGGTAAAAGTGGGTGTGCAGCAACTCATTTTCAGTTACGTGTACCTCTTTCCACTAAAGAAGATCCTGCAACTTACTGCAATTAGGGAGAAAAGCTTAGCCTTCACTGTAAATCTGCCTTTTTTGTTGTTGTGTTAAAAACAAAGCAAGTCCTTATCCTTTACAGCAGAGCGCTTTCACCCCTCCTTGGCACGCCAAACCGAGTCCCTGTTTATCGCAGCTCAAATAAAGGTAACTAGAAAAGAGCTTTTTATCAACACGATATAAATAAAGTCCTAAATAAAGAGTTATCTGAAAAATCTGGCTCCAGTCCGCCTTCTGCAGCTTTTGTTTGTATTGTGATTTTATTGTTAGAACACTAGATATTATGCTAAACTCATCACTGTGACATAAAGATAGACGAAAAAGAAAAAAGATTAATAAGACCAAATAAGAGTTTGCACACATTCAACTGGCAACACTTACTGCTCGATCAGTACTGACCTTGGCCACTTGAAACTATTTTCTAGACCAGCCCTCATTTTTTTGGCTACGGCTATGTTTTTAAAACGGGTGCCGCTTTTTGTCCATTTCAACATTTGTGACAAGCATCTAGGGAACTGCCGAGAAACTGATGCTAACAAAGCTACTCATTAGTTTAAGTAGGTCAGTGTCTGCCTGCCTCAACACCTCGCTGTTTCTTCAGACACACACACTCATCCACTGAATGAGTATTGTCACTGTGTCCTCTGTTTCCTGTACACAGCTGCCCCGAAGCCTTGCATCTTCTAAAACACAGCATCAGGCCCAGTGAAACTCTGTTTACAGCAGCTGTGACACACCAAAACACACACGGCTGCAAGCAAAACAAAAACACTTTTAGTACAGAGAAACGCTGACTTTCAAGAAAAGAAAAAGAGTCTAAATCCAACTTTTGACAGATTTTTTTTTTGTCAAAACACACACACACACACACACACACACACACACACACACACACACACACAAAAACTGAGAGCCAATCAGCGAGGCACGCTGCTAACAGTTGGAGGATTTCCTGCCTTGTCCATGCACACTTCCTGCACTAATAATCAGAGGAAGTATCTTGCCTGCAGCTGGATCAAGCTGAGCTGTGAGAGAAGTAATGCAGCTACCACAGGTTAATGCCACCGAGCTAACCAAAGCCTCAGCGCTGTGCTTTCACAGCAGAAAACCCCACAGAAAGCTCTGTGTTTGTCCTCTGTAGTAAACATCTGCTCCTCAAACACGGCCAATCGGACCATCCTGATAAAAGGGAAAGACTTAAAATGACTTTCAGGTATTATGCAGCTGTGTCTGAAACACATTTATGATTAGAAACAAAAACAATAATATCATTAAAATGCTTTTGTGAGCAACACTTATTAAAATTAATTTAGGTCTTAAAACAGGTAAATAGAGGCACTTTCCCCAAGAAGGACAGTTCAAAATATGTGTTTAGTTTATAGTTTAGCAACAGTGTTTAAAAAAATTAAAGCTTTTATCCACCCCAAACAGGATTAATATGCAGTTATTCTTTCTTGTACTTAAACTGGTGAACAAAAACAAAGGTCAGGATAAAGAAAAGGGCAGCAAGTTACAAATTTCCTTCTTAAAACAAAGGATGTTTTGTAAGAGCCAGACTTATGCTGCGATCGTTTTGCTTGGAGCAGCAGCAGCACCACTTTGATATAATTATCTAACTTGTTAAACAAGTGTGAAAAAAGAAAGTGTGACAACATGATGTTTTAATATGCAGCTCCCCAGGCAGCTCCATGTTTACTTCTCCACTGTTAACCATTAAACAGAGGAGACGACCAGCTTACAGGGCTAGGCGTTATTAGCAAAGGTGATTATGTTATTGCTGCTAATATACAAGAGTCGTTTTAAAGCACAAGCAGTCTTCAAATGAACACACAAGCCACCATAAGAGAGCAGAAACGGGAAGGAAATCTAGGATTCTCACCTGGACGTTGTCCTCTGTGACCTCGATCTCTGCTGTGTAAATATAGTCGACCAGTTTTCTCAGAGTCTGACCGTCCACCTCTCTGATCTCCACCTGGTGAGCTTTACTCTCACTCATATCACCTGCGCACACACAGACACACACAGCTAAGCATACACACAACTGTGTGCAGCATCATACACAATGCACCAACAATAGTGTGCATGTACCTGTGAACATGGCACAGAAGTAAGGGCTACAGGACGCCAAGACCACCCTGTGAGCTGGCACTTCAACGCTCCCGGCTACCAGCTGGACGTCACACAGCATCTTTTTACTGGAGGAAGGACAAACAGACGGCGTTATGTACGAGAACCTTCAACTGACGATGTCCATAACTAGACATCTGATTTTATCGCTTGCAATTTTCAGATTCGTCATTATTTTTGTGCAGAAACACTCAATTTCCTAATGTTACACACCTACAAACACGACGTTTATTAGAAAGTAAATCTAAACAGACATGTGGCAGTAACACTATGAGATTAAGGCATTGAAACAAAGAGAATTTAACTCACTTTTCGATAAAGACTTAAAAAAAATTACTGACATTAGAACATAAATATGTCACAGACATACGATAAACACAAAATAGAGCAACAGATAAGCATTAATGCTTCTGGTCATTCCAGTTGCTTTGTCAATTGAGAGTTCTGGAAGGATTATTTGAGTTGCGTCAAAAATATAAGACAGAATTATTAAAATGTTTTTTGTACAAATGTGAAGTTAAATCTGCACTCAAGAGCCGAGCCAGGGAAGAGGGGCACCTTTGAAGTAAAAAACTCTGGTATTCATCACCAGTTGATGAAATATCACAGTAAAATACATGAACCTGGGCCAGTTGTGTTGAGGTTCACATTTCACAATTAACAAGCCCACAGTCGTTTTTGTCATGCATGTGCAGAATAAAACATCCCCACCCAACAGAAGAGGTTTGCCAGTAGCTGTTCGACAGTGATTTGCAGTTGAAGTCGCTTCTTTAAAAATGCAGCAGTTCAGTTCAGGCAGAAGTCATGTACTGCTGCACTGACATTTTCAGACAAGCCAGGTGAACAAGCGAAGACTTGCATGTCCTTTCTGGCTTACAAAACTCGATACGGCCTCTTCGTTCTCAAGTTAAAACGAAACGGTAGAAACCACAATTTGAGCTACGCACCTCCTCAGGTCGTTCATCAACTGAAACGCTTTCCTCGTGTGCGTCTGGTTGAAGGTGTGCATCCCTCCATTCACCGTGTCCTCTTCTGAATCGGTGGCACATGGTGGACGCGGTGAGGCCGGTGTGGCAACCAGACTGGTAAGACATAAGAGGCGGTGTCTGGATCAGCGGATAGCGATGATGACAAAAGGCAACCACAAACCATAACAAAGCCTCCACCATCTTTTACAGATGACTGTAGACACTCACTGTTGTACATCTCCCCTCACCTCCTCTGTACATATGGATGATCTGAACCAAAAATAATTTTATACGGCTTCTTCACTCCATAAAACTTGTTGCTACAGTCCAGTTCTTATGTAATTTGGCATAGCTCAGCCTTGTCTCCTCATTTCCCTTCCTTAGGAACAGATTTTGAACAGCCACATATCCAATGAGACCATTTCTGATAAGGCTTCAGCAAACAGTGGACAGATCAACTGAAGGTTCATATGCATCTCTCAGATCCTGTGTCACGTCTTTGTGTAGATACAACACTGGCTCATCCTTGAGTTAGGTGCCTTTTTATCCTTGAATGGTTAACTGGTTAGTGTTAAGTAGAAAGTTTGGATTTCTCAAGACAATCAAAACAACAACAACAACAGAGTCTGGCTTCTTGGAAGCAAACTACAAAAAAATGAGTATGTGTATACTCAAAGCTGATCCATTAGACTGATGGATGTCATCTTCGCGTTAATCCAAAGGTACCAAATAACCATTCAAGCATGTCTATTTAACTGAGGATACCTGCTCTATTCAAGATGATTGGAGGAAAGGTGTTCTTTGACCCTATCCTTTATTAAGGATTAAAGCTGGATACATTTTATGGTCAGTGCATCCTTTAAAAGGGTAAAAACAGCCACAATATATAGGGTTTCATTTCTTTTAACGAGCTAAGCAATTAGTGCCTATTTGCTGTGGAAGATTAACAAACATCTGCCACACAGATGGCATGTGCATATTACTGGTAACTTCTTTTACACAGGGACTGCACAGAAAAAGAAGCCCTCACACATGCTTACAAGGAAATGGGGGGAGAAAGAGCATGCAGACCCGAAGCTTCAGCCCAAACCTTAGGATATTAATTTACAAGCAAATGTGACCTGCAGCGAGCTGAAAGCACATCTGATAGTGTCGGACAGAAAAACCGCTGTTTATTTAAACAGTGCTTGGCCGTCTCCACCGTGCATGTACTGTACGATGTGCTATCTTAACTCTCAAAACAAGCCGTCTCTTCACCCACAGATAATCAAGCATTTCGAAGAATTTATGATGCTTCACTGAAAAGTCCCAGTAGCTGCCCGGTAATTCGTTTTTGTTTAACAGCTTACGGTAAACTTGTCTTCATGCGTCCAAAAAAAACAAATCAACAGGAAGCTGTTCAATTCATTTTAAGTTTGTTGTGGGTTAAGTTAGCTAGCTCCTAGCATTGCTAACCAACATATAACCTTATGACAGCCATGGATATCAACTGAAATCGTATTCTAAGCTACTTTAAAAATAATTACAAACCAACCCACTTTCAGTCAACTATCTACAGTCTGGTTTGGTTGGCTGCCATCAGCTGAGCAGCCAGTGATGCTAGCTGACTAACGGGCGCTAACTAGTCAACACAGCTAGCCCCGAGTTCGCGTGCTGTGAGCGAGCTCTCGAGCTGTCCGTGTTGGGTTTCTGGCCACTACATCGCGTAGGTTCAAATGTCATCCAGCAGATGCAGAAGCAGCCTGAATCCCATCTTTAGAAAACATAATCCCCACCGATGAGCCAACTCACCCCAACGACACACCGTCCATCCTCCCGGAGTCAGAGAACACAGCGGGCATGAGCGCCGAGCGGCCGGCTGCACGCAGATCGTCTATTAGAAAGATGAGTAACTCCGCAAGACTGGCATACACAGATGGTTTTATATGGTGACTCACTCCCTTTATTTTTATGCACATTTTTAAAAATAGTTATACAAACTGTATTAAAACACAGTAAGCCAACCTTTGAAAGATAATAAGTAATGACAAGAATTATCAACAAGACCACAATTTCATAAGAGTTATAGGGTTCATCGTTCTTTCTTTGTATCATTCGTCTTTTGTTGTCATTTCCAGTGAAAACAGGATCAGGGATCAACATTTCCCTGAAATTACTAAATGCTCCTCCCACGATAAACTTGAATTTCTCTTATCTTAAAAACACAACTGATTTGAATTTAAATTAGCTGGATGATTATAATTCAGATATTCCGATTAACTAAAAAGAAAATGCGTTTCGATGCCTTTTGTTTCCATTTGCACTATAAAGGCAGCACAGTCAATAAATGCTTTTGCATTTGCGGGACTTCATGAGTACAATTGATTTTCCATCATCTGGCTAATCAAATCACTGTTTCAACTCTAACAAGAAATGTGAAATCCATCACCTGGTATAAAGCAGGGGCGTTACCAGCTACTTAAGATAACAGGAAATGCAGCAACGTTGTAGACATAAAATAAAGCCATTTTTTTGTTATTTTAGTTGTATTGCAAGAGCTGTTAGTCTTTAAATCTCTGCAATGGAAGGACTGCCAAAGTAAAAGAATTTAGATGACTTAAAAATCACATCTTAAATAGGCCCACATTATGAATATTTAGGTTTTATTAAATAGCAAGATTGTACAATCCAAAATTGCTTACTGGAGGGTTGTTTACCAACTGGTGGCCTGCATTTAGTCTATTAGTGTATCATAAAATGCTTACTAAGGAGTCAAATACAAATAGTCACATCTGGTCACATCTGCACTGAAAGAGTCCCATTTTAAAATCTATGGGAGCATTCAGTGATTGCAAATACCACGAAGCAAAATTCCTACCCATTATTGTGAGCTTTCAAACGTAAGTCAGCCACCCTTTGAATTCACATTTGAGCAAAAGGGGTATGCAGAACTATTTCTATAAGTTAATTGTTCCTATTTTAACAGCACAAACATGCATTTAGTTTACTTCAGCAATAACAAAAAATAACTTGAGGAACTTTCTTCTATCAGTTGAGGTTAAAATAAAAATGCTTATAGGCTTTGTATTAGCACTTTTATGCACTATTTGCAAGGGATTCAGCAAATTATAAAAGTGGCTCAAAAAATAACTCTTTGGACTACAGTTAAAAAAATTACATATCAAGTTCTGCACGTAGTGTAAATAATGGTCGTCTCTATAATAAATCTTTCTAGCTCCACCCACTGTTTGACTTAGTATTTTACATTCACAGTCATCTGTCCAGTGATCGGAGCTTTATTCTGGCTTCCTGTGAGTCAGAGATTTTTCTGCTGTTGTAAAACACTGAACGGGTTGGTGTCAACAGCACTCCTCTCACAAACTCTAAAGGGAATAATTATGAGTTATACACCGGAGTCTTCTCAGTTAGCCTCATTTAATATTGCTAATCTCACTCGCTATGAATTGAAGTTGACTTAAAATCCTATTTGTAACCTGTGAAAAACAAAAAAACCTGCAACCCTGTGCCTGAAGAACTGAACTCTGTGTGACCTTTGGGGAAGCTGTACCTAGATCCCTGTAGGGTGGCTTTGAAGGGAGGTTGTCATACAGTTTACAGGGAGTAAACACTGGGAAGCATGCTGAACATAGGCACGCTCAAATACACTGGAAAAGCAAAGCTTGGCCTGATATGTTTGGCATGTGAGAGGTGCTTCACATTAATATGCATTTAGAGTCTACGCTTGTGCACAATACATGTGGTTAAATAAGAAAGAGAGAAGGTGTCAGCGGCACTTTGTCTTTCTCTGCTGCTCGTGCTTAAGTCTCGACACCCCAGGGGATCATTTTTACTCCTTAGTTTTTTATTTTACATTTTCTATTAGGATCTGTTAATCTGGTTTAAATCAAGCATTATATCTAGCAAGATTATGCTCAAAATACTTTGCAAAACAAGCATTACAAATTAACGCTCAAACCTTTTGTGAAGTGTAACTTTTCATTAAATATATTAAACAGGATACAAGGCAAGGCTGCACAGAAACGTTAAAATCATAGGTTTTCCAGGCCTGTTTTCTGCATTTATTTCTGATTTCCTTCCTGGAAATGCACATTCTCATCTCCAGGCCTCTTAGGTCAGGTTTGTGATGAGTATGTGCATTTCCATGTACTAAACTGATAACAGAAGACCAGCATTCAGTTTTAAGTTCGCTCGAGGTCTCTTCCAACTCTCATTCCATTTAATCTAAAGCCAAAATGATTCAGTCAAACAATGAATGTATGCTACTAAACGTGCTTTATAAAAATCAGGCATGAAAGGAGTGATAAAATGCAGTGTACAGCTGTAACAACATCAGGTTATAACACTCAATGTTAAAAAGAAAAATACTTTCATATAAAAACACCCAGTATTTGGATATTTTCCAAACCAGAAACAGGTTCAGAGTGAGAGCTCTCACTTTATTCTTCCTTTGCCTGTGCACCTACTTTCCTCCATAAAATCTTGTAGGTCATGTAGGTGTTGCTGATGACATCCAGCCCTTACACAAGCGGATTTGGTACACACTTTAGCACCATGGCCGGTTACGTTCATCTATATCTGCCAATACCTAACACCTCTCCCCTTTGTTTGATGGACACTAAATACTGGTTGCTCCCAGGTGAAAATATTTATCAGCTGGCTGAATCTGTGAGGGTTTTAGGAGCCTGATATTGTGAAAACCTGTCATCGATGCGTTTCTGTAGATCAATATGGAGGAAAAATAAAAAGACAACTGGTAAGTCTTAAAAAAACAAAAAACAAAACAAAAAAACAAAGCAGTTAATCAAAATGAGGATGCTCGTTTATTTTTTATGTTGTATAGGAATAACAAATACTGCTTTGGTGATTCACCACCTCCAAAATGGCCGATGTAGCAGAAATCCATGATTTCCAGGCAATACTACCTCCTAGTGGTCGTTTCCTGAACCCAATTTAAAGAGGAGAGTTTAAGGATTTAAAAAGGAAATAAAAATAATTGTTCCCAAACGTTCCCAAAGTGGGGGGTTTAAAAGCACTTTCTGTTGATCTGAATTAAGACTGCGAGATTAGATAGATTTTTAAAACATTAAAAACTTTAATAAAAGCAGAACATAGGGGGTGAGCTGAACACATGAATTTCAAAGGATTTTAATCTAGGCAAAACAAAAAAAGAAAACAAAAAGAAAACTGGGACGGGAAAGTGGGGCAAGAGTACAGTGAAAATAGTCCCTGACATTTCTCAAAACAATAAACAAAAGAGAGCAAAGAAAAAAGTTTTAGGGTCAAGAAGCTGAAGAAATCCAGTCCCATGCTGCCGGACACTGCCACAAACTTTACCTAAAACCCTGAGTTCATGGTGTGAAAACAGGCAAAACTGACAGATCTGCAAATCAAACAATCGATTTTTTCCTCATTTGAAGCAGTGACTGACAAAAATTATACTTAAAGAATTCAACATAACAAAATACAGTTCAATAATTCACAATTCTTAGTATTAAAGTCCATAACGTGTGGAATAAGAGGACAAGAAGGGAAGTCCTGGTGGGGGGTGGATGGGATCCAGAAAGCAGGCTGTGTGGGTGATGGGCGTTGCTTCTTTTTAATTGAACTCGAAGACCACCTCTCACCCCCTACCTGGACATGTGTAGCTCGTGTGTGTAAATCAAGTCCATTTCAATTAGAAATGAATCTCTCATCGTTTGAGGGCGCCATTAGTAGCCACTGCTAAATCCACCACCCCTGTTATAAGGAGCCCCGCTCCGGTAAGAAGTATAGTTGCCCCCCTTCATCGCTCCGTAACTGGAGTGCTGCTGTCCGTAGCCGTCCCCAAAGTCCCCATTGCTGTACCCGCCACCCATCTGGCTGTCGTATTCGTCGTATCCCCCGTAGCCTCCGTAGCCATCCCCCCCGTTATAGCCCCCGCCGTAGCCGTAGCCACCCCCGTAACTACCGCCGTAGCCGCCTCCGTAGCTGCCGCCGCCGCCTCCTCTTCCGCCGCCGTAACTCTGCATCCCTCTCCCTCGACCCCTTCCTCCCCGGCCGCTGGTGGACATTTCCTGCTTGGTTAGAGCCTTTTTCACCTCCACCTTGTTCCCGTTGATGGTGTGGTATTTGGTCAGGACCGCTTTGGTGGCGGAGTCGGTATCCTCGAAGAAGACAAAGCCGAAGCCTCTCTTCCTGCCGGTCTGCTTGTCGGAGATGATCTCGGCCTTCTCCACCGCGCCAAATTGCGAGAAGTACTCGGTCAGGTTCTCCTCAACGATGTGGTCTTTCACGCCGCCGACGAAGATTTTCTTGACATTGGCGAGTATGTCCGGGTTGTTGGCATCCTCTCGCGCTATGGCCCTTTTCACCTCCACGTTGTTGCCTTCGACGACATGTGGCTTAGCGGCCATTGCTGCGTCGGCCTCCTCCGGCGTGGAGTAGGTGATGAAACCGAAACAGCGGGAACGTCCAAGCTGCTGGTTCATGACCACCACGCAGTCGCTAAGGGTACCATACTGCTCGAAGTACTTGCGGAGGCCTTCATCGGTGGTCTCCACGTTCAATCCCCCAACAAAAAGCTTACAAAGTTTGGATGTCATGGTTCCTCCGGAGGATGGTGCGCAGCTCAGACCGTCCCTCTTCTTCAATGAACCGACGTAAGGGCGGGCCGTTTCACTCACGTCTTCGTAAGACGTTCCTCTCGCTGATTGGTCACCTTAAACCAAATCACCCCCTCACAATCGGCGCGCGATTGGCGTCACTGTCCTGTTCCCTTCAGGTCCCATCGGAAATCTTAATTTCCTGAAAAAGGACCGCGTAAATTTCGACCTTTGTTTTTCTTCGAATACAGTAATAAAGCTACACCCCCGATAAATTAATTTTACTTAAAACACATAAAACGTCAATCCGTGTTTTATTTTGTGTCGCACTTTAGACCCACTGGGACAAAATATATTTTTTCCAAGTGTGTACGTGAACCACGTTCAACCCTAAAATAAACGAAACTCATAAGCCTGAATTTCATGTTTTATTTTTTTAAGTGTATATTAGCTCTGCACGACTGGCTGTTTCCAGCAATTACAGCTGTGAAATGCAGTCATTTCGCTGTTAAACTATTATGATCAGAGAAAATCTGAAGTCGCTACAGCCTTAATAAATTAGGTTAGCTGGAGGCAGGCGCTTCACAATAAATGCAACTTCTCTCAGCGCCCCTCCCCCCTTGTTCCTGGAACACGATTTGAGCCCGACAGAAGCGAATAACTCCCATCACATAGTCTGACACACGAAAAGCATTTTTCCTATCAAATTCAGCTTCTTAGTTTGATCCACCTAATTTCTGATTGAAAAAAAAGACATTTTGATAGGACACCTTGTGGAGATTGTTCTGCAAGCCATTTAAACTTCAGTCTTAGTGGTCGTGCAGATCTGAAATGTAAATTATGTTAATTTAATTCTATGTGAATTTTCAGTAGTGGTAACTGAGATTGGATATAATTTATTCATTTAACACATACTTATTTATCTTGTTTGGCAAACATGTTGCAAAACACCAACTGTAACCAAGTGAAAATATAGTTAAAAGGTACCACCAAGGTTTTATTATTATTGCCACTATTGAACTATTATTTCAGCTAGTTATTTAGCCAAAACATGCAGCAATGTGCAGGCAAAACCAAAGTGGAAGGAGGCCAAATAGGAGTGATGGTGATGGGCAGACCTCCACAAGGCACCTTCAAAACTGGCACAGTATGTGCTATGCATATGGAAAAACCATGAAATCCAAGCTGTATTATGGAACACATGGGATGGACAGTAAAGAAGGGCACTCTGCATGTTTTATAAAACACCCCTAAAACAAAAACACATACCAGCTTTACATCTCTGGGCTCCCACCTCTGCAAACCCTCCACCCAACAGATTGAAAACAAGCAATCAGACTGCCCTCAGTGTAAAAAAGCAACATAACAGACATCTTGATATACAAAAATATATTGATTTATTGTGAATTCATAAAAAGAAAGGCCAACATAAGTTTCCTTTTCCTACAGGGTGATCAGAATTCGCCAAGCACCATCATCCTATAAAAAAAAAGGTAAGAGAACAAAAGCATAATTTACACTCATGACCACATCAAGCAGTTCCTTTTTAAATCAGCACAAAACCTCAGATTGGTTTTCATTTTTTATTATTTAAACCCTAACAAATACTTAAGATTACTGTGGGAGTTTTAGTCAACTCTTGTACTGATTTTCTAGTGCTCATTAAAGCCAAGACATCAAGTATTGTCTTGCATTTCATCATTGAAGCGCTCTTTAGAACATCTTTCAATTAATCTGAGAAAACTGCTTCAAGAACCACAAAGACCAAGATTCACTTTTAGACAGTGGTCAGCAGACTTGAAGACTTAAAGCAGTGCTGGAAAAACCAAATAGCTGAATATAACAGTCCACTCTGTGTAGATGACTAGTTTGGTCTACAGTGTTTGTTTATGCAAATTCTGAGTGCATTATGGCTTTTACCTGATACAAAGTAGCATCATCTCCCCTCTGTTCAATTATATATGACTAACGTTCATTGTCAAATGTGGAGGCCGTTTTAACAGCTAGCCCACTTTGCAGCTGTTGAACACTTTAATAATTTAGGTAAGAAGCATTGAGCTGCAGTGGGGTCTGCCACCATCTCCCATGTTTTTATTCCCCACCCCTTCCATTTACTGACCCGTCATGTTTTAATTTTACAACCATCCATTACCACATTAAAACCCGACAAGTGGGTTATTTTAATTACTTATTTGCAAGTTAATAAAATGAAATGTGAAGTCAATTCTGTAGACAAATGTACAGTCAACTGTGTTGTTTACAAAGATCAACTAGATTTTTACTGGTCTTGCAAAACAAGTAAAACCAGAACTACAAGAGCCATTTGAACAGTTTCCCTTTGGCCAAAACCCCACAAAGCATGTGACTGACTTGAAATGCATCTTAAAAAGCTTTACAATTATCAGCTTCAAGTGTTAAATACTTTTGAAACAGCGCAAAAACGCCCATGCTCCCTATGAACATTGGTGGTTTCCAACCAAGATGTTGAATCAAGTAGAAAATTCTCAGACTTGACCTCAATTTTATTTGGGTACTGTTACTCAATGCCAAGTTCTCCTTTCATACGAGGATTTATTCTGGTATTAAACACAAGTTAATAAGTTACCTAGATGAAAGTCAAAACTGTAAAAGCTCAAATACACCAAAAAGAACACACTAACGAGGACTAAGAAAACGCTTTATTTTAGAAGGTGTTCCAGACCAAAAAGGCTAGAAAACCCCGATTTGGATTCAGTACTTATTTTTTTAAAACAAATGCATCAAAGGTGTACACTGGTTAGTCAGTAGCACTGGGGTACTGTATAATCAAAATTCCCTGGAAACCCAGTAACAGTTCACATTAAAAAGCACATTAACACTGCCTTTGACCACACCGGGGGAATCCTCTGAAAACTGACTTCACCTGTGGGGGAAGAAGGCACAACCACTCTTTGGTCCCCACTGTCAGCGTGGAGAGACACACACCCCCATCGTTTCGGGGGTTACCGTCCTCGTGCCCAGGTTACAGAAGCAACCTGGAGGAGATGAGAAAGAAAACAACAGGGTGAGATTCTGCACCGAGCAAAGCTTCTCTGGAGGAGACTCCAATTTACTTGTTCCATCGTTTCATTTAATTATGGAACAATACTTGGACCCCCTTCCAACCCCCATCAAAAAATAATTAACCCACCCACCCCTCCCTTTTATTTATTTTAAGATTAGCTATATAAGACGCTGATAAATAATGGCACACGTGTGCACCATCTCAAAGATATGCCATACAATGACCAACACAGAGTGAAGACAGGTTGATTTACATACCTAGTTTGCTGGATGTGGATATCCTAAAGAGATATTTCAGACTCCTATCACAATCGACCCCAGGTAATCAACAGGGTCCTGATGTAGCCTACAAACAAACTGCTACGGCTATTTTGGCTGGGATAGCCTACTGGAATAAGAGTAAGAACACCTAAATGTAGGAATAATCAAAGATAAATATCAGAGCCCTCATGTCCACATAAATATATGTATTCAGAAGAAAAATAAAGAGTTATTAGCAATATCTAAAAACCACAATTTTAAAACAACGTCACACCCTACAAAGCCTACATGCATTGGCTGTGGGTAGACAACCATTAACCATTTCACCCACCTGAGTGTAAGGGAATAAACTGTGGGAATGATGCCATGTAACTAAAGAGCAACAAGGTGATGCCACTTATATACCTGTGGATGAACTTGAGGAAGCCTGGTTAAATAAGTAAAATAACTAAGCTAAGTGGTATAACGTTTTATTTAAAATGAACATACATGAGCATAGCAAATTGTTTTTTTTTTAACAGTAGGTTTTGTTCTCCAGACATGAAAGTATACAATATACATTAGATATTGCTACAGGTAAAGGAAACATGAACAATATTTAGACTGAGACTGGCTGAGAGGTTTGGTACAATAAGGGAGAAGGAAACAGTGGTCCTGCATCCCGTCCCGCCTTTGCTGAATGACCCAATAAGTAAATAATACATGTCCGTTATCAATAATGACATAGCTATGAAAAACCATAAACATGCTTTCTCATCCTCATACATTGAAAAGTCACACTAAGTTTTCTGCAGAAAAAAACAAAATCGAAAACGAACTGCTTTAAAATGCAAATATTAAAAATAAATCAGAACTTGTCAGAAAAACAATCCTACATCGAAAAAATCCAAAAACAACGAGTGAACGCAAATAAAAAATAAATTCAACTCTAGACAACTAGACGCCGGAGGCGTGAGTACATAATAAAAAGCGATGTTATTCTTCGTCTTAATGTGTCCTAGTTGAACGGCAACAACCGCTTCTCGTTATAATCAGGTGTTCTGGGAAGTGACCTTCCTACCTGTTTGGGTTTGGAGGTCTTCGTAATGATTTGGGGGAGGGGGTCTTTGTGTCCGTATCTCTGCCATGGTTGGATTTCACGGCAGACGCCCCGTTACTGGCTTTGACTCTTGGCGTCCAATTCCGGGCTGAGGGGAGAGGGCAATTTGTGGGACAATAGTAGGGGTTGCTTTCCATCGTGCAGTCTCATTTAATAGCCGCCGCCGCCGTAGCCCCCCCTTGCGTAGCCGCCACCGCCGCCGCCGCCTCTGGTGTAGGGAGCTGCGCTCCTCTGGCCGCCGAAAGGTGGCCCTTTCATGGGGCCATAGCCAGAAGGATGCTGACCATAGCCGCTGCCAAACTCATTGTAGCCGTTGCCACCGCCATAGCCACTTCCCTGATCTCCATAGCCACCCCCATATGGCCCGCTGCCGTACCCTCCGTAGCCGCCACAGTTGTAGCCTCCGCCATTACCGTAGTTGTAGTTTCCGCCATAATCCCTGCCGCCGTAGCCATTTTGATTTCCTCTCATACCTCTACCGCCTCTGCCTCTCGGTGTCATAGAGGTTCTGTTGGCTGCCTGCATCTCCTGTTTGGTCAGGGCTTTCTTTACCTCAACTTTGTGTCCTTTGACGGTGTGGAATTTCACGACAACCGCCTTATCGGCCGAGTCGTGATCGGTGAAGTACACAAAGCCGAAGCCCCTTTTCTTTCCGGTCTCCTTCTCTGAGATCACTTCGGACTTCTCGACCTGTCCGTACTGGGAGAAGTATTCGGTCAGATGCTGCTCTTCGATGTCGTCTTTCAGACCGCCAACGAAGATTTTCTTCACCTTAGCGAGGGCCTCGGGCTTGTTTGCGTCTTCTCTTGCCACGGCTCGCTTCACTTCGACCGCGTTGCCATCGACGGTGTGCGGCCTAGCCGCCATTGCCGCGTCGGCCTCCTCCGGCGTGGAGTAGGTTACAAAGCCGAAGCAGCGAGATCGCTGGAGCTGCTTGTTCACGACGACAACGCAGTCGGTGAGCGTGCCGTACTGCTCAAAATGCTTGCGTAGGCCATCGTCGTCGGTGTCCACGTTGAGCCCACCGACGAAAAGTTTACAAAGCTGGTCGGTCATTTTTGAAAAATGGCGAATCGATTACACCCGAACACCCTCAACAACGCTCTGAACTCAAGATGGAGGTGGGGGAGAACGCAGCTGTATTTATATCATACGCGCTGTGACGACATGCTAGGCTGACTATTAGCGCCGCCTTTTCCGGTCCACTGCTGTTTCTTTTGTAGAAAAAGACTGAAGATACATGAATAACCCATGATTTAAAAAGACTTAACTACAGTGAATAGTTTTGGCCATGCTACCCTTTTCTCACGTATTACCAAACCACATCGATCTCAAAAACTTAGACCTTAAAACATGGAGGTGGGGAACCTTGTTATGTATTGCGTATCTCCTCCTCATTATTTTAAAGAGTGCGAGGCTATGACCCAATAAATCGGATGAACAAAAAAAGACTTATTCGGACTTATTCTCTTTTCTATCTCTCCGAAATATGGCATTGGAAGATTTGCTAATGAAATTACAATTTTTATATTTGGTTTTATCTACGGCAGAGGATTAGGGCCACTGGGGGGGAAAAAAGTGGGCACGTCTTTTCCCCCTTTTCCAGAATCCTGAGATTGAAGTCAGAATTCTGACTTTTTTCTCAGAATTCTGGAAAAGAAGAAGAAGAAAAAAGACGTGCTCACTTTTCCCCAGCAGCCCTAATCCTCTTCCGTATTTATCAAGGTAAGAAAGGCTGTAGAAACTGAATAGGCTCTCAACTAGTGTGTGAAATTGTAGCAGACATTATTTTTCACTAATTTACACGTCAAACAGAAAATGAGAAAAATACTGGATTAATCTGGAGAAGAAAACCTTGTCAGTGGCTGATGTGTTTTCTGCAGAAGTTGCAGGTTTCGGTTGTAACAGATAAGCCAATCGTCCTGCCTATTTTCCCCTTATCTTTCCTGCCACGATCTCCATGTAAGTGATCAAACACAAAGAAAAGGCCAATTCCCCTCGAATCCCGACGTCCTCGGGCTATGGCGATGTAGTTTCAGGTGAAAGACACGGCACTTGATTTAATTACCTTGTGCAGAGAATAACCACACCTACCAACAGCTTATGGTAATGCAGATTTCAGAGCAGACAAGAGCAAAGCAGACGGCAAACAAAGAAACACCAAAATCAAAATTTACTGAAACCTTTATGAGGCATATTGCTCATGAAACAATCCCCATTTCTACTCTACCAACACAAACACACAGGACAGTCTGTGTCTGCACAGATACAGCTCCAAACTATAGATGGACACAAACGAGGTGACTCGTGGTTTGCTGATAAAACAACAGATGGAAGAAAGGACCGACCACAAAATTGATTATGTTAACCTGCATTTTTTGAGTATTCTGGGTGTTCAGGCTTGATTTTCAGAGTGACCTTTAGGTCCTTCTCCATATTATTTTATATCCCAGTCCTTCTATAGTACGTTTGAAAGCCATAAAGGTTGAATGTGACGCCTCTCCTCCTCCTGTCTTTGTAAGGAAAGACAAAGTCTTTACCTTCAGTAAAGGCATGTGAATGTATATTAAATGAAATGGTCTTAAAGCCTGTAATAATGGTGCTGCAAGCAGCTTCAACATAGAGTACAAGACTGGTAACGCAGCGCCATTGTCCTTCTCTTTATTATCGAGGCTTCACTGGGAAAATAGTTATGAAATTCAGACTGTAGGCAACGTCCAGTTGACTAAAAATCACCCAGAATGTCTTTTTTTAAAGGCAAAATTTCAAACAAACTGAAATAAACACCAAACCTGTCACACCAAAAATGGGAAGACTGTTTTTGTGTTTTTCATTTGGAAGCTAAAAACATCAGAGATGGTTTTCTTGTCTGAAAACTTAGTACATTTCTTTACGGGAGCAAGTACCGCTTAATTTATATTACTGTCTGTGAAACTACGAGCTTCTCCAGATATGAGAAATTATAAGCAAAAACCGCTTGACTTGAGGATATTGAAGGCTACATCAGGTTTTAAACACCCGAGAAAACACTCAAATTTACACAGCAATCTGTGCAGATGGCAAATATTTTGTTTTTTTAAAATGACATTTCTCTAAAACTCCTGAATTTATAAATGAAGATCAAGTCCTACCTAATATTTACATTAAAACTGAAGCCTTTTGTAGCCCAAAACATCCTCCAGTTTCAATCGTGAGGGAGATAAATGTAATTAATCCAGTTAGGTAGTTTAAAGGAAGCATTTAAAAATATTCCCTAACAACCAACATAAACATGGCTATAAGACAAACGATGCAGACAGCATGCACCACAGGAGGAGATGTGACTAGGAAGCCATGTCTGTTCACAAAAAAGGCTCAAATCTTGTGTTAATGGTTAAAGCAGCGACTTAACACATTTCTGCCACATTATTTCAGTAACAAACAACATTTGTAAAAGGAAAAAAGTCAAAAGTAACCTCAACAGGATTTTATTTGTTGTAGTAAAATCAAACATCTATCTAGCAGTTTTTCCACTCTTCAGTCTTTTTCTCTACTCTCTAATCTTCAGTGTGAAGGCCTGTAAGATAATGACAATGCTGATAGTCCATGTGCTTGAATGGATCAGATTAAACAACTTCTAGCCACATCTAAAACAGAGTCTTAAAGGAGAGGAGCCCAGTTTGTCAGATAAAATGGAGGGGGCGGGGGGGGCACGGGGTCTGGATGGGCTAACTTGAGCTGATCATGTAGAGGAACTGGATGGGTTGGGGTGGTGGAGTCTCCACGGACATGTGGGTTTTGTCTGTGGGAGGAAGGGCACTGGATCACAGCTCCACAGGTGGCTCTGAGCAGGCCGGGTCACAGGTGATGGGCGACGGGCCGTATCTGATGTGGTTGATACTCAGAAGCGTCATCCGAGCAATCACATGATGTACACTTTCTCCGCCTGAGAGAAGTTGAAGACTTCTTTGGTTCTGGGACACACCACTTTGTCATCTTGGCGAATGGACAGAAGAGACTGGAAGAGATAATAATGAAATATCAAGGAGTGTTTTATGAAACTTTATCATCCTTTAAGTCTGCATTTTAAATTGCTTCAACATGGATGGAAGCACCTTTATACAGTCCCAGCTGGCATCATGCAGTTTACTCACATTGTAGCCGTAAACATATCCATTAGGCAGCATCATGGGAGGGTTGTTTTCATTCATGACCTCTCCAGAGATTTTACAGACTAGTCTGGAATTGGCGCAGTGGGCCATGGGTAGAGGCTGAGCCAACTTGTTAAGAGATTTACTGCACACTGGGCAGTCTGGGTTTTTAGAGGTGCCATCCTCCTTGTAGCACTGACTGGTTTGGAAATGGGAGTTAAGGATTAATGCAGATTAGGGAATAACACACAGAATAGACCCCCCTTAGAACAAAAAGCACTATCCATCTTCATATAGCTTAAGAAGTTGAAATGACAGGGTTAAGAGTAACCACACACTGGAAGGATACGGTGTCTTGATGGCAGACAGACCAGCCTGCAGGGTGATGGTGAAGACAGAGTTGTTTCCCAGCTGATGCAGTCTGTAATTGTCATATCGGAACTGCTGGATCAGCATCTTCCAGCGGGCTGGATCCAACAGATCCTGATAGATCAGAAAGAAAAAGAGAAAATAAAAGGAAGATTTTTTTTACAACTGCATTTCTGAAAAATTAATAAATAAATAATCAAGTTTAATTTGGCACAGGGGGCTTTTATAATTTGTACAATATAAAAAAAGTCTGAATTAAACAAAAAGGTCTACTTTTGTGTATAAAAGGCATACATTTGTCTTTGGTCTGCGCAGCTTAAAACACAACTGAAGCTACACCCTGTCTGGTTAGTAATGTTGGGACACCACAGGGTGCACCTTAGACTTCACGTATAAAACGAAATTTATGGTCGAGCAGAGGTTTGTTGTCCTCTCCATTCCAGGAGAGCAAAGTTATAACATACAAAGAGCTGAAATTTCAATGTTTAAAACAATGAAATTTGTGTTGCATTTTTTGTGGCTCAACAAATTGATTCACAAGGCTGGACCATCACTGACCATATTCTGGGGGGGCACAAGATTCCACACATATTCATCACATTTATCTTCTTGGAGCAGTTTCTAAGCTACTTTTATAGCAACAACAACAATAACAATAATAGCAACACTATGACACATTTTTACTTCCTCCAGAGTCTATTACAGTAATGCTCTCTTTTCTGGACCACCTAAAAAAAGAAGCCCCACTGAAAGTCTTAGATTCTGACTTGGTCTTTAATCAGCGATGTTGATTTCAAGTGAATTGTGATTAACGGTTTTTCCAAGAACAGCTGAGACTGTAATCCTATCAGTAATGTAACTGCGTTGTCTAAATTAATTACAGTTTAATCCTTTTTAATTACCCCTGGCAGTATTTTTATTGAGCATGATTATATTTATGATTACTTTTATTATGATCATAAGTAATCATGACACTGAGGAAAAACACTATGATAATAATGAAAGCTACTAAGCTCTCCCGTTAATAGCATACTGGCAGGGAAGAGAGGCTGTTTCTGTAACTCTGGCACAAGCAGCTGGCACAAACACTACACTGGCTTGCCTAAAAGCGAAAGAAAAAAAGCCTTGGTGACAGTGTGCCATAGTACAATTCAGAGGATGTTGGAGTGGAAAATTAAAAACAGCAGTGCCACTGAAAGCCTGTACAAAAAGGGAATTGAGCTTTTTGTAAAAGACAATGGAGGCCCTCTGGTGGCTGGTCTGTGTCTATAGCGCTTTCTCTTTACTTCAAACACACAAGAAGTCAGGCTGGTTTGGTCACAGCTCTGCCCAAAGTGGTACCAATATTTCCACGAGGACAGACCCATGGAGTTTAAAGTTTTTCTCAAAATTTTCCCAAGTGTTTTTCTTTCTTCTTAACACAGAGCAAGAGATTTTCAGCATTTCTAAACATATCAGTTTTCTTTAGAAAGCATAAATTATCTATATTTGAACACAGAAACAAAACAAAAATGACCAGGTCAGAATTATCAGCCTGACTGAAAATCTGAGAAATCTTTATTGAGCCAAAGCACAAACTATTGCTGTGTAATGACTTCTGATCAAATCAAATGATATCCTTGTAGACATTCACACTGATAAAGACCACTAATGTTACCTTGTATGGAGAGATGTGCGTATCTGATGGAAAGGCCAGCATGCCCATCACCTGCCGAACCTCATCCAACTGTCCACCTTCTGCTTGGCTGAAGTGCTTTCTAGCATGTCTAATACACACAGAGAGACTCACAATCTCAGTAACGCAACTGCAAATGTGGAAATACGTGAGTAAAAGGCTTCAGGTGAAAAAATTATTTGTGTGTGTGTTTTAAGTACCGCACTGCATCCATGCGCTTGTTTTGTCTGATGAGCTCAATGAACTCCTGGATTCTCAGACTGAACTCAAGACAACTCTGCCAGAGAAAGGAAAGATGGAAGAGGAGGCATCGAGTTTAAAAAAATGAGGCGACCCCCCCATGGTTAATTAATAATGTCCATGGAAATCGAGACAGAACAAACAGCAAAATGATCTGTTAATATTTTACCATCTAAATGGACTGAGCAGGGAAAAAACCCACATCTGTTACCAACTGGAACTATAGTTTTTCTGATTTACATATTGCCCAACTGGCAAGAAGATAAACTAAACCAAATTTTACTAAAACAAAGCCACGTCCATATAAATAATTAACAGCCAACAAGTCAGATTATTGACTCCCGTCTGAATTCTACTGAGGACTCAGACCCTGTCTAATAAAATAATGTTGGGATTAAAATGGGAACTTGCTGAGATTCTCAGCAGAGCGAAAGCTACAAGAAAAGCAATCAAGACTTAATTTTTTGCATCAAAAACCGGTTACACTGCTGACTGTTGTTTATTAGAGCCAAAACTATGCAATGTAAAAAACTGATAGCAGGGTTTTTTTCAGGGTTCACTGGTATCAAAGCTAGTATTAACAATGCCTTGAAACATCATTAATTATTCTACCTTCATCTTGCGGAGGCGGGACTTGTTGTCATGGCACCAAGCCAGGCAAGTGGCTGTCTCCTGCCTCTCCAGAGACTCCTCCACCTCCTTAGCTGTGAGGAACATCTCAATGTTCACCAGATCCTAAAAACACAACAGAGACAGAAAAACACAGGTTATTTCTGTATGTGAAAGGTATGTGTGAACGAGAAGACTTTTCTTTTAACTAACAAGCTGACAAACAGCTATGAGGATATTAATTGAAAGAAGAAGAGATCTATTAAAGTCTGATCTTCGCTACACATTTTTCATGAAGTCAATCATGGCTTAAACAAAAGAAATCTCCGAGGACCTCAGAAACAAGGACGTGATGCTCATTAGGCTGGCTATTGAGTACTCTCTATAGAGGCTGACAGACATTGTACAAAAAAAAAAAAAGAGAAATTCAAGACCATTGTTACCCTCCCTGGGAATACTTGACTAACAAATATTCCTCAGAGAGCAAAATGTGTAATAGTACCCGAGGTGACAAAGTAACCCCGGGTAACGTGCTTCTCAGAAACTAAAGGCCTCTCACACTGGCTCACGCTCATGTTTTTGAGCCCACCATCAGCAGAACACTGAACAAAAATGTTATCCATGTCACGGTTGAATGGAGAATGCCACTGGTCTTCCAAAAGAACACAGCTGCTCATCTGCTGTTTGTTAGAGAAAAGACACTGGAACTGTTTGGTGTAAATCATAAGCACTACATTTGAAGAAATAAAAAGACAGCATTCCAGCATCTGAATCTCATCCCATCTGAAACGCACTGTACTGTTCGAGTCATGGTTTGTAGGCCTTGTCTGCCGGTCCTTAGTGGGGAGATTCATTTGAATTATACTACAAAATTCTAAAATGTCAGGATGTGCCTGTAAAAAAAAGAAAAAGCAAACTGGGTCGTGCAGCAAGACAGCAATGCTCAGCACATGTCATTCTACAAAAGAAGGATTAAAAAGAGTAAAGGTAATGTTTTGCAACATGTGCTGAGCAAATTCAATACAAATGCTCTGAAAGGACCTGAAGCAAGCAGTTCAAAACGATGAAGCCACTCAGAATTTCTGTATCCAGCTGGAGGCCATTTAAGTCCAAGACAAAAATCACACACATCTTAGATGATTAAAAAAATATTATAAATATTAAAAAAAAATGTTCTGAAACAGTATCTCGAGGACAAAAAACTGTAAAATAAGTGAGGGGAAAGGTTTTAGAGACAGGCATGGATGGGGGACGTCCTGTCCTGTATAGTAATCACTAATTACAACTAGTTTGGTGACACGGTTTTTAAAATACTGTGTAGATTTCATGCATTGGCTCATGAAATCACACCATTCATAGCAAAGTGATGTCTGTGCTTCAGTATTCAAGTAGTCGTTCTTCCAGCAGAAACTCTGATTGTGTGGGCTGCATTCAACTGAATCTTGCAGAAAAAGAGAAGCACTGTAATGCTTTTGGTGTGTTTGGCCAGGGCATGTTTGTAAATAGACAGTTTTAACTGACAGCACAATTTATTTCCATGCTTTTCAGTAGTATTATCCACAGACAAATGAACTTCACAGTGTTTGTTTAAAACACTGCATTTAATCTTGTAGTGATTCCACATGACAGAAACAGTACTCTCAGGCTACGTTCACACTGCAGGTCTTGATGCTCAATTCAGATTTTTTGATCAAATCCGAATTTTTTTGTCTGCTCGTTCACACTACAAATAAAATGCGACAGCAAACGCGCTCTAGTGTGAACGCTCAAAGCGGCCGCATGCGCAAAAGAAGACGTCACACACAACGCGCTCTGTTTAGACCCAGAGCAACAGTATTGTTTGACTGATGGCCGTTAATATAAAGACTTTGGACTTTACGTTTCCCAATTTTTGCTTTAAGTTATTTTGTTATTTAAATAATAATGTAAATAGCCTAATAATGATCCTTATTGCTGTTTAAGAGGAGCGCTGCTTCAAAGGATAGCTGCAGATTTCTGTCAGAATCTGCAGATACAAATAAAATGTTCACGTTTCTCCAACGTTTTTTTTCCCAACAGTTTCACTGACATCTACACTGGATGGCCAGGAAGTGTTCATGGTGTCTACTCCGGAGCTGATAATTGGCGTCTGTCTTGTGTCAGTGACGTAAAAGACGGATTTAATGCGACTTGACCGTCAAACAGCAGTCGCTTTCTGAAACATCGGATATGTATCGGATTCAGCACCACATACGAAAGTGACCCAGATCGGATTTGAAAATATCGGATTTGTGCCGTTCACACTGTCAGACCATGATCGGATATGTGTCGCACAGGGTCAAAAAAATCGGATTTGATGCGCTTTCGCCTGCAGTGTGAACGTAGCCGAATGCAGGCTCCCTTTTGGCCATTTGGCTTGTTCTCTCATTAAAACTACCCCCATTTTAGATTTCCTATCAACAAATAGATCAATATCGCTGCAGATACAATTAAATATGAGTTGCCATTATCACTGCTCTTCCTGTTGGATAAACAAACTAATGTTTATCCATTATTAATGTAAAACCACATTCCTACTTAGGGGTGTCTACATGTTGTAGCTGTTTATTATGAACACAGGGCAGTGGGGAAAGTTGTCTTGTTCGTGTACGCGCTGTTGTTGGTCTTTTTGGTTTACCTTCAACTGCAAGTCTAAATCATAACAAAGAGCTTTTTATGGTGTAAAGAAACAGAGTGTTAAGAACAATGAAAACTGTCCAGTGTAGCCACAGCCTGTACTTCAAGCTGCTGCTGAATTCCACTCTTGCTCCCTTTAACTCTACCTCTGCCTATCATCACCACCGTAGTGCCACATGCTGCTGTTGTTTTGAATGACCATATGCAAGGACATGTGCAAAGACAGAACATCCATAATCCTTCACTCTCAATAGCCAAAAGCCACAGAAACACAAGGACAGTACCATTAACTCTGCTTTAAGAGTCAGGGCTGTATTCACTAAATCTCCTAACAGCCAAGGAGCAGCTGGAGATCCAGCAGGGATCTGCCACAGATCTGAACAGGGCCTGCCACTGACCAACCAGCTGGTCTGTATCAGCGAAATCCTTCTTGGAGTTAAACACTCTGTATATAAGGAACTGGTTAAAAGTCCTTTAAACTGATGTGCAGAACGACAAGTTCTGCACATCAGAAGTTAAGTTGCAATTACTCCTGCACTACATACTGACAGTAAAGGTTAATACCTTTTCCCCTTGCAGATACATAATACTGGATCAAACCCTCAGTAAATAAATGTAAATCATAGAACAATTTCTTTAATTAGGTTCTCTTTTTAAAAAAATGATTTCAGGTCATATTTATGAAGAAATACAGAAAACCCAAAACCTTTGCCTCTTTCTGTACATGAACTGTAGGAGCCCTGTAATTACCTCTATACCGCTCTGTCTGGCCAGTTTCACAGCTGTGTTGTAGTAGCCACAGCGCAGCAGATGCTCCACCATCATGCGGTCCATCCGTTTCTTCTTCCACAGGTTAACTGAAGCTGGCTGGTCGCTGCTGTGCTCCTTTAAGTGCTCGATGCGACGCTTACACAGCTTGGCACTCTCGTCTTCTGCTTGAATGGACTCTGCAGCCTACGGGACACAAACACAATCACGAGAGCTACAAAATGCTTCCTGTTAATCGTTTCTCTAAGAAGGATAATTAAAATGAATTATGTTTATGACATGTAACATGGTTGACTTTAGAACAGGAACAAACCCTGAACACTGAAACCAAGAAGTCAGAAACCTTGAACGCTGCTCAAGTTTCGTTGGAACAAAACTGCTGCTTTCTGCTTCACAGACATGGCAGGATGGAAATTATGGATCACAACCACAAAGGAGTAATTTCTTTCCACTGTTACATGCAGTAAGGACTCGGTGATCCTTCAGCACATAATTACAATCCTAGGCTCGCTTTTCAGCACATCTTGTACTTTTAGAGTAAATTGAAAAAGAAACAAATATAAAATTGTATAACACCAATTTAGATAAACATTGTTTTCCTGGTAGAAATGGAACAAAGCATGATTTATTTTTCACTTCTCAGATTTCAGATGCCCAATCAGTGCAGTGTCTAATGACATCATCTGATACACAATTAAAGTACCCCCCCCTTCCCCCGCCCAAAATGAACCTTTTGTATCTGCTGAGAATGTCGACATAAAGGTAAATTTTTTATTTTTTAAAAAAAGCAAAAGTGCGATTTGACAGCTCAACACACGAGCCACCCTTGGAGCATTCCTTGGCAAACAAATGCAATCCACCTAATGAGGTGCTTTTGCTAAAACAGTGATTACTGTGGTTTTCCATGGTCGGCTCTACGTGAAGCAAGATTTTGTTTGTAAAGAAGATAATACGTGTGATGCATAGATGTATAACAGCTTTTCTACTCCAGGTTAACAAGATGTAGGTGGTTGGTTCTGCTTTACCTCTTCACACTATTTTACATGTTAGGCAAAATGATGGTGTGCAGACGGGTTCGAGTAACTTAGAAAGGCCCACAGAGCACGACCAAAATTTAGCTGCACGATTGAAGTACCTCTTTTAAGGCGTGCACTTTATCTCTTTACAAAAAGCATCAAATTATTTCTTCCCTCAATCGCATTCAAACAGCTGCCAAGGAAAATTGAGATTTCTCTGGCCTTCTGGAAACCGTTTTCTCTCTTTCCAGAAGCGAGATTTTAAATAATGCCAGAAACATTTTAAAACACAGGCCTGTAAGTGTAGCAATGACAACATACACAGGGATGACTATTATGATAGAACTATATACAGCTGCACAGTTGCACTTGAAAGCCATCTTCCTGTTGGGCCTGATTATCTCTGTAATTGCCTTTTTGTATAAAAGCAGTGCTTCTGACTGCTTCCAGAGAAAAGGCTAAAGTTGAAACTGATAGAACCTCTATTGTGTGGTCAGCTTCAGTGGAACAGAAAACAAGCAACCGCAGAGAGTCAGCGCCATCGGAGATTTACTGTTAGGGATGAAAAGAACATGTGCAAAGCTATGCATGTTCATAAAATCAAGTGTTATCATAAAAGGTGGCGGAAAATATCGACTTTTATGCCTTCAAAAACATGATGTTCAAGAGCTGCAAACTCCCTCACTAAAACTAAAAGGAAACTTGGCACTCTTACCAGTCTGGAAGGACTTGACTGTTACACTTGGAAAATGTGTATGCCTGTATCTCTTACCTTCCTCTTCAGGGCACTGAGTTTCTCCACCACTCCATCCAGCAGGGACACCACCGAGTCAACCACGGGGAAGCTGCTGAGCGTTTTCTCCAGCTCTGCAACTACCATTGTGACGTGACTCGTCTCCCTGTCGATGTTCTTCTGAGCCGCTCTAAAGCGTTTGTTCAGAGTCTCGTATGGCACCTGTAGACATCATAAATGTTCTATTTCAGACATTCATTCAAGGGGATTAATGCATCTTAGTGTAATTTTATAAGCTACGATTATAGCTCAATATGTGAATTACCTCAAGACAATATGGTAGAAAACTGTTTAAATACTAAAGCTTTACTTTTTCTTATCCTTGATACAGAACAATTGGCCATCATTATCCTTAATTTGAGATGTTCTGTTCTCTAATTTATGCCGTTTCATCTGGAATGAAGAACAAAAACATGATGCTAAACTCCTGCTTAAACATTTCCTAATACTTAAACTGAAAAACTGCAACAGATTTCTGTAAAAATGTTACTTTCTCCGTCAGTTCACTTTAAATAAAACTTCCATATCAATTTATGGTCATTCAATTTTAGAAAAGCAAGTAAGCTGTCACAACAGATTCAAGAACTTCATCCAGACCACAAAGAGAAGGGGGGGAAAAAAAAACACCATTTCCCCTCACCAGTTGGCACACACTGGAGCGCAGTCAGAGTCTGTAAACTTCTGAAAACTCAGCTTGAAAAAGCTAAAAAAGCATTCGAAACCACGTCCTTTTCAGAGAAACCTGCTTTGTTAAATGATGTACTTGTTTTCTTTGCACGACAATAAAAGTACTTAACTAGTTTCATGTGATTCTTGATATTCCCTCTGCTGACATGCTGGATCAACAAAAGAAGTGCTTTGACCGATTGAAAGGAGCGTTTCTTTTAACTCAGAGCCAAGTTTATGTCACAGATTACTAAGATGGCGAGGAAGGAATCGGGGGGGACAAACTGGAAAATGCAGCACCAAATGGGCCGCATTTCTCAGATAGCTTACTTTACCACATATTGGTATATACTCCAAAAAAAATTATTGGATGGATTTTTCGTATTACACTAACAGCTCCCATCAGAATATAACAGAGATTAAACATTACCTTTATGTCAGCCTCCACTCCCTAATATCTTTCAGTGACGACTACATTAGAGTCAGGATTCGCCACAGACAAGGTTTATACTTACTTATTGACCAGCAAATATTCTGGTTGCCCAGATCAACAAATAACTACCGGTACTCACAACTCAAATTTTTCAACACAGAAGACGATGATTTTAGCAAGATGTAAGGAAGAGCCGAGGTATATTTATAACGTAGGTAAAAGGTTTTTCCTGGCTCAGAGAGGGTCATTAGAGATAATCAGTTTGCATTACGTCAAAGTCATTTCAATATGTCTGTGTTACATTTTTAATATAAATCTATTAATTGTCCTGCTGTTATTGGCCAGCTGACAGACACAAATGTGTAGTCTCCTCAGTTCACAACACTTATTGAACATGTCAATGTTTTTGATTTTGTTCTGGGGAAAAACACATGTAGCAGGCTTTGGTAACATAGTAATATAGTAGCTAAATGGTAGATTGGTAAGCTCTAATTAACTTTTACAAAACTCGGTGCTCATTTTTTTAAAAAGCTGCTTGAAAATGATTACATATTTTTTCTGTGGCAGACTCATCCTCATGGCAATTCAAACAGACTCATAACTTTTTCTGTAGGTGGTCATGTCAATGGCATACCTGCTGGCACAGACTGTGCTAACCCAGGGTTTTTCCTGGCTCAAAAAGAAGGCTTTGAGGGTGGTGACCACACATGGAAGCACACATTCTCCTTTATAATTTAGCCATAAAGTCTTTTGTTAACAGCTTTTCAGATACACTTTTATAAAATAAATAACACATATTCTTAAATAATCCATAAGGCCCATGTCTGCAAAAATTTTTTAGCTGCATGTTGGGAAAACTGAAATATCCCCTTTCTGAATTTGACTGGCTACTAGATGTTATAACATTGCTAAGATTAGTAACCCCTTTATGATATGACCTTGATTTAGTCAAGAGTGAACATGTAATTCAGCCATGAACACAAAGCAGACTGTTATCACAGTAAAAGCCATACAGTATATGAGTATGGTGGTTATCATTCATAATTGTTTTAAGTGAATCCTTGGAAGAGACAACAGGAAGCCCATTTCAAACAGCAAACATTACATATTAATAACAATCACAGTAATAATCAATACAAGGCTCAAGTGATTTAATTATCATTTTGACTGCATTTTGCTGTCAACATTTTAATACCTTTGTGTCTTAATTGTGAGATCTTTATATATGCTTAGTAATGCAGAAATACAGATCAGATTAGAACCTTCTTCAGTTTCTGGGACAGGCATTATTACAATGATAAAATTCTGCTCAATACAGCTCCAAATGTAATCAACACTGCTGTCCTGCAGCTGTAGACTCCCATTTGATGCCAATTACAACCATCACTCCTGTCTTAAAATGGTGCCCATCATCTCACTGCAGCATCCAACCATAGCAGCCAGAGACATCCCCAAACCAAAGCCATGCATGCTCAGCACAGAGGCATTTTAACATCAGCTGCAGCAGGAAATGCCTCTATCCATCATGCAACATTACACAATTAGTTACCACACAAAAGCAGTAAATGCGCCGGTACTCACAGCCCTGCTGTCTTTATATGACGACGCTCTCCTGATCACAGGAAGCAGCCCGGACCTGTCTTTTAGCAGCGGTGTCGCAGCAGCAGCGTTATGTGGAATGGAGGAAAACCGTGCGTGTGTGCGGCGGCGGCAGGCTGTGATTTCTCTCACTGGCCATTTTGAAGTACAGAGAGGCAGCAGCAGCAGCAATCTGATGACACTGCGCTAACTCACAGTGCTGCTTCTCCGCCTGACAGCACCGGGTTAGGGGATCTTCCTCCTCCCCCGAAAGCTTTAAACCCACGTATCTCCGAACCAGCCCGGATTTCGCTTGCTTTGACGTTATGAATTGGGCAGGCTGCTCGTTAAACACGACAAATACTGGTTTTAAGTGCCGTAGCTAAGCTAACGGCCGAGTTAGCAGGCCAATCACGTTTGCATGTCACTTCTCTGACTGGGGGCGAGTAACCATGCTGCTTCCATGTAACCATATAAACTGTAACCCTTAAACCTCCTATCCCAGTCTTTTTTAAATGTCCAGGTCAGCGCAGGAGACAAGCTGTACACTCGCACACATACACTACACAAAAAAGCATGCTTCCCACAGGCCAGCCATCTTTAAGGTGATGCACCCTTAGGTAGGTGGTAGGTACTTAGGTGAGCTCACGAGCCATGGTTAAAAGGATAATCAGGCCAAACCCAACAAAAAGTCAAGCGATCAGCTTTTGGGCCTCTGACGGACTCAGAGTCCATAATAAAAAGAATTAACCCAGCAGGAAGCTAACCAACTAACCCCCAGCTTATATCATTTAGGGGACCACTCATATTTTTACATCCGTTCATAAAAACAAGCACTTTACGGACACTGGGTGCCTGGCTAAGCTAATTCAGCTAGCGTTAGCCTCCCTGACGAGTTCACTCGCTATCTAATGAACGACTAATTCCGATTTCTTTCCAAGTGGCAAAGCACGCATCGCGTATTTTTGTAACAGCAGACTCATTGGGCTATCAATATACACCATTATGCGTTTGTGTTTACCTTCAGGGTGGGATATTCTTGGACTTTGAGAGCCATGGACAGTTGAGATGCTGTCTCCTGCACCGCCATCTTGGTTTTGTGGTTTTCTTGTGGTTGTTTGTGTTTTTTTTCTATCAGCTCAGAATGGGCTCAGCGCTCACTATCGCCATCTGGTGGGACGGTGTAAGTACTGACTCTGAAGACGTTCAGGATTCAGCACTTACTATGGAAACATAACGAAGTGACAGTTATACTCCCTCCCTAACCTTGTGCACAACATTTACACACAGCACAACACGCACGGACGTACATACACAAACAGTAGGAGGAAAATAAATAAAAAATAAATAGGATAATAGAAAAGTATTTATACCTTACAGTTTGCTTGCATTCCTAAACATAAACGTTTTTGTAGTTTGATTATTCCTCACTTTTCAGAGAAGTCCAGTGTGTTGCCTCAAACTTGGGTATAGAACATTATTTTGGTGGGTATTTCTGTCTAAGTAAAAAAGGATGTAAACAGTAAGGACATAAGACATTTAAACAAGTGCAACTTCCACCAATACTTTCAGATTTGCAACTCTGAGAAATGAAATGGGAAAAAAAAGACTAATACACCTCCAGGAAGAAGTACAGAAAGGTGGTGACATCCAGGATGAGCGCTGCACTGTTTTAACCCATTCCAGTTTGTCCTGTTTAGTGAAAGGTGATTTTGTTTTTCTGTGTGTAAGGATGCGTTTCAGCCTATTTGCGTGTTTGTACACCTCTGAAGTACCTGCTTGATGGGCGAAGCTTGAACAAATGGAGGTCTGGAGAGTCTTTGTGGCCTTCTTCACACAGCAAGTGGTGTAAAGATGATCCAGATATGGTAGCTCTGTGCCCACAATCTTTCCACAACATGCTGGAGGGCCTTTTGTCAGCTTTGGTACAGCTACCACACCAAGCTGCGAGGATGCTCTCTACTGTGCTGTAAAAGCTGCAGTGTTGGTGGCAGTGTGGTGCGCAGTAGACTCTCTCTATGGATGTGTAGTGGTGTGTCTGTGGTTTTCTTTTTGGTTCGGGACTCTATAATCATCTCTTTGGTGTGTGTGTTATTAAAACACACACATGACATATTGTTATGATGTCAAATTGAGTGCAATGGCTGTCGTATCATCTGTAAACGTAACAGTGGTATTCGTCTTGTGCATGCACTGATGGTCATGTCTGTCCGGAGCATACAGGAAGGGTCTCGGCACATAGCCTTGCAGAACTCCGTGGTCAGAGTGAGGATGGGGAGTGTTTGCCTGCCCAGGCTGACAGTCTGAGAGCAGTTGGTGTTAAAATCTCATACCTGGTGATCTACCTCCGCTGTGACGCATAGCTTTATGTGATTGAATAGCAGTCTTTCAAAGTATTTAGAAATGATCATGGTAAGAGGAATTGGCCAATAGTTGTTGACACAACTTACTGTAGATTTTTTGGTCACAGGTTCAATGATGGTTAAAAAATTAACCATCATTGTGTTTTTAAAAAGTTTGAAGTTATTCAGCAGGAAGAAAGAAAGCATCAAGGGAAAGGGATGAATGACTGAATAACCCTTTAGTGTTGGAAACATGTAAACAGTTTTTGCATGTCGGTAAGAAACATTCTTATTATTGTTATGAAATATCCCTTCTTTAGGGCTGGGAGGACACAGACCCAGTGTCAGTCAACTAACCCCCAGCTTATTTGTATTTAAGGAGTATTAGCGTACTCCCAGTGCCAGTCCCAAGCCTGGATAAATAGGAGGGGAGCATTCAGAAGGGCATCCGGGGTAAAAAATGTGCCAAATCAAACATGTAGTTCTATCCGCTGCAGAGCCCCTTGGGTAAACAAGGAAGCAGCCAAAAGAGCCCAGCCATCATCATTATTATTATTGTCCTCTAAGTGTTGAGACTTGTGAGAATAATGTAAAAAAGAAAAAGGCATATTTTGTCATTTCACAGCCTTGAATGTCATGAGCAATGAAAGAAATCTCCGTCCCGGGTTTCTCCATGGATCGGGTTTCCTCCAAGGCGTGAGCACCGATAAGCAGAGTTCTATATAAAATTTATTATTCAAAGTAAGCTCAGGTATGCCGTTCAGCAGGTTAGTTACAGCGCCGGGAGTAGCTTGGGAGAACAAAATGACACAGAAACTGCTTCAGGTTGCTCTTCCAAAATCAACTCAAAGGTTTATTCAGTATACAACAGTTTATATAGAGGAAAAAAAAGGTTCGTGTGTCAGCAGATTCTCAGTTCAAACCGGTACAGACCAAATAAGGAAACGTCTTCCTGCCTTCTGAGCAAAGAAGTATCCTTTGTGTAGTTTATCAGTTCAGCTACAATTTATGATCATTCCAGCAAAATACACTCCTAGACATAGAATACAGAGTTCTTTCATTAGTGAATTCTGAAACAAACCACCTGGCCTTTAACAAGCTCTTTTCTAGGAGATAAAGAAGGGAGGATGGGAGTAAGGAAGTGGTCTCTGTGGTGTTTTCGACCTTGAGGTACCATCCTGTGATTCTTACACATTAATTCTTGGGTCAGAGAGAAAGAGAAAAACAACTAGTAAATGGGCCTTATTGAGTAACAGTTTTCCTGTATAATATCACTATAAAACAATATCCTGTAAATCCTACCATGGTATCAAAATATCACAACAGTTCCCCCCTTTTATCATGAAATGATAACATAGTATAAAGACAGAATGTAATAACATAATATAAAGACAAATCATAAATGTGAAACAAATCATAAATGTAACTGGTCCTTCGAGCAAGCTTAATATCAAAAATCCTGAGAGCGTATACATGGTATCACACAACAGACAATAATTATCGAAAACATGCGGCAACGGTTACAAAGGCTACAATTAGTTCCTTCCATTCTCCAAACGTGTCCTGTAGCCACTTATCTAGCCACTGACCGTGGCCTGTATTGGCAATTAGTTCTATCTTCAATGCTTCAAGTCTATTCATAGCTTGTGTGAATGAACCGTTAGGGGCGGTGTTATTGGGAATGAAAGTACAGCATACATCAACGGTCACTAGACCACAGGTACCGGTCCAATTAACAGGTAGGGCTAGTCTAAGAGTATTGTTGCACAACCAATAAGCGTTAGGGATTGCTCTAGTTAGGCGTGTGACCATGTGTGATTTAACTAACTCCCCCCAGTCAGTATCATTTAATACACCTTCTGGGGGAACAATGATCGATTCTCCGCTCGAACTTGAACTGTGTGTGTGTTCCTCCAGATATGATAAAACTTCAGCCACAGAGACAGCTAGCCATGTCTCATTACAGCGTGCACCTGGGGAGTCAGAGAAGAATGTATAGTTATCCTTTGTATAATCTATGTGTGTGTCTGGGCCAGTTAACTTTAGTCTACGCAGACATATCATACTAGTATTAAAATGGAAAGGGATCTGTCCTAGGGGTAGTGAGGGCTTTAACCTAGTCTTAGGGCGTTTCATTGGGGCGCAGGTCCCTGCCGTGTCATTAGATAACTTCAATAATTCGCCTAATGGAGTCTCAGGGTTAGTTGGTGTGTGTGTGTGTCTAAGTAAGCAGTCGAGAGGGCTCAGAGTCAACTGTAAAGTGTCTTTAAGGAGAGCATTATCTCCGCCGATTTTCTCTAGTCCCTCAGTGAGGGGGAAACCGTATATGGGGTATCCTACTATTACCTGTTCTGGATTACCCTTTGAACAGACATAACAGTTACTGTTTCCTAAATCACGAGCGGCTGTTCTGGCATTTTCATACCAGGAGTTAACTCCTGCTCTAGAGGGCGCATAAAATGGTTTATTAGTGGCGTCTATGTTGCTATTTACTGATTGTGAGGAGCGTATTAAGTAGGTGTCTCGCAAAGTAGAGCATGAGGTATTGTCAGCAAAATATGACCTGCAGAAATGTGAACATGGTTGCAGTTTACAATACAAAATAGCAAAGAAAAATCCTAAAGTTAATGCGATAGATATGATAAATAACCTAAATATATAAGAAAAACAGTTCTTCAGTCGTCTTCTGGCCTGGTCCCAGGTTCGAGAGACATAGAATAAGCGTCGTATGATGACAATGGGCATTTCATTTTCTCCATTATCAGGATGGAATGAGTCTAGCTTTATCAGATTAGACATCCTGTGGTACTCTCGGCTTTCTATTCCTGCTGGATCTTCGAGTACCTTGCTGTGGCTCTTTCAGACGTTGTGTGTTAATCAGTGATTGCGTGTGTGTAGGTGGATTGGATCCGGGCGCTGGCTCGCCGGAGATGTCATCTACCCGTTGTGTGTTTATTTGTTTTGGTTCCGGGCGTTGGCTCGCCGGAGACGTCGTCTGCTTGATCCGATGCCTGAGATGGTCTGGTTGGGCTGGTCTTAACCCTGCTGGCATGAATCCACTGAGGTTGTCCGTCTGTGAGGATGCTGGTTCTTTGTCACTGCCAGTACAGTCTGGGGGCTGGAAAACGCGCGGCCTCCCTGAGTGTCCTTGGTTTTAGCGACTTCACCAACACCGCATCTCCTGGTCTCCACTGGTGGAACTGTGGAGGGGAGAGGCTGAGAAAGACAAACTTTCTGATAGTTATTATTCAGTGTTTCTACCAGATTGTGAACATAGTCGGACAATGCAGTGTCTACATCCCCTTCCAATAGCGGTGCCCCTCTGGAAGCTGACCATGGTGTTGGAAATAGTCTTATTTCAAATGGAGATAATTTGGTTACTGCAGATGGAGTCATAATGTATGAAATGGAAAATCTGGTTGTGGTAAATGCTGATGTTTTGCTTTTGGTTTTCCTACATTAGTTCGTGCACATGTTAGACAGGTTGCTAATATGCTTTTTACTGCATGTGATGTTTTCTCAATTACAAATCTTGATTTTATTGCCCCTATTACCCCTCTTTGTCCGACATGACTCACACAGTGAAAATGTCGGACAAGGACTGGCATCAGGGAATATGGGAGGGCAATCAAACCCTCAAGATTTTGTATAGGCCATCTCTGTCATCTAAGGTACAGTCATTATTCTCCCAATAGGTGTAATCACATGCAGAGGCTTGCTCTTGTATAAAGTTTAAATCAACATTTGTTTCTAAATAGTCTGGGAGTGTAACAAGTGGCAACTGTAGGGGCACAGATAATACTTCCTGTGGAGGTGGGAGCTGCGATGCAGCTGCAGCCTTGGCTGTCACGTCTACTAGAGCATTACCTGCTGCTTCGTCTGTGTCAGCTGTACTGTGTCCTTTCGTTTTTACAACTGCAATGGCCGATGGCAGCTGTATAGCCTGCAAAAGTCTTTGAACAAAATCAGAATTTAGCAATTTATTTTCCATCAGCAGATCTAAATCCTCTTTGTCTCCACAATGTGCCAAAGTCATGTACGACGCCAAACGCATAGCGGCTGTCTGTGTAAATTGTCACACGCCTATCCACATGGAGCTCACAGGCGCGTATTAAAGCCATGAGCTCTGCTTTTTGTGCTGAGTGAAATGGTAATGAGTGAGCCTCTAGTATGATGTCAGGCAATGTCACCACTGAATAGCCACAAAGAAATGAGTTGTCATTCGGCCTTGAACAGGACCCGTCCACATAAACCGTGGCTGAGTCTGGGATAGGTGTTTGCTCTAAATCTGGGCGTGGTGCTGTGGATTCCTGTATACGTGTCATGCAGTCATGATCGTCAAGCCTGTCTGAGCCATCCTGTCGGTCAGAAGAATACAGCATATGGATCAATAAATGTGCTGGCGAATTGGGTGTGCTGCTCGCTTTTATAGTGAGATTTGCATATGTTGTGTAGTTATGTTTGCTAGAATGGTCGTGACCTGGTGATTGGTGTGTAGAATAGTGTCATGTGAGAGTGTGAGCTTCTCGCAGTCCCTTATCATGATATCACAACAAGCAATAATAGAGAAAAATAGCTTTAACAACCATAAGCACCCAACGTTACTGTGAGATATTTCTGTAATGAAATCAGTAAATAAATAGTGGCTATATTTACATGGATCTTAGTTTTTAAATGGTTTAAAAGCCCAGATAAAGAAAAATGCTTCAAATAAAGAAACTCAAAAAAAATTAATGGAAAAATTAGTGGCACGTGGGAACACGAGCCAAAGTCATAACAAAGATGTTGAGGAAGACAAACAGATGATGCATTTAACAGCTTTGATGTAAACAGCGCGCAGTATTAAAACCATATTTCACATGAACACCTGGCACCAAATCTTTCATCCAAATAAAAATAATAATGTGTGATTTAATAACCTCTTATTGTGTTTATTGGTTTCTCTAGGCTTGTTTTATTGAATCATCCCTTTCAAGCAGAGCTTAGTTTGATCCTTTTTAGTCACTCATCACATTTATTTATATATACAATAGAAATGCAGTTAAATGAAAACCAACAGGGATAAGAGAAAAACGAGGTTTTGGGCTAAAAGCAGAACGAATGGATGACACTGGAGACACTTAAGCTGCTTTCAACATGCACTGCATCCCTGAACATTTCTAGACTTTACCCTTGTGTCTCTTTGGTAGAGGAGAAGCAATTTACATGCATCAACCAGGCAGGAGCAGTTCTCTTACTTACATGTTGGCCTCAAAAGGACGACTGTAAATATTCAGGTGAGGCAGCTGCCAGGGTAGAGCGTGCAAGAAGGCAGACTCTTGATGCCCCGTGGTTTACTGTGAATTTACTGCGTAATTACATGAGTTGTCTCACACATGCAGACTTTGTAAAAGTCTAGAAAAGCTCAGAGCTGAAGCACAAAGCTGTGGACAAAAAGCCTGGCCCAGAGTTCTTGTATAACTGCATAATGCTTAAACAATTATTGAAGCTGGTGGAAGAACAGAAAATTTGCTACTCCTACAATAATCAGGATGAGATATCAGTCTGAAAACAACATTTTTATCTTTCCAAATGCCAGAATTCGGCTGCTTTCATTGTTTTAAATCAGCGTAAAGGATATTTTGAAGTTTGCAGGACAAAATAACAAACTCAAGATGATGAGCTGGAGTCTGGAAATTATACACTACAGTAAAGGCTGGTGACGATGACAACGAGTTATATGTGGTGCACAGGAGTGACTCATATTTAAACATTAATAACACGTTGCTACATTTACAGAAAAGGCAGAAAGAGATAAAAAAGGATAAAGATGAAAAAATGTTTGTGGCATAGTGTAAACAAATGACACTGATGGAGAAAAAGCTGTTAGTTATTCATTTTGTTCACATTAGTCTGTTTGGAAACCAACTCTGGGTTTTGTTTAAGGACGTCCATCTAAAAATAAATTGTATGTAATCAATTTGAAAAAGAAAATGAAACAAAATTGTAAAAACATATTTACACACATGCACTGAATTATAGGAGGTACTGTGCAAAGGCTCGGCCACATTTCTTTTCCTGTGTGTGAGCGAGAGCGCCCTCCCCCAGCTGCGCTGAACATCTTGCCATTGGCCACAGTCCAGTACCAGGCTGTGCTGATTGGTTGGCTCCAACTCTAATCACTTACAATTGGCCCATTATCTACTGCATGCCACACCTCCCGTACGCACACACACACACCTCCACCCAGCTTTGGGACACAGTGGAAGAGTGGACACACTGAGAGGAAGGTGATGCAAGGTTTGTGATGTATTTTTGGCCCCATATCACAGACTTCATACTGTGTACTTAACAGTATGAAGGCTTGGTTGTGTGTGAATGTAAGAATTTGTTTATTTTTCTGTGAAAGGGTTGTTGTTTAGTAAGTAAGATGTTTGCAGAGACGTGGGGATTACTGCTTCGATGAATTCTACCCAGAAGGGTTTTTACATGTTGCTGCTGGTTATATAGAAAAAAGTCTGAGTATCAGCTCTCATCGTATGACAAATACAGCATCTAAAACATCCTTATGAACCATAAATAGGGAGCCGATTAGAGAGCGAGTCTTTAAACGTAAGTGTTGAGAGGGCTGTGCACTCCTCAGCGCATATGATCAGTGAAGTATGTGAGGTATTAAGAGCCAAAACCACTGTGAGTCCCAAAAATTAATATTAATAAGCTTAGATAGGACACTTCATGCAAAAGTTGCAAAACCCCTGTTTTACTGTAGCTAAAACATTAAACACAATCTATAACAAAATAACTTAAATAAAGTAGAAAAGCTGAATGAAGTGAATACAATATAACAAATGACACAAAGGAGCCTAATAGGTAAAAATCTAAACAAAATCCAATAGATCACCATTAATAACACGGTTAAAATACAATAATCTTGTGTAAAGAACAAACAATTTTACAGGTATCTCAGTGAAAAACTAAAAACTTAGTACACTTTGTCTCAACAGCTTGCATAATTTAAAGTATTTATTTACTGTATGGCTTTATCAGTCTCTCACACTGATGTGGAGGAACTTTGTCTCACTCTTCTTCACATTATTGCTTAAATAAATTCATTGAGGTTTGCAGGTATTTGTTAATGCACGGCTCTTTTATGGTTCCACCACAGCATTTCAATCGGGTTGCAACCTTGATTATTTTCTTTTTTTAAACATTCTGTTGTAGCTTTGCGTCTGTGTTTGGGATAACGGACCTGTTGCATGATCCAATTTGGGCCGAGCTTTAGCTGTCGGACTGACAACCTCACATTTGGCTCGAGAACACTTTGGTATTCAGAGGAGTTCACGGTTGACTCTCTGACTGCAAAGTGTCCAGGTCCTGTGGCTGCAAAACAAGCCCAAATCATCACCCGTCCACCACCGTGCTTGACGGCTGGTATAAGGTGTTTGTGCTAATATGTTCTGTTTGTTCTTTTCCAAACATGCTGCCATGTTCTTTTTAGAGAACAGGCTTTCTTCTCCTATATCTTTTTTTGGCAGCTTACAGGGTTTTAAATCATCCAGTGCCCAATTATTATTTCTACATCCACTTATAAGCACTTGGGTCCGAGAGATGTAAACGGTGACAGCGAGGGTCTCTGCAGATGTCCGCAGAGGATTTACATAACAATGCACCAACTACCCATGCGCCCCAGGCGGCAGACTTCAAGAAGTATAACAGGAATGACTGCTCGGCCGTTGCGCCTCGAGCTGTCTGTGCTTGTATATGATCAAGGTATAACATGATCGGTGTCCCAGCCACTAGAGCGTCAGAGTATCCAGTTTGTAACCACTCTCACACAGCCTTGTTTGAGCCCAGATGCATGGTTCTAATCTTTACGTTTTGGTCTGCTGTTTAGCATAATGAAAACATCTAAAAGAGTCCATTTCCTCTTTTATTAAACAGCTCAAGAAAGCAGCTCATCCAGTAAGAACTGATTTTTGTTATGCTGATCAGACATTGGAGCATTTCTCATTTTTAACCTCACACTCTCATACTGTTATTGAGTTTTCAAATAGGTTCTTTTCTACTCCTTGAATGAAACAGGAAGATAACACAGCACAAGTTTCAGGCCAGAATCAAAGAGACTACTTGACTACTTCCTTTATTCTTTTCTTACTGTGCCCATCCTTTTGCACTCCTCAACTTCCTCTTCCCCCTTCCTTTTCCTTTCTAGCGCTCTGTTCCTTAATCTCTCCCGTTGGTCCCACCTAGTCAGCCTCTTTTCACTCATCTCGCCCCCCCTCCTTCCCTCCTTCCCTTCCACATGTTGGCTGGATTCTTCACGCCTGCGGTACCCATCTCCACCTACAGTAGATTAGATTGTTTCTGCAGTATCTACTCTCTTCTGTAGTGGCATCCACATTGTTCTGCAGCTCACTGTCAGCATCCATAAATCCAATTTGTTGCCCATGCGTGTGTCTGTATGTGCCTGCGTCTGCATGTGTGCTTCAATGCGATGCAGCTGCCTTACGTTTAGTTGTCCGCGTGAGTGCATTTAAGTGTCGCAGGCATCCTTTTGTTTGTGTGTGCTGCAGAAATATTATTTCCGTGTACCTGCCTTTCAGTGTCAGTACGTTCGTCTTGCATGAGTGTGCATTTATTAAGCTTGTGTCTTTGTGGATGTGCAGGCGTGTATCTTTGCAATTGTTTGTGCGAGTGAGCATGTGTGTGTTAGCGATAGCTCTGGGTCTAGTTCGCTGTCAGTCTTGATAAGACACGCTGCAGTGACTATAGAGAGAAAAGGAGTGGGAGGGTGGAGATGTATGAGAGTGGGAAAAAGAGAGAGAGAAATGCAGGAATGAGGAATGGGGTAGGGGTGGAGTGTGTCGTGGTGGTTGATGGAGTGTGAATAAGATCAAGATAGAAACTGGGAGAGGAAGATGATAAAAATCATCACAGTCAGATAAGGAGGGCAGATGCAGGCGAGGTGAAGGCAGTTAGAGAGAGAGGATGAACAGGAAAAACCAAAGGAAGTCTATCCCCAGTTCTTTCCCTCTTCTGTTTCACCTTTTCCCTCCTGAAAATCATTAAATATTCAATCTCTTTTAAACTATTTTTTCTTTTTTCCCTTATATCTCTCTACTACCCATCCACCCCCCTTTGTTTCCTCCTTGCTCCCTGTGGAGCTTGAACAGTTCAGATATCCCCGCAGTGTCGCCTTTCTCTGTCCTTATTTAGAAGCACCAAATATGCTTCATATTTCTTCCATCTCCTGGGGAATATTTGTCTCTCGTATGTTAGCTGAAGTCGCTGTCAGCCTCAGAAACAAGATAAACACGTCTGTTGCTTCTCTAGTCGACACAGGGATGTCAGTTTGCATTTGGTCTGAGACCTCGAGCACCTAACACATTCCTTTTAATAGGATACATGCAACTGTGATGTGTCAGAGAGACATTTCTCAATTACTAATCAGTTTAACTACTAACTGGCATAATTTGTTGAGTTCAATATATCACGGTTATGATACTAAAATACGAGACAGCTCGGATGCTTCTTCTTGAAACAGCAAGTGGCTGATACATTCTGCAGTGTGGAGCAAATCTCACAAACCTCCTAATCCCACAGCAAATTTTTAAAGTATCTGCTGCAATTTGCACCTAATTTATACGTTGGTTCGTGGGCTTTTTCTCGTCGCAAATTTGATCAGAAACACATTTAGTTACACATGTTTACAGTGCAGAGGTGGAAAACCTTGTTTCTTAAGTTAGAAAGCGTCTCAGGTCTGTTCCCGCCAGCTGCTGCTACTGGCTGCGATAGAAAAGATTACTTCAAGTCAAGCTTTACAAGAGAAACATTCAGAAAATGCCATCGCTTGCCACTGTTCGGTGCTGCAGTGTGAAATAAGCATGAAAGTGTTGTGGAAAAAGCCAGGAGGACCCAAAACAGCCAAAATAACGTGTTTTAGTACATCAATTGTCACGGTTGACAGGTCTCTGGTTCAGTATGTCAAGGCTACTCATATATACGTGCCTCATATATTTGCAAATATGAGGCAATCTGCAGCTCGTTCCTTTGACCTGTTTTTTTTTTAGCGTTGTCTTGTCTAAACTGTGTTTTTTTCCTTTTACTATGTTTACCTTTGGAAAATTTGGAGTCGACGTAATTTCCATCATAGTTCTTTGAAACAGGGCCAGAAAAAAGAGGTTGGGTTATTTTATTTAAAGAAAGAGGCAGTGGCCCAGAGCCATGTATGGTCCACTTCACTGTGTAACTAAAGGGGGGAAAAAGGTAAGGGAGGAGGGTACTGCTCATTTTTAATTTTGTTTAAAACAATTCAACAGTGCATGAAAGGAATGATGGGAGGAAATGCTGGTGTTGAAAACAACAGTTTCGCTAACCCTCTGCCTCTTTTTGGATTTGAACAACTCGCCCACTGGCTGTCTGTGACATTTACCAATAGTGAGCGTGTGATGTAACCATCATTGCTGTTAAACTAGGTTAGGCGCCGGCAGTTAGAGGGGCGTCTGAGGCCGTTTATATCACAGCCGTTATCAAGTGGCTAATGTGTAGATGACAGGAGCTCTAAAGCCATCACTGCAGTCAGTCTGGACAGGTATTTACTGTCGGTGACCAGACCAAAGCACCCAGATGGAAAATTGGAGACTAATTGGATGACACACTAGCTGTTGCTTGCATTTTTGGACACACCTATGAGGTATTATTAGGGAACAATAGAGCATGAAGGAGAGAACGGCCATATTACATCACTGATAAGATTTCTCCTTCTGATAATGGTCTACTTTAAAGGCTTAGTTTTTATGCGCAAAAGGAATCAACAGAAAATAACATGATAAAAATGGCGAGGACATATATACTCGCTGCCCACTTTGTTAAGCACATCTGTTCAGCTGCTCATTAATACAAATATTTCATGCAACAGCAACTCAGTACATTTAGGTATACAGAGTTCAAAACGAGCATCAGAATGAGGAAGAAAGGTGATTTTTAAGTGGCATTGAATGCAGCCTAGTTGTTAGCACCACAAAGATTGGTCTGAATATTTCATAAATTGCTGATATTCTGGGATTTCTCCACATAGCCATCTGTAGGGTTTACAGAGAATGGTCCAAAAACGAAAAAATATGGACTGAGTGGCAGTTCTCTGGCTGAAAATGCCTTGTTGATGACAGAAGTCAGAGAAAGTAGGCAACAAGACCTCAAATAATCACCTATTATAACCAAGGTATGCAGAAGAGCATATTTGAACCTTAAAGCAGAGCAGCAGCAGAAGACCATACCAGGTACTAATGCAGTCAGCAAAGATCAGAAAACTGAAGCTACACTTCACACAGGCTCACTAAAATTGGACAAATGAAGCTCTGATCTGGTGAGTCTGCTGTAAATAACATGAAGGCATGGATCCACCCTGCCTTATACCAATGGTTCAGGCTAGCAGTGGTGGTGTAATGGTGCGGGGGAGGATATCGGCAATTCAGTAGAGCAACTTTACATTATGAATGTTCAACCAACAAATTCATATGGATTTAAGCATCTTTTAATCTACGCCATACAAAAAGCAGTTCTGAAGGCAAGAAGACGTCAACTAGGTAGTAGGAAGGTGTGCCTAATAAAGTGGCCAGGACAGCACATAAACAAGATAATTAGAAAGAATAGTAATAGTAATAGAATAGTAACATTTTATTTTTAAATAGATGGATGATTTAATAAAGAAACACCATAATGCAGTAATAAGAACTTTTCACTTATAAAATTTAATGTTCTTTTTCTGGAGGAAATCATTGTCACAGGTTAAATATTTAGCCAAGCAAAACAAGCTAAACGTATATAACAAGGAACTATAGCACAATCAGCACATTTCATACGCTTACTTAAGGCGGGGTAGACTAACAGCACTGACTTCCTCAAGTAACTTCCTTAAAATATAAAAACATGAACCTGTATTCATGCATGGCATAAGCACAGTATATTTACCCATATAGAAAGTGTGCATTACTCATGGAAGTGGGTTAAGTCAAAAATATAACTAATCCCTCGCAAAAATAAAAAGTTTGAATGTTCTCAAACAAACACAACGCAAGAGTAAACTTATAAACCAAAGATGGTGATTAAACGGGTGTTACTAAAGGCACACATTGATTGCAGTGTTACAACTTGTCTCCTCATTATTCAAATTAAGTTTTGTTATAGTTTCGTTTTTATCACAGAGAACTAGTTTTTCCTCTCTTGCTTCAGCCTTGAAATTGCACAACTCTTCTTTCTTTCGTCTTTCCTCCTCCCTGTCGTCTTTCAGGAAACAAAAGATGAATTTTGGCCCGCGTTAGCTCCTCCCCATTCCTGCTCTCCCTATCGCTCTCTCTTTTTTTCTATGCTATATACCCCCCCGCCATCTCTTTTGCACTCTCCCGCTCTCATAAACGCAGCAGCTCTTGCAAACTGTGTGTGCTTCTTTTTTTGGTGACAGAGAGCTGGAAAGACAGAGAGATTTTCTGTATTAGAAAGTGAGAAAGGAAGGGGAGGGAGGTACCTAAAGACAGCGGGGAGGGAGGGGTAAGAGATAGAGAGAGCAGGCGAGCGAAGGGGACGGAAGGGAGGGGAGAGAGAGAGAGCGAAAAGAGGGGGAGCACATGTGTATGCTTGTCACTAAGGGGCTGGGAGAAGGACTAAGGGAAGCGAGGTAGCTGGCCACAGCCGCCATATGCTGACTGGATTCCTGTTCATGTCTGCTGTGTGAAGACTGTAGGTTTCTGTTGTGTGCTGGCCGGCTGGGGAACACACCATGGGAAGCTCACATCTCCTCAACAAAGGCATGCCTTTAGGTAAACAACCAGCACTCTGCTTTTATGTGGGAACTGCATATCACTGTGTGTGTGTATGAGTGTGTGTGTGCCAATATTTGTGAACTCAGTGTAGATCATTCTGCCTCCTACTCCCCTCCCCCTTCTCTCTCTTCCTCTCCCTTTTTCCGTCTCCTCCTCCTCCTTCTCTTCTTAATTCACTCACACTGTTATCTTTTGTTTTTCCTTAATCGCTCAGCCGCTCTCATCACACAAGAATGGTTAGTCCTTTCTCTAAAGATCTGTGTGTGTGTGTGTTTGTGCGTGAGTGAGTGTATGTGCACGAAGAGGCAAATCTCTGCTATTGAAAGCTGCTTGAACACCTCTGTTTGCGGTGACAGAAATAGATCTCCCTCTCCTTCGAGGGCTAGCAAGGACATGACACATATTTGCCTTTCATTGTGCTTCTTTTAATGGAAAGTGGTTGCCTTCACTGAAGTGTGCGCACAATTTACGTGCAAGCACACTTACACACTCACAGACATAAAAGGGAACTAAAGTGACACACATATTCAAGTATAAACATGCATGCCCCCAGCCGGATTCACAGGTAATAGATGCACCTTATGATAGGGGCTGCAAAAGACTGTTCTAGAAAATGGGATCAAGGTAGGGCTGCTAGGAATAAGAAAGGGGTGGGAGGGGAGGAGGAAGAGGGGGGTCGGGTGTCGAGCAGGAGGATGAGGGTGTGAAGATAAACGATCATTCCCGTGTTATCGAGTTATTATATCAGCTAAATCTGCATTTGTGAATCCAGTTCTTCTTCAAAGAAAGCAGACATTATTTGATGTCATCAAGAGGCTGCAGGCTCTTTTTCCTGATGACATCAAAGATTAAAGTTGCAGCTATTATCTTACTACCCCCCCACCCTTTTTTTATTGCCCCTCGCTTTGGGCAGATATCTTCTCCACATCCACGCCGGCAGCTTGAGAATCCAAGGTCACAGGACTAAATGACTGTGGCTCAGCAAGGTTTGTCCTTTTCAAGACGCTCATGCACAAATCTCCACCAGTCAATAATCGTGACACTGATTGGGTCGTGGGGTCTGTTTCAGTGCACGGTGACAAGCACTGAACCTTTAAAGGGTGCTGTAAAATCAGCTTGCAGTTTCAGGTGATTGATTGGTTCATCTTTCTGAAGGCAGGGGAGCCTCTGATCTCTGTGTTGTATCGTGTCTGAGCTGATTATGAAGGCCTAGATGAGTGACACCCCTCTAAAACCATGTTAAACCAGATCTGCTGGTAAAACACAAAAAATCGAATGTTGGTAAACGCATCCCATGAGGCCTTTACACTGTAAACACGACTGTTATAGTTCCAGGCAGTTTCCCACTGAGAGACGCCTAATGTCAAAGGCAAAAATCGAGGGAAACCGCTCATGTGGTGGCATGTTGTTAGTTTAGAGAAATCCAGAGTAATCTGAAACGGCTATTAGATTACAAGTCACTACACATCTATGTTGGAATGTGAAATAAGGGCTCCAGTACCATTTCACACACTTATGAAAACAAATACAGGTTTTTTTATACTGCACTACTGCCATATAAAAGGCAGGAATCTCCTCAGGTGTAATTTACAGCACTTAGAAATCTATAAAGTGCTCAGCAAAGAGACTGTAGCACTAAGAGCCATTAAGATGCTTGGTCTATTATGTCAAATGCTTACAGAAAAATGACTGAACTAAAATGGGAATCAATAGTGAAAGATGTGCCAGTCAGAACTAATACATCTCACTCTTTTATTCAGTCAAGGTTAGCCTTATGTAATACTTGCTAGCTGCATTTGACAAGTTCGTTTTTTATTGAGAAGGGCTGTTCAAAGGGGGGAATGTGACTGAGACAAAGTGGCAAGATCAAAAGACGAGTACAGAAAAAACAAAACACAACAAAAAACCAACAGACCTACAATTTACCACCCCAAAACAACAGTTAGCAGGTAGGCTATAATTCAGCTATGGTAGGTAATTAGCAGCTTTGCATTATGATGAGTCCGTGCATACTCGTTATTAATTTATATGTCAACACTGTCAAGTGAGTCTGATTGGGGTAAAACCTGCAGATTAAATAACTTTTAAGATGATACCTGTAAAATGGCTTTAGCAGCCTCTTTAAAACGACCAAACAGCACTTTAAGCAGTTATTTTAGCTCAGCTCAAATAAACGGTGCAATGTGTGAAACTAAACCCTTTTTTCCTTTTGCTGGGAATACCCTTGAAACCGCTCAAACGCCCCCCTGCGGGTCCCCGCACTTCAACAAACCTGTAATCTAAATGCAGTAAATGCTTCATAGCCTTAATAATCCATTACGGGGAGGCGTTTACACCAGAGTGTCCAAACTGACCCAATCCAATTGAAACTTCAAAGTGACTGTGATTTAAAAAAAATGTATATTAACAATTAATCCAATGTAACAGGCCAGCAGCCATACAATAATCCAGTTACAGCCTTATAAATGTATTTTTTTCCTCTAGTGCAAATACTGTTTAAGCCAGTACTTATAAACAGTTTATGAATTCCTGCAAACAAACAGTGGGTACTTGTGACATTCGTGGCAATCTGGAAATTGAACCCTAAGTCATGTCAAATTGAAAATGATTGACTTCACAATTGTAAAATAAATATTTTCCAGCAGAAATAGCTTCCAATAATAAATTATTTTTAACAATTACAATTTATTGATCTATTAAGCTAGTCTCTGGAATATTTAAAGTATAGGCACATAGCACAACTGGAACTATAGCCTGCCTCATCAAACTTTGAACTGGTTGCCATTACTGAGTTGCTGTCAAATGTTATTGCTGGTTTGCTGCTGGTGTCTTTCATTATGAGAACAAAGACCTGACAAACCTGAACTGCTTTGCTGACACCATACCTGCAAATGAGAGCCCTGCATGGTGATCGTTTCTATGTGTAAGCACCTGTGTGTGTCATACATCACTGTATATTAGTCATGTCCAAAAGCACTGACTGACGAGGCAAAAGTGTAATACCTGTGTTAGTGTGTAGGTGTGTGAGTCCATGAAAGAAGGAGGACCAGTGGTGATGGATATGTCTGTCTTCTTATTTTTCCTTCCTGGGAGTTGAAGTGGGGGTAGGGGGAGAAAGACGAAAGACAGAAACATCAAGCCACCCCTGAACACTTTGTTCCTGGATATTCACCCGCTTTTTAGCAATATAAATACAACTATTATACAAAGCACGCCTTTATGAATTGCTAGGGAGTTGTGCAGAGCGGGAGAAAAAAAGAAAAACGGCAAGGGAGATGAAGAAAGCCTGGGGAAGTGAGACTGAAATGAGAGATGGAGACCAAAAAATGAGGCAACATCAGATGAAGAGATGTTGAGACGAACACTGAAGGGGTGAGAAGGAGGATACGGGGGCTCTTGTGGTTGCTGCACGCCACAAGAGCCAGTAGCATTATAAATCAGCCATGCTGTGGCTCGATGATTGGTTTCTACGGCTGCAGGCGACTTGAGCGATCACAGGTGCCGACAGCGATGTCGTCCCCGCTTTTCTTCCTTTCCTTTTTCTCGCTCGCACAGTGAAAAATAAAAACACTTGATCTGCTGGAGCTGAATGTAGTCAGACGAGGAAAAGGAATGTGAAGATTTGTTTTTAAATATTGAAATGAAGAAAACGGGAACTATTCTTCTAACTATTCTTAGCTTATAGCTTAATAAATAAACTGTAACAATAGTTATGACCTTTTTTCAGCTGACTAATAGTTCAACACAGAGGAAGCCCTACAGATGCTTCGGAGCGGTTTACCCTTGTTACTAGAGTGCATGTTCTTGTGGGAAAAATCAGGTCCGCTGCAGCTTGTTTTGGCAGATCATTCTGCATCGAGGCTGGCCGACGTCCCGTTGACCTGTACGTTTAAAACGCATGAAATTAGCTGATCCTTTTAATTGTCTTTGTTGACTGACAGTGTGAAAACACGGTCTCCCTCCTCGGGGACAAAAATCCAGCTGTTCCTAAGAGCTGGTCAATGACAGCTGGATGCAGGCAGGCCGCAGGGCTTTCCCATTGGCTCTCGTGCTGCAGTCCCAGCAGTCACTGGCAGATGCTTTTTCAATTTCTAAATGTCAATCAACTTTGGGATGGAGCCTATTTTCATATCTATGATGTCATTTGATCTTGCCCCCCCTCCCCAGGCTCAACTGTTACTGTACAGATGGTTATTGTATTATAGTGAACAATGAACAAAACTTTCTTTGTTTTCGCTTTTCCCAAGTTGCAAATCACTACCACTGCTTTGCTGCGTTTACTCAAAATGTCTACTGTTCATGCTTGTGCATCTGAGTTAAAGAGTACTTGTTCAGAAATGCTGGATGGAAAAGCACGAGCAGAGCTGAAGCTCTGTCAAGAGGCCTGTTTGCACCGTGAATGCCCCCAGCAGTCACCAAGCCCCGGGGCTACGGGAGAGGTAAAGACAGAGTGAGAGATTACTGGAGTATTTAATATAATGAGAGAGGGAAAGGAGAGGGATAAGCGTTTACAGTTAGGGAACTGGAAGTCTGGCCAATTATTTAATATAATGAAGGATTTAATGAGTGTTTAAAGTGACGGGAGAGCGAGAAAAATACCAGTAATAAAAAAAGACCAAGAAATAATGACCATTTGAGTTGGAGGATTAATATTTACAGGGCACTGCTGTGGTTTGTGAGTGTGGGGGAAGAGACAGAGACAGTGAATAAAGCAGTGTTTTATTGCCTAGTACTACTCAGCAGGCTGAAGTGCTGGTACTCCCAAGGTCATTCATGGGGCTGGAATGAGAGCTATTTCCTCCCTCAGTCTGACCAAGTGTGTGCTGGAGAAATGTCTGGAATCTCTGTAACCCCCCCCCCCCATAAAAATAATACCAGAATGACAAGATTTCATGAAAATCCTGTCTGCTCAGTTACTACTACTTTTTCCATGTCAGTGCCAAAAACTGAGCAGCGCGGTGCCGTAATTCTTCTCGCTGCCGCTGTATTCCATTTTCTAAGCTGTGCACCATAGATTTTATATTGATGTGTAAGTGCAGTGGCCTCCAGGCAAATCCTATTAGGTATAGCTGATGTTTTAGCAGGCCACATAAGGCACCATGTGCAAGATTTGAGTTTCACCTCACTGGACTGCTTCATCAGATCAAGTTTCATGCTGTAATCTGACAATGCAGATTTAAGAGACAATGCAGAAGTCGAGTGACGGGTCGCGCGATGTTGGGAGCTATTCTTTGTCGCCGTGCAGCTTCTGAGTGCTCTTGCTTTTCTTTTTTATCAGTGGAAGTATGAAGGAAATGCCCACATTAAACCAGGAGAACGTGCTGTGGGCAAAACTGAGGTGGAAACCAAGTTTTAGCTCACGTACAAGTAGCTGAGCTTCTGTTGTGGCTGCACGACAGCTTCATACCACATGAAACCAAAACTGAAACGTGTTTGAACACAACTGTTGGTGTTAAATTCCCGACAGCGAAGCGTCTCTCTATGTATTTTGTCATGCACTTATAGCGTGCTAGTTTAAAAATAACCACGCGACTATGCTGCTTTAAACAAAGGGAAAGTTAACGGTAGACGGATCAAACGAGACACAAACTGAACGCAGACCCCTTGTATCGGTTTTCTTAATATAGACTGTGAAAGCTTATTTTGTGTCACAGCAGAACTCTAATGGCTGCAGCCTAATGAGACGTACGAGCTGAAATGCAATGTACCGCTGCATACATTACTTCCTCATGCATGCACACCAGTGAAAACTGCTGCAAGTATGTGGGGGAGAAAGTCACAGAGTTTCAACCTTAATGACCTATTTACTTCCCACGGTGGGCCTTTCACATGAGAAAAAAATCATCATCCATCATCATACATACTTTTATAAATAGAAGTTAATTGGATGTTTTCCCCCAGTCTGCCCCTTTTCTCTTAATTATACAGTTACACTTATTTACTCCTAGTGGTTACAAATACAACACAGTCCTCATCTTGTAGTGAAGCAAATGGGAAAAAAAGATCAAAGCAGCAACCAGTTCCTGGCCAAATGTAATTAATGTTAAATGCAAATTTCCAGTGTTAACAGAAAGCCAACAAAGATTAAATAATCAAAACATCAGTGCTAAAGGTCAGGCTCAGACATCACTCCAAATCAAAGAGCAGAGGTGTCTCTCTGAACTGTTTTGCAGCAACATAAAACAGTCACACAGGAAGAAATCAATCCGCTGCAGGAAAGGTTGGGACACCGACTTCTCCAACAACAGGATGCAACCTCAAAAAACATGTTGCATTACTCAAAAGGTTTAATAAATTGGAAAGTCCCTTTATGTTTCAGTCATTCTGAAAGTTGCATTCATTCTGCTTCTTCCCCCCCGCCCCATGTTTCTGTCTTCAATAATCTGAAAAGCATGAACTCACTGTTTGAAGTAGAGAAACGCAGCCTTTAAGTACAAGAAAACAAGTAAACAGCAGCAAAACCCAAAATGACAATGAGCTTCAACTGGGCTCTCGGTGAAGCTGTAGCTGCCAGGAGAAGAGTGTTATTTTTTCAGATTTCTCAAACTAATTCATAAGTTAGGAGCTGCCAAACTTCTGTCCACAAGTACGGTTCTCAGGGATTCTTGGCATGCAAAGTATTGCGTAGACCCTAGAATCTTGATTTCGTTTAATTTAAATGACTGGTTTAATAACTTGGCTTCTTTTGCACGATGTTGGTAATGCAAATGGAAAACACGCTAAAACTCGGGGAAGGTCAATTGTGTATCCTTTGAGTTTTGAGTGGAATATTTTGAGTGAACTGACAGAGGAGGCTGCTTATTCGAGATGTCAGACTGCACATCTCAGATGGGGGGAAAAGTCAGCGATGAATGATGGGTTTGTCAGCATCAGCAAAAACAGGCATAACTCTGCACTTATTTCATCTGCAGTGTTTCAGAGGGCTGTCAAAACTTTACATGTCAAAAAATCCCAATTACACACACACACAGCCAGGACTTTCTTCAGAATCTGCATCTCTATGTCCCTCAGATGTCTTCTGTCTCAGGCTGTAAGGCCCTCAGTCATCTGGAATAATTATTCCATCGGTTATGTGGAAAGAGAAAGGGAGGGAAACGATGCAGGAAAATGCAGCAGGAAGGAATATTCAAGGAAAACTAATAAATCCACCTCCTATCAACCCCTGTTCTTGTTATAACTTCAACAAAGGCCCACTAGTGGGGTCATTTGGCATATCTTCATTGTTAAATACCATTTTTCCTCCTGTACAGCCCAGCAGCACTCTCAGGGTAATGGTTTAATCTTTAGGCATGATTTAATAAAACACCCTGCGGCAGGGGTGCAGGAGGAGTTCGCTGTAATTCGGTTATTGACAGATTTCAGTCGGATTTCAGAGACTCGCGTGGCAAACCGCTCTATCCCTTGCGAACTGTTGCACTTCCTTACGCACCTGCACGTTTACCCCTTTCAGCGATGTTTCGATGTTTTCTATTTGCATTTTTCTTGTATATTTATAAAGAGACACTTGGTTTCATCCAAAATGTGCTGCACAATAAACAACTGAGATATAATCTAGTGCTTCAGGCTGCATGCCTAGTTATTTTCGTATCAACACCGCCCCATTTTTTCCAAGTAAGCAGCTCCCAAGATGCACTCTGAGTCCATGGGGATGAGCATTTACATTCAGTATATAAAGACTTGTGAACAGGCTGGAATAAAAAGTATTCTTCATTATCACAGGCTGTTGTTTTTCCTCATTATTAATAACACTAAATTCATATAGCAAGATTTGCCTTTTCAACGCTATTTTCTACTAGAATAGCTACGACACCCACCTCATCCATCTTCTAAATTACCGCCTGTTTCATAAAGTCAGCAAATTTAATCATAAGTCAGCAGTAATTAAGCAAAAACAGTGAAATATTTCAAAGTTATGAGGAGAAAAACAGCTGTGAAACATGACCTCACACAAGAGGAATTAGCTCCGCAACAGGCAGACAGCTGCTCCGAGAAACAGCTTTTTTTCCTCCACGCCTATTGTCACTGTTGGCATGGCAACCACCACCTCAGAACAGAAACATTATGGGATGCAGATACAGCCGCGGCCTCGTGTGTGCCTGGGACCTCATCCTTATTTTCACTTTAAAATTTCCTACACAAAAGTAAACGCTGGAAGTTTGAATGAAGTACAGAACAAGTATCCCCATTCCTTTTGTAGGAGATTTACACTGGTGGTGTTTCAGCACCACAGCCTACTTTTCCACCCATGTCTTCCCTGTCTTCTTTTCTTCTTTTGTTCTGCCGATCTGACTCTTTGTCCCTCACTTCTTGCGTTTTTAGGCATCAGGCCCCCCATTATGAACGGGCCCATGCATCCGCGCCCCCTGGTGGCGCTGCTGGACGGGCGAGACTGCACTGTGGAGATGCCCATCCTAAAAGACGTAGCAACTGTAGCATTCTGTGACGCTCAGTCCACACAGGAGATCCACGAGAAGGTAACATGCTTGAAGTAACATGTACACATAAAGTGCAATAATAATTCTATAATTCTATCTGGATGTTTTTGTGTTTCAGCTAAACAGAAAAAAAAACAGGCAAAGTAAAGCGTTTGCTTTTACTAATTTTGCATATATGGATTAAACAGAAAGATAACCAAGTAGCTGACATGAAACTTGTCACCATGGGCTAAAGGAATAATGAAAGCAACGTCAACCAATTCAGAAACCAGTGATTTAAAACTCTCTTTTCATGCTTTCCTGACTTAATGATGCTGCCATATCTAATAGGCTTAGAATGCTTAAACAGATATGAATCGGTAAAGCAATGGCACCAAAAAGAAGATTTAATTTAAAGCTTTGAAATATAATACTGCCTAGCCCAAAAAAGTCACCATCTGGATTTAGCTAAGAAACAGGTAACAATACACACACAATGTCAGAAGAACTCAAGGGATTACGACTAAACAGCTACACAGTCTTTAAAAAGTGAGGGTAATCGGAAAAAAAGGCTTCTTTTTGTCCCGAAGGATAAAGATTGTAGCGATGGAAAAAGTTCACGAGACTTGAGAAGCCCAGATTTACCCTGTTTCAGGGTGATGGGAATGAAGAGATGTGGATGAAGTGATTTACCCATCACGCCCAGTGCTTACCATACAAGTCTGTTGGGGCAGTGTTATGTCTGGGCTTCCTTCAGTTGGTCAGGTCTACATTCAGAAATGCTATGTGCTCAAAAAAAAAAATCAACTGAATATACCGAATGACGAGGTTTTTCCATCAGGATGACAAAGGCAGGATTCGCCAGACTCAGACTGAGAAGAGTGATTCAGGAAGCATGAGACATTATTTTCACACTGGCCACCACAGAGCAGAGACTCTAGCCTCAATGAGAAACGTTTAACCTAAGAGAAGAGTCTAAAGTTAAATAGATGATGTTAAAACAAAAGGGATGCACAAAAATCAAGTACAAACTTGAATGTGGGTCAGATTCTGCAACAGTCACTACGATTGTAAATGGGTTTGTATGTCTGGCAGGGTTATGTCTTGTACTGGGTGTCTGCCAGGCGCACCCTCTCTGTGAGCGCGCTCAGTAGGCCACAGTGTGGGAGAAACAGATGGCACTCCCTCCCTCGCAATCCTTCTCTTGCTCTCTGTCTCTGGTTCTCTAATAAGCAGCCACCTCATTGTGTAATTAAAAGGGCTTCTTTACTGTAATTGAACCGCATGTCATTTTCATCCCCTCGCACATATGAACCAGGGGGCTGGCAACATTACAGAAAGATCACACCAATTAAAAGGTGTCGGCTCTGTAATGTATTCAATTCTATATGATAATCTTATTATCTGCTTCTGAGCCATTACGGTTATTGTCAGACAATAAGCTAGAAATGATTAAAAGTCACTGAGAATTCAGTGTGAATCGTATTAATTCTAATATTAGACAGTTCAGATAGATGCAGACACCTTATCTTAATTTATCTTAATCTTACTTCAAAAGGCAAAATATCAATGAAATGTAATTCTTAGGAAAAAAAGTTAATAATAATAATAATTTCTTATATGTTAACTTGCTCTATATGTTGTGTTGTGTGTGTTTCCAGGTCCTAAATGAAGCTGTAGGAGCGCTGATGTACCACACCATCACTCTAATGAGAGAAGACCTGGAGAAGTTTAAAGCGCTGCGTATCATCGTCCGAATCGGCAGCGGTTATGACAACATTGATATTAAATCTGCTGGAGAACTTGGTAGGAACATGCACACATACGTGCACATATTTGCATAATAGCAAAATAGCTCTTCCCAGCTGTTTCAGTGCTCTGTCTTAAAGACACAGGCAGAACTGGCACAGATTTTAATTTTCCTGTTAGTAATCTAACAAGAAAGAAGCGTCTCTGACAATTTGGTGTACTGTATTGTTGCAACAGCCAAGTTCGACTTTCTTGTTGCCAAACCTGTTTTACTTGTTCAGCTTCTTATTATATTTTATGTTTTAAAATACTTAAGATGAGCATTGGCGTATGAATTTATTATTCAATAAAAAACGATCCAGTCTTTGGTATGACCCACTGTCTCTCCTATGTGAGGGGGGGAGTGGCCTCATTTAGTAAAGAGATGCTTTTTCCAAAATTAACCACAAATTTCATCACCGTTCCTTACTTTCTATTGTAAATTTACTCTTGCAGCTATGGATGTTAACTTTTGATGTGTCCAAAATTTTAAATAAAAAAGACAAACAAAGTTTTTTGCATGCTTTGGGAACAGATCTTGCTATAAACACAGAAGTAACACCCACCTTGTGTTTAAACCTTTTGTTTTTGCGGAACAGCCAATCACAAGAATCCTGGCTTAAAGAGTGTGAGAAGTGAGCCAGATCTGTAAAGACATTTTCGAAATTAGAACAATAGGGCCCCTTTAAATACATTTTTTAAAGTAATTTAATATATGAAACACGAAAAAGTCGACTGTAAGCTGTGTAAATGCATGACCTAAACATTAAGTCAAATTTTAAGCTTCCTAGCTACCAGTTCCTGTTGCCATGTTTGCAAAAAATCTGTAATAGAAAAAAGGAGAACTTTTTTAAAACTCAGTTTGCTCCTGCAACAGCCTGAACTTTACTAACTTCCCTTATCTTCTTCTACCGAGAGCCTCTTCCATTTTAAAGTGTCGAGTAGTTTTGTATTTTGCACAGGAAAAAAAAAAACTGCTGACACCTTCAGCTCGTACTTCCCCACAAAAATAGCTTTCACCAAACGTCATTTCTCTCTCAAAATGGTTTTTAAAAGCTATTACCAATCCTTATCTGCTTTCTGGTCCAACAGGCATAGCTGTTTGTAATATGCCAGCCGCCTCCGTGGAGGAAACGGCAGACTCCACGCTGTGTCACATCCTCACCTTGTACCGACGCACCACCTGGCTGCATCAGGTTTGTAGCTCCGTGTGGCTGATAAAAGAGTCTCAAATTAAATGGATTTAAGCGACTTATTTTAAATGTCTTGGTTAGTGGTGTGCATTCGGTTATCACAATTTTAGTTTCGACAGTTACTAATCAGAAAAATTGAAACGTTCATTCATTTTCTTTAGAATGTGGCTGTATTTGAAAGACGTTGATGTAAGATGTAGAAGGTACAGTAAAATGATTTGTTCCTCAAATCATTATTTAGACTTATCACCTGAAACGACTTAGACTTTGGTCATTGAGTCCAGATATTATGATGTATGGCTGGATCATGTTCAACTGTAACGTTTGTGTGCTCTGCCTTGTATATGCGTGTAATAACTAATTGGTATTCGTGCCAGGCTCTGCGGGAGGGGACCCGTGTTCAGAGTGTGGAACAGATCCGTGAGGTGGCATCGGGAGCAGCGAGGATCAGAGGAGAGACCCTGGGACTCATCGGGCTCGGTGAGTAACAACAAAGACGAACGTATGTGAAGCAGAGCTCAGCAATACACACCGAGGTCAGCATGCTGAGGTGCTCACAGTGATCATACTAACACGCAGGTACAATGTTTGGTCAGCTGGTCAGAATGTGCTGTCTGTTTGTTTTTACATTTCCAGTGATCGAACATTTGTTCTGTCGTTTCTAGTTTTGTCCTTAGCTCAGCTAAATTGGCTAAATTGTACATTCTAAAGGGTTTTTCCAGTAATAATGAGCAAACGTGGGTAGCAGTCAGAGAATCGCAGTATGTAATTTGTGCTAGCAAAAGACAAAAAGCGGAATATTAGATGCACGTGGATATAGTCTAGATATATAGGTTTTATATGTTTGCAGTTTTTCTAATGCCCCTGCATGAGTATTGATGTTAATGTAATTCCACGCCCGCGGGTATTCCTGTGTTTCTAGGTCGAGTGGGCCAGGCTGTAGCCCTGCGAGCCAAGGCCTTTGGCTTCAGTGTGATTTTCTATGACCCTTATTTGGCTGACGGTGTAGAAAGATCCCTGGGATTACAAAGGGTCACCACACTACAGGTAAAACACACACTTGTGAAACCATTTTATATTTTAAACATCAGCCTCTTTTCACTTTTGTCAGCTCTTCTGTATAATAGAAAAAAACCCCAAAACATCTTTTAACAGTTTATTTTCCATGGAGTCATTATTTTCAAACGGTAACTCCATCACTGTTTATGCTGTGGAAGCACAAACAGGGTACTCCTGTCTGAACGCAGATAGAAAAAATAAGCTCCGCCTAGATTTTACCATGTGCACGTCACCTTACTCCTCAACCATTTGAGAGAAAATCGAAATGGTTAATGAAAGATTAGAATGATTATTCTGATTGATTATTATCTGATTGATATTGAATGATTATTTTTTACAAATTTTGGAGCCAAAGTTACAATAAAAGTCCATTAGTCCTGTGTGAATCTTGATCAATAGAAAGTTAAACTCATAGGCAGCCTTTTCATACCTCTGCATCCTTGACATCTACAGGCATCGGTCGTATACACTATGTGACACTGAGACCATAAAAGAAGTGAAAGCTAATTAAATTCCACAGCTAATTTGATTTTGAGTGGATTTAAGGGCTACGTTTAATGAAAAATTGCAATGGCTTGTGAGTTACTACTGAGAATCAGATTTTAAGGGGGACGTGCTATGCTCATTTCCATCTGCATATTTGCATGTTTTCACTGATTTTCACAAGAAAGAATCCTTATTTATACATATACACTAATACTAATATATACATATATTTACTTATACTTACCTATACTTATACTGGGCTTTGGTGTATCTCCTCAGTTCATGCTTTGTGTGATACAGGCAGTTTTAGCTCTTTTTCCTTTAACTTTATTCTGACTGCCTGCCCCTAACTAACATGTGAGCACGACCCCTGAGCCCAGCTCTGACCGTATAAAGGCTATTGTTGACAACATAGAGACCCAACAGTGCCAAAAATTGGTAGAAAGCCAGTGTTTAGATCAATGTGAAGCTATAGCTGTCACAGTATGCACATGACAGAACATGAGGAGAAGCAGAGCAAAATGCTTTGCACAAATATCAGCAAAGCACCTGTCACACAACAATGCTCACCTGGCGTGTGTGCCAAAAACAATTTCCACTCAGCTCGTATTTAACCAATAAGAGCTCATCACTAGCACAGCATTTAAATGGATTCAGACTAAATCCTCTTTTTACAGGGAAACAAATCCTTTGTCTCCAATTCTCTTTGCTGACGAGAATGCTTTCTCCACAATCCGCCGTGACAAATAGGCATTTATTGCAATGGTGCTGTGACCACTGTGTGTGGAAAAGTAACAGTAACTGTCGTCTGGACCTGGTTCAACATTTCTGTTGGGATTGGGATTAAGTGGCTCCTTTTTTCTCTTCCTCAGGATCTGCTCTTCCACTCTGACTGTGTGTCTCTGCACTGCAGCCTCAACGAACACAACCACCACCTGATCAATGACTTCACCATCAAACAGGTAAAGATCGGCATTCGCACTCATCGCCCAACACACGCGACACTGAGCAGGTACACTGAAGCATAAATGATTTCTTTGGCCTCAAATCAACTACTGAGTCCCATAGCCATAAATATTAAAGAGCCTACACCCAGGGAAGCCCACCATTTTACAGATTAATGAGGTTCTGTACCACGTCTGAAGGACTATCAGATATTGGCTTTTCTCCTTAAAGGATTTTAGCTTTAAACACTTCTACCCTAACTGGGAGAGGATAAGTGAAAAGACAATTGCTCAGTGTAGGCCTATAAAATATTACTGGAAATTCTGCACTGTGAGCAGAAAATGTGATTTCTTTTTTATTAGCTTTACTGAAAGGGATTTGTTTCATATTTAATATCACAGAGTCTTTATGTACAGGGGCACCGATCTTAAAATGTAAATGTGGTGTTAAGCTCAACTGAACATATATCACTGACTGTGTGTGTGTGTGTGTGTGTGTGTGTGTGTGTGTTAAAGATGCGTCAGGGGGCGTTTCTGGTGAACACAGCAAGGGGGGGTCTGGTGGATGAGAAGGCTCTGGCTCAGGCCTTGAAGGAGGGAAGGATACGTGGAGCTGCCCTGGATGTTCATGAGTCAGAGCCTTTCAGGTAACCTCCTGTTTTAACTGCTAGCTATATTTGACTTTATCGTTAATGAATTCATGAATTATTCCATCAGTGCTACTGGCCCCTTTATTAGGTATGTAGTCAACTGCTGGTTAATGCAAATATCTAATCGGCTAATCGTATGGCAGCAACTCAGTCAAGGCAACCATCAGAATGTTAAAGAAAGATGATTTAACTGATTTTGAACATGGCATGGTTTTGGTGCCCGTATTTCAGAAACCGCTGATCCGCTGGGATTTCACACAACCATCTGTAAGGCTGACAGAAAATAGAAAAAGAGAAAAAAAATCTATTAAGTGGTAGTTTTCTGCGAGAAAATGGCTGGTTGATACCAGAGGTCAGAGGTCAATGGCCAGACTGCTTTGAGCTGATAGGATGATAACAGTAATCTCAACTAACGACTCAGCGCAACCAATGTATGCAGAAGGACGTCTCTAAATGCACAACCCATTGAAACTTGAATCAGATGGCCTACAGTAGCAGAAGGAGAACAGGACACTGAGGCTAAAACTCACAACGGTTCACCAAAATTGGATAATAGAAGATAATAGAAGGTTTGATGAGTCTCAATTTCTGCTGCAGTCTTTAGATGGTAGGGTCAGGCTCTGAAAGCATGGATCCGCCCTACCCTGTATTGGAGTGGGGAATATTTTCTTGGCACACTTTAGGCCCTTGCTGTCAAGTGAGCATCATTTGAAAGCCATTACCTAGCTGAGCATTGTTGCCTACCCTCTCTAGCCTATCGTGACCACAGTGTACCCATCTTCTGATGACTGCTTCCAGCAGTACAACACACCATGTCACGAAACTCAAATAATGTCAAACTGTTTTTTTTTTTAACATAGCGATCAGTTCAAGTCCTCAAATAACCTCCATAGTCAGCAGATGTTCATCCAATATTACTCCTTAGAGATGTGATAGAACGGGAGATCTGCATCATGGATTGGCAGCTGATAAATCTGCACGATGGTTTCATATCTTATGGACCAAAATCATTGTTGAATATTTGCAGCATCTTACTTCACTTCCATGAAGAATTAGGGGCAGTTTACAGGAATGTTTACTAATTTTATAATATCATGGTATTCAATGACATTTGTGCCACAGCATAGGTCATCAATAAACACAAAACAAAAGCCTTTTGTGGTGCACAAAATCATTTTTGCTGCAGCTCAGAGTGATTGTACTGCTTGTGTATTTGTCAGTTTCAGTCAGGGTCCGCTCAAAGATGCCCCCAATCTCATTTGCACACCACACGCTGCCTGGTACAGCGAACAGGCATCACTGGAAATGCGAGAGGAAGCAGCCAGGGAGATCCGAAGGGCTGTGACAGGTAGTGCACACACACGGTCACAGAAACACAAACTTTAGCAGACAGTATGATTTCTGATGAAAAAAGCCCAAAAAGTGGTATTTTAAGGAATTCCATGCTTCCTGTCGAGGAATTTTAAGGGCCTTCTTTCCTTTTCTTCTATCCTATTTTTCTTTTCTTTAAGGTCGCATCCCAGACAGTCTAAAGAACTGCGTCAATAAAGAGTTCCTCACCCAGAACAACCACTGGGCAGGTGTTGACCCAGCTACCGTCCACCCTGAGCTCAATGGGGCATACAGGTATCAACCAGCAATTACTTGACTGGGTTTTTAGTTGTTCCTTCTTTTGGCATATTTCTACATATTTTCCAACTATATGGAAACCTTAACCCTTAAGCTTTCAGGGTAAAAGAGCTACAATCATCAGTTGATGTTTGTTTTGGTCTTTCAAATGTACTCGAGCTTTAAAGGAGCATGTTGCTGCCCTGTTGACTTCCAGTCTGTTAGTACTCGCAGATGTGATGACAGCTCTGACTACACACGATAAGAGAGGTCGCACGGCAGTCTATAATTATACTGATGGGTAGACAGCGTCGCTGCCTGCCATGAGGAATTCAGCCAGGCAATGTCAGCACAACAAAACACTGGCTGCTGGGGTATTGAAAAGTGCTTGCAGGGTGTATCACATCCTGAAATAGCAACACAGTTCAGCTTACCAAACACTGCACTACATCTACTACGCAAAGCACTGTTTGGTGATGTGAAGAAGGTAATGAATATCCCACTTATAATTATTAGTTTATATTCAAATCAGATTTCTGCAAACCACAAAAAATGGAGGCCAAATTTCTGTACGTACAGCAAATCTAAATATTCCACAGCGACACACAATAATCAAACATGCTGTCGTAATCGGAAGTAGTGTCAAGTGTCCATGGGGTTTTTAAGTGGTCTTTAATGTTTAACATGTGGACATGGTTATGTCTAGGGCTGTGTGATATGACCAAAATCTCATGTCCCGATATAAGAATTCTATCGTCCGATAACGATATAAATCACAAAAATGTAACATTTTCTGTAAATTCTGTGAATCTCGGGCAGCTCGACTTGCGTGAAGTGTTTCCAGCTGCGCGTCATGTAGCTGGAGTCGAGTGTTTTAACCGATACATGAAACGATACATTTTTAGACATAAGTTGCCGTAAACAGTTTATTTTGCGACACCACGAAACAAACGATAGCGTAAAATGAAACGATAGACGTTTTTATATCGTCATCCGATATATATGGTTATATCGAACAGCCCTAGTTATGTCACTCTTTTATCATTTATGCGATTCCTGTTTTTATCCATTCTAAGATGTTTAGTGTTTAGCTTTGTTTTTGTTGAGTGCTTGAACTGAATAACCACCTTGGTGGGGGTGTCCTCTTGGAGCTGGACCTTAGATTTACTGACCCACCCTGTAATCATGTGAGTCATCGAAGGTCATATGACCCAAGGTGTGGGTTATTACTGTCAAGTAAGGTGTGAATCCTTTCTAAGACACTACCCTGTGAGTTATTAAGGTTGCATAAGTGAATTTACAAAATGCCTTTAATCATATTAGTTTAACTGCATTTAAGATGACTCAGTTCTTATTCTCTCAGATTTTATTCTCTCCCCATGTCTGTTACCACCAGGTATCCCCCAGGAGTAGTGAACTTGCCATCTGGCGGCCTCCCTCCCCCTGTTGAAGGCATTGTACAGAGCGCCGTGCCAATCGCGCACACCCTTCCGCCCGCCGTCACACACCCTCCTCACGCCCCGTCTCCCGGACAGAACACAGTGAAGCCACCAGAGGGCGACAGAGAGCAGCATCCAAATGACCAGCTGTAGCCCCTCCACAAACACAAAACACACACGTTCCCGTGTTGTCTAGTGACTGGTGGTGGTTGGCACAGCAACCGGTGTCATTGCGATAAGTTCTCTAGTGACAATTGTTATCAGGTTTGGTGTCAGATTGACCGGTTGAAGTCCCAATTACAATCAATTCAAGAACTCTCTGGCAACTGGTTTCCAACAGCCGGTTCACACTCCAAAGAGGAAGACAAGGAAGGTGGTGATGAATTAAAGAGCAAGGCAGCTGTCTGCTGCCCCGACCAGAAGTTGGTCTTCCGATCGCTGGATGATCTTCAGATTCTGTGCCAGAAGTAAATAAAAAAAACAACAACATAACAATAACTATCTGTTGATTTGGGAAAAAAACTAGGATCAAATTCCTCTGTCTTAGACTGTAGTGTGTCCAAAGTTAGAGGGGCGGGGTTTATGTCTTTCTCTCTTTTCTGTGTCTTTTCCTTAGTTTGATGTACAAGCAAAGTTAGTAGGTTATAAAATGAATGTAACCTGTCTGTGTACAGTTTTAGACTTAAAGCAAGAAGATACTGATATTTGTATTCGAGTCTTAACAAAAGCAAAAGTGATCTCTCTATGTAGCTGAACCAGTTGGAGAATACAATATCCGTTTTTATTTTATTTTAATGTCCCCAAATTAGCAAGCCCCCCCAAAAAGAGGCAGCTTTTTGCACACCATCTCAGGAGAGTAAGTTTCCGCAGTTGGTATATTAGTTATTTTTTGTTTCTTTTTGTTCTTTTTTTTTAGTTTTGTTTTATAAATTCTTTTTTCATGCCACTTAGTGCTTTTGTTTTTCTACCTGCTTGCCTTTTCGTGTCCCGCTACATTAGAAAAAGAACTTTAACAAGAGCTAAAGTTGAACTGATGTTTGCTTTTGTTAGTTATGTTTAAGGGGCATGTGACTTTGCTCTTGGGACTTGTCTAAATGCTTGACCGAAATCAAGAGGGTTGTGGGAGGAAAGGCTGCAAGAAAGCGGTAAAATGGTATGCCAAGGCTGGGAACTTATCTCCTTGTCTCTATTAATATATATGTCGACAAAATGATGCACTGAGAGCTTGTAGCAGACCGCACTTTGAGAAACAAGGATGTTTATCTTGTCCTGTCTAATGATACAACAGTACCCCTATCACACACAGTAAATGTGCAGGTCATGGAGCATGAACAGTTTGATGAATCACTGAGTCATGGTTCATCATGCTGCAAAGTCAGTATATTACTGAAGTTGCCCTTGCAGATATAGATCTCTCCAATCAGCCCGAAGAGTTGCAAAACACTCAACTTTCCATTTGAAGTTTTAACCCTCAGAGATCCCTAAAAAATACACACACATTGGTCCCTAATGGACATAAATGTCCATTAGGGATCTCTGAGGGTTAAACTCACTCCCAGATGTCACATCTAGTTAAGCAAAGTTAACGTTTACTGACAGATGAGAAACAGTCATGCGCATGAACTTGAATCAAATGAAATCTTCATACTGTTTAGGACATTTTAAAATTCAAAGCAAAGTCAGTAAATAAAATAAAAATCTCATTTATCCAGACTACTATCCCTTTAACATTTCAAGATGGGTCCTTCCTTGAGTATACCGTTTAGCCACTCTCTGTGGCCTCCGTGTCTATGTGTACATATGGTGTTCTGCCTGCCTGTGTCAATGTGAGTTGGTTGTATCTGTGTCTAAAAAAGCAGCACTGGGAGGAGGGGTGGTGGCTTGTGCTCTCCACAAACATCAATACAAAGACTGCCATTAACAAAATACTTAATACGAAACTATAAACACCTGAAATTGAAACTGATTCCAAACTTAGCCTAGCAATCTCTCAGAAATTAAATCTCTTACAGGTTACATTCCCACATAACAAGAAGAGTACAGTGTCATGCAAGCGTAAAACTCTGCCAAACCCTTTTCTCGCGTGCTGATGTTAACCAGCCATCTGAGTGAAGGTGCTTTCTGATCCCCTCCTACCAGCAGCTGAGTAGTAAAAAAACAGTTTACTGTTGCCTACCTGGTCTTCTTCATGGTTAGGTAGTAAGCGTAGCAATCAGGGATGGAAATTTTGCCAGCGATATCTGAAAGGGGCGCCTCATACTGAAGGTACTGCCAGGCTAGAGCCCCAAAATCCTCAACATCATGCTGAACTGTTTTGAACTTGAATCTTAAACAAGATGCCATTCTTTTTCTGTGGACGAAAGTCTTCTGCTTGTTTCTTTCTAAAACAAACTGCGAGCATTCCTTTATTAAAATGATGGGCGCCACATCAGATGAGCTTTTTAAGTGTCGAGGTGCTCCTTGAATTTCCATCCCTGGTAGTAACACACAGTCCACTGTTGCCTACCTTGGTCCCCTTTATGGTAAAGTAGTAGGCGTAGCAATATACAGTATACATAATCTATATTCTACAGTAAATATCATTATTTTTGGTCAAAACTGACAACCTGACAAAGATACGTTTGTGACTGTATGCATTTGTATGAATTATTTTAAAAGAAATAAACTGTGGAAAGGTGATGGTTGCTTCCTTAATGCCAATGTGTTTGGTTTTAAGGGGAAGTTATGAGTATGTACAAGAGTATGAGAGAATTTCTGATTTAAAGTAAGCATGAATTTTGGTAAATTTACCAAGAAAAAAAACGATTACTGAATGTTTATGGAACACACACCACAATTTGATGTTTGAAGCTCATTCTTTAAATTATTAAGTTAAAACAAAGAATTGAGTGGTCAATACAACACGATAAGTAACTGTTTTAATAGTTTAATAATCGTAAGGTAGGGTAGTTAGTCCAGCAATGGGCAGCATAGTGGCTAAATTTGTTAAGTTTCAAATCTCTACACCACGAGGTGACCAGCTCTCCTAGTCAAAGTTCTCAACTGGGATTTCCAACTTGTTAAATTGAAGCTGTCCAACCAACCACAACTTAAGAATATAGGACGGTGGCAGTGAATGCAAATGTAAATGCCACTGTAAAGCATAAGCAATCTGTACTGACAAGTGCAACTGTGAGTTTCTAAATACAATACTGAGTTTTATCCCCCCAAAAAACAAGCACCACGGTGTAATGCTAGACATGCACGAATGGCTAAAGAGCAAAACAATCCCTATTTTTTCTTCCTTTTCCGACTTTACTCCTTCAACGCGCTCAACTGGGTAGTGAAGTGACTCCCAACTCTAAAATCAGGCTTCCAAGGTAAATGGGACACAGCATTAAAAACCAGGTTTGTATCAAACATCTATATATTAAATGCTCAAGCCATTTAAAGACTTGAGTGAATACAGATCTATAGCTTAATAGAAGCAACTGCAGATAGGTGACAATCAAACGATTTTTGAAATTCCAGCAGCAGCATTTTGAAGTAACTGTAATTGTCTGAAGGTCTTTTTAAGGATGCAAATAAAAAAACATTGCAATAGTCAACCGAGAATAAGAATTAAAGGGATAAACAAGCTTAGTTATTATTACATAATATTATCCAGAACAAAAGTCTTCCTTTATGCTCTTCTACTAAACATGACAAGTACTTAAAACTGCTGTCACATTTACTACTACACTGCTCAAAGGTGGCACATTAGATAGGTTTCTCTTTTTATAATTAAGCACAACACACTCTGATCTTTTTACTTAATCAATATGATTCATTTGGAGTTATTCAACCTTGAATATATATCCTACTTTATTCCACTAGATGTCACCAGCACAACTGCAACAGCCACTGTGACATCCAAGCCAGATGTAACATCTGAATCTGCTCTGCTACCTGCATGTGTTAAATGTATTCACACCAAATTTATGTTCATCTTTGTGTCTTATTCCAGACTTATACCACGCACCTGTGTCACATTATATGTGTGGGTGTCAATATTTCTTGCTGGACTGCTCAGCCGACCACAGCAGTTATTGGCAGCTCAAGCAAAAAGCCTGGTGCGGAATATTAGGTAATAGCGTGCAATCATTAGAGAATTGTTTATGAATTATATTTTACACAGACAGAAGAACAGGGCATCAAAATTATTACTTAAAACTCTCAAAATCAATAAAATGTCATCCATATCACTGGACTTTTGAGTAAGCAAACAGGAAGTCAGATGTCTTTGCAAATCTTGTACAAGCTACGGATCCACAATAAATAATGAATTTCATTTCAATTCAAAAAGAATAGAAATCTATCAGCTATGAGGCAGATAGACGTAAAGGTAGGTCCGTATACTTTTCTGAACACTGGCATAATTTTTGTAATCTCACCTCTGTACACCAACACAGTGCAGTCCAAATCAGACACTCAGTATGTGAGTGATGTGCAAACTTCATAAACGCACAGCATTGGCTATACGTGAGTTCCAGCCAAATTTATATTAGTCTATTTAGAGGCTTAAATTAATTGGACAAATTAACATAATGTGAAATATAATGACTACTTTTAGTACCTGCGATCAATGATCAGCTGAAGTTTAGAAATCAAGGACATCACCAGCTCTGCTGGGCGTTTACTGCAGCCACGTTCAGTTGCTGCTTTTTTGTGGGTCTCTCCTTCAGTTTTGTATTTAGTAGCTGAAAAGCAGGCTCTACTCTGCAGAGGTAGGTGACTGCCTTTGCTGTTGTAGAATGTCCTTTTTCTTCGCCTTCAGAAACTCTTGGGTAGCTTTTGCAGTATGTATTGAAAACACAGATGGGATACAGAAAGGTGAAAATTTAAACTTTAACATTTAATAATAAACATAACTTGAAAGTTCAAAAACACAAACAATGTCCACTTTCACAGAGTCTGTGGTTATTTTAAATAATGCACCAGGATAGCTGCAAAATAGAGCCCTGGTGACATTTTATGTTGGGTGCTGAACAACAGGACTTCGGCAGAGTTTAATACTAGCTAATATTAAATGTATATGATTAGAAAAAAACTTTAAAGACATCTTAAAGATATTAAAAAAAAGAATAATCTGCCATTAGGTAAATATTTTAGCTTTGTCATGATCAGCTATTGTGGAGCAGCTGTTAAGTTTTAAGAGGATGACTTTTAAGTAAACCTAGCACACCAGCACACTCTCTTGTGTAGGGAGGACACAAATGCACAAATCCCATACATTAATAAGAAATATAAAGGATAATAATTAAGGGTAAAAAACAAAGAAAGCTTAAAATACAGATAGTAGATAAATACAGATACAGTAGATATTGAGACACCTTTTTTGGGCTTGACACTGAAATGAAAACACGAAGAAGTTACTAATGGGAACTTAAATTTGTTTTGGTTACTGATATGTGATAACTGTTAGTACAGAAAATGAGCTTGTGCAGCTGTTTGGTTTGGAGCTAGGTTTGACTGCTTTGATAAGATGTGTAACTAGTAATACGAAGCAGGAGTATGCCTCAGTGACTTTCATTTTGTCAAATTAGCTCTCTAAGGAAATCATTTTGGGAACTCCGCTTTACTCTAGATTGTTACTTTAGATAAATAAAGCCCCCAAATGGAAGAAGCAAATGGACGAAACCACAGAAAGAATAAGAGAGGAGGTTTCCCTCTCCAAGGCAGACAGATATGCATCAGAGTGATGATGTTACACAGAAAGGAAAAATACAATACAGATGGTCAAGTTATAACATTTTTTTTTTAACTTTTATTGCCAAAAATAACAAGGCAATTCACATCAACAACATGACCTGAGACCAAATCTGCAGCATATAATGGTGAGGGTTATGCAAAAACTTAATTTAAAAGAAAAAACATATATACATGTATACGCATACATACATACATACATACCAATACCTAAGCACAGGTATTCTATTTGCAATAATGGTTGTAAGAATTTTTAAATCAACACAAAGCAGGCTGATAGGGCGATAAGACATGCATAAAGTCGGGTCCTTGCTTTCTTTATGGATAGAATAGAATAGAATAGAATTCAACTTTATTGTCATTGCACATGCACAGGTACAGGGCAACGAAATGCAGTTTGCATCCATCCAGAAGTGCTTTAGTGATATAGATATATTACAATATATATTAGCAATAATATAGATATGTGAGTATATTACAGAAATGGGTCTATTATGGTATGTTATAATGTACACGGTATGAAGTATGTTGTGAATATTCTATAACTATAAGTATGTACAGGCTGTAGTGAGTACAAGCTATGTACAGGATATGAACAGGATATAAATATGAAAAACTATACAGAATATGAAATAAATAACTTTACAGAATCTGAGATATACAGCTATACAGAAATGGGAACTATGCAAGTTGTAAACAGTTGTAGGGTTAAAGATTATCGAATGTACAGAATGATTATTTACACAGAGCTATACAGTAGTGCAGTTAAGATAAGTGAGGGTGTAGATAGTTTCTACAGAGGCTATATAAAGTGCTAGTGGTTGTGAGTGGTGGTTCAGTCCATGTTATTATTGTGTGTTTGAGGGTACAGTTGTCCATTGTGGGTGTGTGTATGTTCAGTCCATGAGTTTAGTGTGGGTCAGATGTCAGGAGGCAGAGTTCAGGAGTCTGACAGCTGTGGGGAAGAAGCTGTTCCGGTACCTGGTGGTCTTAGTCCGGAGGCTCCTGTAGCGCCTCCCAGAGGGCAGGAGGGTGAAGAGTCCATGCGATGGGTGACTGGGGTCTTTGATGATTTTCCCAGCCCTTTTCAGACACCGCTTCCTGTAGATGTCTTTTATGGCAGGAAGTGGTGCTCCGGCGATGCGCTGGGCAGTTTTCACGACCCTCTGCAACGCCTTCCGGTCCGAGGCAGAGCAGTTCCCGTACCAGACTGTTATACAGTTGGTCAGGATGCTCTCGATGGTGCAGCGATAGAAGTTCACCAGGATGTCTGAGGACAGGTGGTTCTTCCTCAGAGTCCTCAAGAAGAAGAGGCGCTGGTGAGCCTTCTTGACCAGCTTGGAGCAGTTGGTCGTCCAGGTGAGATCCTCTGAGATGTGGACTCCCAGGAACTTGAAGCTGCTCACACGCTCCACAGCCGTCCCCTTAATGTGGATGACACTAATAATAGCTTCAGACCATGACTGGGGGGGGATCACCTTTAAATAATGCATAATTATGAACTTTGCATAACAATGGTGTTAGCTCTTTTTCAAAAAATTGTAATACTCCCCAGGCAGGCCATCCACTCCGGGGGACTTGTTGTTTTTCAGTTTTCCAATACGTTTTTTTTATTTCTTCAATGGTGATTGGATTTGTTATTAGTTCAGCCTCTTCCTGAGACAGTTTACTAAGATTAATTGGGTTAAGAAATTGTTCAATCTTTTCAATCTTATTTGGGACATTTTCTTCTTTATACAATTCCTGATAATACAAAGAAAATGCTTTTGCAACTTCCTTAGGTTGGCATACAATTTTTCCGGAGTTTGGACATTTAATTTTATGAACAACCCTACTTGATTGCTCTTTACGCAGCTGAAATGCCAGCAGTCGGCTTGCCCGATTGCCGTATTGGTAGTTTGATTAACAAAGCGTAGTTGTCCCTCCGCCTTATACGTTAGTAAATCATCCAACTTTTGCCTCTGGTCTTTCAATGATTTCAAAGTCCCAGTGTCTTTAGTTACCTGATAGACTTTTTCTAATTTCTTAGTTTTGCTTTCTAGTTCTGTTTGTTCTGCTAGTCTCTCCTTTTCAGTCTTGATGAAACTGCTATAATATTACCTCTCAAATAACTTTTGGCACTCTCCCACAAGATTGAAGGAGACACCTCATTATTATCATTGAATTGAATATATTCAGTCAGACTCTTCTGAAGTTCTTGTCGGGTTGTTTCATTATTCAAGATAGATACATTGGCTCTCCAATATTTAAAATGATTGTTTGGATTCATTCTTAATGTCAGACAAACCGGGGCGTGATCAGAGAAAGTGATTGCTTCTATGCTACACTGTCTAGTCCTATAAAGGTTCGTCCTAGGCATTAAAAACATGTCTATCCTTGAATGGCTGCGATGTACATGTGAATAAAAAGTAACATTTTGTTCTTGGGGGTGGAACTGGCACCACACATCCACTAGGCCCAATTCTTTAATCATTGTATTTAAACTACAAGATTTTTTGGATTTGGGGCCATTGTGTGCCGGGAGTCTGTCGACAGCTGCTTTCAAAGTACAATTGAAATCACCTCCCACCAAGATCATTCCTTCAGATTTTTCTGCTATTAATGATGCAATATTCTTGAAGAAATTTGGACAGTCCTCGTTTGGTGCATATAAATTTAGTAAAGTAATTTTAGACCCCCCCCCTACAGAGCCAATCACCATTACATAACACCCTTCCCTATCCGCAAATGTTTTTTCATGGTGGAAATATGTTGACCGGTTAACAAGAATTGCAACTCCTCTTTTTCTCCCATCCTGATAAGTAGAGCTATACTGTTGTTCAACCCACTCTCTCCCCAACTTCCTGTGTTCCCTTTCAGAGAGGTGAGACTCCTGGAGCATTGCTATGGAGCACCCAAAGTTTTTCAGTTGGTTCAGTACCTTTTTTCTTTTAATTGGACTATTCAAACCCTTTACGTTATACGAAACACAAATTGGATCTTTCATATCTTAGACTCATATCCTATACAGACAAAATTAAATTATTGTACTCAATGAAATAATGGTCCACAATTGGTCTCAGGCCAAGATAAACAAAAACATTTAGAACTAAACAAACAAAGAACATTAAGAACAGTAGCTTCCACGTACCCGACTGGATTAATAACAACCTGAGTAATCCAGTCCGCGGTGTACCCTGGGCGGAGGGTGGTGACGAGTCCTCCGTGGGGGAAAAACACAATGTGTTATTTCGTCGCTGTTGCCCGCTCGCAGAGCGAGTTTTAAAAATTGTAGTTAGGAGTAATGTATTAATCTGGACGGAGCTCGTTCCTTATGCTGCTTGACTAGATCATGGCGTCACCGGAAGCCGAACACTCCAAGTTATAACATTTTTATTAGGTATTATTATAAATGTATTATCAGTTTTAAAGAGTTGGGGGTTTTGTGTGGGTTTCTTTAAGCTTTTGTTCTCTTTGCGTGAGAAATAAAGAGATTTAACCAGGAAACATGGATTCCTGGTTATCTTAAGAGTACCTTAATATTAGGTCATGATAGTCCAAGGAGCTTGGAAAGAAAACAACTGGACTTCTTCAATTCTCAGAGCATCTTAACAAAACCTAAAGAACTGAAGAAGCCTCTTAGATGAGAGGAGAAACGTCTTCATGAAACTTAAGGAGGTCTAGTCGCTTTCTTTCCAAGCTCCTTAGAGAGGGTTAGTCACTGACCAATCTTTTTCCAAACTTTTCCATTACTTAAAACAAGCCACCATCTCTTAAATCTACAAGCTTCACAATGGAAGATGTGACTGCTTTGAGCTTTCTGATGGTTTTGTACAATGTCTCCAACTACTGAATTACAGCCTGTTGATGGTCTTGAGGTTTATGCACCCTATTTTTTTTCCCTGACAAAAAGTTTTATGCAGTCTCATGAAAACTCCTCTTCCCCTTTGCACAGTGCCCTTTGGAGATCCCCATGCTAGCCGAGTTAAACGTGCCCCATGTTTGTTTTCTTTCTTTCTTTCTTTCTTTCTTTCTTTCTTTCTTTCTTTCTTTCTTTCTTTCTTTTTCCTTTATTGCATCTGGTTCCCATCCTGCTTCCTGAGGTTTAGATTAAACCATCTTGAGTTTCCAGCTGCTGAGGAGCCTGTTCCAGTGGTTGTAACCCCGAATGGATGAACCAGAGAAGGAGGAAGAAATAAAGAAGAAAAAAGAGAGCATGATGGAGAGATTGAGGGTAAGCTAAGGGCAAAACAGGGATCGGTGCAGAGAAAAGCAAAGAGAAGCTAAAGCACACGTCTGTTTCTGCACCAGAAGAACCTTTGGTCTCGCTCAAAATTCGAACTTTAAACAGTTTTAATAGTTTATTTATTTCTAATTTTATTAAAGACTTCAACAAGACTGAACAGTAATATAACTTGAATAGTGCTTTCATCAGTAACTACAATTTGGTCTCTTTTTTTTGGTCAACAACACTTTTACATTTTGTTCTTTTTGTTATTTTGTAAACCACTAAATAGTCTTTTAAATCCATTAAGATCTGATCAAAATGCAAACTTTCAGCTGCCTTTTATCAGCTTTTGATAGATCAGATCACACAGCACCAACAGCACAAAGACAGCATAGATCCAGTTTAGTGAATTAGTTGGGATCTAGCATACAACAATCAGTCGAAAGGAGAAACTCTTTCCTGCAAAACGTACTTTTTAATGCAATAAAGTTAAGAATTTTAACACAGGAGTATTTTGGGATCTTTGGGGGATAGACTGGCTTTGGTTTTTAGCCTCAGAGGCTTCATTCTTCTTTTTTACCTGCACATTTTGTCTCTATCAATTTTGCTGCTACCGTATTCTCCCTTGATTTCACGTTCTTTGAGTGTGTCTGTCTTAAAATGTCTCTGGTTCTATTTAATTTCCCGTTTTGTGCGCCAAATATAACTGACCTTAATAATGACGCATTAAGGAAAATTACATTGGAGGATATTTTAGAGCATCCACAGCCTACTATATGCATCTGGTATCAATTTAGTCAGCTGCAGTCAGTACAAGGAAAACCAGCTTTGATTATAGACTACACAGTCTGACTACTTGATGAAATGTTAATTCATTGTTGTGTCAGATTTGAACGCTCACTGCAGAAAGAATTTGTGAATTTAACAAAGCTTGTGCCAGGCTTTAACAGATGAACTGGTTGATGATGGAAAAGGAATAAATCGGGTGGTTTTCACACTTCCTCTCTGCATCTCCTATTCCTGTCTCTCTGCTCTTCTCACCTTTCCTCTTACATCTCCTCTCACCTCTCTGTGGTTTTTCCTCCTGACAATATTCTCCCTTCTGTTTTCTACTCTGCCCTCCTCTCCCCTCGACTGGTCACAGTCCAAATAAAGCCTGACAGAGGATTATTATGTGCAGAAGTATAGTGGAATACAGTGGCAGCCCTAACACTGAGAAGGTGAGGCATCATGCTGAGATGAGTTCCCCACAAAGTGTAAGATTTCCATTAGAATTTGTTTCAGTGGTGGGTTTCAGTGTCCACTGGGCACACACAGTGTTTCATAGGGTCCTTCAACCCTGCCAAGAAAAATGTCTGGTGGTTAATAAACACCAGCCACGTGCTTGTAAATGCTAGCTGGTGCCTGAAAGATGCCAACTCCATCGGCTGCTTTGGCAGGTCATCATTTCGTAGTTGGCCAGTAGAAAAGGATTTAATTCCAATACGTCTGCAATTTGTAGCATTTTATACATTTTTACAACAATCACTCCCCTTAACACCAAGCATGCAGGCCTTTGTTGATTTTTTACTTTTTTGCCTCAGATGTGCCTCAATGAAAATCTGATGTTTTAATGAGGCACAAAGACTGGCTCTAATTCCTCAAATGTGTCTGTTCAAGTCAATTATATTGTTGTCTCTGGTCTATTGGGTTTTGTTAGGCCCATACAATGTTGGAAGACCCTGCGCACTAAAAAAATAAACAGACTGTTGGATAGAGCTTGCACTGCTGGAGAAACCACAGGAACTAAATGGGTGGATGAAGATTATGAGAAAGGCAGCTTTAGATAAATATAGAATAAACATGGAGATGACCGTGAATAACTTTTCGGATTTAATATTTTAGGAGAACAATAAAGCTTTTTTTTCAACCATCCAGTTTACATTTTTCACAGGAACTCTAAGTCACGTTTTAACATTTTCCCTCAACGTGAAAGAAACCTGTGAAGGTGGTGACCCACTTTCTACTGCCAAGTTCCTGGGGTTTGGGTTTTTTCTTCCCACTCGTGTCTGAGGTGGGAGGAGCTGACACTTGACAGTTGCCATGTGGTCCATATAAACATATACATAGAGAAAAACACACACTGGTAGGACTACATATGTGCTCAATGAAGTTCTTTATATGCTTCAGAGTCTGTCGACTAGTTTCACTGCTGGTAAGTTTCTCAAAAAGTACATCTTGAAACCATAACACATTTATTCTGTTGTTATGTCCTTTCAAACTTCAGTATTAGATCACAATCACACTAAAAAGTGTTACAGCAAAACTGATTTGTGTGTTTTTGGTAATGTAATGCCACTACTACTTGCAGAGTAGATGAACCGCTGTAATTGGCAAACTACATGTGCTAGCTGACAGATTTAGTGCAAGTTTCTATTCGTTCCAAAACACGTTTGCGAGCTAAGAAAAGGTAAATGGAAACAATTCAATCAGGCTTAATGTAAGGGCCATTCAAATTTCCATGTCTGGTCTGACAATCCTCATTTTAAACTGTGAAGATCAGTTATAATCCACAAAAACATAATAAAAGACAAATAATCTCCATTCATAAATTGGTTACCACATACAAGATGCTATTTGCTTAAGCCAAAAAACAGAATATTGTTTTTATAGACCTCGACCCTGTCATTTTTCCAGAGAAAAACCCACAAAAGGCACGCTGTTAATCCAAAAGCAGGATATTTCCAAGAAACATTTACCCAACAGCAGGAGTGCCCAACATTTAAACAAATCTTGAGTCTTCTTGTACTTCTAGTCGGTGAAGAGCAACAGATACACTGAAGCACTGCCAATAATGGGGCAGTGCTTCATTCCTTCAAAAGTGAACAACATCATGTTTTCCAAATGTTGATCCAGTAAGATGTTTAATGTCCTAGAGGCCAAGGCAGATTGTTGTAAATGTTATAAACAGGAATATTAAGAACAAACCAACAGGAATGCAAAATGAATAAATATTAGCATGTGATTATTTGCACAGATCCAAGCCTGAGTAGTGATGTCTGCACCTATGCGTGCAGGCAGCAGAATATAATCCTCACCTTAGTGACTGTGGATTCAACAAGGTCGTGAAATAACGTTGGTCCATACCGACATGACAACAACACTTTGTTGATGCCATTTTTATCTCTTTGTTGCTTGGCTGGTGCAACTAAACCCGATTCTCAAAATTCACCTTAAAGAGCAATTCAGCAGTTAAGACCAATGTTAGTAAAGACCAGTCGGAGCAACCACCTGCTGGATTTTCCCATGAACTGCAATGACTGTGATCAAACTCAGTGAGGGAAATTAAACCAACTTTAAAAAGCAATCATAAAATCAAATCAATGCTGTCTTGGCCAATAATGTCCCTTTATTCAGAGATGGGACAATTCAGATCAAAATATTCCCATTGGAGAACAAATGAGTAGATTGTTATCCTTCTGGTTTGGATTTGTACTTTGAATTCAGGTTGAGCAGGTCCACACAAGACATTATTGAGATCACCACTGAGTACTACTTTAATAAATTCAAAGAATAAGATCACATCCATGATTGGGAACTTTTTCCATGTCACCAATTTTACTTAAAGCAAGGCATGACTTTTCTAAAAAGCACCTTCGCTACGGTTTAAAAGTTTTTAAATTAATTGACAGATGAAAAAAAAGCAAAAATGAGAAAATCTGAGTTGATACTTTTATATCATTCATGTTCATTCATGAAATGGCCAAAAAAACCTCTTGTTCTCATTTGAATAATTCACCAAGCTGAAATAAGCAGCTTTAGGTTTTATCATCAAGCAGTACAATTGCTGCATGTAGTTAAACCTCAGTGTTTTAACTACAGAGAAGAAAGAGTTGAATTTGTGCGCAGCTGATAAACAGACTTGTTGCTTGGTAACATTTCAAACTTCATGGCTGCTCTGCGTGCCAGATGGGTATTTTTTTCCAGCTTTTTACGTGTGTTAGACCTCTGGCTTTAATGGACAAAGGCTACAATTGTTTGTAACGTTACTGCAAAATAGCTTTTGCACTCTCAGTCTCGAAGGACGTCTGTTCTTGTATTCTATCCATAGGAAGTAGGGCTGCTCAATTAATCGAATTTTAATCACGATTACGATCTGGGCTTTCAACGATCATTAAAAATGACTGAGCCGATTATTAGCCCCTCCCTCATTTATCCGCGACACCTTAAAGGCCGGTCCGTGAAAATATTGTCGGGCATAAACCGGTCCGTGGCGCAAAAAAGGTTGGAGACCGCTGATTAAGAGGACCCGAGGGAAGCTCGGAAAGCTAAGCAGAAGTTATTTGGAGAGTGACTGCCGTTGGTTGAAAAGAGAGTTTTAAAAAAAAAACTTCAGTGGTGTTGCACACCATTTTATATTATTTTTTTAAAGTCATTGTTAACCCTTTAAAGCAGAGCAGCACGCTCCGTTTTGCGTAACTATTGTTAAATCCCTGTAGAATCTGAACCGTGTAAGCTAGCGCAATAATTTGTTTTGCATATGAAACCGGAGGAGTTGTACTTACATCTGATGCCATCAGCTTGTCCTCGGTCACGGTTTCCTTCCACATATAGCTTTGCAAAAATTGCATAAAAAGCGCTTGCAGGAACAAAAACATAATATTCCAGAAACACGCTTTGCCGTTCCTATCAGCTGTTCGTAACACTTCCCACAGTGAAATGATGCACATGCTGTTTTCTTTGCAAATTTGCATCATAGGATTGTTTTTTGTTTTTCCTGCAGTATATAAAAATTGCTGTATGTCCAAAATAAAACTATGATGACACTCAAAATAAATTTCCTGTGGTGGGAAACTATTTTTTTGCAACTTTATTGTATTTAAAGTTTTGAGGGATAAACCTCTTAAATTTCTCCAAGTAGAAATATATGTAAACAAAACAAAAGCAATTTTCAATTTTTTTTGTAGTTTATTGCACTTTTTTGCAATTTATGTAATTACTATGGACTTAATGCATACATATTATTAAAATATGGGCTATAACAGTTGTATTGATGTATAGCAACTTGAAATGCTCCCACAAATGGCACTACAACATGTAAAAAAAATAATATAAGCTCTGGTGGACTTGGTTCTATGGTAGGTCTTAAAGGGTTAAATAAATATCGTCAAATAATCGTGATCTCAATTTCAGTGAAAATAATCGTGATTATCATTTTTGCCATAATCGAGCAGCCCTAATAGGAAGGGATTTTTACATCTAAATACAGACAGGATTTCACTCCAGTCCTGAAATAGGCTCAGTTAGGTTTACGAATCAAAAACTCAAAGTATGCCACTGACATGTAAACATCTCCAACCTGGAGTTTGTATCTATTTGTCAAAAAACTGCTCAGTTTTAGTCAGACTCAGAGCCACAATTGTCTTTTACAAGGGCATCTGTTCATACTTAGGTACTCTCAAATGCCTCCAACTATACAGATAACAAGCCCTCCAGTGAACAGATAAACAAGTTATTTTAATCACTCTTCAGATTCAAACTACATCCCTACAGCAGAGTTGAAACTAAGCACACAGTAATTATTTATACACCTAAATTTGAGCAGTTTGCTTCTGTCTTCATTAACCTCCCAGCATGGCCCACACAGACAGGAGTGGAAGAGAGACAAAAGCCCACAAACATAGGTGGGCAGGCTTCCTCACAATCACCCCCTCGGCTGTCAGAGTTCTGGTGAGCACGTCTCTCATCTGTCATCATTAATTCATTAGAATAGAAACCTGAGAGACACCTTCTGGCAAGGCTATTAACACTGAATATTGTGCAGTAACTGCTCACACCTATGAAAACAAAGTGGAGACTCTATGGCTCTGTCAAGATGTCAGAGGTAGGAAGAAAGAGATTAAGGTGTTACAGTAATCTCACTTAAAGCACATACCATCTTATCTCACTGTAACATTTGACAGATATATGAGAGAGGTCATTTCCAATTACATAATGCGCATATAATTCAGGCATCTGTTTGCATTTTGATAAGTATGGATAAGTGTCAAAGTCACAAACAGCCTCAGAATTAAAAACTTTGCTGATGAAGAAACCAATAAGTTATGGGATACAAAATAATAAATATACTATAAACTGATTGTCTTGTCTTATATTTTGTAGTTTGAAGGCAAAAAGTGTGCACATTCAAATTATTAGCACTATTGGCACTGAAGACATGTATAAAGTTGACAGCTTTTTACTTCTTTTTTTCCACTAATGTCAATACAAATGAAGACTCTTGGTTTGTCTGAGAAATACGTGGTCATGGAAGAAATAGGTCAGAACTAACCGTGGTAATGTTGTACCCATTACAGCTGAGATTGTTAGCTCACTTAGTGGCATACTGAATTTAAGATGGGGAACTGGACAAGCATGCGCTCAGAGCTGTGATTATACACAATCTGGACTATTTTGGGTCTTACTTTGTAATTCACAGTTATCCTGTTAATCTACTGTAATACTACATACTTGACATCAGAAATACAAAGGACAACACCATTACTGTACAACTCTGCAAAGAGTTTCGACTCAAATCTGTGCAAACTTTAGTCATTTGGGGTCTTAGTGCAACCATCTGGACCGAAACATAGTCTAATGGTTTAAAATCATTAACCATTACATCAACAAGGAACAGATTAGGCAAAGGAGAAGGACGCATACGCAGGACACATGAGACGCAGTTTAAGTCCAGATTCATTTAAATCTTTAATCCTAGTTTCCAGGTTGGGTCTCCATGTGGAAGTAGTTTGATAGATGAACAAAGCAAATGAGGTGCAGGCAAAGGGAAAAGTACAGACAACCTACCACAGGGTCACGAGCAGAGCTATAGACAGTGAGGAACTGACAAAATACAGAAATACACAGAAGAAAAAATAATCTTGACTATGAGAACATTGCTATCTAGCAAAGGAAACAAAGGGAAACAGGGGTTGATCGGGAACAACTGTTGAAACTGAACAAATGTTAGAAGTAGAACTGCCAAAAGTACATGATAAACAGATTCTAAACTAAAACAGAAACACAAAAACCTGCCAGTTTAATGTTTTTTGTAAACTGACGGTATACAAAACCGTCAGTTTACAAATGTAGAAATGGAGGCTGCAGCCTGGCTGCCCTTCAGTTTGTTACCTGCTGAAATTCTGGGTCTGGTCTCTAGGCTGGGGTCGACATTCAGTGTTAACATACCTACTGTGCAAGTGCTTGCAAAGAGTCGAAGTTGTGTTAACAGCATAATGCAGCCATTTCTGTCCTGGATGCAGTTTGGACTTCCTTTTGTGGAATAAAAATAAAAATAGTGTCCATATCCACGGTGAAAACTACAACTATACTATTTTCCTCCTCCGGCATACAAAATGAAATCAACTGATTGTAGCGCAACTTCAAGTGGAACAGATAAGCGGGATAGGGATTGATAGGCAAGCAGACTAACAACTCCAAGGAACTGAACTACTTCGGTTCCTATCTCTAGTTGGTACTTCATTAGTCCAATAAGGGTCTTCCCTCAAATTTGAATCTCCATTCCATAAAACAGTTAAAAGCATAAAGTTTTCTACCTCTAAGTCTTCAGAAACCAAAAAAAGTCGCAGAAAATAAATAAAGAAATGCAATCTTTGCTTTGACTTAAAACTTGCTGATGACAAATGACAATAATGACAAATGTTACAAAAAAGTACAGTGAAAGTATGGCCCATTGTCTCAAATGACTGTCCCTTTGCACCCTTTGCAACATCCTATTGAATGTCTTGAGAAATGTCACCAACACAATCCCTTTTTATGAACTGCACTCTGCAGTTTTGGTGACTGTGATATTGAATTGCAATAATCCATGTATGAACCAAAATCACCTGTCAAAAGCTACCATGGCAAAGAGGAATTTATGAGGTGATTAGGTGAGTGAGGGATCATAGGTTTTACCTAGGTTCATTTTGGTTAGCACGGTTCATGGAAACAGCAGGTGCTCCTGATAGGTTTTCTTGAGAATCACAGGAGTTCTGGGCAGTGAAGCAGCATTACTTAACGATTCCTCAGAGAGGGACAGTAAATCCCTGAACAGAGACGAAGACCAGAGGTACTAGATGATCCCTCTGGCTGACTTACTGAAAGGGAATAAGGTGAGTGAGTGTGTGTGTGTGAGAGCTTCTATTATGTCACTTTTGCTGTGTGCATTTGTATGTCGTGTGCATTAAAATCTCTTGTGTGCTGTTCTTCAATAATACCACGAAGAAATGTCTGTATTTTTACAAGACTGCACAAGTGTGGGTCAGTAGTTCTGCACTTTTTCTGCAGAGAACTTCTCCTTTTGCATAATAACAAAAGCAGAAGGTCGACTCTTCTTTCTGCAGACATCTGGTCTAACATCAAACCACATCTTCACCAAAAGGTTTCTGAATGTGTTCTTGCATTTTTATTCATCCTGTTCAATATTCATAAGTGCAGTCCTGTCACTATGTTTGCAATAAAAATCAGCGATGTGCACTGTTTTGCAGACATTGGACTTATTATTATTACAGCCTGTCAATCAGGGTTTGATTTACAGCAAGAACTAGCCAAAGTTTAAAATGACACCAAGGGATTGGGAACAAAGAATCACTGTCCAGATGCAGTTACACAACAGTACGGTTGTGTGGAAATCTCCTATATTCACATTTGGCTTTTGCTTCATTTTCACCTTGACTTTAAAGCTGACATCATCCTCCAACATGCTGAGGGAGTGATATGACCTTTGTGTCTGCAGAACCCATTCCATTACCCAAAAAAAGGCCTCACCATGAAATAAGAATTGCTTTTTTCTTTCTGCTGTGCTGCAAAATCAATCTATTGTAACAAGTCCTTCAGTGCAGAATGGAGGCTTTAAACCTTATTGTGCAGAAAGCTACTGAAGCAAAACCTGGCAGGAGACAGTGAAGTTTGCTGAAGCAAGCTGGTTTGTTTAAGCAATTTTCAAGTAATGTCAGCTTGATAATCCTGAGATGATATTATCCGTATTTCACAATGTCATCGCTTGTTTTTAAAACCACTCTGGTAACCAGTGAAATTATTTCACACATTTTCACCTCCTTAAAAGAAAAACAACATCTTAAGAATTTTTTCTGCATGATGATATGTCTTCTGGGATTTAAGGTTTTGAGGTTTTGTTTTTACTTCAGTGATACTTTAATATCCTTCCTTGTCTCTTTATTTCCCAACTATTAGTAACTCATCTGCAAAGCCTGACAGTTGGATAGAGGTTTCTCCTCTTCATTGTCAGTGAAAGAGCTTCAAACAATCACAAGTCAAAGTACGTAATACAGGATCTTACTTAGACTGATTTCTCAGTTTTTGTAGGTGTCGTCAATATCACATTTTGTTGGGACAGCTTAGACACCAGTGTTCACAGCATATCTCTGGCTTTGTTATCAAGTCTATTAAAAACAGGGGAACAAACACAAACCTAATTAGGAACAAAAAAAGCAACAGTTAGTTAACCGGTTACTCTAATTTAACACAAGTTAACTGGCACAGTTATTACATTATTACATTTTTACATCTGTCTCCTTCGCTGTGGCTTTTAGAGTGATTATCCTGCCTTCAAAGCTGTTTTCAGAGCAAACCAACCTCTAAACTGGAGGTCTAGGGATCATTCTGGGTCTATCCTCTACTCTTTAACTCTTTCCAGCATGGGTGAACCTACCTGGGATAACTCTAGGGTTCACTGAAACATGCAGGCTCCACGATCAAAATAAGGTGGCAATCCAACAGTTTTAATTAGCTACAGGACAGAGGACTTTGATGGTCCCCTATAGATGGCCTACTCCCCACAGTGTGAAAGGCTAAAGAAAAAAAGATACTTTTGAAGGCTGACGTAGTAAATATACTTATTTTTTCATGAAGAGAAATGTCATCTGCATTCATTCACAGGGCTGGAAATTTGTTTTTTTTTCCATGCAATACTTTTTTCATTTACTTTGAATATGGGGACTCCATGGCCTACCAAACTGAATTGGGAATGCTTTGCTTCACTTTGTTTGTGGTGCTTGCAGTGAAGAGTTCAATACTACAATCACCGGTACAGATGCCAACAAATCAAATCACATTTATTTAAATTGCATTATGAAAATATCTCATACAGAGTCTATGAGAAAGGGATGTGGTTGCTGGTATATTTTGTCATGTGACATCAAAATTGACTGTTGTTATTTCTATGCCCATTAGGCATGCATCAACAGAAAGCCAGCATGTGAAAGCAGCAGAGTAGGGGTTCATTTAATACCTGCTGCAAATGTGAAAAAAAAACAACAAAAACTAGTCTGTTATGTCACTATGTTAATGATGTTATATAACAGATGACTATGACTTCTTCAGGCATACATTAATCAAAAAAGCTCTGTTTGATTATTGATGTGGACGATAAGCTTAAAGCCTCTGTCTTCCCCCAGTTGTTCTGCAAAAGCTTTCACCTGTAACCACTAATGGTTTTACAATACAGTTACATGAGAACATGACAGCATAAGACAGCATCTGTAGAGCAAGAGGAAAAATAGAGTGATCCACCATCACTGCATGTGTGTGTGTGTGTGTGTCCTACAGAGCAGTGAGCTCTTTCCAGGAGCTACCCAAAGGTTATATTTACATATATCTAATGTAATTTGTGATGTGGGTAGTAATTTACATTTATATGTTTTTAACATTAGTCAGCAAAGAGTGATGCCGTTATATGGTAAGTCCAAAGTAAACTATGGAGGTGCATCTTGGTTTGGTATGATTTCACTTTGATTGGTTCATTTGGTCATTTAGGTACATCTGGTCATCTCACTAACCATTAAGTGGTTAGCGAGGTGACATAGTGGTAAGCACCTCACCGAAAAAAGGTTCAGTGCCCAAATCTTTAAAAAAGTACGGCTTAAAGGTGATGGCACAGTATTAGTGTAATCATAATGGGCCATATTTGCTTTACTGTTTCATTTAATAATACATGTGAACAGCTTTGTAATTTGACTGTACTGTATGTTTGACCAGCTATAAACAGCTTACCAGTTTGTCCAATTAAGTGCAGGGCTGGAGGCGGCTGAGTAACAATAAATTATATAGATCGATCAGGCATAGCATTATGACCACTGACAAGTGAAATGAATAACACGGATCATCTTTTCATCATGGTACCTGTTAGTGGGTAGGCTATATTAGGAAGCAAGGGAACATTTTTCCCCAAAGTTGAAAGAAGCAGTAATAATAAATGGAAAGCGTAAGGATTTGAAGACGTTTGGCAAGGCAAAATTGTGATGGCTGTGACAGAGTGACACCAAAACATTTGGTTACATGCATAACTCATGTTCTCTGACAACCTCACTCGGTATCTCACTATTGGAAGTGCCCTCTGATTGGTCATAAATGGATTGGTCATGCCAGAGTGCGCTTCCCAAACTGAGTGAGTTTGAAAGAGAACTGAAGCTCTTGCTATCATTTAGTTTTTGATGATTGTTTTTTGAGGATCACTTCTGTCCTAGTTTGTCTCTTTTCTAATATTAGTAAGAATGCTTGTGGCAGGGTGTGGTTTGTGGTTGTAGAAGGAGGGGTGGAGCAGTGGGTTGAGGGGGTAGTGCCAGGGGAGGCTGGCTGGCACAGCTGTCAGCCATCACACCAATTATGCCTTCCCTATTTCAGTAGCCCCCTAACCCCGGAGAAGAAGGCTGTGTGGTATGTGTGAGTTGGAGAGGGCAGCTGAAAAGCTTTCTGTACATGAATCACTGTAAATAAAAACAGTTTCCTGCCAAGTGCCAGGTCCTTCCTACCACAAGGCTATTTTCTTTTATGTTATTACTATATCCTCCAGCGCTCAGTTTGTATTCTAGTCCATCTAATTATGTATCTTCTAGTTGAGTCCATGTGTCTTAGTTATGTAGGATTTTTCTCTCTTTCTGTTTTTCCATTCCTGTCCCCATGTTTGTCTAGTCTCTCTGTGTTCTGTACCCATGGTTGACTGGTTTCCCCATTTCATTGTCTCAAGTTATTCTTGTCTTCCCATTCAGTTATGTCTCTTTGGCATGTCACTGTGCATTTAGTTCTCTGCCTGCTTTGTTGATTATACCTTTGTTAGTTCCCTTTTGTATTCCCATCCGGTTCCCTTGTCTCTGTTTGTTTTTGTCCCTATGTCAGATTTGCTTGTGTGGGTCTGTCATCTATTACTTCCTGTTTTACTTTGGTGGTTGTTTGTGTCATGTATTTTGCATCTAGTTGTGTCTACTTCCCTTCTCTCAGCTTCTGAGATCAAACCTTGTACACTTTCAAAAGGACAATGCACCATGCCACAAAGCAATCATTGTACAAATATGTTTAAAGCAGCACAACAACGAGTTTTAGATGTTAACTTGGCATATAAATTCCCCAGAGAAACAAGTCAAATCCTGAGAGGCTTCATCTGGCATTTTACAGGACTCAAAGAATTTGTTGCTAACATGTTGGTGCCAAATACCATAGCATACGTTCAAGGTTCTAGTGGAGTCCATGCATTGATGGGTCAGGGCTGTTTCCTTTCAGTCGATCCACTCTGTGCAACACGCAAGTTTGGTATATCACATCCTCGTGTGTCCTGGCTGAAGAAACCTTTATTCACGCCTTTTTGACCTGTGATAACATATGCACAGCCCTGCCTGTGCATACATCCCCTGTCATCACATCACCCAACAGTGACCAGCATCATGCCTGTCCTGTTTGCTGGGGATTGTCCATGCTAGGAGAGCGTTGACAGAGCCCAAAGCCTGTGCATTCTGTCACCAGCACCAGCGCTCAACCCTGGAAAGACGGATGATGTTTGTGGAGAAAGTGCTGGGATGGACTGCTGTCGCATAGCATGACCCTCTCCTCTCGTCTGGCATCTTAACGAGGTCAGAGTCGCCACAGATTACATCCTCTGTGCGTCCCACTGTACAGCACTCTCCCAAGTCAGAGGGATGGCTTCAACAGTAGTGGCCCAGAGGCACCTGTGGCTGAGCCTCTCTGATGTCCCAGACAGGGACAGGGCTGTGTATCTGGACAGACCAGTGCAACAATCGATCTAACAGATGCTTATTTTCACCCAAACCAAAGGTAGTTTCACTGCATTCGAGGGCGTAGCCTACCAATACCTTGTGCTGCCGTTCGGGTTGTCTCTCGCTTCTCGGACCTTCGCGAAATATGCCAAGGCAGCGCTAGCACCCCCCAGAGCACGAGGGGGAGGAGGTTTCACCCTTTGATGGTGTCCCAGATTTGGATCTATTTGGGTAGGCGTAAGTAGATCTTTTTGCCTGCAGGGTAAACGCTCACTGCCCCCTGTTCTTCTCCGTAATTGACCACGATGCACCCTTGGGCATGGACGCAACAGTGTACCAATGGCCAGACGTGCTCCTGTGTGCATTTCCTCCAGCTGAAATGATATCTCCAGTTCTAGAGAGAGTGTGTCGGCAGTATCTCTCAGATTCTAGTGGCCCCTTGGTGGCCTCCAAGGCCGTTGCATACAGAGATAATCGGTCTGCTAGCAGTGAGTCCTTGGCAGCTACCTCTCCGTAGGGACCTTTTCTCTCAGGCGGGAGTAGAGGTGTTTCATCCGCACCTGGATCTGTGGCACCTTCATGCTTCAATTTGATTGCTAAGGGTCTGCCACCTAGTGTGTTAGTGACAATTCAGAGTGCTAGGGCGTCATCCACTAGAGGCTTGTACGCTTACAAATGGCAAGCCTCTGAGCTATCGAACTGAGGGATGACTGTGATGACAGTGGGTATATGTGCAGGTGGGGCTCTGCGCATGTCAACACAGCTCATCTGCCTTAGAGGCATGAATAAAAGTTTCTTCAGCCAGGACACGAGAGGGCGTGGTATCCCATACTTATGCGTTGTACCTCATTCCTCTCCTTCGGGGAACAGAAGTTATAGATACAACTGTTTGCTTTGGCTGCAAAAGTTGGACCAATACATTCGGTGTTTGATGTACATTATATTAAAGAACAGAACTACAGTATGATAAGTTGGCATAATTCAGGCTTGTTGAAACATGTCAATATAGAGAACTTCCTGTTCCTTGAATGAACTTCTGGATTGCATTGTTTTATCAGGTATCTACATAAATAATTAGTCTAAATTCTCAAACTGGTAATTAATCATCAAGTAGAGATAGACTCTAGCCAAGGTCTCTCTGCACAGTACATACAAAGCTTGATTGTTTTACCACATCATGTTCAGAGAAAGCACTGCCATCATTTTGCTTCAACTGTAACCCTTCAATTACATAACCAGAATTTATGACCTAGAATGTGATTTAAAGCTATTTAAAAGGCAGCTTTAAAATGTGTTTTTTTACCTATTGAATTGTACAGTCATTTACTCTGTTCAACGTTAACTGTAACCCTTTTTATTTGACATGGAAGTTTAATAAACTACATTTTATTTTACCTCTTCAGTTTTGCTATTGCAAGCAAATGAATTTCAACAATCTGACTTTGGGAAGCACAATAACTGTTAATAGCACTCCAGCGGCACCATGATGTTGACATCGATTCAATGGATTACTATGAATCAAATTCTTGTTTTCATGCAAGATGAATGTTACAAACCTGAACCATTAGTTTTCCAAACAGCACAGTCATCAGTTCAAAATTCTATTTTCTTTTGTGATTTCAATTATACCAACAGGATCGGATCACAGACAGGATCCAATCTCGTCTCTAGTCTTGTTTGGGGGACGAGGGGCAGGATTTCAAGTTATAGACGTTTTGTGAACCTAAGAACAGCTTCCCTTCTTTTCACAGATGATTCTGTTGGATTCATCGAATCGTGACCCAACTGCGAAACAGCTATAATGGAAGTGAGCAAGGCAAAGTCTGAGGCTCTATGTTGGATGTAAGCTCCCTTTGGGTCAGGAGAGAAAGGCCACCCCCAAGTGACAGAGTTCAAGTATTGGGATATTCTTAACCCATAATGGGAGAGCAAAGCGTGAGTTGGACTGACAGATTAGTGCACAATCAGCAACAACGTTGGTGTTGTATCGAACTATGAAGGTGAAAGAATAGCTTAGCCAAAATATTTACATTTTTACATCAAGGACAAAGATCTGGGTAATGTTCAAAAAAGTGAGGTCTCAAATACAAGCAGCTGAAATTAGTTACCATCGCTGGCCTTTGCATGGTTGGGCTCAAGCTTACAGATAGGACGAGGAGCTTGGACACATCAAAAACCTCACAGTTGAGCCACTGGTTCTTCGTGTCAACAGGAGCCAGTTGAGGTGGCTCAGCAGTCTGGTTAGGATGCCCTCTGGGCACCTCCTTTTGCATGTTTTTTTGGCACAACCACCAGGGAGGAGACCTCGGGGAATACCCAGAACTCATCATAGAAGCTATATATCTAATCTGTCTTAGCCTGCTGCCACCAAAATCTTTGAAAGATGAAAATAATGGTTGGATGAATGGACTATATATTATGTTATCCTCACTCTGCTAGCTGGCTGTAGACTTTTAGTGTAGCATATATTTATAATGTAAACACATTTAGGACAGTTAAACATCTCCATATCTAATCATGTCCACCTATAATTATTAGTTTGTCATTGCTTTAGATTTTTTTCTGTTTGACATGCTAGAATTTCCTGTTACCTGGCACTGTGTTTTGTTATTGTTCTTCTGTAAGTTTAATCAAAGGTCACCTTTGTTTGCTTTACCTGCCTGCATTTATATTAGTACAGTCACTCAGGTTTATTTATCATTTATTTTAGTTTAGTTGCATATTTTCAGTTTCTCATAACATTTGTTAGATTAAACAGTGTGTGTCTGATTACGTAAGAGCATGGTAACCTCCCTAATCTTCCCAACATATGGCTGTGAATTAGTGCTTAATAGCATAATACTTGAATTTCACTCACTAAAAACTGAAGCACAACTTTGCAGAGAGTCTGTATCAGACAGCAAACCACATCATTTGCCAGTAATTCCATTTAAAATGCTCCAAATGGCAAAACACCACAAACATCATTCAGTTGAGTGACTCGAATCGCAGACGTAAAGACTAGCACAAACCGATCAGCTTACAGCTCTCTTTGTCAGCATACCTGTCAATCAAAGCAGCTGAATTTCCTATACTGAAGCCTTAATGGTATCCAAGTGTGACGTAGTCAGACTCGAACGTCAAGGAATGTGGTAGGGAAGTAGACTACTCAGGTGGCAGAGCAGGTCAGCCACTAATCAGAAGGTCGGTGGTTCGATCCCAGGCTGCCTCCTGGCTGCATGCCCAAAATATCCTTGGGCAAGATACTAACCCCATGTCTGCCTACTGGTGGTGGTCAGAGGGCCCGGTGGCGCAAGTGTCCGGCAGCCTCGCCTCTGTCAGTGCGCCCCAGGGCAGCTGTGGCTACAATGTAGCTCGCCATCACCAGTGTGTGAATGTGTGTGTGAATGGGTGAATGACTGAATGTAGTGTGAAGCGCTTTGGGGTCCTTAGTGACTAGTAAAGCGCTATACAAATGCAGGCCATTTATCATTTCCAAAGGCGAGCAATTTATTTACAGTGAACTGAATTTAATGTATAACTAAACAAAACGTTCCCCCCCAACAACAACCCCAAAAACCCTCACCAGCCCATGGATCTGGTAACACAACTCACCTCTCCTCTCTGCTGCATCTGGTAAAGACTGGCTTTAAATAGGGCCATCAAAGGTTTTTAAGGATAAACCATCTAGGGATAGTCAGGTTATAAAGAGTCTCCACTTTGGTGGCCTTTTATTTGCAAACTGTAGTTCAGCAGTGGTTCAGTTTGCACTGATGCGGTTTAGAGCTGAGTGTGAAGTGGCAAGAATGAGAATGAGCATTTCCAAATCCAAGACCATGGTTCGCAACCAGAAAAGAGTGGACCACGAGATTGACATACAGTTCGCATTGCCAGAAGAATACAGTAGAAGCAATCTGTAGCATTTCAGGTTTGAACTGAAATAACATTGAAGATCTTGGTCACAATAACAACATCCATAAGGAAATCCACATGAATCATTTCTGATCTCACCTGAATCACATAACAGTGTTGAGGTTAACAGCTCCAACTGCAGTTGCAGTCCACACATGACAGGTGTTTGGGATTTGATGTTATGTAAATACAGTGTTGGGGAGTAACGGAATACATGTACCGCCGTTACGTATTTAAAATACAAAATATGAGTAACTGTATTCCGTTACAGTTACCTTTTAAAAAGGTGGTATTCAGAATACAGTTACTTTGTTGAAATAAATGGATTACACTGCGGTACTTTCCTGTTTCATTTTGTCGCGGGTCAGGACTGTTTGGGTTTTGTTTGACAGCTGCGTTCTGTTGTTCCAGGCGGCAGCGTTACGGTTGCCATGGTTACAGGGCGACGCTCTCTCTCTCTCTCTGCGACTGTGTGTTTCCTGGGTGAGAGAGCGCCTTTTCGTTGTTGTTGTTGTTGTGCTAAGCTAACAGGCAGAATGCTACAAGCATAGCTCTAAAGAATGTAGCATCATGGGCAGTGTAGTCCGTGTTGCAGGGAGAATGGACTGCCATACACGTTATGTGTCTGTGAGCGCGAGGAGGGAGAAAAAGGGGAGTGGAAAGGTACGAGTTGTCATCGAGGAGAAACGGGAGCTGGAAGCATGTAAATATAATAATAACCACTGCAGCCAAGAAGAGTGCCTGACGAGCCCAGTTGTAAGTAAGCTATTAAGACTCGACTGTACACAGTGTTCGTGTTTTCCTCCGAAAACAATAAGTTCCGTTGGAGCAGCCTTTCAACGCCTCTCTCTGTCTCTCACAAGAAAAGTTGACCCACACAACAAAGTAAAGCTATTTTTCGGCTACGAGCCGACAGGGACCCCGCCGTATTAGTCAGAGGTCCCTTTACTACAGTTCAGAGTCGCGGACCTTCAGTAATAGTAATAAATCACACAGCAATAGTACATTCACGTTGTTGTAAAAAACATGGTAATATATTAAGTAATCCAAAGTATTCAGAATACGTTACTGTCATTGAGTAACGTAACGGAATACGTTACAGAATACATTTTGGGGCATGTATTCTGTAATGGAATACATTTTAAAAGTAACCTTCCCAACACTGTGTAAATATGATACGAGGCGTTAAATACCGCAATGATGTGAGGCTATGATTTTGTGGCATGTGGTGAAATATCAGAACCTAATTTTTGCATTTAGTGCAAGAGTCTCATCCCAGTCAAACTAAACAAGCACAATTAGATATTTATACCACATAAGAGTCTGGAGAGAAAACGTCGGGCTTTTTACCTCTACAAATTGACACCTTTCAGCTTTCCAGTGTAAACAGTCTTCTGCTATTGACCATGGACCTACTCCAGCTGACCAGCTGGGGTTAAAATGTCTTTGTTGCTTAGGGATTAGAAACTTTTGTTGATTTTTTTTCTTCTTAAGTCTGTCCAGAATGTAAATTCTTGACTTTCTAGCCACAGATCTCCTGCTCCAACTTCCAGGCTAGATTTTTGTACTATTAAACAGAATCAGTGTTTGGCTTCAAACTCATAACTGATTATAATGTATAACTAAATCAAAATCAGAAGAAAGCATTTATTCTGGAAGACTTTGTAGTGTTACCTCTATTTGTTAAAAACATCGTGATATGCTTCCAAGGTTCTACAAAATAAAAAACATTCCAGGGTTAACTGGTATCTTGGATTAGTAATTCAAAATATTATTAACTAAAACAGCCACTGTGTGATGTTTTTCAGAAAGAATTTTCCTCTATTCCAGACTACCAAACATCTAGTACTTACTTCTGAGAAATATTGACTGCAACGCCAGTATTGTCTGATCAAAACAGAATTCCACTGGCAGTCATGTAAGTCCACATTTTATTTTGATTTTGTCATCTAAAAGCAACCCAGCTCCACTGCTAATTCACATTAATGATATGCTTGCAGACAGCTTTCCAGGACACTATCTATTTAAAAATTAAAAATCAGGTCATTCACCTTTGAGCTCTTTTTCAACGTGTAGAAGGCTGCACAGTTCAGCTTCACACTGTATATATTTATGTATGTATAAGTTTTTGCTGCACAAGATAAAAAAATGAGACTTCATTTAACTGGGACTTCACACCCCATGGTTTCTTTTAAACCACAGCATCCCTGAGTGTCAATAGCACAGCCCTGGGCCTTAATGTTTAACTGTTGTTCCCACTTCCTCCCTCATTTGGTTCTCTGTGCTGCCCATCTAGATATGTCAACAGAACCCATATGGAGAAAACCAAAACCAGCTTTAACATTGTTTTCTTCTCCTGTGGAAATGCATTTTGGCACTTTTGCAGGATGACAAAATTGGACCACACCATGTCGTTGTTGAACTGACATATATCAAGTAAAAAAAAACCCAAAAAGACCCCAAAAACACTGACGAGTGAAACCTGCATTGAAGCACAGGGCTACTGTGCTGGAAAACTGATCTCTCTTTTTATGTCTTTTTTTCTTTTTTCTTTTGCTGCAAAGGAGCCCTGTAAATCATGTCCTTTATACCTCCGGCTGGGGGTTCAGTGCCTCACCACAGGGTGGGAGGAGAGCATGATGGGAAAAACATGATGGGATCTTACTTTAGTGCGTCAGACCAGACAGCGGGAGAGAAAAGAGGGAAACGAGAATGAGAAGCTCCAAACGGGTAGAGAGACAAAACCAGCAGGAGGGTAAAATATTGAAATACAGTCAGAGAAAGACAAATAAAGACACAAGACTATGAAGACATAAAACTGCAGTAACAGTAATAAAAATTAGACTTACTCTTTCAAAACATTTTAAATGGCCAGCTCGGTAACTCTTTAACTCTGTAATAGCAAAAGGGCACAAAATGTAATGATATACTAAAACATCAGCCATGACCTACTCAAAAACAAAAAGGAAGAAAAAGGGAAACCGATACATAAATCTTCCTAACTCCTTATTGGTTCGACCATCATTTTTTCAACAATAGCACAATTTTTGTAGCTGTGTTGTATTTGTAGATTTAAATAAATAAATTAAGATACAAATGAAGTGCAGACTTTCAGTTTTGGTTCATGGGTTTTAACAAAAGTAATAACTGTTTCTGAAGTAATAGTCATTCTTATATACAGACACTCATGAAGGATCAAAATTAATTGGAGATCCAGTTTCATGGCGAGATGACATCTGTTTTTATTCCATGAAAAATTAAGAACATAAAAGTTCTCGAGTTGATTTCAACTGAATAAATGAATGTATTAACGGAACGCAGTGGCTAGCTCGGCAACACCAACAGGCCTGAAAAACCACAGAAGGAAACTGAAATGCACGATGACTGTTATTTTCTATGGTTAAGAAAAACAACTTGACATCTAACAAAGAACACTCTCAAAGAGGTAGGTATATCATTGTCTAGGTCACAACTAAAAGATGCTTTCAAGACTATGATGGAAATGGAATGTGTCAAACATAGTTTCTCAAGGTAAGGGTATTCTTTAATGGTCAAGTCAATCATCTAATTTGAACCCATTGGAGCCCACCTTTCAGTTATTAAATGCAAAACTGAATGCAGAAATACCAACAAACAAGCAACAACTGTAGGTGGCTGCAGTAAATGCCTATCAGAGGGTCTCAAGAGACGAAAAACAGCATTGGGTAATGGCCATGAATTCTGCAAAGGAGTTTGATCTAAGTACCAAGATGGAGCATGAAAATGATTATAGAGCTTATAGTGGTTGCTAATTTTCCACCCTTGTCCCATGTTTGTAGATATTTTTGCCAGTAAATAACCTTTGATAAAAAAAAGATTTAAGTACTCAAACTAATGATAAATGTTGCCTTTTAACCTGTGAGCAAGCCTCATTAAAATCATCATGTTTGAATGTCCCCACAAGAAAAAGTACTGTGACCTTTTCATGGGCCCTAGCGTTTTTTAAAGTTTAAAAGTGTCTCCTACTCCTATGGCAGATATGGTTGAACAAAAGACAAAGAACGTGAGAAGACAAAACATGTATTTATTTATAAGGGATACTGTACTTCATGAAATGAGGGCTTGCCAACCAACAATTTCAGGATCTGGCACTCAGGTCATGGAGGCATTTCAGAATTTTAAAGTATACCTAGTGGCCATCTGATGCAGTTTTTTACAATTTTTCATATATAATTTCTCTTTAGGGTTTTATAGCCACCAACAGTTACTCGCACAACGCAAGCTCTCTAAGAAGGCAAAGAAAGGCTTGCCAAAAAATAGAAATAGCAAATGTTATTGCAACTAAGAAGTAAATGACACGAGTCACTAACCACAGCGCTTCTCTCCTCTACATGAACCCTCATGTCTATTTGAAGTTACCCTTGTGCAAATGTTCTCTGTGAAGCTTTTAAAAGCCTTCCAACAAAACCTAGACGACGCAATCCAGGTGCCAACTGCTCGAAAATTGCCACAAAAGACACAAAATCGAGTAAGAGGAAGCTGGAACAGCAAGCTCAGCAGCTGTGCGTTCCTTGTGGTAAATTTACGTGTTGTGTTTTAATACTCTTCTGTCACCTAATACTCTAAACAGAGCTGTTCATCCATAATTCTCAGATATAAATCGCTTTGGTCTCGACATCTAATATTGGCTTGTCTGAATGTGGTGGGTTCTGATGATTGATTGCACAAACATTCAACAAAGTCAGTTATAATATTCTGTTCCTGTGGAGGCAAACGGTAGGAATCATGAATGATTCATTACAGAGTTAAGGTAGGTCAGAGGGTTTATGCGATTAAACTTTTTTTTATTTTTAGAATTATCATTATAAGAATCCAAATTTAAGATCTCAGTGATTTAAAACAAGTAGCAATTTCAGACAGACATACAAATGGGTTATATGTTTGTGTCATCATGTAAATAAATCTGGGACTCTGATAGTACTGCAGCCACATGTCAGCAAGCCATGTGCTACATAGATAAAAAATACCACAATCAAACTTGTTGTCTCTTCTTTCTGTGCTGACCTGCTGCATCCATTAGACGGGGCGTGTGCGTGCACACACACACGCATATGCGCAATTTATCCAATAATGTGCAAATTAATGCACAGGCACAGATTGCTCCCACACAGCTGAGGAAATTATTCCTGGAAATCAACAGCGATTATTACAATAACAAGGACCTGGGGACATGCTGAGTGAAGGCTTGTAAAGAGAACAGTGTGAAAAAGGTTATATAGTGAGGAAAGGGTCTAAGGAGCTTGGAAAGAAAAGCGTCTGGACCTGGAGACGTTTCACCTCTCATCCGAGAAGCTTCTTCAGTTCTAAGGTCAAATGGTGGAGAGTCCCAGATTTAAACCCAGTGGGAGTTTCCCCCCACAGAGGGACAAAAGGACCCCCTGATGATCCTCTAATCATATGAGCCAAGGTGTGAAAGCGGGTGTGGGTCACAATCAGCCAGGGTTTCGGGTGAGCTCATTGTGAAACCTGGCCCCACCCTATCATGTGATTTCCTGAGGTCAAATGGCCCAGGATGTGAATGGGCGTTAAGGCGTCTGGGAAGGGATCTCAAAACTGGATTATAGATGGCATTATATATCTGGGATTATAAATCTGGGACTCTCCACCATTTGACCCTTAGAACTGAAGAAGCTTCTCGGATGAGAGGTGAAACGTCTTCAAGCAACTTAAAGAAGTCCAGACGCTTTTCTTTCCAAGCTCCTTAGAGTACGATGACCTGGATGACTGAGAACCTTCACAGACATGGTGAGGAAAGGTTTCAGCTCGAAAAGGAACAGGTCAAATATATATATAAATATATATAATGAACGACTGATGCGACTTTTGTTTTAATTTATTACAAGCTGTCACGTGAAGCACCGCACGCATCTCTGTGTGTTCATGTCCTGACACACGAGACTCTAGATTTGTTTGTGTCCTCGTGTGCATGTCTGATTGCGGATATTTCTTAGATGAAGCCAGGACGACAAAACAATGACCTCACATTGTGTCACTACAGCAACCCTGGCGACGGACCACACAATAACATCTCTGTTATTTTGTTTACAGGCTGTACGGTCCATTGAGTGGCCTCATGGTTTGCATCAGGGGGCCTTCAATATCTTCACCCAGTCGCTGAAATCAATGCGTTCAACTCTGTTTCTTACTTTCTGCTAGAAAGTTCAGTGATGTTACTTGGCTGCAAAACCAATTCCAGCTTGTAAACCAAGTTTGGATAATATTTCTTAGCCGTCAAAGTTTGTGTCATAAAAAGACTGAATCTGTTTCATAACCTGATATGAGCACTAGGTAGGCCACTGGGTGCAGCCAGGGGTGAATAGTGTACTGGATGATCTGACTTTTGGCTTGCAAGATAAAGAAAAAAATCATCCACTTTTCCCTCTGTTGTGCTATAAATTCCCAGAGCAAAACATTCACACTCCATTTGTCAACTCTAGTGAGTGTAGTGCAATCATTGTGTCTGTACTTCCAAGAATAATTGGGACAGTGCCTGACAGGTTCATAATTAATCACAAATGATTTAATTATTAAAATAGTGCTTAAATTTAAGCAAATCTAAGCTGCTAAATGGTTTAATAGGGTTATTAAAGCATTTAGCAGCAATAACTTGAAGTAACGTTTGGGCTCTCACATTATTATGGAGGACTTTTGGCCCACTCTTCTTTACAGCATTGCTTCAGTTTATTCAAGTTTCCAGTTATTCATTTATGCACAGCTCTCTTAAAGTCCTGCCACAGCATTTCATTCAAGTTGACATCTGGATTTTGTCTGGACCAGCAACTTGATTCTTTTTTTCTCATTGTATTCTGTATACAATGGAGTTTGTGGTTGACTCAATGACTGCAATGGTACAGTCACTGAGTCACTGATGTTTTGTCATTGGCTTTTTGCAATGTCTCTGAAGGTTGCACGTCTGTCTGATTACACATAATTCTAGTCTTTCTTCTTTACAAGACTGCATATTCATAGTTGTTGAAGAACATTATAGTGTTTCATATAGATTGCTTTTTTTAAGAACCCAGCAACATTAATTGAAAAATATATTAATGACTATTCCCTAAAATTACATTTGACAAAGTGAAAGTATCAACAACAATTCTAACATAGTAAATATTCCATTTTCATAAGCTGACTGTAAATAAACTCACAACTTAAGCTCTTTACAGCTTCGGGCATGACATTGTTTTATTTTTTGTTTGCCAGCTGCCAATTTCCACAATCTGTGAATTAAACCGTCTATTTTATTAATTCTTCAATTCATTTAAGAAGAACTTGGTCTTCAAAATTGCCATATTACTCTTAACTTCAGAGTCCTGGAGTCTTAGAAATTTATAGAATACACCCACCTCCATACCACAATATGTGCCTATATCCTTTACACATGCGACCGACTTTGGCTGGAGGCCCTTGTTGTCTTTTCTGAATGTTTTTTCCTTGATTCTTGATTTTTTTTCTGCATAAGATGACTTACATGTCAGACCTATGTGTTTCTAAATCAAGGCCAGCTAGTCAGGGTCGACCTTATATGATGAAAAAGTAGAGCTGAAATGGGTGTGTCCACAGCATCCCACAGTAACAGAAGAGACAACAATATAAAAACAACTTGAACTTGGACAGTGTTTCCATTTCTCTCTAATGCAAAAATATCAAGATCCCTTGCCCACCATTTTCTCAAAAGCCCTTTATTTATACTTTCATTATAAAAATGGTTTTAGAGATATGAGCCCTCACACAACCACTCTAAGTGCTTTCTATCTAACATTCACATGCATTCATACAAGCAACTTGGGGGTAGTATCTTGCCTAAGGGCTTTTGGCGTGCAGACTGGAGCAGACAGGGAGTGAACCACCAACCTTCCATTTATGACCTGTTTTACCACCTGAGCGACAGCTCTACATTTCTGCAGCAACTTCTTGTTTTTAATCTCAGTAATGTCTGTAACAATAACCTCTTTATTGTTTTAGTTTATATTTCTCTGACAGCTGCCACGAAACACAAATGGAATTTCAAAAAGGACAATAAACAATATAATAATCCAATATAACTAATCCATCTGTAAATCTCATCCTCCACTCGCTTGTGAATAAAACCCTGAGATACTCAAACTGGAGGCCATCACCTGATGAAGCCAGGTGATGCCACCAAAACCACATCGGCAGATTAACAGAACCACAAAAAACAAAGACAATATCTTGAGACCATCAAAGCACAGACCCTGTACCACTTGGCTACAGCAGAGTATTATAATTATAAGAATTATAAACAGAATTGGTGACAAAGCGCAGCCCTGGAGAAATCCAACATGCATTGGCTTTTGCTGTAGTTTGCAACTAGCCATACTCCTGTAGTTCCCCTCATACGATATCTTGAGGGACTTGGTCAAATGCCTTCTTCAAATTCCCAAAACACCTGAGGACTGGTTGGGTAACCTCACACACACCCTTGAATATTATCCAATCCAGGATATCCAGGATAAAGAACTGGTCCACTGTTCTGCGACTACGACCTTTTAAATGGAACCATCCCCTGCCAATCCAGCACCGCCACCGCACGCAACACTGCAGAGATGTGCCAACCAGGACTTCCCAACAAACTCCAGAGCTTTTCAGAATTCAGGGTGAACCTCATCCTCCCCTGTGGTTCTACCATTAAAGAACTGTGTGACTATGCCAGTCATCCCCCTTGTCTCCACACACTGCTTTCATTATAGAAAGTGTCAGTGGGATTGAGGAAATCTCCAAGGGGTTACTTCCACTACCTAACTATATCCTCAGCTAAGTCAGCAGCACTTCTTCCCCATCCTGAGTCACTTGATGCTTTGCCAGAATTACTTTGATAAAACTGAGCACACTCCACCACTGTCAGCTTGGGTAATGAGGGTGGTAATGAGTTAACTTTTCCTTTTCAAATGTTACTGGGTCAAAACAGACTGAATTCTACAGGCCAAAAATTAAATCGTGGAAATGAGGTTGAGTGAAGGCAACTGGTCTGTGTGTGTGTGTCTGTATGTGTGTAGGTGTTTTGGTTGAGGGTTTTTTTTTTTTAAAGAAACGTGACCATATGGAAATCATTACATGTGGGCTGATTCAGCATGCCAACATATTTTTGTGTTTGCACGTGAGTGTGGGTCTGTCACCTCCAAGTTCAGCAAGTCAAGTACCACACCCCCAACCTCCACCCACACACATACAAACACAGAGACATAACAAAATGTCCTCAGAAATCTGGCTTAGACTAAATATTTGACCAAACAAAAGTAAAAAGTATCTTGCATACAAATACTAAAGTATGCTCTATAAGCTGACTGGGAGACTAACACAATGGGAGAAAACTGCAACTGTTAGTTAGGTTTCCTATAGGCGTGGAACTAAAGCATATTTAACAATACTTATTTATAGCCAGTCTAAGCCAAAGTTTGATCAAAAACACTCAATGCTTATCATATTTTTTGTAGAAAACATGCGAGTTGTTCTAAAAGTGTTCAGAAAATAATAACAAAGAATCATGACACTGTTACAATTAATGTAAAATCTTCCAGAAATAGTTCGGAAGAGTAGCTCTCTGAACAAAGGTGACCAATCATGGTAATCATTGCAACAGCTCAATACAATTTATACAGTTTAATACAAAACACAGCTCATCACTTTTCAAGTACAACTTAAGCACAACTTCTTAAACCACTGACTATACTAGATCAGTAAGTTTTTTGCCAATCACTTACCAAGAGCCACCAAAAACACAATCTTGTTGTGTCTGAAACCCTGTAACTCCTCTGCATTTTGTAATATAATGCTGACTGACTTTATAAGCCCCTGAAAAACACATCAAAGAAAGTATGCAAATTGACAACGACATAGGCAATAAAACTTCCTAGGTGACTTAAAAAGCAGCACTGGGACTGGATCTAGTAGCTCAACTGAAATTCAAAAATGTGACCAAGAAACCGTTAGAGAATAAGTACACCATTAACCTCATTAGTCATATATGTAGGTTTAGAGAGCTACAGTATCAAACTGTGAACTGAAACTCTAACCACGGACTGCATCGGACCCCTGGCAGTGCACGCAGAACTGCTGAACGCATTATTCATTTAATGGGATACTTATAAAGAGTACGGGAGAGAGGAGGAGGCGGGTGAAGGAGGGAGAGCCAAAGTCAAAGGGCATGAAGGGGGCAAGGAAGTCATTTGCATGAAGATAGAGACTGAGTGAAAGCGTGGAGCAAGCTGGAGAGGGGAGTGGAGCCCAAGGGGGAAGAGGGGGGGAAATAGGGGAAAGGAGGGGAGGAAAGCGAGGGGTGAAACTCCTAAAACACATAAATAGGCGGAAAAGGACTTGGAACTTTGCAGTCACTCGTCCCGACAGCCACATCCACAGCTCTCCTCTCCCCTTCTCCTCACCTTCAGCCCTCTACTCCACTCAGCTGCAGTCCATCATTCATCTGGAACCCTGAGCAAACCCAGTGAGTAGTTTCTACAGCACACATTTACCCTGTTTCTGCATAGCCTTCCAGCTAAAAGACTGCTTAGACTACTAATCTACACAAATTGATGGATGTAAGAGTTGAACCATAGGTAGCTACAGAGCTGTGAGCTATTAACAGTTTTTAAGACACAGGACTTTTAAACAAGTACAAAGTATTTAAGTGATAACATATTCAGAGTAAGCAAAGGTGATAAAAAATGTAAATGTAGCCATTTTTAATTTAATTGTAAATATTTAAATTAAGAACAAAATGTTAAAAGAATGGAAAAGCTGCTAATTCTGAAAGACCTGGCAGTGTCAAGATAAAGTGTCTTACTTGCTCAGGGTTAAATACTAAAAATGTGTTGCAATCTATGCGAAAGCTGTTCATTTATATACCCTCTGAGAAGCAGGGATGCAGCACTTGAACTCTTCATTAAACAGTGACACATATGAGCATGAAAGTGATACTGCTAACTGAACGACTAAATCAGAAGACCCACACTGGAGCTTTAATGACAGAGTTCAGGGAAGATGCAGCCATGACTGGAAGAAGGCAATAATGAGATATCCAATGGAGAAGAATAGCTTACTTCTATTTAGTACCTTTAATGCAGGTAATACAGAGATGGATGGTTTAGCAGACTGCAAGTGCGATTACACTTTCGCTGTATGTATCCTAATAAATGTCAGATTTCCTTCTGCCACTTTAACAACGCTAAACTAACTTTACAAGTATAAAAAGTGGAAAGACTGCCTAGAAACAAATGTCCCTTGTATAAAGAAGTTGTTAAACCCAATGTTACTGGTGTCTGATCACAGTTTTCTTGGTGCTGATCTGTCTTAAATATATAAGATTATAAGAATCAAAAAGAATGAGAAGACTTTTATTTGGAAAACCAATATTTATGGTTAGGCCGCTGTTATAAGACCTTTATAAAAGAAAAAAGTACAAAATAGTGTTTACTGTGTAGTAACTGACCAGGTACTTCTTTGCAGCTCTATATTATTACTGACTAGTCTTCCTTCTTTACCATTTTCTTTTATGCACCTCATTCAGGTCTTCTCCCCCGATCTACTCTTATCATGGACACCACAAAAATGACTATCTCCTTCTCTGAGGCACTCTGTCACCTGATTGTCTTGATGCTAAGTCTGGGCCAAGGAATTCATTCGATGCCTGTCCCTACTGACATCCCCATGTGCACAGCTTCAGAAACTGCCCAGTATAGTCTAACATTTACTGGCAAGTGGACCCAGGCAGCTTTTCCTAAGCAGTATCCTCGCTACCGTCCTCCTGCACAGTGGTCAAATCTTATTGGTAAGTGCACCTAACCTAAGGCAAGTTATTGGTCACATTATTTTCAGGTCAATGTGGCAAGATCTATTGGGTGGTTGAAAAACAGAAAGCTACAACATAAAATGTCTTTTGAATAAATCAGAAGAGGAATGCACCAACTGTTTACTATAGAGTTATTAAAAAACAATCCTATTTTTTATTTGTATCACATTTTACCCACTAGTAGGATGTTATACATCTGCCCAATTCAGTCCAAAAACACTAGAAAACAGTCACAGAACTCCATTAATTTCCCTTTGCCAAGATGTACCGTACATGATCTCACTATTCAGACTAACACCTGCTGAAACAACAATTTTTCATCCTTTCTTTTCCATTAGGGGTGACCCACAGCTCTGACTACCACATGTGGCAACGTAATGAGTTTGCCAGCAATGGAGTGAGGGAGTTCACGGAGAAAGGTGAGGCTTGGACGCTTGTGAAGGAAGTTGAGACGGCCGGTGAACGCATCCAGAGTGTTTATGGGATCCTCTCCGCTCCCGCTGTCGTGGGCGGCACAGGCCAGATGAACACTGAGTTTGAGGTCTTTGCCAGGCACTCCTTTGTAAGTTTCTCAACAGGGCATTAAGTGCATGCAAGGCTTGTCACTGACAGGTCAGCATAGATAAGGTGGTGTGAAGAATTCCCAAATAAGCACTTAGAATCATAGCTCTGTTTAGCCCAATAATAAAGCCTTACAGATAGGTACCCAGACCAAACAGGTTTCAAATTTGACCATAATATAAATAAACTGTTTTAAAGTGGAAATTATCATTCTAGGAATCAGCACCACATCAGATTATACAATAACTTCCACTGTAGTTTGCAAAGGTTACAAATATTTCAGTGTCAGTGAAGTTTTCAATGTTTCACTGTTATTTAAATTTCATGTAAGTGCAAATAAGAAATTTGGTGTAAACTCGGACATTATTTCTACTGAAGATGTTTTGTTGCTATGTTATATATTATATGTTAATATATATATCAAAATTGCAACCATTTTAAAATTTGCATCCAGTGTCTTTGTAGTCAAATAATAACCTGCCACACTACTGATAATTGTTCATAATATGAAGTTATACTGTGAGAAAAACTGCATAATGCCTCTTTAATTAGGCTGATGCAGCAACAAAATGTTCCTATAAAACAAGCTCCTGACAGTTATTTTTTCCTGTAAACTACACCAAAAAGCGAGCTTCTGTAACTGTAACAAGTCTAATTAATGTCTCTTCGAATTATGTAACCTCTGCAGAAGTTTGCAGTTAAACTTCCCACTGATGAGTCTCTGGGTAGCTAATAAAACCTCTGGCACATCTGACGAAAATTTGTTAAGCTTGGAAAAAGCCAATTGGAAACATAAGATGGTCACCAAAATAAAAGCAAGCCATGCTGGAACAAAAGTGCACTTGTAGAGTGGTGGATCCGGTACAAGACTACGAATCTCTATTATGTCATGCTTAAAAAAAGAGCATATTAATGCACAATAAAATAAATCATTGTAAAACACAGACATCATATATGATTTAGAAGTATTTAGTGGTCCTTGAAGGAGGTTTGAGAATTAAGATGTTGGAAAGATGTTTGGAAAGGATTTTATTATGTTTTTCTTTCCTTTTCTATTCTCATCTCTGCCTGTGGCTACATTTTAACTCACTTCTTATGTTTTACTTTCTCCATTCACAGCTGTCATTTATTGTACGTATCGTCCCAAGCCCGGACTGGTTTGTGGGTGTGGACAGTATAGACCTGTGTGATGGCGACCACTGGAAAGAAAATGTGTCAGTGGATCTTTTTCCATATGATGCAGGAACTGACAGTGGGTTCACCTTCTCGTCTCCCAACTTTGAGACCATCCCACAGGATAAAATCACACAGGTGGGCAGCACAGGTGCATGAATCCATAGTAAACCCGGGTATTTAGAAATCCTGATTGTCAACAGCTAGTAATGAAAACATTAGTGTTTCTATTAGACTCATACAGAGATGCTGTATTGAAGTGATGTACAGCAACACTCTACGGCTGCTGAATTTGCCCAAAAATTACAACACTGCTTTAACAAAATAAACTACACTCATTAGAATATTTATTTCTGCACATTTCAACCAGAAAAAGCAAAAAGAATAGAGACATAACTATAAGGCTATATTTAAGGTAAATTTAAACATAATTATAAGTTTTAAAATGCATCCCTCAACCAATAACATGGTGTAAGTCTTATCCATCAGTACACTGCAAGCACAATGGTCCAGGGATAATTTAGGTCTGGTCAATACCAGCATCTTTTTTTCATATTTAAGACGACTTTTTCATCAGCTACAAATGTTAAGTTAGCTGGTTAGACAGTAATGTCAAAATAGTACAAAAAACTGAAAAAGACTATGAATAAACAGGGAAACAAAACAGAAACTTTCTGACTTTTTCACAATTTGGTCATATTGCTGAATTTATATTATAATGCACTACAGTGGAACCCCGACTTATGAAATTAATTCGTTCCCGAGGGTCTTTCGTAACTCGAAAATTTTCGTAAGTCGAAGCACCCATCGCGCCTTTTGAGTGAACGATAGGCTATAGGCTAATTGCTAACTGGAACACCAATACGTCGTTCAAGTGAAACAGCAAAGCGCAAGTACGAAAGCCAAGGGGGTTGTCACATGATTCGGAAGGCATTGTGGGCATTGTAGGCATTCTGGGCTCAGCCAATCACAGCCAGCGGATTTCGTTACGTGGGCATTTTGCCGTAACGCGGGCAGAAATATTGCTGCGAGTGCCTTCGTAACTTGAATTTTTTGTTAAATGGGGTATTCGTAAGTCGGGGTTCCACTGTATATGGAAATCATCACCAGGCTGAGTTCAGTGAGACATAACAGAAAATCAATTAAAGTGTAACTAGTAAACTATATGAGAGTATTTGAGGTTTAGTAATGTTGATAAAGGTAATTAAGCCACCACCGACACAGCTGTGTGCACTATCTGCCTCCAGGAAGCACCTAAAGACATTTATACTTCCCTAAATCCTCCAGCAAAAATCAAAAGAATATGGCAGCTGTTGCCGTGATACCAGCTTTCTTTTCTATTAAACTGTAATTTCAACTTTTAGTATCAATTGTAAGCCCATGCAGCAGCAAAATCAGTCTGAAGAGGCTTGTTACAACACATATCTTGATAGATATTCCTTGTCCATTTTCCTCTTCACAGATCACTTCCTCTTTCCCTAGTCACCCAGCCAATTCCTTCTTCTACCCCCGCCTAAAGCACCTACCACCCATTGCGAAGGTCACACTGACCAAAATAAAGAAGACCAATAAGATCATCAGCCTGCCCATGGAGCCCACTCAATCCAACCAGCTGCCAACAGGAAATGAGATTGAAGATAAGCTCATAAGTAAGTCTGAATAACAAGTAAATGAAGAATTTCTGTTTTTATATGATTCATCTACTTTCTTTGAAACATGCATTTTACAGCATAGTACAGAACACAATAACAAAAGCTAGAACTCAAGGATGTGGCAGTTAACACCTCAGTTTGGTCTCAGTTTCACACTCACTAGAGTCCTATGTTTTGGGAAATGTTTATGGGAAAATTAGGAGCAGTCGTTTAAATGGCATCATGTCCTCCTTTATGTCTTAACACAGATCCATGCGTGAACCATTACTCGCGTAACCCCGGTTCTCTGAAAACTGAGTAATCTACTGAGTGACAATTGAAAGAGAACTCTACACAGGGCTCTAGAGTGCGACCAATTTGGTCGCAAAAGCACAATGTTTCCAGAAAACACATTATATTATATAAATTATTATAAAATTTGTGTGCGCCTAACTTTTGTGCCGGTATGCCTAACTTTTTAAAGTTAGGCGTACCGGTACGCCCATGGCAAAAAGTTAGTCTAGAGCCCTGCTACATTAATCCCAATCCTCAATGGTTCTCAATCTGACCTGGTTAACACACCAATAGGGATATTTTTATCCCCATATATTTATCTATGTTTTATTCTGCATTCAAGATACTGTCTTGGCAGCTACAAGTCATTCTGGTGACAAACCCTGAATGCATCCATAACTGAATTAGGCAAACATATGAGACAAAGACAGACTTCAGAAGAACACCAACTCTATAGTGTCTTTCTTATTCTACTGATACTATATATATTATATTTGTTGTTAAAGGCTAAACTAAAAGTATATACAGAACAAAATGAATACAGAATTCTACATGCTTTGTCAAACTCAGGTGTAAGGTTTTAACATAAGGCAGGGACTTGCTCATTTTGGGGGAATTTAGGAAACATTACAGGCCACACACAAACTAAACTGTTTCCAACCAAAGACCAGAAAATCCAAGCCAGAGTCAGGGTACCAGAAAATACCAGAAACACATCTGGCATCTAGTATAAGAGGCAAAAGATGTGTGATAAAAGATGTCAAAGAGTACTTTATGAAAACTGTGTAGAAATTATATACAGTAAATTTTTAGTCATGATGCCAAGTGGGACATAAACACTGGAATTTATTTCATGGGTGAAGCTGGATATGTGGGTTCTGAGACTATTTAAGACTCTTCTGTAGAGAAAGGAAGAATACAAAGACATCTTGGAAAATGTACATGGAAAAGCTGTATCAAACTAAAAGTTAGCAATGCAGCAGACAAGTAACTTTGTGTGAATGATGCATGTGATAGGGAGGGCAAAACAGCCTTTTATAAAAGCACAATTCACCATGGAAAGTCTAAATAGATGACTTGACTGGGAAAAGTTTTTTTAAGGGGGAAAAAGTAATAGATAGCATGTTGGCCTGGCAAAAGAGCTGACAGAGCATTAATCAGAAGCAGGGTTGAGGGTAACTGCAAGGGTCTGAGTCAGCATCACAGACTACAAGACCGTTCCCCCGACAACCCATCAACAAACAACAGAGAATGGCCAACAATCTGTTGGGGTTTCCTCCCCCTGTTCCCAATGCTCCATCTTACCCTTGTGTCTGTTTATCCTACCCCTGTCATTATCCCTCCATCGTATTTGTGTATTCTCCCCAGAGCTTGAACAAAACTTTTCTTTAATGATCAGTAAGCACCTGTTCTAGATCTGTGAGACACTGATGGAAAATCAGGTTAAATCATCTTTGCGTTTCTGCAACCTTTTGTCACATTAACCTTCGCTTTGTTATTCTTGAACATAAATTTTAAAGGGAGTTATCAGCCTTTCACTTGATATCCAAATGTCCATCTATGCAGCTTCCATACAACCTCCCTTCCTTCTGCTTTTCTACTCTCTAACTGACAACTGCGATTCATATCAGCTGCATAGAAGCCCACCAAGAGCTTGACTGAGGTACATCAGCAAGTAGTCTGAAAGCACCAAAAAACATGATGTGATGATAAGACTTTAAAAGGATTACATTTTTATTAGGTTAGCTGAAAAAGCAGAAAGTCAGAGGATGCTTCCTTACCCTCTATTATAATTGAGGTGTCTCCTAATAAGGGGCTAAATCATGATCTGTTGCAGAGGAGTCATTAAGTAGCAGCACTGTTTACTCTGAGGCAAAAATAAAAAAAAGTAAGCACAATGAGCAAAAACCCACTCTACAAATGAAAGTAAAGCAAAATGAAAATTAACTCCAGCAGTGCAACCACTCAAAGAGTCTATAATGAGAAAATGTGGGTTCATAAGCCCTACACACAAAGCACGGCAACACCCTTTAATAATTTTGTGTTATAAAAAGAAAAGAAGATTTTCCTGATTACGACATATTACTCATCTTATAAGTCAGTGGAAAAAGTTAAGAGCAACAAATTAGCAGAATGGAAACCTGATTGTTAATATGATTGCTATGCTGCCCGCCCTTCTCTGCAGATACCCCTCTGGACTGTGAAGTGTCAGTGTGGTCTCCCTGGGGCTTGTGCAAGGGCAAATGTGGAGAGTCAGGCGTTCAGCACCGCACGCGCTACATCATAATGCACCCAGCCAACAATGGAGCAGCCTGTCCCCTGCTGGAGGAAGAGCGGAAGTGTTTCCCAGACAACTGTTTATGACTAGGCCAGGAAAGGAGGGAAAAGAAAGAGAGGAAGGAGAGGAGAAAGAAGAAGGAGAGGAAAGCCAGAAAAGGGAGGAAAGGACGAAGACGCAACAGCAACAGTAAAAGGTCCACGATTTAATCACATGAAGTTTAACCATCACAAACCAGCTTCCATCGGCTCTCCCTGACCAAACTGTTTCTGTGGAAATCACTAATATACATACTGATTATGTGACTGTTCAACTGGGAGAGTGTGCCTTAAAAAAAATCCTTAATCTTCCCTTCATATTGATAGATCTGACAGCACTAAAGAGGTGTAGTTTGGCAAAATAGCCATTAGACACCAATTCAGTTTTGGCAGATGATCAAAATTGTCTGGGGAGAGATCAATGCTGTTTGGTAATTAGAAAATGAGCTGAAAACACAAGTTGGCACTGTAATTGGATTTGCTTTGACACTTCTGAAGATCACAAATATTTGTTTGCTACTCCCAGCAGCTTTTATTTAGAGGATTTAGAAATAAATCCTGGCATAAGATCCAAAATTATACAAATTATATCAAACTAAGAAAAGGTGGAAATACGGTGCTTCAATAGCCCCATTAGCAGAAGCAATATGATAACAAAAGTGACATATACACTTTCCTAAATTTAAAACATAATGTTTAAAGAAACATTGCGCTTGTTTTCCTAAAGAAAATGGATATATTTATTGACAGGATTTTAACCTGTAGTGTACAGCATATGAAATCTGAAATAATTTGTATTCCTTTACGTTACTGAGTTAAAACAGAAAAACTTGCTTTGTAAAATACTAAAACACTAAAAATATGTGTATTTTTTTTGTAAAGGTCAATAAAATGTAAATACAACTTACAATACTGTTTCCTCTTTGATTCCTGTTTTCTCAAGAAACAAATGGTGGCGTCGTTTAATTAAAACTGTCATGGCCTGTCGATTATCACCTTTAAATATTAGGCATGCATTAAGTTAATATTACTGATGTTGCGTTTGCAGGATCCAATGGAGTGTAGAGGACAAGCTGACCTCGGTTCACACAGTTTTGGACTGAATTCACCCTAATGAAGTGTTGGTCATAAAGTGAACACAAGTGATCTCCAGTGATTAAAGAGTTCATGAAATGTTTAGAACTCAAAGATAAAAAACTTAAAGCAAGAAATTAATTTCACATAAAGGCTATAAAGCATAAATCCTACTGCACAAAAATATATATGTACATAGAAAAATGACCTTTTCCTTCAGGGCACGATGAAGACGACATAATTTTAAGTAAACGATATTAGCGTAAATATGTAGAACAGATATTCCCACCAAGCCAGCACTGAAACTACAGACGGCAGACTGAATAGCAATAAGAACTAAACATCTGGGACATGAGGGATGTCCTTCCGTTCGGAATGACGAGGGAGAGGAAAATTACTGAGCTAAAGATGTGTGTTTTAGCATTTCTATTGTAGGTTCACTAACTATATGTTAGAAGTAAGAGTAATGTAAACATCCAGTTTGGTGCAATGTCATGAGAAATATCCCTGCTTTGTTTGTGAAATTGAATTTTTAACAGACACAGTATAAAACCTGTGGTTATTTTATTGGTATGATAAAAGTACTGATTTACTATTCAAGCTTCCTGTAAAGTTACCAGAGTGTGGGATGAGAAGGAAATCTGATTCTTTGCTTACTTTAGAAATGACAACTTTTGCAGATGCTAAATATGAGATGGGTTCATTCAGTGTGTGTGGGAGTTTTCTCTGCATGTGACCTCATCTAAGGTAAACATATGGCATTTTACGCAATGGACTGGATTACATTTCCTACACTGATTACTAGGGATGGGTATTGTTTAGGTTTTATCCGATACCGGTGCCAAACCGGTACTTTTGAAACGGTGCTGGTGCTTAAACGGTGCTCAAACCGGTGCTTGAAGAATGGAGAACACAAAATTGGTCCACAAAAAAAACCTCTCATGTTCAGCTGTTTTTTTGTAAAAAGATAACAATGTTAGCATTTTCTGCAGCTATGGGGCATATATGGTATCACTCTTGGCTGGAAGCAGTGCTTAAACAATGGAAAAAACACAAACTTTGTCCTAAACCTCTCATATTTAGCTGTTTTCCACTTTTTCTTTGGTCATTTTAGCCTTTTTGGCCAGGGTGAAGGGAGCATCTGCCATCAAACAAGAAGACAGCCGCATGTAGCTATGATCATGTTTGCTAGTTCACCTTACATGCATTAATGTAATAACGTGGTTAGCCTACTCAACGTAAATTACACACGAACAACATTAAGCTACTCACGTAGAGAAGAACGGCTGCTGCTGCATCATCATCATCATCATTTCTGCTACAGTGGCAGGGCTAGGGGCCAGGACTCTCCTCTTCGGGTTTTTGGGGGATGTTGCTAACTCCGGGTCCGATAACAGGCACCACACCTGCAGTAGATGTGCACGGTGTGAGGTCTCGCAGCAAGCTATCAAATACGGTGCATTTCTCGGCTTTTAAAAAAAAACCCGCTATGCGTCGGCAGGTGTTTCATCGGATTTGAGGTGTTACCTCCTTTGACAGTATCACAGTATCAGCTTAAAGCACTTGTTGCTGCTGAGTTTGCATATTTTGCTGTGAAGTACAGCCAGACTTTTGACAGCTTCGCCTTGGGCATTTTTAATCTTTAGCTCTGCTCTAAAAGAACGTACGTACCTGGGCCCGCCTACTATCCTCGGAAACGTAAAATGATTGGCTAGAATCTAAAGTGTATCACAGCTCAGGAAAAAAAAAGCACCGAAATAAAGCACCGAAATGTGCGCTGCTTTTCGGTCTGGTTACTACCGTTTATGTCAGAACCGGTGCCATCATTTCACTGGATACCGGTACCCATCCCTACTGATTACATAATGGGACACTGTCAAACAATCAACTTACTATATTACAATGTGCTAATATTTTGTATATAATTGTCCTTTGGTACTCTAAAGTACAGAAAAAAACTGGAAAGCACATTCTTGAATTTTACTGAGGTAAATGTAAAGTACATCCTTGATAAACACACAACATTTTTTATAAGTGACACTACAAATTGTTATATGTGACCAAAAGTTCATGATGCTTATTCCTACCTCGTGTTAGTGTCAGAATATAAATATAATCTGCAGTGAAACGAAGAAACAGCTAGATACCCTATATCAGGTACATGCTTGCCATTGCAGGTTTTCTATTGGTTGCCAGGTTAACCAGTTACAAAATTACCAGAATAACTTGTCACACAAAGTAGCACCTGTGAGTTTCTCACACTCTCACATATGGACATCATTAGATGGAAAATACCTCAAACTTGAGCTAGAATTTGCAGATCTACATAAAGGCTCTACTGGAACTGCAGGCAAAGCATTAGGTCACTGTTAAGTGTAATCTAATAGTTTGCTGTTAACATAAAATGGGTTTGCAAGGCACTGGCTTTCTCCTTCAGTGTTACCTGATGCTGGCTGCTGCCATGTTTTTTCATCTTGGAGAGCAGGAGGAGAAATGCATCATTGAGGAGATTCCTGAAGACACACTAGTGACCGGTGAGTGTTTTAGATGGGGAAAAGTCCTCCTGAGTATCATTTATGATACCCAATCATAGCAATAAAAGTGGAATCAGTGATTGAGGGTGAATGTAATTATTTACAAATGTTAAAAACCATGTGATTTTTGAATCACACAGTAGCTTTACATGCACAATATTACGTTTCTAATTTGAGCAAGTGCAAAAACCATAAAAAGCTATTCGAGCCTTGTTTTAAATGAAACACTTCCAATGTATCCAGTAGTTAAATGAATACAATAAAGAAAGAAATATAAAGAGCATTCCACCAACTGCAAGGTTCATGGAGTTGGAAATCAAAATGAGTGCTTTTTAAGATCTCCTCACGAAAGAACCTCATGAAAAAGCAGTGTATTTAAGGATGTATAACCAAGTAATAACACCTGGGTACACAGCTACCTGAGAGTCGCTAAAACAAACTGTATTTGGTTCTTATTTACCACACGGCAGTTCAGTGATTCTCTCTGCAGTTTTCCATATTTACTGAGCTGCATGTGTGCCAGTGTTTTGCGATACTTTACATTACTTAACATTTCTCAGATCTTTTTTCCTTGATGTTCATCGCAGACTATTTAAGACTTTTTAATGATTACGGTGAGTTTTGATAACCACAGAATAAACAAACTGGAAATGATCAATCTTATCATAAGCATATGTCACGAATCTTGCAAGCTTGCTATGGGTCTTTGCAGTTACTGTGTGTGTAATTTTGTTTGTGTATATGTCTGCACTCATGTGTGTGTCTCTTACCTTTAGGCTTTTTTCTTTTGGAGCCTTGGGATGTGAAGGCGTTATCAAAATTACCTCAACTTGGCCTCACTGTGACAGTAAAAGATTCAAACAGTGAGGTACTGGACTCAAACTTGAATGTCTTCACGTGATGTTACACTAAAAATATGTATCTTTGGAAATGAAAAAGAAACAAATAAACAAAAACAAGTGCTTATTACAGCCTAATAATAATAGTAACTTTCCTACTTTTCAGATCATGTTGTCCAAGCGATATGGGAAATTTGGTAAATTCACCTTCACAGCTCACACTTCTGGTCAGCATTTTCTTTGCTTTAAAACAAACTCGACAAGTTTTTCTGTCTTTGCCCGTGAACGTCTGGTGAGAACACACAGAACAAATGTTATTCAAAACAAAGCAAAATACATAAATGGACTCCCCGTTTAAACACTGACTAATAGTTAACATTAACTTCTGTTTATCAATTTTGCTACACAGAAGCTACATTTGGATGTACAAATGGGAGAGTTCACAGTTGGTCACAATACTGATAGGACCAAGGACAGCATGGAGGCCCTGGAGAACAGTCTTAGACACCTGACGGAGCAGATGATTCACATTACCAGGCAGCAGGAGTTCCAGAGGGTAAATAAATATTTTACTGCACTGTCTTAACAGTTGTTTAAACCTGACATACAGTAAGGAGACCAGTATATCAGATATAAGCTTCATTTTACGTCAAGAATTGTGAAGTACTTTTTTCCACTGCTACCAATGAAGGAGAATATATTCATTTTAAAATGGTAAAATTACATCATATAACAGGTTATCAATTCTATTCTTCTCTCTTTCTTTTTATTTTGTTGCCTGTTGTCATTCAGGAGAAGGAGGAGGTATTTCGTCAGATCAGTGAGAACACCAACAGCAAAGTGTTGTGGTGGGCTGCAGTGCAGACCTCCATTCTGCTGGTGGTTGGTTTCTGGCAGATGAAAAGACTCAAAGACTTCTTCATCGAGAAGAAACTGGTCTGATGAACAACTTTGACCAGCCTCATTGTTTTTACTTTTATTTCACATACCTGTACCAGTGAAGTTTGAGTGCTCTAGGGCTATAATGCTTAATAAAAAGGCCAGTTTTTACCAAACAGCTGGTGCGATGCTCTAGAGTATGGTGTTTAAGACTATTGTATATACAGTTGTGGTATGAAGTACATACATTCGTCATGGGCATGAAGTTGTGGTGATCTGGGGTTTTAGTGATTTCTGTGAACTGTGGAATGACTGTGCAGCACACATTTTTAATGATTATAATCAAAAATTGGGTGCTCAAGTTTCAATCTATTTTGGATTTCACAGGGTCACAATTATACATGTTGGATCAAATATATACATATACCCCGAATCATATTTGATTAGCAAGACCCTTCTCAAATTGCATCCGCCACTTTTAGTAGCCATGAAGTTATAATTTTGGCTGGCTATTTCACCACTCTACTTGGCTAAATTGGTAGGTGTCTTGTAGATCGATTGCTTTCTTGGCAAAGATCCAGCTTTTAGGCATAGTTCACAAATTTTCAATAACGTTGAGGTCAGGGCTTTGGGAAGGCCACTCCAGAGACCTAATATTAGCCTGCTTTATCAATTCTAAAATCAGTTTTGATGTGTTTGGGATCACTGTCCTGTTCTAACACCCAATTGCATTCAACCATCTAGTTGCTGATTTGAGGTAAAGTTGAAGAATTTGGAGGTAGGCCTTCTTCTTCATTATTTTACCCACTTTGTGCAATGTACCAGTACCACTGACAGCAAAACAGACCCAGAACATGAGGCTACCACCTCATGCTTGTTAGCTGGTAGTGTTCTTAGTTAGAGTCAGGGCTTCTTTCTTGGTTGGCATTCTCTCAATGCATGGCGATATAAAACTCGCTTCACTGTTGACAGTGACACTAGTCTTCCAGCAGTTTCCAGTTCGTGGCAGGCTTGATCCTCATTCCCCCGGTTGTTCCTCAACATCCTAACCAATTTTCTTTCATGACAGTTTGTGTCTTCTTTCAGAAGAAAGAAAAAGTGGTGAAACATCCAAATAACATTTGTACAATTGTTTGAACTGATGATCTTGGAAACTCCAGTTGTTTAGAAATCATTTCCAAAGATCTTCCCAACTTGCGTAAATCTACAATTCTCATGTTTAAATCTGAGTTCCTTGGACTTTCTCATTGGTCAATCTAATCAGTGGTGTCAATCAAATCGTTTTTATGTTAAAAAGAGAAACTAGCAGTTGTAGTTAATCATGATCACAAAAGTTAACTGGCCTTGGTCTTGTCAAGTTAAAATACAGCATAAAACATTTAGCACCGTTTATTAAAGCACTTAAATGAATGTGGACATATATTTGAGCCTGCATGTTTTCTCTTGATGTCGTGGATTACAGAAAATCCTAAATAAATAAATAAAATCAAGATTTGGGTGCATAGAGCTTGAAAGTATTTAAAGATGTATGCTTTTCACTCTGGAAAAAGAACAGTTCAAAGACATGATTAAAAGTCCAAAGTTACCATGACATTCATGACCACGATGAATGCATGTAAACTTCTGAGCACAACTGTATCCTTTGCAAATTAAAATGTGAAAAAATTGCATAAAAACTTGGAATGGTGCTTGCAAAATTGTTTTTTTGTTTTTTGCAATGTTTTTTGTTGAATAAAGTATTGTTTGAGGCATTAGGTCATTGTAATCTTTGATTTGTGTGACATTAACTCAATATAATCGTTTATATTACTGCAATTTTGCCCTAAATAAGGTGAAAATCATAGACAGCAATTAGGAAAATATACACAATGTTTACAAAGGTTGAATGTGTTATAATTAGGTACCATGATTTTAGAAAATATAAGCTAATAGCATAAGAATCACCATGTGATTATGATGCATTTCACTCATAGCTTACCTGGTGTTCAAATGTCCAACAGGCATAATCTTAAATAGGTATTTACAGGTTTTCAGCAATTTTAGTTAGAAGTTGGACAAACAGCTTCAACAACAATTGACCATCAGCGAAAAGGTGAAGTTACCTTTATTATAAGCAGTGAGGACATATATTATCCATTAATGACTCTGGGAGTAGGACAGAGCTAATATAAGCTAAATTAGCCTTTAGCTTCACCAGCAGTCACAAGGTTTTCAAAGTAATAAATATAGTTATCTAATAAACCTTAATGAAATATGGCTGTAAAAACGAACTATATATAGAAGATATGCAGCAACAATTCTAATACGCATGTGTAAATAAGAGTTAGAAGACCGTTTAGCTAAATCTGCTAATTCATAAAGGTAATTTAGCAAAGAACGTTAGCTAAATTAGCTCATTAACTCCTCACCTAATCTTGTTTTCCTGCAGGTTTTGAAATGGCTTCCTGGGTTTGCTGCAATTCCTGCTTTCTTCCTCAAAGTGCCGACCGCAAACTGGCGGTCACAAGCTGTGGCCATGTCATCTGTAGTGGTTGTTATCAGAGAGGTTATCAGAGAGGTACATAAACAGTTTTGTTGCAAACACAGTCAAAACAATCACTGTTTGGAATACCTGCATATATTTAAGCACCAAGTCTACAGCCTTCCTACTCCCCAGCAAATGAAAGTATGATTAGACAGGGACATCTGTTGGGCTCTAAGTGATATTGCAGAGCTGATTATTTATTTTTTGCACTGAGTGTTGCATGTTTCTAAGTTGTCTCTAAAGGAAAGGATCTCCCTAGGGGTCTATGTTTAAAATAGATTAAATATCAGTGTTAGAGATTGTTATATTATAAAGAAAACCAGTGATTCTCTGTGATTATATGTTTCATTCAAAAATTGAGAGTGAAATTACACCATTCACCAATGGATGGTACTCCTGGAGGTCCTTTAATCACTATTCATTAGCCCTGGAGTTGTTCATGATTGGTCTCACCTTAATCAGACTATTGACTTTGTTTGTCTCCCGTGGTTAGACAAACCCATTTAACTGATTTTGTTTCACAGACAGAAACCCTTGATGTCAATTTTCAGTCCTTCCATGTCTTCCTATCCTTGCGAGCCAGCATTATATTCTTGACTTTGTAATTTTGGTTTAAATATAATCTTTCTTTCAGGCCAACCAGGCAGCTGTTATATCTGCAACGCTAAATGCCAACTGTCACCACTGTCTGACAAAGTAAGCACTCTTTTCTCATGAAATTCCCAGGTAACTGTGGGTGTTGGGGTGGGATAGCCACATTAATAATCAGACTGTTAAAAGTTGAATATTCTGCTGTCATTAGAGTTATGTTAAATGTGCTCGTTTCAGAGCAGCCCTGGTGTGAAGGCCCTTTTCTCAAACATCAAGGTGGTGGCAGCCAAGCACTTAACGGAAATCAGCCAAGTTCAGTCATTTTCTTGCTTCATATAAACACCTATAATCCGATTGTATATCTCCAGTGACCTGTAAACAATTGTGCTGTATAGCATTTAAATATATCCAAAAGATGGAGATTTAAATGCAATAGTGTAATGCAGAACTTGCAAAAACAGCACTTATTCTGCATTTTCCCAGGTTATAAAGTACCAGGAAAAACATCAAAAGAGGCTCTTCACTCACTACGAGCAAAGGGTGATATTTTTCTTATTATTTCTTTGCCTTAAAATTGTATTTTTCAATCAGTCTGCAACATTTAACTCATCTACCACACTGGCTGTCTAGCTCTGAAGACAACAGTAACTGAAACAGATGCTTATGCCACCTAGTGTACCAAACTCATCAATTAATCACTTGCAGAATGAAAAGCTGGAGGAGGCAGTAGTGAGGATGAAGCAAGAAATGCAGCAGATGACAAAGTAAGTTAAATTAGATTTGAAATAAGCTGCAGTTTGTGAAAAGATGGAAGGGTTTCTTATTTATTTTTCCAATTAACAGGAAGCTGAATGAACAGAGTGCCTACATTGCTAAGCTGGAAAATGCACTAAAGCTTCAGAGGTACAACACTGAATAGATAGTTAACCCAATGTGTAATTGTCAGTTTCTGCCTGCTAAAGCCAGTTATTGCTCCCCTAATTCTTATTTTATGTTTTATTTTGATTAACAAATGTCTGGCTAAATTCCCTGTGCTGTAGATTTGAATACCATTTTTTAGGGTTTTGCATCAATAATAATGATGTTAAGGTAAAATAAAATTTAAAAAGTAGTAAATAATGATTAGTGGAGGCAGTTAAAAGCCTGTGATTAAAGACTTTTACAACCAACTGGTTGTTCTTCCGCACCGTTCACTAGGTGTCACTCCTGGCACATCTATGGTTCAACTATAGTAATGCTTTAGTGTTTCCATGGGCATGTTGAAATGAATTCAGCAATAAAAATACAGACTTCTAGTCTGTGTAGAATAATCTATAAAAGTACTACAGCTCCATTCATCTCTTATGTCTTAATCCACTCTGATTTCATGCAGAAACGCCATCATCTGCTATCTTGGTGTAGGTTTCAGCAGGTGCGCTTTGTGTAAGTGATTAACATTATTTATTACTCCTGTTACTCAGTACCAAAGCTTCATCTGGGCACCATATGAGCCATAGTTCCCAAACCCCACATGGACATAAACCAGGTAAACTATCTCTTATTGTATTGGCAACTGTAATGATCTGTTTTTTGATGACGCCTGACAAACTATGCAGACATACTGTGTACCATTAACAATTTTTATTACTAATTCTGTCCTATGCAAGAATTGTATATGTGCACTCACTGTCCACTTCACAGATATACCTGTTCAACTGCTTGTTAACATTAATATCTACTCAGCTAGTCATGTAGCAGCAATTCAGTGCATTTAGTCATGTACACGTGGACGGGACAACCTGATGTTCAAATTGAGCATCAGAATGCGGAAGAAAATTGATTTAAATGACTTTGAACGTGGCGTGGTTGTTGGTGTCAGATGGGTAAAGAAAATATCCAGTGAGAGGGAGTTCTCTATTGCTGATAGCTGAGGTCAGAGGATAAGACTGCTGTGAGCTGATAGGAGGGCAGCAAAAGAACATCTCTGAATGGATAACACATTTGACCTTAAACACCACACTCCACTCCTGTCAGTTAAGAATAGGAGGGTGAGTTTACAGCTCCCATGGGCTCACCAAAACTGGACAATACTAGTGGTAGGGGTCAAAATTTCTCATAAATAAGCAGGGATCTACCCTTCCATGTGTCAACAGTTCAGGCTGGCGGTGGTGTGATGGTCCGGGGGGGATTTCTTGGTATATTTTGAACAGAATACAATGCCTTTTATTGTCACTATACACATGTACAGTGAGATACAAAGTGTCTTTATTCAGTGCAGACACGTGGGAAAAGAAAGGGGGGTGGGGTACACAGTTCTGTAGCACTACAGTATGTACATATGAACAGTATCCACAAGTAAGAACTCTGCAAATATACAAACTGGGGGAAAAATAGTGTTATATATTTACAGTGTGGGTTATAGCCCGTAAATTAAGTATTGCACAGAGGTGATGGTAGTTGTGTAGTCTGTGTATAGAGGGAAGTCTTTGGATTGGGGAGTGGAACTGTGTTGTATGAGTGAGTTCAGGGTGGCCGCTTAATGCCAATTGTTTAAACACCACAGTCTGCCTGAGGATTGTTGATATTATTGATGTCCAGCACAATAATGTGCCATGCACAAAACTCAAACCGATTTCTTTAACATGAGTTTACTGTAAATTGGCTCCACAATCACCAGATCTCAATCCAGCAGTGCGCCTCTTGAATGTAATGGAATAAGAGAGTTTCACGGATCTGCAGATAACAAATCTACAACAACTGTGTGATGTCGTCATTTCATTATGAATCAAAATCTCTTAGGAATGTTTCCAGCACCCTGTTGAATGTGTGTTATGAAGAATTAAGGCAGTTCTGAAGGCAAAAGAGGGTCCAATCATTAACAGCATGGTGTACCTAACAAAGTGACTTTTTTAGTTATTATACAACACATGGTTTGTTTATTTTATACACTTTGTTAATGCTACAGTCAATGAAGCAGATAAAACATCTGTTATTATAATTAATTATAATAAAAGATTATATTTATTTAAATCTATGAGTGCTTGTTGCAAAAAAAAACCATGCACAAAGACCAGAAACTTTTGTAACCTTATTACTTTTAGACTGTAAAACAACCATCTAAGTGGTTCATTTTATGAATAACTAAATAATGTCTGTCACTAAGCATACAGCATGTTTTAAGTTACTTTAAATTTTGCTCCTTCTTTTTCGTCTAAGTCTTACAGATACCATATAACTCCTCTGTGTCCCTCTCACGACACTCTTCAGCTACTAATGTGTGAGTATAGTCTCTGTCTACTATTTCACAATTTTCCTTAATAGCGCTGACCTTCTCCTTCTGCTCATTTTTGATTAATACTCTCTTCATTCTATCTCATGCTGCTAATTTTTCTTCTTTGGCCTATATTATTCTCTTACTATACCTCAGGCTTCAGAGAGAGAGAGAAAGTAGGAGGTAGTTCACAGCACAAACATGTTATATCCTGGCTTCACTACTGATGTCTTATGTTAGCTTTCGTTGCCGTGAGCTTTGCCCTGCCCTGCGGCTATCCACACACCTGAATAAGCTGATCTTTGCTTGGGTTTAATCAGGAAAACGTACTGGGTTTCCTACACAGTACTGACACAGGACTGATTGAGTGTCAGAATTTAATAGTATTATTGTTATTTTATCCACTGAGACACTGGCTTTAAAAGATGGAGAGCGGATATAAATGTCATTTCCTGCAGGGTCGATTCAGCCGCTGGCACTTTAGTCGCTGATAGATGTCTTTCTGCTTTGCTGGGTGGCAACGCGGGTGAAGTGGTGCCATTATAATATAAATTTGGTCTCAAATTATTTTGATCTTGCTTAAAGTATCACAGAGTGAATGATTTATATTTTGAAAATCCCCCAACTCAAATAATCTGTGTTTTCTCTCACAAGTACAGTAAACTACACACAAGAGTCATGATTTTGGTAAAAATAAAATGTGAATGATATAATTTTTGAAGTTCATTTACAGTTTTTCTTCTACAGTTTAGTGTAGAATTAATAAAGGATTTAATAAATTATCTAAAACTGTTTAAAATGCGTATAGAACATAGAAGGTCAGATTTATTTCACTACATTATACCATGTTTTCTTGTATTCATTTGTACATGAATTTTTGCAAAATTTCTGCAACGTCCACTGTTCACTAAGGATGTGTCAGTGTTTTACTATTGAAAAAATAAATACTAATGTAACTTTAAATGTTGTCCTATTAAAGAAAAATCGAAAGCATTCAGGTATCGGTGCACTGTTAAAAACACTGAAGCCAACAGAACTAATGAAGTGTGCCTTCCTGTCTGGCAGCACTGAAAACATGGAGGTGGATCAAAGGAGCCTGTTCTGGAAAGTAAGTCCCAGTTACTTCGCTCGCTGTCTATCATTGTTATGAATGAGATTCTGTCGAGATTACACAGCATCCTGACATTGACTTTAAGGCTTTGGTATATTATGATGGAAAGTATTAAGCAAATAAAACATTGTGATTTGTGCTGTTTCTCTGTGAATCTGTCTTTCAGCCTAACTCTGGCTCATTTATCAGAGCTTCACAAGATGGATGGACTGGTATGTGCTTTCTACTGCCTGTTATGCAGCTACTGGTTTTGGTTTTAACTAATGGAAGAGGTGTCATCTGTGTCAGATATTTCCATTTGCTGGAAATGCTGTCATTGTACACTTGTGTTTATTGCTATTTTGAGACTTAGAAACTGATGATTTGACCACCTATAGTAAATAAATCAATAGAGATAAATAAGGTGACAGTCCTTTAGTTGCTCTTCCTTTATCACTTTAGACATTGTAGATATCTACTATACCTACATAGCAGTTTAGTTCAGGACATACGCTAATATACAAGAGGATCATTTTGTAACCATCAGTGGATTGATTATGCTATTAAAAATACTTTTTACAGAAGATTTGATTGATGGTTACTGCAAGATAAGGATGAGCTGTGTCATTAATTATAGACCTAACTGCTGCAGAGGCGTGTGTACAAGCTTTAGGTGTTTTGCCTGGTTTGTTGGTAGCAACATCTGTGCAAGTTTGATGCAAATTACTCTGGAAGATGACTCACCTGTTTATCATGCCATCTCTGATGGTTTTCCAAATGAAAGCTCGTGAGGTGGAACAAGAGACACATAAGCCTATAATGACCCAGGAATTTTTTTAATCATTGTGAGCCATTTTTATCTGACTTGTGTTAAGGATTAACCATGGTTTTATCTTGTGTGATGTGCAGGCACCATGCCTCACAGATCGTCCAACCCAAACATGTCAGCCAGTCACGCCGCATGCTCAGCCACAGTGAGGTAACAAGTTTAATTCATTAAATACATCAAAACAATATCATAGGCAGCATGGTGATGTAGTGATTAGCGGTGTTATCTCACAGCAAGCAGGCTAGTGGTTGGAATCTCCGGTGTGGCTGGGGCCACTGTTCTGTGTAGATTTTATATCCTGTGAGCCTTTCTGATGTTTTTTTCACTGATTAGTTTTGTTTTTTGTGTATTCGTTTGGGAAAGAAAAGTCTGATAATCTTCTGCTAGTTTAAAAAACACTTCAAAACGTCTCAGGTTTTCCTACGTTTATTGCTGGTGCTGATCATTTGTGTGCTTTTCATTTTGTAGAACAGTTCATTTGTTTCAAGAAAAACATGCGGTGTCATGACTGTGTGAGCTATTTATTTGTGGACACAATTTCAGAACACACAAAACGGCAGGAGTAAACTCAAAATGAGCATTTAATTCTCATAGTCTAAAAATACACAGGAACAAACAGATAAGCCAGCGAATGAACAACTCTAAGGATTACTAGGAGATACAGCGTCACTGTCAAACTCAGAGTGCCGAGGTACTGTGGAGAGCTACACACAGCTATGAGGGATAATGAATAAACAGAGACAGAGACAATATATATAGAAACAACAGATAACGAGGGGAGCGGTAACAGGTGAGTATAGAGCTGAAACCAACTCAAACATGGGTCATCCAGAAGAAACTTTAACTCAAAACGCAGAGAACATGTAGAAATCTCACTACTGTGAAATTTGTGTTGATTCTGCCCCACATAAAACACAACAAGAAAACTGCATCAATGAGAGCGTAAAAAAAGAGAAGGTTACATTTAATGACATGTAGTGTATCCAATTATGCCTCGTTGTTGTTACAGTAGATTAACAGTTTGCCTCTCTTATCGTCTCCCAGGCGTTTTCAAGGAGGACCTTTTACCCCAGACGTGTCATTCGGCCAGAGTTCTGGATGGAAGTCTCCAATCTTTAGACCACCGTCCTCCTCCAGGCACTCCATGTCCTAACTGGTCTACCACCTCCTTAATAAACACACACGAAAACTGTCATGAGGTCTCTAGATGAAGTACGCCTAGCTAAAATGAGTCACCACCCGGTTTATATGTTGGTTTCACTCACACACCTGTGAATTCACAGACACAATTAAATGTATTTAGCTTAAAGCCAAGATTTGTTCTTATGTACATTGATTACAAACCTAAAATTTAAGTTTGGTAAATTGTGTTCAATCTACAAATTCAATAAACAGATGATAAGATAACACTGCGGCTTGTTGCTGATTGAAATGGTTTCAATGTTTTCTATTTTTGACAGAGTTTTAGCTCACACCAAACTTTGGCGTTCTGGTGAAATCTGGTACACTTTTATATTAATGACTGGTTTGTAGTCAAAGGTCAGAATATTCAGGCCAAATTACTTTGAGTAATCCAGTGGAGAAAGGCCTCAGCCCACAAAGTCTTACAAGCTTTTAGCTAAAGGCACAATCTGACATGACGTTTTCTTTGCCCGCTGGATTTAACATTGGAAACACAAACCTCATATCTGTTACAAAGCAAATGCAAGTGAAGGCGAAGAAAAGTGTAGCCGCGTAGAAACACGATATCACCTGAAGTCATCTCAGCACGGAAAAGCTTACGCAGTGAAGCGGGTGGCGAGGACGCTTGATGTGTTCAGACAGGTCAATTCTGTCTTTGAAAAGCTGTGTTTTCACCTCTATTGTTCCCGGCTGTCAGGGTGGAGAATGGTGTCTATTCAGGAGGGCTCAGGTGGGACTGTGTGTGTGTGTTCTGGGTCTGTGCACGCTATGTTCAGGCACTTGCATTTGGGTGTGTGCTCGTTTGTAAAGTAAGAGAATTGTAGGCCTGATCCTCTTCTTCGCTTCAGTGGGATTTGAAGACGTTTCCTGTTTTTTAAGGTCCACTTAGAGGGAAATGGCTCCCCAGGGCATGTTCAGCTGTCGTGGTGTCACACATTGACAGCTACAAGACTAAATCAAAATAATCACTACCTTATGGGCGCACACAAATAAACACACACAAAAACCAGGTGAACTCTTGTGCTATTAAGCTCAAGAAACTTCAATAAGTGTTATACTGTTTAATGTGTGTAAGTTTATTACAATTTTTCTATAATTTCTTTTTCTCTCTCTCTTGGTCTCTCTTTGACTTTCTCTGTTGCACTCACACACACCTCTGCATGGCTCCAGGCTGTACAAATGAGCTGTGCCACTTCAGAGAGCTAAAGAAAACTATTCTGATGTCAGTGGTAATTATTCAGCAGCATGTTCCCACAGCTTGTCCACCCCTCCCTCTCTCAGTCTCTCTATCTTCACTCTCCTGTTTGTGTGTGTGTGTGTGTGTGTGTGTGTGTGTGTGTGTGTGTGTGTGTGTGTGTGTGTGTGTGAGAGAAGGAAAAAGCTTCTCACTTGATCTGATCCAGACTTTGTCACTCAGTATTTCAGTCTTATAACTTTGGTGTGGTAAGTGTAATCCCCTGTAGGCAAGACAAGACATGAACTAAATGATTTCACATTTGAATTATTTGTCTTAGTGAGGTGCAGAGAACTTGCTTCTATATAAAGTCGAATCACTTTTAGTGTCGAAGATGTAATTTGAAAAGCAAAGAAATGTAATGAAAGTGTTTGAGTGAACAAGTATTGACAAAGTTTTATCATTCAAATTTTGCATTTACTTTTATAGATCATAAATGATTTACCTCATATACTGTTTACTGTTTAAGAGCAGTGCAACCCCTGCGGTGGTTTCATCTGCGCTTGTCATGTTACACCTCAGTGCAGTGCTTTCCATACTGTTGATCGCAATATTTGACTACAGAGATGAGAACACACTTTTGGTTTTAAAGACGATATGCTACACCGGTTGAAACTGTATTTATTTGTTAGCTTGTAATTTTTTCATGCATACTCAATCATCCAGGTAAGAAAATCCCAAAAAGTGAACAGAATCAACTTTTTGAAATGTAAACAAAGTGGGTTTTTGTGGGTTTTTCTGCACTTTCTTGCCCAGTCACGGAGTTCCACAGGGTTTGGTGCTGGGACCAATATGTTTCATGTTTTTATACTTCCTTTATGCAGTATTAGTAGAAAACCCTGCATACATTTTAATTGTTATGCAAATGACACTCAGTTCTACAAAATTTATGTGAAGTCAGATGACACAAGTTAATCAATACTACAGGCATGTTACAAAGGTGTTAAGCCTGGATGATCTGTAACTTGTTACTTCTAGATTCAGAAAAAACATATTGTACTCGGCCCCTAAAGCTTTCTCTTGGCCTCCAGTAACACTATGAGGAATATTGGAGTCATTTTCAAGCAAGCTATGTCATTGAATGAACACATTAAACAAATATGTAGTACTGCTTTCCTTTATCTGCACAATATGTCTAAAATTGGAAAAAAAAAAAATCATATCTCAGAGTGATGCAGAAAAATTAGTTCATGCAACTCATTCTAGGCTCAACTATTATATTTCCTTATTATGGAGCTGCTCTAAAAGCTCCCTAAAAGGCATTCAGCTAATCCAAACTGCTGAAGTAAAACTAGAACTGAAGATCAGATATCTTACTTATTCATTTCTCTTTATTGGCTCTGTCTTAAATACAGAATTTAATTTAAACTCCTCCTTCTCACATACAGTCATGAATGATTATGCCTTATCATATCTTGGACCTTTTAGTAGGATATCAAACCAACAGAGCATTTCACTGTCAGGCTGGAGAGGCTTCAGCTTTCTGGCCGCTCCCCTGTGGATCCAACCAGTTTGCATTTAGGAGACAGATAGCCTCCCTATTAGTTACACATAAACTCCCCTTTCTCCCCCCTTTTTAAAGCATATAGTTTAAAGTATTTAGTTTATAGTTGGATCAAGTGACCCTGAACCACCCCTAAAGGCTCAGGATGCTGGGGGTCTCCCCATGATATACTGAACGTTTCTTCACTTCCTTGCGTTTACATGCTTTTGCTGCATATCATTAGCTTTTGTCTATGGCTGTATTTGTCCCCCTGCATCCTCCAGCCAATCATACAGTCATACAGATGGCTGCTCCTCCCTCTGCCCTGAACCACCCTGAAGGTTTCTTTCAATTAAAAAGGGAGTTCTTCCTTCCACTGTTTCGTCATGTGATAAAGATGAGATATGCTTTTATTGTAACATAATGTTTAATAGGTAAATTGCAAGTGACCACCCTGATGGGTTTACTGTTTGATAGCCAAAGCTTCTTCCTCAGACTTCTGATAATTACAGAGCACCATCCTTAATATGCATAATTCATATACGACAGCACAAGTGACATATCTCACTTGTTGCAAATTGCCATCACTTGAATAGCGAGAGAGCAAAAAAACCCAACCAAACAAATAAATTTAAAATATACATAAACCTATAAAACATGGACACAATAGACAATGTTTTTAAAATTGATATCCTTACTTTATGTCCTTACTATTTGAGGTCTATATATTATTATAGGGAATGAGAAAGTATCAGCAATGTCAACATTAGAGAAAAGAATTAGGGTACTAAGCCACAAATCCATGTCCCTTTTTTTTAAGGCCTTTAGGTACTAAGGTATCGAGGGTTTAAGGCAGATACATTTTACATCTTCACTTTTTTGATTTGAAAAACGAATCTAATCTGTTTTCATGTATACGACATCTTTTTTGATTCACAGCCACCATTTTAGCAATGCTATTGCCTAGCTTGACAAATCAAGTCGAAAAAGTCAGAAAATAATGGTGTGAGTCATTTGTTCTATACTGTAGTTCACTGCATAGCATGTGGAGCAGGTTGATGAATAATCAACAAAGCTGAACGCAAAGATTTCTTCCAACAACCTGCAGAGCTGAATTTCATTCAGTAAACAGTGGACTTGACATTAAATTGATCTGCCTTTAGATGGGGCTATAGTCCACCGCTGCCTTTTATATAGCTTGATGGCTCCACTATGCATTCCTTTGCTGAGTGTGAAGGTCTGTGGACCACAGCTGCCACAGATAGGGATCTGCAGGATGAGGAAGGGACGCTCAAGAGGTCACTTGCACACAAATACTCACACAACCATGCAAACACACACGAATGCAATCGTGCTTCCATCAGTTTAGACGGCATTAAACTGACTTATGTGCATTTCCTCAGGACATACCCAAACCACAACCTGCCTTACACTAATGATATATGTTATAAAGGGATATTATCCCCTTCAGTGTGACTGTATAGATGGTTTTATGCCCCCAAAACATGAGTAATTCAAGTATGCACACACTCACATGCACGTACATCTATTCACAACTGCTTCTTTTGTAGAGGTTAAAGAGGATGAGACTGAGGAACTGTTGCACATGCACATACAAACACACACCCACAGGAACTCCTGTGGCATTTTGGCGGAAGAGAGCTGAATGGGGGGCTTATGAGGGAGCGAGAAACAGGTGAGGACTGGTGACCGAGTCCACTCATGTATTCTTCAACATACACATACATGCAGGCATCCCACACGTGAAGTCGGCTGTTGCCTTTGGAAAGGGGCCTCCTTCAACTGCTCTATGTATGTTTAAGTGATGTCAGCACAACTACGGAAAGATTCCTTTCCTGTCGTACACACAAACACAGACTCAGACACACAAATTTTCACACCAGCACACACTATCTTGCTTTGCCATTTGACTGCTCTTTTAAAAATACACACACATGCACGCTAGTGCCCTAACTGTTAGTTTCTTCCCTTTTTACTCTCCATGAACACACATGCAGACACAAACTTGGCAGGATGTGAAGGCAGAAAAAGGGGCCGAAAGACAACACTGAGATTAGGAGGCTTTTGTCACGGCTCTGTGGCAGACTTTAAAGACCTTGGCTCCCTTCCCCTCGGCCAGATTTCTTTCTTTTCTCACCCTGCCTGTCCAGATCCCTCTCTTTTCACAGGGGAAGGTAAACATTCAGTACAGAGAGACAGAGAAAAGGGAGGAATAGAGGAAGGGAGGGATGGGTGGAAGAAGGATTGAAGCCGCCTGTTGCCCTCTTATTGTGTTTTTGTTTTCTTAGTTTTATTGGTGGCTTTGTGGCTGTGTGGAGGATGATTAGGGAGGGAGAGGTATGCAAACAGAACAGCGCTTCAATGCTAGCCAGGTGTCTGCGTTGTTTCCATCTGTGTGTGTGTGCAATGACTGCATATATCTGTGCTTTTGTGTTTGTGCATGTGTGTGCAAACTCCTATAAGACGCTGTGTACACATGTTGCATATGAACTTTACCATTACTCTCGTCCAGGTGAGTGTGCAGATGTGTAGGTATTTTTTTCAGGTTTTTATGAGGAGATTTTGTCTATGTGTTTTTCCCCCCAGGTGTGTGTGTGTAAGTATGTGAGAGACAGCGATAGCCCTTCATGGTCACTGACTCCATTCACCTGAGCACTCCTTTCACACTAAAAAGGCAGCTGACGGTAAAAAGCTCTTTGGACAGCTTCTCTTCATCACCAACCACAGCTGTTGTTGACTCAAATACCCAGGAATCTCCTCCCTGGGTTAACACCCTTTTAACCATCCAACCACATACCAGAAACCTCCACCAGAATACAAAGGATCCAACTAAACCACAAGGTAAGAAGGTTCAAACATGCAGAGGTTTATGTCAAGATGTAGACATTGGCTTCAGCCATGACTGTGGCTTACTTACTCAGATATTAAAGTGTGCTCATAGTGATCATGAGGTCCATTAGAAAACTGGACTTGGAAAAACCAGAATAAACACAAGCTATTTACATGGTTGTGTTACTATTCCCTTCCTTCCTCCATTCAGTGAGTAATGTTACCTGAAGAATCAAGAAAAACATTTAAATTGAACTTTTTCTCTCATTTTTTCTTTTTATGTAAAGCACTTCTAATAAAATCTTCACCAGTTTAGCTCTACTAGTGAAAGCAAAAGGCCTACCATGTTCAAATACTTTCTTCATAATATTAAACACATCATAATAGGATTTACAGCTTGTGAGTCATGTATGTAAAAAGCATTAAGACTGAACTCGTTCGTGACCTCTGAAATGGAAAAATATCCCTGTGTGAAGCCACATAGAGCAAGGTCCATAAGTTTTTGAGCAAAAACAATTTTGAGTCTTCAGATAGCCGAGACAGTCAAGATGTTACTGAAGTGGGGATTTTCATCATTAAGTGCTTTAAGTGTAGCAATTGCAGTCAGTTTTACATATAATCCTCTGTTTTCAAAAGTAATTGAACAGATGACTGACGTTCATTGCAAGGTGAGGCCTGTTACTTTGTTATTTCCAAGTGTTGAAATTGCATATTTGTAGCTGTTCACTGGAAATCTCAATATGAGGTCAGGCCACCATTAGGCCGAAAAATCTAAACGATCATATCAGTGGGAGAGAAAAACTTCTGGAGTGGCCAAATATACAATCTGGTAAATTCTTAACAAGAACTAATGCAGTGTAGCTTAATAACACCAAGAGAATTAAAGTGGGTGATTGCAAAATGATTTCAAAGGTTAAGAAAAACACCTTCACGACATCTAAAAATCTAGAGATGGCTTCACGAATGTAAAAACAGAGGGTTACCGCAAGATCCACTGGTTACACTCAAGGACAAGAAGCCCAGATTAGACTTTACCAGAGCACATCTGAGAGGGAATGTGCAGTTCATAAAAAGAAAGTAAAAATTCTCAAGGCAAAAAAAATGCGATCTTTGTCCATTTCCAAGGCAGTCAAGTGATCCCGACTCAATAGAGCACTTTTTCACTTACTGAAAACAGTCAATGCAATACTTTTTAACCCTTGAGTTGAAAGGTCTGCTGAAAGTCTGCACTTCAATCGCATCTTCATTACTGACTTAGAATCCACCGCTGTGGTGAACAGAGGCACAAATACAACCTGTAGGGCTACTCTGCACATACACACACATAAATAGGGTAAAGTAGGCCAACCATCGAAAAACTTGCACTGAATATTTTTTAAAGATAGTCTTAAGTCTTAAAAATCTTTTGTGAACGAGCAGTGAAATGCTCACGAAGTGACAAACCAGAGCGAGGGCAGATGGGATATGTGTGATAGATGGGACAGGTTGTATCTGGCCTCCGTGACATTTTCATCTTCCTTCCTGTTGCGCATTTCTTTCCTCTCACACTTCCACACTCTTCACTGATCTCATCTCCTCTCATCAGAGAACACCAGTGAGCTCAGCACATCTATCAGCAACTCCGCTCTGTGTCATCCTTCTCCTCCTCATTTCGCTTTATCTTTTCTCCCTTGTCTGTCCTCCCAGGTTCTTCTCCCCAGCTCTTCAAGTCAATCAAACTACAAAAACTAAAAAAAAAGAGAAGCCCACACAGACAAAAGCAGGAAAATGTTAATCTCCCAGATAAGAAACATACTCTTTAAATGTTGTTAATTCTCTTATCTCACAATATGTACATGCATTTTTCACAGCTATCATGGATCTGTCAGGGATCCAGGATTTGGACTTCCCTGGTTGAGGTCATATAGACATGGGTAACTGCTGATTATTGCAAATATTAACAACAGCAAATTCCTGTGAGGTATTTTCATTCCCTGCACTGTTTTTTTTTTCTTAACCCTATCATGCCGAACACCCCGCTCACTCTTTAATGAATCCAAGAAGTTAGGAAACAGTGTGTACACATCATCTAATCAGTTCTGGGTCAAGACGAGGAGTTCAAAATATTTTCTTTCTCTTTTATTTTAATGTCCATTCACTTGTAACTCTCTCCAAGAGAATATATTTAAATGTTTTTTGTTTGATAAGTAATTTGTAGATAAATTCATGACCTGAACTTAAATTAATTAATTAATCAAACGAAGTCAGCTCTCTGTATGGAATTACTATTAACTAAACTAAAAGTAAACTGATTTACTTTATAACATTAAAAATGGCTTATATGGCTGCATGTAATATGGAAATGATTTGGGTTTGGACCCACAGAAGATGAACCCCTGAATCTGCAGGTCATCATTCTCACCACTAAAGTTAAGGTTTGAGACTTCTCTGAATGCACCAAATCATATATTTCACATATTTTTGAGATTTGGCTGCGAGTGCAAAAGCTTCACCTCTCATTGTTTCAACCTTTTGCTTGTGAGGAACAAGAAAGCTGGCTTAAAGGCTGGGCGATGTTAATGCGCATCTGTGACTAGTGCTCAACAGAATTTTAAAAATGTTGCTTGCAGATACTAAAAAGTGTAAGCAGCAAGCTCTTTCAGAACTACACTGGACTCTCATAAACTAAGCGATGGAGCTGAACTGACTTTGTTCTCACATCCTGCCCTGTAGCCATTTCCACTCTTTAGCAATGCCCCATCCTTTCAGCAGTGTTTTCTGTCATCATCTTCCTCTTCGGGTGAGTCAGAGAGCAGAGAGACACTGCGCCTTCACACCCTCCATCTGCACGCAATACTTGTCTGTCTGTCATCCCTCCAGACAGACACGCTGACAGATGAAACGCTGGCTGCAGCTCGCACAGCCAAAGAGCTTTGACTATTTAGAGAAGGACATTCACTTAAAGACAGTCCCATGGTGCTGGAAGGTATTGTGCTGGACTAAATTGGAATCCCCGCCTGCATCTGTGTGACAGAAAATGGATGCAGCAGCACAGCCAGTGAATGCCTTTCAGTGCAGAAGTGAATCTTTAAGAACAAAAAGGCAAATCAGCCAGATTTTACTTTTTTTTAATGGCACCAATAACACGATTACAATAGGAGGAAAACATTTTAAAACTAAATGACAATAGACTGTACAACATTGTCAATATAAAGATTATCAATAAAATTTTGTATATTTTGTCAGCATGTATAAATACAGTATCTTACAAGGACATCAAAGTGGTATTTGCTACATAGCTTACATTATGACTAGAACACAGAATCAATTCATGCAGTATAATGCCCAATTATACGAAAATAAAAATAATAATAAAAAAAATGTCAAAAATAAAATAAATTAGAAGCACACTTTCTTTTTCTATCTTTAGCATTTACAACGTTTCGTGGGCCAATGTGCTGCAAGAGCTTCTGTATGGTCCAAACCACTAAATCAACTAACATTGTCTATTATTTCAACACTAATGTCATTCCATGTACATACTAGTGGTGAGTGCACATATACACAGTCGGTCTGTTGGCAGTTGATTAGCTTTGATGCATATAACAAGTAACAGTGACAGAATGAAAGGTAACTGTTCCAATACAAGAAGAAAAAGAGTAAAGTTCACACATTTCAGGGTGAGCGTAACAGGAAAAAATGGAAGATTTCTCACGAGCAGGGAAGTGAGATCTTTCAAACGATGTTTTCTGTCAAAGAGGCATTTAAATGAACTCCCTTTTGCAATGTACAAAAAGTCTTTAAGTCTGTAAATAAGAGAGTGACCTTACTGCAAGAATGATGCAGGGTGTGGTGTTGCATGCTTGAGATATGCAGGCAGTCTGATGTATATAATGTAAAAGTACAATTACTCTGTAGATAACAGTATCAAATGTACTGAACTTCTTTTCTGCAGGTGACTTAAAATGAAAAAAGCAAGCAACCGGAGGCTTAACCAGCAGTTGGTTCTACATGCGTTCACTCAAAGCACCGCAGGCAACTAGTTCTTGGTGACACAGCCAGGCATACCAGTGAGTAATATAAAAATATACACAGGAGTAAAGTATCTCTATAAAAATATATTTGTACATTGTCATTCTTGAGATTAAAGATTTATGTGCAAAAATAAATTGAAGAACAAGCATTAAAGTTACCAGATGATTCCGATATATCATTTCCTTGTAAAGTTCTCGCTGTTGTATTTTGTTGAGCCCTAAGGAAGGATTGCAGAGAGAAATGTTGCTTTTATGCAGACTGGCGTGGCAAGCATAGAGTCTGATTCATATTCCACATGAAATTTCTACCCTTCTTTTTTTTATGTTTACGCTCTTCTGGACAGAGTCCCCCCACTGTTTCAACCCGACACATGGCTGAACGTGCCTCTCAGCGAGCACCATAATGTAAAACACCTGAAACCTAAATCTTATCTTAGCGTATCGGTTTACACAGTTTTATGAAGTGGTCAGATTCACGAGCAGACGCAGAGATGGATACCTGAGGAAAAAAGCAAAAGAGAGTCTGCTGAAACTTGCTGTGCGTTAATGTTTGCTGCAGCTGCTTTTCTTTGATGTTCTGTTCAGGGTAAATGTTTTTATTTCTGGTGGGTGCAGGTGAACATCCCTACACCTACCAGGAGCACTGAGGTATAAAAAGACATGCAGATAAATGTCATCCTTTGACTTGTGTGTGTGATTGCTGAGACTGCTTTAGTGAAGGCGGTTGAACCCTTTGCCAGGTGTTTTCAGTTAATCTACCCAATTAGGCCCCTGCCCAGGATAATTCAAAGATAAGTAATATAAGAACATAGCTAAGCCTACAAAGCCTGTTTTAACAGGAATGAAAAAGGTCTGACTCATTCAAACTTAAAAGTGGAAGAAAGGTTACAACTCAAACTCAGACTATTTCCTTTTCACGTTGATTGGGGGAGGCTTTATCAACCCCCCAAAAAGCACCTGTGTAGATGCACTATGCGGGTACAGTATGGCGACCTTTGCAAAATCAGAAAAAAATGAAATGAAATGAGGCAAAAAGGTGACGATGCAAAGCAGTAAAGGGATTTTCAGTGACAGAAGAGATCAGGAAGAGATCGAATGATTACTGCAATCGGTTTTCTGACCTTTCACCGCCTTGAATCAAATCTAAAGTCTAATGAACAAGACTTGCAAAGCATCCAGATAGCAGCTGGTGATTCAGCAGAGCGGCTGTCAGCCTGGAAGAAGAAAACAAAAGCAGCCCTAATCCATGCTGGGGTTGAGGATATAGTCGAGTTTGCCTTGATTTGTGTTTTTCATGGCTCAGTTGGGCTGACGCCTGAGATATGCTCTGAAATTAAGCTATTACATTACACACGAGCTACACTGCTCTTTATAGATTAACAGGAAATAGCCTGCCGAATACCACATAATCATTTATATACACAAGTAGCTATATTAGAAATCCTGTAGTAAAGAGAAAGTTTTTGTAATGTGACTGAGGAGGCTGTGTGGTTATGATAACGACATATAATGTTGTTTTAAGTTACCTTTAAACTGCTCACTTAATTGTGTCTTCAAATAGGACCTTTGAGCAAAAAAAGGAAAAAAAGTGACATCATAAAAAGTTTGAATAAAACAGATTTAGGGTTTTTCTTCCCCTCACAGAATGAACTGAATGCCAGGTTGATTAAAAATAAAAACCATATTTCTTTACATTCTTCATTGTTCTTTTCTTAAGTCTGTTCATGCACAAAATGTGGCTGCAGCAGAGTTGTATAATTCCAGGCTTTTGTGCAGTCTTTGCATGTGCTTTCCTTGTCCTTTGCTCTGTACACCAGCAGTTAGTGTGGATTTTGATGGCTGGATTTAAGAGCCGAACGTGAAACACCAAAGCTTCCTACTAACCTCACTGCTAACACTGGTAATGAATGTGCTGATGCTGATGCACTTTCCCATCCACATGTGAATGTGTGTGTGTATGTATGTCTGTGTAGATCTTTGGGTAGATTTTGGGAGCCAATCCGCTGCCTCCCTGAGCCAGGAGGAGCTGCTGGTGGGCAACGTAGTCCTCGTACGAAAGACAGTCTTTATCCCCGCTGGCTGGCGGAGGAGAGACCGTTGGGCAGGTTCGGTCACGACTGGCCACGGGCAGACGCTGAGCAGAAGGGAGAGCAGAAGACGATGAAGAAGAGGAGCAGGTGCGTTTTAACTGGCAGAACCAGAGAAGGGCAGCGCCTAAGATGAAGGCGACGCATGCTGGTACTCCGATAATCACAGGCCAGGGGAGACTTGGAGATAACGGTAAAGGAACTGAGTTGGGGGGAGGCTTCCGATCTGCAGCGGAGAGAAAATAAGAGCATTAATGACAAGTGGAAATAAGACATGCTACATGAGTCATGGTGACTAACTTTACAATACTTTTTTGCTGTAAGCTAGCATGTTGTTAAATAAAGGTGGCATTAGAGACAGAGGTTTGTAAGAAAGGAGGTTAGCTAAGCAGATTGTAGCTAGGGATTCATCTGAAATGTGGATGTCAGTTTGAAGCTGAATCAAAAGCTTGAATAATTTTGATTTATGAGGCCAGTTTATTCAATTCAATTCAAACATCAATTGGCTCAATAGCAAAGGGCAGACTGAAAGTATTTCACTTCTGGTACAGCAACAGTAAACAGTAGCCAAGTGAGCTGAAAACACTGTGAAGCTCAAACAATGAGGCTTAACATTTGCCGGGAAGCTTTTTAGTGCATGTACGATAAGATAACGAGTTGTGGTCAAGTGTGTGGTAAGAACTGATGCGAAGAGCAGAGAAAGCAGAAACGAATCGCACTGGGCTGAAATGCAATGAGTGAGGTAAATCGCATAAATCGTCTGTTTTATTTATATTTGAATCTTATTAGTCTTGGTCTCGGGCGCCACGGTGCTCCAGCGGTTAGTACGGTCGCCTCATAGCAGGAAGGTCCTGGGTTTTAATCCAGTCTGGGGTCTTTCTGTGTTTGAGTTTTGAATTTGCGTGTTCTCTCCGGGTACTTCTGCTTCCTCCCACAGTCTTAAGACATGCATGGGCTTAAGTTATTTGGTGATTCTAAACTGGTTTTAAGAGTGAGTGGTTGTGACAGACTGAAGATCTGTCCAGGGTGTACCCTGCTCCTTTCTGGGATAGGCTCCAGCCCCCTACCCTTTATGGTCTGCTCCACATAAAGAATGGTTAGCAGTAAGGAGTATAAATGAATAATTAACACTTGTATGGATCGGTTCTTGGTATCCACAGTTACAGTTATCTGTGCCTCTATTGGAAGAAAGAAAGACCATACATCTGGAATAAGAGCCACAGATTTCTGCTCACATAAGAACTTTTAGGTGAAGTTCTTGTGGCTTTGTAAACTATAAGATCTAATAATTCTGTCTCTGCAGGCAGCACGTTTCTTCCTCTGACCTGGAAGCACAGTGAGGTAGGCACTCCTGAAGCTGTAGCCCATAGTGTTGGCTCCCATGCAGATATACATGCCGGCATCTTCCTCCTTGGCTCTGGTTATCAGAAGCTTGTTGAGGTATGATCCATCAGGGCGTGACCAAACGTCTCCTGGAGGCAGGACCACAAAGTGATAGTCTCCAACCTTGGAAAAAACATCAATACACACCTCAAAGTTAAAAAAGAATTCAGTCTAATGAATAATGCTGCTAATTTGCTTCAGAAAAGGTTTTTTTGTACCTCTATGGTGGAGTTAAATTTGTTTTCATCACCAGGTTCGACTCTTTTAAGCCACTGGATAACTGGCTTGACGTCACTGCGGACTTTACACTGAAAAGACGTGGTTCCCCCATAATCCACGGTGGTGTTGACAGGGTGAGTACCTGTCAGGATGGGTTTAGAGTTGGTACGTTCTGAAGAAAGAGACAAAATAGACAAACGTGCAGAAACATAAACAGAAACTATTTTTAATGTTGTATTCTTCAAACTACAAAAATGTGAAAAATGAAATGGTTTGATTATTTTATTTTCTAATTGTCTGCTTTATTAAGAATTAAACGAGGAGGTATACACTTGTAATCAATTTATTTGGAGTAAATTACACCAGAGAGAGTAATAATTTAGGTAAAGAGGATTATTTGCTGTATTCACCTTCCGCTGCATCATCCCTGTCTGCTAAAGACATGCAAACAGATCATTTATCTGTAGCTCTTGTTTCTTCTTTATCAATTCACACAGCTGATAAAAAGAGGCCTTGCAGAGATACTTAATCATCTTCTTTCCGTTATCTGTTAATCTGAGAGCAACAGAAGCCTGAGTGAGAAAGGCTTTTTGGTTGGTGGATTACAGGATTAATTAATGAAAGAAAACCAGCTTTCAAACTTAGCTTAATTTCTAGGTGGTGGTGATGATATGGAAACCTTTTCTTTGTATCTGATAAAGAGTTCAAAGAATACATTTCCCCCCTTGTAAACAGCAGTGCTAGCTTAATTTTCATGGTGCTGGTATAGACTTTAAAAATGTTAATGTAACAGAAACAAGCCCTGAGAAAGCTGAGGTTAATTCCATTTAAATACAGAGGGGTTGTCATACAGCTGAAAATTCACCTCCGAGCACAATTTATGCTCCTGCTATAGCGTCTTGCATCTCCACTCACAGGTTATACATGATTTTTAAAAGCTTTATTGGGTTTCTGACCCTGTGTCTCTTTTTTTCTAGTTCTCTTTCTAACAGCTGGGAATGACGGACAGTTGGATGAATCTCAGCCGATAGAGAAAACGTCACATCTGACACAAGCAAGCAGCGGCTTGATTTACTTTCTTTTTATTTTATGTGCGCTTGTGTGTGTGAGACTACAGCTGTGGTTTAATATAGAACAGATGTGTGAAGTGGAGTGAGAGTGTAGAGAGCTAGTTTGAGCTTCTCAACAGAGCTATAACATTTGGTTACACGCAGTTGAGTGGACACACGCACAAAACCGACACCATCTCTCCACCAAACAGGTCAACACTAAGTCGATCGATCTTCCAACACAACCTAATACGGCACAAAACACCCACAAGTCGCCATAACACACATTCGACCCTCAACAGTAACAAGACTCTTTTTAAAAAGCGGATCACACTGCAGCCTGAAAAGCCCGCTGAACATTTCTAACCTGTTGGACCGATGTTTACAGACAACACTAGTGGGGGTAGGGCTGCCACAAACTATTATTTTGATAATCGACTAGTCACCGATTATTTTTGCGATTAGTCGACTAATCAGATCATCATCCATTGGACATAAAACATACAGCTTATTGCACCAGCATTCATCTGCTCTTATATAACTATCATTAGCTTACAGTTTTAAGTGTTTCAGGTCTGTGCTAACTAAAAATAAAGAAAAGATGATAGTTTATTACATTTTAATGAAATTTGCAGATTGTTTCGGTGAAGTTTAATAAACTCCTTGCTATCTAAAATATAACAGGACACCGGAATATATTCTCCAGCATCTCACACTTCTGATAATCAGCTGTCTGCTTGATGTTTATTCAGCTGTGCAAAAACTAACTTTAATCTCAGCCAAACCGATTTACTCAGGAACAAATAAAATACGAAAAAAAGCCAAACAATAACATTTTTAAGTTATCTAACTCGAGTAGCGACAGACGGCGGTGGGTTTGAAAACGATTTGCCGGGAGTCCGGTGTTCTCACGCTCTACTGAGCTAGCTATCGAGCTAGTGGGTAACAGACGTCTCCGGAAACGTCGGAGCGCTTTTGAAAATATGCGGTGTCTTGATAAACTGAGCAGATATTTGAGGTTTACACAGCTACATTCTCGCCTGAAAATATGTTAAACGTTTATTTTGTGACCCAAAAAGAATAATAAGAGTAATATTAAAACTAACCAGCTGCCGCCATTGTTGGAAACTGAGCTGGGCTGCGCTATGAATTCTGGGACAGCTTCTTCTTCTCCTTCGGGGTTAAACGGCAGCTGGCATCCTTGTACATGTAGTGCTGCCATCTTCTGTTTCAGTCCATTATTACACTCTTAAACCCTACTACTCATTCCTGCGTCTTTTGTGATCTTACAAAGCTTCAAACGAGGCGTCGACTTTTAAATCAGTCGTCGACGATTTTGATAGTCGACGTAATCGTGACTAGTCGACTAATCGTGGCAGCCCTAAGTGGGGGATCAATAAAAGCTGCTGAAAGAAGACTTTTAAATAACCTTCTATTCTTAGTGATAAGCCAGAACCTTCTCAATTATGAGCACTTTTTATCCTGTAAAATATAAATGTTTGTCAGCACAAGTTAAAAGTCATCAATTACAGCATAATTGTAAGCGAAATCTGCTAATGACTACCATCTTAATGTCATTCTCTCTTTCAATAAAGCCTGTATGTGAGCATGAGCGGTTGCTTCCTGGCAGCAGACTCTTTGACAACAAATCATTTAAATGGCTGAAAAGTTAATTATAGTGATTTTGATCACATGCTCTTAGACATCCTGCATAATCACTGTACCGTGAGTAAGACTGGAAACAAAACCCATTTCAAACCCTGCTATTTTGTCACGCCGGCCCTTCAGTAAAACGATGATGTGTACAGCATAATGTGTATTATTGTTTCAGTGAGAGACATTCCTACTGGTCTATAATATAACAGCAGGAATGCTAAAATACTTGCACGCCACATTCCCCCAAAATTTGCTTTTTGATGTGTCACAGCATGAGATGACCACATATAGCCATATATAACGCATACACTGAACATTTCACGAGCATGTTTCTGAATGGGAGGCGGAGCCTTAATCGCTTTACCTGTAGAAGCACCTCCCAGAAGGAGACACCTTGTTTCTAGCTTTCTAACTAGGTTTAAAGGTTTCTTTTTAAATAAAACTCCCAGTTAGGGCTGGCTCCGGTCACTCTGAGCCCCCCTTTAGTTGTGCTGTTTCACATTCATTCAGGGTGATGGGGTGTCTGTTGCTCCTAATAGCATTATCTCTATTTCTGATGAAGCCTTTGAAATTTCCAGAAAAAGCTTGAGTGTGGCCCTCAGGTTACCATTGTTTAGCATTACATACTAACTGGCAGTAAGGACTTGTGATGAGTTATTTACTAGCCCTGTTTATACTGTAATAGTATTCTGACCTTTGAGGAAGGTCTCTGCTATTTTAAGAAGGATGATAGTACATTTTGAAAATACTCCCTGACGTCAGGCTTCAGCTAATGGCTACCAAAGTTGAAAATGTGGTTCAGCATCACCTGATAACCTGAGCTAATCTATACTCTATACGAGACCAAGCATTGGTGACTTACGTATGACTTCCACTTTGTAGGTGGCGTTGATCTCTCCCGCTCTGTTGGAGACGTGGCAGGTGTACTTCCCGCTGTGCTCCGGCGTCAGATTCTTCAGACTCAGAGTCCATCTCTTCTTCTTCCCTTCCCCTCTTGCTCCATCTTCCTCGTCTACCAGTGGCCTGTTGTCCTTCAACCAGACAATGTCAGGGCGAGGATTACCGCTTGCCGTGCACTTCAGCCGCACAGAGCTGCCTACTGGGCGCGCGATGACGCGTTTCCTCATCTTTGCTGGCTGAGTGAAACGTGGACGAACTGCAAGAGTAAAGAGAAGGAAAAAAAATGCTCATTAATTAGAGAAAGAAAATAAAGCTTGATTTGAAACCACTCAAAAACATACAGAAACAAACACTTCATTTCTCTCTCTTAGTCAGCTGCAGGTGGGAAAAACGGTCTGATGCAAATTAAATTGTTAGTCGTAAATAGTTTACAGAGTCAATTTACAGATCTTGTTGCTTCGACCAGTAAAACATTCCTGAACTCATAACAATTTCAGTTATGCTACCTGACAGTTTGTGTTACATGTTTGTGTTACAGTTACATGTTTATTATTTATTATTCCCCCCCCCCCACATTCTTTGACGAATAACTGCAAAATGCCATCTCTGGATAATTAATCCCTCCACGGGGCTGTTAAAAACCTTTTATTATTACAAATGTTTGGGATTACAGATTCATTTTATGTCCCTCCAACTGCCAGAGCTTGTTCATAATCATAAATTATGCACCATGAAATCACCTGCTTTGCTGTTAACAAAATTTAACTGAGCGAGGACTGAGACTTGGTGAGTGATGTACAGTTTTTGCAGTGCGAGGAGCGTAAAGCAGACTGAAGTCATTTCTGCGGGCAGTGCCAGGAATTCCATGTTGTGCTGTAACAACATATGGCAACGTGCCTCTTGGTATATACAGTGTAATTTGCTGTAATAAACCCTAATTGTTTTGTTTAAGAAAAAAACTTGAATCGCTTCCTCTTCTCCCTGACACAGAAGACTTACATCACTGAAAACACACACATTTTCCACTGATCCACATTGGTACCCCTCTCCTGCTCATAAAAAGGCCATGCATTGGACTTGAAATCAAGCGTCCATGGGAACTGCTTTCTAAAAACCAGAAAGCAGCTATACAAGAGCGAAGCATCACTTTAAATACTCGGTTGTTATTGCACAAGTCATAAAAAGCTAGACAGTGACCTAGCATCACACCGAACAGCCATTCATTCCATGCATAAAGCTATTCAAACATCCACATCCTTCTACCGAATGCAAGAATTAACTCCATTTAGTACCACAAATATTTCATTGCTGAACAATACCTCAGTCTAGTCTATTCATACATACACATCGTATTTAAAAAGCATAACAATCAGTGAAAACAGATCAAAGAGGTAAAGAAAAACCTAAGCAGCAGACAGGAGAGGAAATCACTCACAGGAGCGCTTGATTTTACAGCCCTCATATTTTAGCCACAGCAGATAGCCATCAACCGGGAAGGTAAATCACCCTGAAACTAGTGCAGTTTCATCTCTTTCTTTAGACACAGTTATTATTCTAGCTCTGGATAAACAAACAGGGAGAAGAGTTATGTGACGGGTTTGTGCGCTCAAATTAGGAGATTTCAGTACAGCTGCATTACTCAGTGGAAACACAGCTCTCTGCCGACAGGCCTGAAGCTGGGCAGGATAACAAAACAAACATACCGGAAAGGCTTTTAAGTCTCACCTCTGTGCACCCTGAGTCTGAGAAAAGCTACCGGACCACAGCTGAGCTGTGACGAGACAGAGTCAACATATCTAACAAAGAGCGAGGAAAGAAAGTAGCCTGGATGAGACAATGATTCATAGTTTAATGTACAGCTTTGATGGGTACACAAATTCAACCGGTGCATGTGTTTAGACTGAAAATAACTGGTCAGTCTGGGAAAGAGCCAAAACAAAGTTTAGTTGAACTAGACTGGACAAAGATGAAACTGGAAAATGAATAGAATACGGCGAGGTGTAATGGAAATAAACTGATTTATACTGTCTAAGATGAACCAAATCAAACACAAGTTAAGAGGAAAACAGATGAAAGGCAAAAAAGTGAAGTTCATATTAAGGTTAGCAGCTTCAGAAGACTGATCGATTGCCAAGAACAGACAAATAAAACTTGAAGTGATAGTTAGAAAAAACAACGATAAAGAGACCGAGTTAAAACAATAAAAAGCAAAGGTAAAAGAGAGGGCACGTGAACAAGCCGAAGAAAAAAACACAGAGGCGAGAGAAGCAAGGGCGAACAAAAAAAGCCACGATCGAGAGAGGGGAGAAGGTGAGAGCCAGAGTGAGCAAAAGGGCAGGCTTGTTCTGGGTCTCGGGGGCCACTTCAGCGCCACACTTCACAGTGTAAAAATACTGCTGACCCTCCGACTGACTGCCTTTGATCAGGCGGTGTGCCAGAGACCAAAAGTAGGAGCGCCACGGTGGGACAGAGCGTGCGTGCGAGGGACAGAAAGAGCCGTATGAAATCCAGCACGGATTTTAGATGCTATACTGAGATAGACGAGATAATTCCCAACGCGAGTAGTTCTGGTGAGGTTCTGTGGAGGGTTAAAATAAGTTAGGGTTAAGATTTAAGTAAAGATTTAGGTTAAGAATTAGACTTCAGGACTAATAAGACTAATAATACCAACTAGATTCTTAAATAAAGAAAAGTAAGGACAAATTTGTTCAAAAGAATAAAAAAACCACAATTTTTATCTTATATAAAGATTAAATTTAGTTAGATCTACTGGCTGCCTCCAACTGATTCCTGTTGAAAAACTAGAAATCTGTTTTTTAACAAAAATGATTATGAGCTCAATTTTAAAAGGTTTTTATAAGTTTATGAGGTGTTAACAAAACTTTTTGGATTCTGATTGACAGCTTATTGAAAGTTAGTTTGAACACTACTCTCCTCGGATTCTTTAATTGAACTAACACACTTTCTTGCCTATTGTTTCTTCTCCCAGTAAAAAGTCAGTACGTATGATAGATGACAGCCTAGTATCAGTGTATCCAGTAATATTTAATTGATTTATTTTGATACCATTCTTTTTATGTCTGAAAATAACTCTCCGGTGTTTCCACTATCTTCACTTTTCATTTAACTCTGGAAAAAAAAGGTTACAAGCGTAATACCATATATGGTGTAACTGTTGTGTTAGTGCATGCACTTAAGATGATTTATCATTCAGTTTAGATAATATGCCATAAAAGGTCCTGTAAACACAGAGCAAGAATTTATGTTGATGTTTATATATAAACGTATGTTTGGTTGCTTAAATGACCACAGAAGAGAAACAGAAGTGCAGCAGAAGTGTGTCTGAACTGACAGAGCAAAAAGAAAGAGGTGAAGGTGAGAGAGTTTGATGAAGTGATAACAACAAGTAAAGAAAGAAGGGTTAAGCTACATGACAAGTGGGTCCAGGAACACTTGGGAGGGGGGAAAGGAAGGAATGCGTCCGCCCAAATCACACCTCACACAAATAGACTGCTCTCCACTCTGTCAGAGCCAATTACTTGCACAAACAGCCACCGCGATGTGTGCCCGCGCGTATTTGTGTGTCTGTGTGTGGGCAGAAACCCTCATCATTTCCCCTCCTGACAGTGTGCAAGGTGTTTATTGTACAATCGGCTACTGTATGCTGTCTCAGGTTTCACTTCTAAGCTTGTTTCTCATTTTCAAATGTTTATATCTCGATAGTGATGAGAACCGAGAAGTCACGAGTGCTTACCCAGTTTCCCGGCAAGCTCTGGGGCATGTTCAGAATCACTGTGGGCTGGTCCTGCTCCATTTCTTGAACTGGAATCATCTGGTGAGGGAAAAAGAGAGACAAGAAGACAAGAGGTGGGATTTGAGGATTGACCCTAAATTAAAAAACAAAACAAAAAAACAACAATAGCTGAAATTACTTGTTTTTAAAGTTACTATTTTAAACAGCCCACTTGTACAGCTTAAGTAAAATAAACATCTTTCTGAATGCAAAAGTGGAGGTTTTATTTTATCGGTGTCTGACTGCTGTTTTTACATGCTACAGCTGCACTAAAGGACCAGTGTTTCAATGTAAAATCAATTCAGTTCAATTGAATTAAAATGTACTTATATAGTCACCTCAGTCACCTCAAGGCGCTACATACTGTAAGGTAAAAGCCCTACAATAATATAGAGAAAACCCCAAAAAACAGAGAACCACCTATGAGCAAGCATTTGGCAACAGTGGGAAGGAAAAACTCAATTTTAACAGGAAGACGCCCTCAAACCAGTCTCAGGCAGGCAGCCATCTGCCATGACTGACTGGGGTGAGGGGGGACAGAACAAAAAACACACTATGAAAGAGAGTCACAGATTAATAATAACTAAATCAAGATTATTTGCTCGATTCCTGCAAATTACAATCAGAGGACTGTTTTATCTCCTAACAGCTGGAAGGAGAAATACAGAAGCATCATTGTTTTCACTCTAGATATGCAGGTTTTTAAGTGAGATCTCTGCAGCAATAAAAGTCGTAAAACAATCCTAGAAATGATGAAGGGCAGGTAAATTCAAGTTAAATGTGTAAAAGCTTCTTGAGAGCCAAGCAAGAGTAATTTCAGTCAAAGCAATATTTAGAGAACAATTATTTTACAGTATACTGTGAAGTCCGGCTTTCACAAACGTATTTTCCAGCCAGTGTTCTGCTCTCCACCGTGTAATTTTAAACCGCTCAGCCGTGAATCACCACCATATACTTGTTAAATCAGGAAACCAAATGATAAACAATATGATTCAGTAAGTTAGTGCATTTACCAGCAATGAAAGCCTTGACATTAATGCTACTCCCCTACCATGCTTACCCAAGGCCCTGCAGTTTTTAAACCCTGACTCACGTCTCTGAGAAACCGTGGTCTTAAATTTGGTCCTTCAACTTTGTAGCAAAGGGAAAATTTCCCCTTGGTGAAAAATGAAATGGAACAAGCTTTTCTCTTCATACAATGTGTTCAATCACACACTACAGTATCACACTGCTTTAATGCTGCTGTATCAGGTTCCCTCTCTCTCCACGTCTTCCTCCAATGATTATCAAAAAGACACAAACATCTGTCTGAACCTTTATGCAAGGGAAAGCTTCAAGATAGAGTCATTGCATCCAAAAGGGGCCTTTAAAGGGGATGGCAGGGGGCTGGGAGGTCTGATACAGTCCAATATCAGGTCTGTCAGAATACATGTGGGGGTTGTACGTGGTTTGCTTGGCTTGAACCTGAAACTTCAACCAACACCTGATGCTGGTTATGAAAGGAATAGAAAAGGGAACCAAACAGCCTTGGACCACCTGCAGAACGTGTGTGTATCTGTGTGTGATGTTTATTGTGCATGCTGGTCTATACCATTTTTGGGGATTTTAGAAGACCACCTGAAAGCTTAGAGTGTTTAATGCAGCGCCAAATGTCTTTAAAGCATCACTTTTTGTATGATGGAACAAAAAACACATGAAATGCAAATACAAGACATGACCTGCATCTTCTGGGTTGGTATTAATAGTATACTGGGAGTCCACGTGGTGGGGCTCCTGTCTCTATGGGTGTGTGTGCGTGTGTGATATGAATTTCTCCGTGGGTGTGTCAGTGCATGTGTAGATGTGTGTGTTCTAGCATTATTTAGCTAAATGGTAACTTGAGGTGCCGGTATTCCTGTCAAACCTCACTCCTCCTTCCCTCTTTCGGACTCCCCCTTCATCTCTCCCTCCTGCCACACGCACGGCTAGTTCTGAGAAAAGGCAGGGTGTTTGAAGCTGAGCGGCAAGGGGGTCTAATCTAAAGGGGAACGTGGTTTAGCACTCTTACCAGAAAGCAAACCCTCCCATCGCCATCTCCTGCAGACCCACTCACAGATGAAGGCTTTAAAAACCTTCAACTGTCCATACGGCACAGCCAAACAGAATATCCAAAGTACTTAAGTGACCATATATTTCTTTAAAAACTACAAAAAAATGAATGATTCTGTTGCATGATTAAAAGATTGTGGCTTGTCGGTGACTTAGTCATTAAAACCTTGGAAATATTTATTACCTGTAATTCAAAACTGTGATGACATTTAAGATGAACTTGTTCTTCAGAGATGCAAAAAAAGGTCTAAATGTCTCCAATTTCTCTTTTCTACTAGCACCTCAGCTCAACTTGACTCGACTGGTCATTTTCCATTGCAGATGAGTCCCAAGATGCCATTTGTATGTGACACAACCACAACACAGCAATGGAGGACATTGAGGCGATGGTATACCTGCTGCTAAACCCATCCTTTTTAGAGACTACTAAAAAGGACCTGGTACCAGGTTCTACTACTTAAACAAAGCTACTAGAAATACTTCTATAAATACTAGATGCTTGTAGACGGCTTCGACTGAGAGACTCTGAGACAAAAGAACAAACCAAGACTCAACTGCACTAAATATTGTTCATGTTTTGAATGTGACTGAATGAGATTTGCAGTCTTCTTGCCCTTTAGTGAGTAAAAATACATATTTCAGTGTGAAATCTGCAATCTGTCAGCACGTTCAACAACCAGGCTTTCAAACGGTTTCTGCCAGCGGAGCCAGTTTCATACCTTTCTTCAGCTCGGTTACATGAGTGCAGGGCTGCGGGGGCAGACTTAACGTTTTGCTGTTTGTTTCAAGTTGAACACACACATAGTCGAAAATATACCCTCCCTGCTTCAGCTGCTTTTAATAAACAAAATGCTTTCTTCTGATCTTGTTCCACCTTCTAATGTTCGGCCAGATACGTTGCCTGGTGCTGACAACAGCTAATACACACACACACACGGACACACACACACACACACACACACACACACACACACATGAAGACCAGTGTGTAAGGACTGCCAACAATGAAATATTCAGAAACAGCAAAGATGAGGATGATGAGGGTCTAGTGGTGAATAACAAAATGTTGGACATTGGCCAAACTAACTTCCTACTCATTGCATACAGATGCTTGTTCGTGATTCCTTGGTATCACCTTTGAATGCACCAAGTGTCCCTTTAGCATAATGTTTCCACTACTAGTGAGGTATATGGTAGAAAAACAGGTTAAAAAGAGTCTGGAAAGTACAAAAAACTATGGTTAAAAACCACAATTAAACCAACCCTGCACAATAAAACAAGAAACAAGAAAAGGTTTGACTTTGGCCCTACCTTTTGTATTTTCCATCTGTTTTTGGGCCACATGTTTCTGGTCAGTGTCAAATTATAACATCATGTACATAATATCTTTGTGCTTGTCTCTGCTGTATCATTGTGAAGATTTATAGTCCTTGAAGAAGATGTGCAAGGACTTTATTTCTGTGTCTGTACAGGCAGTGGATACAAATCCATATTTTCCACTGAAAGTATGCAGTTTGCTACCTGTTGTGAAGTGCCATAATTGTAAAAACATGTGCGCTTGTAGCTTCTGATGTGCAAATCCACAATGAGTATAAAATTTATGGTCGCGCTCCTTTAAATATTCCTGCCTGGCTCTGAACTGAACATTCACTCCTTCCTCTTTCTTGTGCTTTGCATCTCTTTTTCATTTTCCGCCTCTTTGCTTCTTTGTTTCTTTTTATTCATTTTTGTCTAAATCTACATCTACAGGGGGGAAATGGTTCAACAGCGTGCTACATTTCACACTTTAACCGGCCGCATACCCCTCTGAGAGTGTGTGTATTTGTATAACCTCTTCTTGTATTTGCTTTCATGTCTTTAGAGAAAAGGCAGCAATTGTACATGAGCACGCTCAGAAATATGACTCCCACAGTCCAGTGTGTGTATGTATCTACGAGTGTGTCCAGGGGGCAGTGTTTTCCTAAAGGGTCATGTCCTTCCACGTTTTAATAGAGAGACATTGGATATGTGGACAGAACCTCCGTGCGTGCGATTAAGCTGATGTGTGTGCATGTCTGAGGGAGAGAAAATGGTAAATGGTAAATGGCCTGTATTTATATAGTGTTTTACTAGTCCCTAAGGACCCCAAAGCGCTTTACATATCCAGTCATCCACACATTCACACACTGGTGATGGCAGCTACATTGTAGCCACAGCCACCCTGGGGCGCACTGACAGAGGCGACAGAGAAAAGGATGTTTCTAGGTCAGCCTCTGCTGACCGCTGGTTGTTGCAGCTTCAGGGCCAAAACCAGCAGTCCTGATGTGAGTTTGTGTGTCTGACAAACCCTGTAAACCACTGTTAGTCCTCTAAAATTGACCATCGTCATAGTTTCAGGCTTCATGCAGCCACAGCTTTCTTCACTAACTTGTTTGACTTCTTATTTCAGACAGGAGCTACCACAAGCAAAGGCATTTTACACAACACTGAAAGGAGAACCATTGTTCAGTTAAACCTTCATCCAAGGAGGACTTAGTTTCACTTAAGCTCCCTTTAAATATTGTAGAGCAGCGGTCCTCGGACCGGTACGTGAGTCGTTTGGTACCGGGCCGCGAGAGTTGAGGCCCAGGTCTGAAATGTCTGGTTTTCAGGGTTTTCATCGGTTTTCAGCGTTATTTTGTTATTACTTTTATCGTTAACTCGGTTTTCTTGGGTCTTTTCACGTGTGTTATGAATAAATCTTCTTTTTTTCTGTACCGGTACTAGTTTTATTTTGTTGTATTTATCCGCGACACCTTAAAGGCCGGTCCGTGAAAATATTGTCGGGCATAAACCGGTCCGTGGCGCAAAAAAGGTTGGGGTCGCCGCTGTTGTAGAGGGTTGCAGTTTTGACCAAAGCTGGATCTAAACCACAGTGCATGCTGTGCAAATGATCAGAGAGACCACAAAATAACCTTAAAACATTACACAGATTACATTTTCACTTTAAAGAAGAAGCTAAATCAGCAGTAATTATTAACTGTTTACCTTGAAATAATATTTAATATTTGTAGCTTTCAATCATATTTTAAAGTTTTGAACATATTATTGAATTAGATATAGATATTATTCTTTTCAACAGATGTAGTTTGACAAGCTAAAACTTTCTGTTTTCAGTCAGACTTTATTCATTTTATTAAGAAAACCTGTCTCTATTCTGTATGTGATGGCTGTACAAAAAGACCATTCCCCAATCCCCTGAGTTAATAATAGCACAGCTTTACTGAAAGCTCTGTTATAGTTTCCTTTGATTTCCTTTTTTTTGAGCATGCTTTGTTGTTTGGCAGTAGACTGGCGACCAGTTCAGGGTGTACCCTGGAAAAGGCTCCAGCTCCCCAGGAACGCTGAATTGAATAAGCAGAAGAAAATAGATGGAAGGAATTTGTTGTTCTCAATGACTGATTACTTTCGCTTCTACTTGGTGTTCATTATTATGAACCTGCAGTCAAGACCGCAGTGCCTAGAAATCTGGATGAGAAGTTCAAAATATTTTAGTTTTAAAGACTCATTAAGCCCAAATACTACATTTTGCAATGCAATTCATCTCATCTACCAATAATAAGCAATAATATAATATGCTAAAAATATTCAACTACAGCCTTTACATGCACATGACCACTGGGTTGCTTTTAGTTTATCAGTGGTGAAAAAGAATGGCACCTGTGCACATTCTGACCTTCAACTAGGCCGAGCAGGGCACCTATTTATTATTTATGTGACTGATTTAATCTAATAATGGCCACAAGATGGGCTGATGGCATTTAAAGTGGACAGTATTACAATAAAATTTAAAAAAGAAACCTGGGTAAGAGGGTGAAATTGCAGTCTAAAAAAAGAACTGAATGTTTGACAATGTTAAATCCCATTTTTTCAGTACAGTTGTGTTAGCATACATCTTCCTCCAAACCCATCTTTTATAAGAGCCAGCAGAATAAACAACATTTGTCCTTCGGCAGCTGTTTGGCCTGTCAGTGCTCTGACCCTCTACCTAAACACACTATCATTATAATTCAATCAGTTCAATGAGACTCTGGAAACAATGAAACCACATGTTGTGGGTTTCTGTCTTTTGTTATAAGCCTACTATTGTGGGAGATGGAATAACACCAAAGGTTACACACATTTTTGAAACTTAAATGGCAAAGAGAGAAACATCCAAAACTTCTCTTTTTACATCCGTCTGTTTCTTTTTCACAAAGTATTACACCATAGCATCTCGAGCCTACGTTCCAAACATACTTTTCTCTCCAGCAACATTGTTTTTCAGAATATTTATGCATAGTCTGTTGCAACTCTACACCAAAGTGATTATAATAAATGGTTAGATATACACAGTGTAGCTCTAGATAAATATAGGACTGTGGACAGATTCTGCAGTATGGCTTGTGTTTAATATGTAAATAGCAGCTCATGTAATCCTCTAAGTGTGTGGGAACAAACAAAAGCCTCATCAAACACATGGCTATAAATATGAAAGTGTCAATAAAAATAAAATAATGAGTGAAAAGCCCGAGTTTAGGTCTATAACACACAGCACCTAAGAGCAGGGTTGATATTTTGACAAAACATTTCTTTCACTTTTGTGTGGCTCATTGAAAACTGTGCAAACTTGACTCTTTGAACTCCACGACCCATATCTGCAAACGTAACAAAATGCCAGTAACTGCCTGCACCGAACGACTAATGTTTTTCAGTCTAGTATTCCCCCGGTCAGTTATTTACTTGGTGTTTAAGTATAATAATGTTTAGAGTTGACTGAGAGTCAATCAGCACACACATCTGATCGAGCCCACTTGTCAAATGTGAAGAAAATAGACAAAACAATAAACTGGATTCAGTGTAATCGCAGATAATCTGATGACATTTGTTTTCTCCAAATCAGATTTTTCCGGTTTAAAAGTTTAAAGATGAAGCGATAATAAAATAATGATCAGATCTTATCCAGCAAGTTTTAACTAAACTTCTGTTACCTTTCCATCAACCTTTCTGTTCTGTCTTCTTTCTCTCCTTTAGCTCGCTTGCCCAAAACCCATTTTACACAACACGTTTGCACAATTAAGATTTGCCCCCTGATACATGGTGTATAGGTAAAAGCAGTCACTTTATGTATGCATAAAGCTGTCATGTTCTCCAGAGAAAACAGTAAGTGTACACGTGTGCACATGTGTAGTTCATTCCAAAGTGCACACACACAGACGCAGATTTCCACTACTGGCTGTGCAGATGCTGTGTAGCCTTATGGAAATGATTACAACTTGTGCTGCTTTGTCCTCTATTAACAGCATGGGAGTGAGAGACAGTGAAAGGGACTGCGACACAGAGAGAGAGAGCAAACAAGACGGGATACGACTGACTTTTTGAATAGGTCAGGACGCAGCAGGAGCGAAAGATGAAAAGAGAGTTGGAGAGAAAAAGGCAACAGTATGGAGAGAGAGATTTATTAGCTGTATCCACAGGGCAGACACTCATACACTGCGGTTAACTTCTGCTCCGTGTGAGGAGCAACACTGGCTTAAATGACATATTAACTGCTTGTACATTTGCAAGCTCAGACTACTTAGTGGCCAGTGATCACACTGGTGACGTGTGAAGACATTTTCCATCATGCATTAAAGTACTAATTCACGCACACATACACACACACGCACACACACACACGCATAACTAATTTTTGAGCTGAAAAAAGATCCTTGTATGCTCATAAGAAAAACATCTTTTGCTCTGAAATGTTTCAGGAACATTTGATCTCATTACCCCTCAAATGCAGACACACGCAGACATGCGCACACCAACACCTGATGGAGTTTCTCTTCCAGCTAACCCCATTCACTTGTCCAACCCTTTCCACTGGCCCCCGTACACCAGTTTCTTTTTTTGTTTGTTTTTTACGAGAGCAACTTTACGATGCTGTTTACAAATGTGACTACACGATGTGCCATCCTGGACTCTGAAATATGATGAACACACATCAGTGTTCGGGAGGGAAATTGATTCCAGCTTTCTGACCTATTTGGTGTGAACAAATCCAACAGAAACACGCACTCAACTAATTCACGAGGCGATCTAAATATGGGGTTGATTACCTAGCATTCCTTAGCAGCATGTGTTTTAAAATAAGGGAAAATCTGAGACGGCTCAGGGTGCATGTGTGTGAGGATAAAGGTGGGGTGACATCCAGGAAATCTTTAATTCTGATTTTGTATTTTAAAGCAAGGTAAGGACTCTGATTGACTAGGGTCCCGAATGCAATGTAACCTTTTAACGCTGGATGAATTTGAAAAGAGGTGCATATGGCAGATCATTTTGGAAACCAGCAGCAGCTACTTTTCAGTTTTTCCAAACTCAGTAAGCTCCAAAAACATTTTCCTCATTTATCCATATCAGCTCATAAGTTTTAGTGGAACAAAAATTAGCAACATTTACCTCACTATTCAGCTATGCTGCACCAACAGATACAGCTAAGCCAGCTTTAAACACAGAACTGTCTGTGGGGTTGAAATAGAGGCACCAAAGGCATATTTTAGTTAGCTATTAAGCAAAATACGTCAGACAAAAAACCTTTTTTTATTATATATTAGATCCAGTTTCAAATGAAACTGGGGGAAGTCTTTTTTTAAATACTGTAGTGGGCCTCGGAAATTGGAGATAAAGTAAGAACAATAATAACTTTATTTGCATAGCATGTTTCAAAACACAGAGTTCCAAAGTGCTTTACAGTTCAAATAAAAGCCACACACTGAAGATAAGTGAACTTGCTCAAACATACAGACACGTAATCAGTCATACCGGCAGGCATTCATTCCAAATTACACACATACATGCAAATGGTTGCAAACTATGGCCAAAAATGAAGGGGAAGGAGAGGTTAACCTATAGAAATGAGTTTTCAGCAGTCGTTTACAGCAAATAACAGAGTCAGCCGGCCTGATTGACCGAGATAGGCTGTTCGGAGAGGCTGGCTGCATAAATAAGGTCTTAGAAAACGTAAAAAACAATGTTTACAATAAATCAAAGCCTTGTAAAGTTAACTGACTGGCCAGTTGCACAGTTCTGCACATATTCTGCTCATATGAAGGCGGAACATCTATGGACTATTACCAAGTATATCATTGATGAACTAAAGGAACACAATGAAATAAAGGAGTTTTACCACTAAGTGTTTTTACCATCAAGGCTTTCAGAAGACTAAATAAACCCAACCGAGAGACGGAATGCCAAAAAAACGTCAAATAAACTCACAGAGAAAGCTCCCTGATCACCAGAATGAAAAAGCTGACCGCTCAGAGCTGTGTGATTTTCTCCAGCAGCATTATTCCTGCTTTCATAACCTTGTTCCCAGCTGTGTAGATTCTGCCTACCGTTGCAGCAAAAACCAAATGTGTGTAGTCTTATGGCTGATTGGAGATGTTGAACATTTCAGGCTTATCTAACCCATAATCCCCTGCTCTCCACCTTCTCTCTCTGTATTCTCTCCTCGCTGAAGTAAATACTTACACAGTGTGTAAGTTTCTGCTGTTAAGTCAAACAGAACTCTTTTGAATGAGCAGACTAAACAAAAACATTTTAAGGGGAAGCCTCTCGTATGCCAGCATCACATTAGAAACACAGCATGAGGACTACAGAGCAAAGGTGCGTGCATCAATGAATGTGGTTAAGTGAGTATGTCTAACTCTGAACAGGGCTCTGTAGTTCCTGAAACTGAGCGGCCCACAGTTTGATCTTGTGCCATGAATGGGCTCTACACACTAATTACAGCCACCTGTATGTGTGTGTGTGTGTGTGTAAGGTATGAGTAGATGCATGAGAGAGGAGGGTGACTGTATGGTCATGAATAAAGGCAACCTGCTGTTTCCACTCTGTCTACACACACACACACACACACGCACGCACACACACATTTGTAGGAAAAAACTATCATAGCATCATGCGTTGAGGAGGTAGAGGTGCTGCTTTCCACTGTTGGGTTAACCATCTGTGCGCGTGTGTCTGGTTTATGTCAGATCTGTTACATTCACCTGAGGCTTGGCTGTATTTCATAACCACGCAGTGGCATGTCTGAGTCTGTATGTCCAACTGTCAGTCACTCAGTAAGGTCAAGAAGAAACCAGAAAATATTCTAAAGCTAATCATACGAAAAACCCAGATTTTCTGGCTACAAAGAGCGGAGTTTGACAGATTGGGAGCACTCCATAAATCCACAAAATATACATTTTCTTGAACTCTAAAAACCGATGATGTTCTTTGCTGATCTTTTAATCAAGTGCAAGTGCGCATACATGCTTTAACAGTGCAAGGAATACAGTCAGAGTACTATCTCATCAGTAACACTTGGGTAGAAAGCGACAAAAAGCTTTCCTACTACAGTGACCTTGTGGCAATAGTTCAGATTTCTTTGCTTTAGATAGTCTAATATAGGATACACTTGCTAAGAACCAGCCTGCTACAAATAACCAATCATCTTACCAAATGTAAGTTTTGAAACTATGTAAAAACGCAAAAAGAATAAAAAGGATTCAATAATGGAACATGCGGCTCTGGTCTACAACTTACATAAGTAATTTCTGGTAATTTCGAATACACAAAATTAATTAAACCTTCAGCTTTCTAAATGTCTTTTCACGTCTATACTGAAAACACACATGGAATAAAATGCTTATAAAACAAAAGTTAAAAATCTGCTTAGTTGTTCTTTGTGTCAGTAACTTGGCCTAAATGTTCTTTAAACAACACTTTTGTAAAAACTAACGCAGCACGTTACTTAACTACCTCCTGGAAAAAGTCATTCGTTACTTTCATGTTGCTCAGTGACATGAATGGAAGAAAAAACAAACAAACACTTTTTAACCAACCAGCATGCAGATAACTGAAGAACCTTTGCAACACAAGTAACAACATAACTGTAATGTGATTACTGCATTATTAAAGTAACTTGTTACATTACTGCATTACTTTAAAATGGAATGCAATTACACTAATGCAAACTTTAATCATTTGTTACACCCAACAGTGGTTGCTATGACCTGAACTGCTGTGGTGCTCGTGTGTTTTGCCCCTCAAAGCACCCCCCTCCCCCCTTTTCATTTTCTTGAAAGCACAACCTGCTTGGATTAAGTTCTGACTGCATGTGTAGCTACGAGTGTTGAATAACAACAACAAAAAACCCATTGAGAACAGAAAAGCCCTTAAAATTCCCAGTTCCTATGCACCAAATCCTCAATTAGCTGATGCTTCCAGGTAACTAATTTAAGCCAGAGAGTTGGGTTTTGGCTAAAAATGCTTGGCAATAAAAAATTGTTCCAGGAAGTAAATCCTACCACCCTATAGGCTCGCAACAGCTACAGACTTCTCAGTACAGATCCACTGTACAGCTGTATTAAACTGTAGTGTTCCCTTTGTTCTCTATCTAACAAATCCTTTTCTAAATTAATTCATATTAAGTTTATAAGCTACAAGTCAGTGCTCTTGTCCACACTGTGTCTGAAGAATAAAGCAGGACTATAAACTCAAATTTCTCCTCATTACATGCGTTTACCACAGTGTCATTATGTATGTAATAAATACTATACTTGAAACACTAGTGAGCAGTGAATTTATATTTTTCATAATCAATGAAAGCTGTTATGATACACATTTTCTCCTCTGTAAAATGGAGCGCACTTGTGCTGCCAAAGTTCAAGTTTAATGGAAAATTATTGTACGTTTAAAAACACGAGATGTAGGGCTGGGCTATATCATACCGTTCACGGTAATACCGGTGTAATTTTGGGCAACGATAGGAAAATGAAATATCGCGATAGAATATGGGTAAAACGCGCATGCGCAGTGACTTTGTTTACATACGCACATGGCGGAGACGCAGAATGAGAAGAGCAAAAGCGGCTCGTTGAATGAAACGGATGAACCAGAATTGGTTTGTAAAAATGCTGCAACTTCAGTGGACCTGTTTAGCTTTCGTCCGTCAGATACACAACAAAGCACTATTTTTGGTAGAGCATGCTAGCGGGCCGTCGTTCTTACTGTGTTGTTTGGAAAATATGGCACACTTAAAATCAATCCTTCGATTTTTCTGAAACTCGACAGTGATAGTAATAATAAAAAGTAGCTGAAGGTCTGTGCCATAGTTCAAATTACTTTCAAATGCAACTGCTATAGAAAACTAAATGGACTGTATCGGTATTATGGTTGCATACATATTAAGTGGTAACCAAGTGCTAACCAAGATATCCACGACATCTAAGGGGTGTATGTCTACATATAAATATATCTATATATATATATATATATATTAGGGGTGCAACAATACTCGTATCGATATTGAACCGTTCGATACAGTGCTTTCGGTTCGGTACGCATATGTATCGACCAATACAAAATTTTTTATTTATTTTATCAACTTTTCTTCTGACGATGCTGTCTGTGTTGAGCGCTCGGTGGATCTGCGTTCGATTACTCCGCCTAGGCTGCACTGTCGAGTGCAGATCCACTGAGCGCAGCACAAGCTAGCAAGGTAGAAGCTAAGCTCGTTGCAACATGGCAAATTGAACCTCCCCCACCCTCATTCAGAGCTGGCGTTTGGAACTATTTTGGTTTTCATGTGAAGCATGACCCTGATGGTAAGCGCGTCATGGACAAAAGTAAAACAGTATGTCGAATGTGCCACGCAATGCTCAATTGGTGGGAACTAGTGGGTTAGCGCAGTTATCTTGTTAAGGTGTTGACGCTGTCCAGCTCCACGCACAGGGCAATCCGCGGTAACTTGTTAACGGAGATTTGCTGCTTCATGGCGTTGACGTCATTTTAATGAGATTAACGCTGACAGCACTAGTGGGAACACAACGAATATGACTGCACATTTACGCCGACATCATCCTAGCGCAAAGACAAGAGGAAGCAGACAAAAACAACAAGCACGCATGCTACAAACTTTACCTGAGTCATTTAGACAGCCATTAGCACATGATTCTCCTTATGGGGACCTGATATGTTTAATATGCTGCTGAGAATATATCCCAGAAGAAGCGTATAGTAGAGCTTTTATTTTGGAAAGAGCCATTTCTCTGTAATAAACTCTCTTTTCCAAAGATGAGTGATTTCTCGATCAGATAGATTTATTTTTATTATTATTATTTTGTTCTTTCAGCAACATTAATTTTAAAAACTGTACTTTTGAGTTAAAATATATATTTATAATTTTAATAAATGACAAATTAAAAAGGCATGAACATTTTTTTGTATCGAAAAAATATCGAACCGTGACACCAAAGTATTGAACCGAACCGTGAATTTTGTGTATCTTTGCACCCCTAATATATATAGTTAAATTATCTCTCAGGTGGCTTACCGGTGTACCATTAATAAACCTACCTACACGTTAAACCTATAGAATAGAGTAAGGCAGAATAGTTTTATCCATATAGTGTCCTGAATGTATTGAAACGTAATATACCAACATAATAATACACAATTGAGGGCTTCTACCTGTTTTCCTATTGCTGAGCCCAGGCCCTAACTAAAGGAACGGGATTTTTCCATCTGGGATCGATAGCAATTTTATTTCCTCCTCATTTCTGCTACAATGAGTCAGTAGTTGCAAAAAGATTCACCAGAATGTGCCAGAAGAATATACGGTAATGAGAGTTCAGTGATATCTCTTCCAGCTGACAAAGCACAAATCCTGTCTTATTCAATCACCATTTGATATTATTTAAATACACAATATGTGATTAGCATGCTAGGTTTTTATGGAGTGTTAATAAGTGCAGATCCGTTTTGCAGCAGTTGTTTATATGTATGGTATATTTTCAGAAACTGTGACCCTTGGCGGTCAGACTTAATACAACAATGAGGCCTCGGTTTAGTCACGAAAAACCAACACATGAAGTATCTTGAGCTCCTCCAACCCCGAACATGGACTGTGTCAGAGCGTAAAATATCAACAGGGTGGTGAAATAACATACAGGCACAAGTGGTTCCACACACTCCCTCATAAACATCACACAGCAATGGGATTTATGAGTTCTGAAAACATACAGTAAAGGATCAAGTTTTCAATTTTCTTTGTGTGTTGGTTAATGTGAAGTACGTGGGTGTGTGTCTGTGTAGCACAAGCATCTGGCTAGGTTTATTTAGTTTTTTAAAGCCTCAGTATGAAAGTAAAGTATTTAATTTGTTCTTCTTACTTTTCCTTTTCACCCTTTTTTCCATCTGTGTGTTACTGTGATGGTATATAAATCTTTGCATGTGCGCTTATTCGTGTAGCTGTTTTACATCACTGTTCACACTTCGCTGAAAGAGGAGCAGGGTCAAGCACTGAACACAAACAGAGATTAGCCAAAAATGGAGACAATATGGACGCCATGCAGGAATCTGGCAAACATACAGCTGCAGTGTAAAGCTTTAGCCATGATGGAGGCAATCCAGACAAGGTCAGAAATGATTCAGTGGAATTACTGAATTACTTCACGTTTGCTGCTCAGAGGGGATGACGGAGGGCCTCTGAGATAACAAAAGTGGAAACCAAGTGTGTCAATGTACTATATAGATGGGTTAAACAATATTTAACATGCATGTGAAAGGATGCACATATGCATTGCTGTAAATGAACTGGAGCGACAAGTTTCAGCAAAAACACAGCACTAAAGAATGTGGTAGTAACAATAACAGCATTCAAACTCGAAACATTTGTGACTAAAACACTATTCGTCAATGATCTGGACAACGTGCATGACTTATTTTCCCACGGTGTGCTTTACATAAGCGTTAAGTCTGACTAGTTACCAGTGACTTAACCAACAAACAAAAAACAAACAAACCAAAAAAAATAAAAAATTAATTACATTAAAAAACTATTTGAAAAACTTGTTTGAGACATTGCTTTACAAATATACTGAGGTATATGATCTGATAGGATGCAGAAAATGCACCGGCTCTTAATGTTGCACCAAGTCAGATATATTTAGTAATTTGCTCCAGCCTCAAATCATCCTGGCTCGTAAAACAACTGTCATCTTCCAAAAATAGATGATGTCCCCATCGATAAATTATTGCTTCCTCGCCAAGTGACGAACCTGCTGCTCAGCAGGGGGCAGAAACGCTGCAGCAGTTCCTCAAGGATGCGAAAACAGCAGCAATGTGCTTGTGTCAGTGTTAAACGACTATTATGCGTTAAAAAGCAAAAGAATAAATCTGGCTGCAAATGAAACATTTAATAAAGTTAAATGTATGTCCTACAAATTATTGTTTTTGTACCGACGGGTTTGTATTTATGCATAAAATTACCTGAGTGTGCTGAACTTGTAATTACTGCATCTGCCTTGATTTATGTGTGTGTGGGTGCCTATAAGCATACGTGCGCTCTTTTATGTCTGCGTGTGGACAGCATTTGTACCTGGTTGTGTATGCTTTTGAGACTGTGTGTCCGTCCAGCTGCTGCGCGTGTAACCCTAGTAAACTTCAAGGCAGTGCTCTGCTCTGCAGAATTAACGAATCTCTCACATCCATCGCCACGTGCCGCCTTTGAAACAGACACCGACGGCCTCGGCTCAGCACTCTCAATCATTCTCTCGCTCGCCCACCCTGCTCTGCCCTGTATCAAATTATATTCTAGTCAAATATCTGCTCATTAGCAAAAGTTTTGTCCCCAATTAACCTTTTTTCTCTTCTTACATTGTTTAATTCATTTTCACAACAGGCAATCGGTGCAATCAAGGCGGCTGAAAACAACCTTTCTACCTGGGTTTCCTCCCAAATCTCAGTTTCTACTTAAAATAGGACTTGCCTGTTGATAAAGCTGATCAAAACACTTTCTTTCTGAACACTTCCATAAGAAGTAAAAACAACACATTGCTTCAAATTTGTGCAGAGAGTGAAATGAAGAGTCTACAATACATAAGCCTGGAAAGGTCTGACCATATAAAACAATGTTCTAAGATGTTTGATGTTTGGTAAAAACCACGTGGTACTGTATGATGTGCCCTGCACCTGCTCACTATACATTTCTCCCTTCCTCTCATGTACAATTGGGCTCCATCTTCTACGCCCTCTTCCCAACAATGAAATTCAAGTTGACTGACAGCTATTTTGTCACAGTGGACAAACAACAAGTAAAAAATATATTTCCTGACCAGCTGAGGGTGTTGCACCAAAAGCTAAGTTTTGAGTGCTGTGATTGCTAGCAGATTGCTGCTTAGACCTCTAGTTTGCATGGAAGATGCAGACTTGTCTGCAAACACTTGGAAACAAACCACTGAGCAGTAGCGAAACCTTAAACGTGTCACGCAAACTGGAAACAGAGAGCGTCTGTCTTCAAAGTAAAAGTTATGCCTCACTGCTGAAGCAACATATTCACTTTAAATGAACAAATGGTCTCTGTTTCCAGTGTGAGGTGCACTTTTCAGTTTCATTAGCCGTTAAGTGTTTGGCAGTCATTTCCATACAAACTGTGGGCGACTGCGGCAATCTGCTAGTGAGCAAGGCAACTGCAGCATCATATACCTCTTTGCAACCAATTTCAAGCAGCAACAGCCAACAACCTCTCACCTACACCTTTTTTCCTTGTTACCAGTGGTTGCCAGACAGTCGCTAATACAGGGGTGTCGAACTCCAGGCCTCGAGGTCTGGTGTCCTGCAGGTTTTAGATCTCACCCTGTGGCAACACAACTGAATCAAACGATTAGTTCATTACCAGGCTTCTGGAGAAATTCAACACATGTTGAGGAGGTCATTTAGCTATTGAAATCAGCTGTGTTGGATCAAGGACACCTGCAGGACACTGGCCCTCGAGGCCTGGAGTTCGACACCTGTGCGCTAATAGGTGTGTAGGCCTGTGTGACTGGGGCCTTACTTGTCAACTCCTAACCTGCCAAAACCCCCACCAAGCTGGCGTTCTAATAATAACTGTAGAATTTTTTTAAGTCTGAAACCCAGAAATTACTATTCCCTAACAAAGAGCCCGGTCTGTAGACCACTGCTCTGCTTACTGCTGAACTCTGCTGTGATCCGTGCTGGAATGTAACTGTCTAGCCACACTTCAAAGCGAACACCGAACCTGTTGAGCGTGAATATGCCACAAGTGTGCGGATGAGCTTGTTAACTTTGCACAAACATGCACGTATCACCGTTTCGGCACGGATCTGCACGGGTGCTCATTAGGTGTTCCAACGTGCGTCCCCATGCTGTTGTGTATGCATTTAATTGCGTACATGCTGACAATATGCGGTTGTCTTCTTGAACTTCAAAGTTGCTGGCATGCTCTGCTGTGTGAGGCTACATGCTGAGAGGATGTCTTTGATGAACAACTATTTACAACAATGTAAAACTAACCCTCACATCACGATGCGCCGCTGGGCCATGTTTCAACATGACTCACCCCAATTCCTGCTTTGTTCAACAGTCATTCTTGTTACTCAGAGCTGTTTGTGGATTAATAACAATGCAACTTTTTGTCTACACTCAGTGGGATGCTTTCTTGCTCACCTCAAACTGTCGTATTTTACTCCCCTAGAGAACATTTTAGTAGAGAAGATAACTGCATTCATTCTGTGTGTGTTCCAAGTACACGCTGTATCCCAGGACCTATTAACTACATATTGACATGCACTTCAAAGTAAAACAAAATAGCACGTTTCTTTGATAGTGAATAAATTCTGCTAACAACCAGCAAAACCATGGTGACACTGCTGGAAGCCTGTGAATGACCGAAGGACACTGAAACAGACGTCTGCCTTGATCCAATCGATGCAGTATGTCGGACCGCTGTCTTTTCGACCTAATGAGGTGTCTGAAGTCATGATGTAGCAAACCATCACTAGTATAGTAAAGAGAAAGGAATCTGATGGGTCGACTGGATGTTAACTTTCTGGCTTGTTTAAATTATTTAAAAATTGTCTGACAGCAGCGATACACACTCCTTTCTCACTAATATTCTTACTTCTGTTTTACCTTATAGCTGATACTAGTAACTATTCTTTTGGTCACTAAGAGCACAATAGTTTAAATCAGACACACGTAAAGCTAAACGTTAACTGTCAAAAAATATTAGCCTTGATTGCAACTGTGCAGGCAGCACGGTTGCATGGTGGTTAGCACTGTTACAGCACAGCAAGAAGGTCCTGAGTTCAATTCCACCATCAGGCCGGGGTCTTTCTGGGTGGAGTTTGCGTGGGTTCCCTCCGGGTGCTCCGGCTTCCTCCCACCGAGATAATGCAGTTTATGGGGATAGGTTAATTGATTAATCAAAATTGCCCATAGGTGTGAATGCGGGAGTGAATGTGAGCACGAATGGTTGTCTGTCTCTGTGTGTTGGCCCTGCGACAGACCGGCGACCTGCCCAGGGTGTACCCCGCCTCTCGCCCTATGACAGCTGGGATAGGCTCCAGCGCCCCCCGCGACCCTGAAAAGGAGAAGCGGACGCGAATGGATGGATGCAACTGTGTATAATCTTATGTCAAAGTGCTAAATTCAGTATGTTTGATACATAAACACTTACATGGCGATGAACACAGAATAAATCACAACACAAATTTAGGATTGAGATGTTCAGGCAAAAAAAAAGGAGGGAGGGAGGCTGACGCAGCACTTAAATCTCCAAATATCATATACTCATTAAAATGCAAACAGCGTTAGAAAACAGCATTGTGGAGAGGAGCTTGAGGTCACGGCCACAGAGTGTGTGGTGTGTGTTTTCGTGTGAGTGTATCAGTTTTCAGGATACTGTCACACTGATCAAACTCAGGCCTGATAGCAGAGGCGCCGTAGACCCATTGCTGTATTTGCCTAAGAACCATGGGGAAAACTACACACACATCTTACCCAGAGAACAGAGAGGGAAATGTATTGTGCATGCATTTTGGTGAAATATAATGCGCTGGAATGCTGCAAAATTATGCAAGTAACTACATGCAGACCCACACCTGATGGCTCGGAACAAAACCCGTCTGTTGGAGCTCATTTCTTCTTTAATGGTGACGTTATCTGTTTCAAATTACATGTAATTTCTTAAGATATTTCTGTCTGCGGTAATTTTCTCTAATCATATTTTTTCTTTGCTTATTTCATTCCAGCTATGCCGAACGTTTAGAAATAGGCGAGATAAAGCATTTAATCAAACTTCCTGAAGCTTAAATAGATATGAAATAGAGGCAGCTTTAAAAAAACTGTTTAGACTGCATACCTATAAACACATGACAGGAAAACACTGACAAGTCAACAAGGCTTCATCAAATCCAGATAGAGCACCAGCTTTGGGATGCATAGTTCAAACTGCGATAAACATTTTGATAAGTGGAACAAGTTTGAGTGTGAGTTGTTCTGTCGTATCCTGTCCTGCTTGCTGTCAGTGCAGTGACATCTGGAAAAGCCAGATGTAATTGCTGGAATCCGAAAAAGTGACAAAAAGAATAAAGGAGGGAATCGCTGAGAATAATTTGCTCTCCATGTCGTCATTAAGACATCAAAGCGAACGCAGAAGATACAGAGCCTTTCAGCGTGGACACAAATGCACTTTGGAGGAGAAGAGTAACAAACGAGGGAAGAACAGAAAAGAACAGAGGGGAAGGGAAGAGGAGGGATGGTGTGTGCTGAAGAACCTGTCTTTGGCTTTGATGACGGCACAACAGTGAAAGCAGCAAAAGCAGACAAAAGTTTCTAAAACTTCAAACGAAAGCTTTTTGTAGCACAGGTCTGCTCGCTCTTTCTCCCCCAGTTCTCCATTCTCCCCCCCCCTTTTCTCTTCAAACATGTCTTTGCTAATTGCCAGACCCTGTTCTGCCCTCCGCAGGCTCTCCACTCCTCTCAGGTCTATTCAGCACAGGGGTTGTTACAGAGGGAAGGCCTAATAACGTGCTCTAAGTGGACAATGGAGCCTGCGGGGCCAGCGACAAAATCCTGGTCTTAATGAGAAAAGACTCCTCGAGCGAACAAGCAGGTCTGTCAATAGACTGGCCTATTATGGAGTTACAGGGCAAGGTGGGAGGGTGGGGGTGTATGGCATGTGTGTTCCAAGTTATCTGCGCATGAGTTAATATCTATGTGATAGAAAATAAATAAATAAATAAATAAATAAATAAAATTAGTGTATAAAAAGGAAAAAAATACACGCGTCTAGGTATGGCAGCATGAATGCTTGCGTATTTGTGTGTGTGTGTGTGTGTGTGTGTGTGTGTGTGTGTGTGTGTGCTGCTACCCCCTGAGGGTAACAATAGTTAACAGGACTAATCCTCTAGACCGTATAATGGCCACTAAGCTGTCTATTCAGAAGTTCAGCTCCCCTGCTAACTCCTCCGATCAGGCACGAATACCCACACTCAGCCATTCACTTCCCTTTCCTTCGTTCTTTGTAAAACTTTCGGGAACTTTTTTTGTTGTTGTCTTGATCAGTATATCATTTGATTCATATCACATAGCTAATCGCATATTTAAGTATTTTTAAATGGAAATATCGTGCTGCAGTATCCCTCATGGTTTCAGCAGTTTAAAGTATTGTTTATCTGTTTAAACAGAACCCAGAGATACACTATTATCCAACTATTATATAACTTACATTATTCACAGATTTATTTGACGTACTACATGTTAGTTATCTGTTGCGCTACTCCCTCCTCTTTCTTAATCCCTCATTTCCTCCCTCCTTCTTCCCTCCTCTCCTCCATCTTCCCCTCCTCCCAGTCATTTGTAGTGTGTGTGTGTGTGAGAGACTTCACCAATTAGTTTTTTGGAGAGGTTAACCCCACTGCTGTGAGTTTGTAGCGTCATTGTTGCTCTGTGTGAGGGACTGCAAGTTATGCAGAGAGGCTCTCCGAAGCACCTTGTTTGCTTTCATTTGCAGGTGGGGTGAGGCTTTGGAGTGGCAGTGGGTGGCTGTTAAGTGATGGGGGTGCAGGACACATCTCCCATAAGGACCCACTCTGGAAACAGCGAGTGTCTCCTTGAGAGGCTTTGTCGATGCCTCTTACAATTGCACCGAGCTCTCCCTGCTAAATCACCTGCTCACATCTTAACTTGTTGATTCTCTAACAGCAGGCTGTGATCTCTAAATGTATCATTTGTTTGTTAAAAATGTATACTTTTATCTGCAGTTATCTTTTGTGGTGTCTGATGTCCAGGATGGACAGTTATCAAAAAATGTAAATTTGGATTATGACTCTTTTTTGGTTTAAAATAGAGATTAAATTGGTAATCATGCTGACATTTTCTGTCTATTCAAAGTTAAGAGGTTAAGAGCTTCTCTTAAGCTTATACGACTGTGTAAAAACTTTGCAAAACAGAGCATCTTAAATTAAAATGTTTTGTCACACAGTAATCTCTGGTTCCTATGCTTAAAGACAGTTAGATTTAAGGGTTTTAAACCCTTTGGAAGCAATTTTATGAGTTTATAACAACCAAAATCAATAAGAATTAATAAAATGTTACTGAATTTGCACTTACCTATGTCATTGATGGTCATCAGAAGCACACAGCGCACTTATTCTTAGTACCCCATCGAAAAAACAAGATGTGGTTCCGATGTCTAGTTCGGCATAAATGTAATGCGACATGTGTTCTGTGAATTTATTAAAAATATAGATTTTTTCCAAACATTTTTTAATTGTCCATAATACAAAATGGTAGATTTTTATAGAAAAACATTTACCTTTAAGACCTTTTAAAGAATTATAACCTTAGCTCTCCACTCTTCCACTTCAAACCCAGTTTCTACAATTATATTTCCTCCAGTCTAGCTTGCTTTCATTGTGATATGTCCTCACCCTCCCTGCCTTTCAGATTCTCCCATCTTCTATCACTGTTGGACACGTCCGCCTTAATTGACAAACTGAGATACTTTAAAGCATCTCGCATCCTCAAATTTTCAGTTTCGTGTAGTTTTACCCATATCTGGGGACGGAGTGCACTTCATGATGTGAGTGATGGGGCATCAAATGATACATATAAAACCCTGCTACATTTCTTATTAGTCTCATGTTTTTCACTCAAAGGACGCTGCTGTGCCAAAACACACAGAGAGGTAACATTACACCTCAGATTAGCTGTGGGAGAGTTGCTGTGGAAACCAAGGGTGAAAATGTGTTTGCTTTAGAGTTTTGAGGAGCTGGTAAATGAAGTTAAGATCAAATTCCTTCCTCAAACAGAATTAACAGAGCGCAGAATACAGCAAAGAGCAAGACGGAGAGGATACGTAGAGGTCGAGTGCCAGTAAAACAGAAATACTCTGCATACTGAGCAGTACTGTCTTTACTCAACAGCTGTATTTGCTATTAAGTTGACTTAAAAAAAAGCAATTACAGCATTAAATTGCTACATTATAAGTTTGTCAGAACGTGTAATTTTAAAGAAAGTTACCTGCACTAAAGCTTAATGGTTTTTCCCAGCCCATTAATCTTTCTGACACACGTACGGCTCTCACCTGATAACCCAACAGTAACACATTAATACAACATCTATGAATCAACCACAATGTTAAAACTACCTTGGTAATACTTAAGCAGTCTGGATGGATACTTTGGCTCCTGTGGATCTGTTTGCTCGGCGCACACACTCTTGACGGCACTGAGATCTGTGAAGTTTGGAGGCCTGGTCAGTGCCTTGGCCTCTGAGCTGTTACCGCGCAGTTGCTGTGGTGCAGCAGGGCACACCGTCCTGCTAGTCTTCCAGATTCTTCCACAATCAAGCAGATGGTGCTTTTCGAAGTTTTGGCCATATATTGTCGATACCAATATGCATTTAGCTTCTACTACTAGCAGTAACTACATTAGAAGTAACGAGTGGGAAAGTGGAAGCAGATGTCAGTTTTCCCTAACTCTGAATCTAACTCTGACACACGACAGTGAGAGGAATGGGAGGATTTCATAGAAAAACTGTAATTTAAAGAGTTTTCAGCCTTCAGTTAGACATACCACTTACACTCTCTGTAATCATATGAAACGTGTGCTTCACTTCAGTTTTCGGGTGGATTTTCTCCTCAAAATGAGTCACTGCTTGGGCCTTGAGAAAAAGGCTTGTTGACTGACAGATGGCATCTAGTGCGGAGAATTGAAGTCAAAGCTAGCACGGGGTATTTAAGACCCATTAGGGGTCTGTGAGAGCTTTACTTGGCGTACAATCAGTAGAGAAAAAGCCATATGCACTCAGACACACACACACACACACATGGACATACACAGATGTTAATGGAGCATGAAGGCAAACAGAAGGCAAAAGAACGAGGAGGTGAAAGACGCTCAAGAGAAAAGACGTCTCCTCTTGACTGGTAATGCTGAAGGAATCCAACTGCAGGAGGGTTTTGAGAGAAATACAAGAAGGATATTTGAGGTGGATGAAAAAAGGACGGGAAAAAAAGCAGAGAGAAGGTGACTGTGAGAAGAGTTGGTTGTAGTTTGCATGAGAAGTTAAGAGAGATAAGTATTCGTGGCTACTATTTTCCACAGACCACCTCAGTGTTAGGTAAAAGGAGACGCAGCAGATACAACTCTCCTTATCCCTACACTGCTTTGAATGCATCTCAACCTGTTAAGACAGCTTTTCCAAGACTTCCGTAGATTTTATTGTTCTCTTTTATTCTCCGGCATTGTTGACGGCTCTGTTTTCTTTTGCTGCGTCTCCCCCATGTCCATCTTCTTTCCTCCTCTTTGCTGGAAGTGAAACGAGGCAGAACGAGAGGATGTGGGACAGACAAGCGTGAAATGGAGGCAGGGGCCTCTGAGGAGTGTGCGACTGTGCTGATGTCAGTTTGCATCTGTATTTTGTCCACATTTGCTGGTGACATGTGCATGTGAGGGATTGGACAAATATTTTCCTGTCCCGTCTTGTTGACATGTATATGCAAAAAGATGCAGTAAATATATCCATGTGCATCTTAATGTTTATCGTTACAAGAAACAACAAGGTGGTAAACAGCTTTTGAAACCTGAACCCGTTCTTTCTGCTGCGTCATATCTGCCTGAACACGCACGCATACACACCAGCATGTTTACATCTCCACAGTGCCACCCTGATATCCGGAGCAACAGCTTTGTCTACTTCACTGTAAGGGCGGCGTGTTGTAACAAAAGCAGGACCAAAGAGAACGGAACAAATGTGATGCGGAAACGAACAAAATGACTGTGACAGGCGAAGAAACAGGCGCACATACACTCTTTCAACTCTGCCCTAACTTTCTGCAACTGTTGGCCGAATCAAGCATAAGCTCGTGTCATTTTTAAATGCAAAGACTTCTGGAATACAATGTAACTTATTTCTGATTTTTACCATACATTATTAAAAATTCCCAGCTGAGACTTCTTCAGTTGAGAATCTAATAAAATTATGCGCTATAATGAAACAGGTATTTCCATAAGGAGAGACAAAGGAAGGGAACTTCTCCTGGAACCAGATCCCCTGCTATTAAGGCATCTTTAAGTTCAAGAGGAGGAGGGGTAAACAACGTGATGATTTCTGGGCTCTATCTTAAAATGACAGCTTTTTTAATGTTTTGCGCTTTTTACTGAGGACCTACTTCCTGTAAGGCCTCAAATGCTAGAGTGAACACCAACTAACCTGAGCAGAAATGGTTAATTTGTCAAGTAGGTGGATGAGGTAGCGAGGGCAAGACACTGGGTTACTTGAGATTCATTTTAAGCTCTGCGCAATCACAGACACATACTTTTCTCTCTTTGCGTGTGACTCACACCAATTAAGTTGCAAACCTTGGCTGCCACTACATCCTCTCCAGATGAGGCACCAGATATCTCAATTAAAAAAATCAGAAATTTGAGAACACGAAATAAGAGGGGGCATCAGGATGGAGAAACTGACGGATGGCGAGATGATGTTGGTCTGCAACGTGATCTCATGTGTTAGCTTCTGGCCGGAAGACAGCTGCGGTCTCACACATGCAATGCAGTTTAATGAAGAAAGACTGAACGTGCAAAAACGAGCTGGATTTGCTGTCAAAGAAGTGCAGGCCTACCAGGAAACAAGCAGTCTCAGGCAACGATGTGAAACCATTTATTTGGTGTGCAGTACCACATTAAAGTTTCATGACAAACAGGGCGGAGCTGTGTGATGTCAGGAGTTCACTGCTATTAGTGGGCTAATCCTGGCATTAAATCACCAGATGTTATTGAAGAAACAATAATTTTCTAAATCAATTTTCTTCATAGTCCTGCTTTGGTTTTTGCCATTTGTCATGTTTAATGTTGTGATTTGTCTTGCTTCAGTCTTCATTACGTAGCCACGGCTTGATGAACATAAATCATGTACAACCGTATTTATTCAAACATACGTTAGGTCGAGGTTTGATATCTTTCTCTGCCTGTCTTTGCGCTTTGTTCTCCAATTATGAACAGATGTCAGCTGCTATGGTTGAGCTCTTAAATCACCACAAATCATCATGTCACCCACTTGCGAACAGACCTGCATATGCACACTGACACACACGCACGTGCTCATTAAAACTCAAAACCGCATTTTTATGCGCACATGCACTGAAAGCACGCCTAAATGCAAGCATGCACGCACACACACACGACTCCAAGCCATTTCCTTCCGTCCTTTTTATGCACAGTTTCCCAATTCTGCTCCAGACATGCTTTCATTGTCATCGCATCTGGTTTAAGCTATAAATGTTCTATAATTCATTGCTCTAGTAAAAGAAAAAAAAATTCACAATATGAAAAGACAAAGTTAAAGAAAAGCGAATAAGGGAGAACAAAAGAGAAGAAACTGCACGAAAAGACTGCGGGAGTACGAAAGAGAAGCTTGCCTCGCCTTTTCAGTTTTTTTGAAGGTCACTGTGGTTTGTAGAGCAGAAAAAAAATCTTTTTTGGTTTCACTTTATTGGTGGTCCAATAAATCTTCTCACAACGACGCATGAACATACGCGCATGCAAAAGTCCTCAAATAAACAACCACACACTCACACAAACACACGCACACATTTTACTTACAAACATTTTCCAACCTACACACAATAAAAGAACTAACCCTTCAAAGAATCTTCCAATTTCCCCACATCAACAAAAGCCTGCCTTCACAAAATGCCTCTCCATGCCTTCCAACCACTGAGGCGGAGTACAGTGGGTGTTTTACGGCAATCGAATGCTAAAACATCTGGGGAAAATAGGAAACTGTGAAAATATTGGTACAAATTAAACGTGGTTGGAGGAAAATGAGCCAGCTGACTGGGGGAAGGAGGAATGAGCGCTGATATTGGGTGCTAATAAGAAAAAGGTGTTAAATGATACTCTTGGTTAGAAATTGAGAGGGAAATACAATAAGATGCAGGTGTGGGCTCATTACTGTGAAACAGACCGGTCATAAGATAATTAACACAGGACCACACAGGTAAGGAGGGGAGATGAAAGCGAAGAGGACGTGTGGTGGAAGCAAGGAAGCGAAACAGTGAGAGAACCCTTAGCAGAGCAGCAAAGTACATCAAACAGAGAAACAGGTAAAGGTCCACAGAGTAAGGTATTGCAACAACTACTGCTCCATGCTCTGAGCATCCTTACCAATGTAGATTGATCCAGCTACGAAAACAGTTTCCAGAGTCTGCAAGCCACGATCATTTTCTATTGGAAACATACAAGTTACATTACCCTGCTTGGATTTTTAATTAATTACATGTACATGTACATGCATGCAAAACTCTCAAGCCAATCCTTGCTGCTCTAATGAGCTTGAAAGTCAATATATTGTATGACTGTCTACTTTTGCACAGTTTACTTTGCTTTAAGTGGAAAGGATCCTATTCTCAAGTTTTGATGTTGTAATTCACAGGATTGGTTCTCATTACCAGTGAGACTGACAAACACATAATATACATACATTTGCCCAATTAACTGTGCATAGCATGAACGTGTGTGTGCATATGTGAAGTGAGTGAAAGGGACAGTGAATGAGGGAGGGGAGAAGGGGGCAGCAGCTGCTTGCCTGGATGACCTCAGCGGCAGCTGTTGCCCCCCAACCCTTCCACCACCGCCCCCGCCCTCTGTATGCCAGCTTGCCTTTGAAGTTCAGGTCAAGACCGATGCAGCTTTGAATGCATACCGATAATAATTACAGGAAAATAAAAGGATATTTTCGACCGGCAATATGCAAATTTATGGAAAACTGGGACTGAAACTGTATTGTTGACACTATAACCGAAATTCAGACCTGTCATTTCAATGATAATAAAATCTATGCTGTATCTATAGGAAGAAAATCTTCATATTCATTGATAGATAAAACGCTGCATCATTAGGTTTTCTGCGAGTGTTGTGTTGTCTAAGATTTCAACCTGGCTCCTGTTAACTTTGGTGCATGACTTAATTTCAAATTGAAGATACTTTTGTCCTTTTAAAACACCGAATGAATGAATTTGCATCGGAGCATTTCACTCAACCCAGTCTTTGAAGTGCCGACGCAGTATAGAGAGTACAGCTTTAGTCAGATTCTCTGGAACGCTATGCAGCCTTAATCACTCTGCTGGCATCCACTCTACTGACTGAAACCTGACACACACACACACACACGCGCGCACGCACACACAGAGACACACACAAAATCGGGTGGCATGTGCACAAACTCGTGGAATGAAGCGCGCGCGCACACAGACGGGTGTGGAGGTTCACCGGCACACAGACCCAGACACACGAGCAGGCAAAGACAGAGGCTTGCATGTGTAAATGTACGCTGACACACTGTCCCTCCAACAGGTATTTTGTTTACATGGATAAGAGTTGAGGGAAGTGGTTATTTGAGTCCATGTACATAAAATAAAATACACACTTGTATTTGTGCAACAAGGTTGTCAGAGGAGTCACAGACTACTGCCTCCACATAACAGCTCACCCACCCAGACACTAACAACAATACAGCCTTCTGGGCATTGTATAGGAAAAAGAAACATGGCACAACAAAGCCTCTTTTATAGTGGCATTAACATTGAGACGCACACACAGATGAGGAATTTCCATGCCTCCGGACTAACAGTTTGCATCGCCTGCACTGGTGCAACTCAATTTTACATTTACCATTTACTTGAAGCACAAAATGATTCATTTCGTGCTCAAACAGTTCTACTACGTAATTCATCCAAAGGTTCACATTGATGTCTCATGCACCAAACACTTACCTATCACAATAAGTGTGTAGTTGACATTTACGCTGCCAAACCCATTGGTGGCCTTACAGATGTAAGTTCCTGCATCGTCCATCTCCACCTCCTTAATACGCAGAGCGTGCTGTGACACCCTGAACCGTGTCCAGCCCCTGTGGATGTTGCGGCCATCTTTGGTCCACATGATGAGGGGAGGGGGGTCACCCTCCACAGGGCAGGGCAGCTTAACCGTGCGACCCAGACGTGCGCTCTGCCGATGGTTCACCCGCTCTGACACCCTGGGGGGACCTTGAGGGTAGAAGAAAAATGAAAACTTTAGTACCGGTAGTAGCATCAGCAGTAAATTCAGCCTGGTTATGTAAGACCTGAATAATTAGTATATTAGTATACTGGGCATGAATGAAGAGTGTGCAACTTGATCTACGAGAAAATGGATCATTCTGACCCCTCCAAGAAAAAGACAAAATACTACAGTTTTGAACAAATTTGTTGTTTGACAAGCTCATAAGTTAGATTATAACTTAAATACAATCTAATTATTCCAGGAAGTTCAAGAAGTAAGTTTACTCCTTGGTAAATTTACAGTCTTAAAAGCATCCATTGGAAGCAAACACAAAGCCAATTAGTAAGTTTAATATCATTTGATATGCCACACTGACACGAAGCCAGGCATGACCTTGACCGCTCGGTAGCCGCTCTACTGTGAAATAGCACACTAGGAAAACAAAAGGGATTAAAGTAGCCTGATTGAATTGGAAAGGTGGGAGGAAATGATGGAGAGAAATGGAGGGGACAGAACAAAGAGAGGGGGGGAGAAACAGAGGAAGGAAAGAGGGAAGGTAAGAGGAGAAGCGAGGAGGAAATGAATAAGGGAATAAGGGAGTATGGAATTTAAGGGAGTAAGTCTGCGAAGAGAAAGGGAATGAAATACGAGTGAATAGGACAGGCATACAAAGAAAGACAAACAGAAACACAGAGAGGTGGAAGCAGGAGTGGCGTGGGAGTTAACTCGTTTCTGAGCATCTCTGTTTGACCTTGCATTACTCCCTTTAGGTTAAAACAATACTCTCTAAATATAGCAATAAAAACACACAGTAGGCCACCATGTAGCAAACAATTTCCCAGCAAACAACAAAAGGCAATTGCAAGAAAATCCACCCTTAAACAACTAACTTCAGGTCACGTCCTGTAGGTTAAACATGTGAAAGAAAGGACAAACGGCGGTCCATGAAAACAGCGCGCCTGACAGACGTTTATCAAATCGATGTGGCCAGATACAGTTCAAACATTTCAGGTGCGTTTAATTCATTGCCCCCTTTGATACTGCTTAAATGTGTGCTTGTCAAAAAATGATTGGTTGGCTGTCGGGAACTTCTTCTTATGCTGTTTTTTGGTTGGCTTGTGATTGTGTTAGAGGTCGTAGTTGATTTTTTGTGCAAGGGAGAAAAGGAGTAGCCTGGTGTGGGGGGTTGAGAGTGAAGAAGAAAAGGCAAAGAAGTGCAGACTGTTTTAAGTGCAATCATAAAAGGTTTTAGGGGTAATCATTATAGTAGCGATCCACTAAGAACAGTGAAAGATTGACTAGTTTTATCACAGCTGGCATTCCAGTTTTTCACTTCTGTGTGGCTGGCGTGAGAAACAGGAGCGACGAGAGCCACAACAGATTATTAAGTGCGGGGCAATCCCAAAATTAAATTGGGTTTTTGAACATTAAGAAAATACATCATTGTCCAGCCGTGGAGCATTGGCACGCATGACATGCATAAATCATATGACTGTATTTTTAGGCTGAGTGGCATTACACAATCTATATCTCTTTATTTTCTACTAAGTGTGCCAAGTGAAAACCATGAGATGTCACAAGCACTTTTATTAAAACACACTGATTGAAATACACCACAAAAACATAGTTTCCTTACCCTGTTTCAAAATATACGCTCTTCCTGCATGTTGCTAAAGTCTTTCCAGAAAGTGCTAAGGCTAATAAACATGTCCATCTCCAGGCGTCTGTTTACTTGTCTCTTTTCTCATTGCCCACACCTAGACGTGATTCCATAAAAGCCAAATTCCCAGTGAAGCTGTTCTTATTTATATTTATCTTTTTTTAAAGCTCTGGGTACAATTAAACAGTTACTGAACTAAGATGACATTGTCACTGTTCAGTTCAGTCTGAATTCAGTCATTTCAGCAGTGTAGGGGCAGCACGGTGGTTAGCACTGTTGCTGCACAGCAAGAAGGTCCTGAGTTCAATTCCACCATCAGGCTGGGGTCTTTCTGTGTGGAGTTTGCATGTTCTCCCTGTGTTTGAATATGTGAATGAATATGCTGCTGCAACCTGCAGACAGAGGTGTGCCTGTGGTACAAAAGCAACACCTCGTGGGGCTAAAAATGTTGCTAAATGTAGTTTGGAGCAATGACGAAGATACATAAGTGAGCTAGGCCTGGTTTAGTCGCTGACTCTGGGGGTGGGGCTTTGTGTGTAGAGAGTGAGAGCAGATTATGGGTTATGGAATGCAACACCAGATTTGTTTAAATATATAAACAAAAACAAAAAAAACCCCTTAAAAAGGCTAAGCTGGAACTAGATTCATTCCTTCACTGTGCAGCTGCAGAAGTAGGAGATGAACAAGATGAAGAAAAAAATCCTAAAGAGGTGAGAAGAGAGTTATAAAAATGGGGGAACCGTTACAGTAGTTCCTAGCTTGTGCTAACAAGGAGGGCTGTTATTTAAACATGGAAACAGGATGTGGACACAGTGATGGATGGATGGAAGTGAAATGTGTGAAAAAGACATTAGTCATACAGGTATTCAGAGGAGCCTGCTCTCCTCCAAACTCATCATTCCTGGATAGGGGAATGTGTTCGTTCATCTGTATGGCTTTCTCATTAGGGGCCCGAGAGTTCACTCTTTCTCCTTTTCCTACCCTATACATCTATTCTTTTCTTTCCTGGTAATGTGGTTACATATCGCTGGATCTCTTGGTCTGCTTTTGTTATTTTCTTCTGATATATATCTCTCTGAACACACATAAAATCCATTTTTTCTTTACTTAGTGTGTCTGAAATATTTTCCCATCTTTCTTTTTCTTGCACACATTTACCTCTTTTGATTGGTGGTATTACTGCCACACAATCCTAATTCTCCTTTGTATTTATTTATTTATTTCTATCTTTTTTCTTCCTCTAAGATTGTAATCTTATTCCCCTTACCTCTAAACTACTCCACTACCAATCTTTTTTCTTGTCCGTAACCCCCTCCCTTCATTTTCATTTCCCCTGACATCACTCTTTTCCTTTCTGCCACTCCACTTTGCTCACTCTTTTCCTCTTTCAGCACACTCATTCACGCCGTCCTCTTCGTTCACTGCAGACTCTTTTCTTTTTCTCCCTCTCCTGGCTTTTTCACATTTGCGTGCGCACACGCATACACATACGCACACTTCCTCAATTTCGTCCCCAGGGTATCACAGGAACAGGACCTCTATCCAAACCTCTCAACTTTCGACAGTTAACCTCTTCTACATCTTCCTCCTCTACCTCTAAATTTTCTTCCTTCCCACTCTCTCTCTCCCCAGTGATGGGAACACACGAACAGCAGCCTCTTTTCCTCCTCCTCCTCCCCTGCTCCCAGGTCTTTGACCACAGAAAAGTCTTTTTAAATCTGTCTCTTGGGGGTGAAACTAAAGCAAGTAAAAAAAAAAAATCTTTCCTTCTTTTTCACGAGACGCAGTTCAGGTTGTCTATGTACTTCTGCACATGAGGCTCCTATTAAGTAAATGGTAAATACGCAGCTGAAAGTAGGTTTACAAAAATATAATATAAAAAAAAATAAAACATAACCTTCAACAGGAAGAAAAGCATGTGAATTTAAATAAATATAATGCATATTTGTCTTGAATTACGACACCAACGAATGCTAACTGGGGTCAGGAGTGACTAACCATCCAGTCCAAGTCCAGTCACTCGAATAATACTGGAGGTGTGGGTTAGAGATGTGTTGATTTACAAAAAACACAATTTTATTTCACATTGACAAGAAACATCTGCTAAATTGAACCACGGCTCATAAAAAAGAGGTCCTGGAAGACTCCGACAAGAAACATTTGCTTTGCATAAAGTAACTTTAATGGGTGGTAGATATTTATCACTTCACAGTTAGACAAACTGTCTATGAATGCAGAATTTAGTAATGAGTCATCTGCGATGTGCACAAAGAATTCATCTTAAATGAACGCACACTTTTAATGAGATAGAAAAGCAGCTATTTTCCAATTAAAGAAACTTCACTACACACCTGATGTTTACACGGACTGATGTAAACACAAAGTGTATAAGATTCCTGCACACTGACACCATCCTAATGAAAAAATACTGAACAGGAAGCATCATAATTTGGGAATGCATTGTTGCCTATGGGTCAGAAAAGCTGAAAAAAATCAGCTTTATCAAGGTATTTTATAGCATTAGGTCACTGTGGTTGTCTGCCAGCTGAAGCCCAGTGTAGTTGAGTAAAGCAGTTGGATAGTAAGCCTAAATATTGATGTAAATTGGAAACAGACAGACTTTACTTTTCATCAGTCAGCAACACTGTAGACAGGCCAGGCAGAGCGGTGACTAGAAAGATGCTCGATGTGGACGAGGCTGTGTGTATGTTGAAAAGTGGCCCAGAATAGGGACCCGAATAACAGCGGAGTTCAACACAAATTGGAAAAGCACTAAAAACATAAAATACTGCGTAAGAAGCACAGATGGAGGCTGCATTTTTTTTAACACCTAGTTTTACTTTAGCGCTTTATTTGTTATAACTTTGCTCTTCTTTGCCGCTGGCTGATGGACATAAGCAAGCGCAGCACACAGACTGGTTGTTTGTGACACTACCCCCTGGTGACAGTAAACATATAGATTATAGTCTGCAAAGTTATCTGTAGGCTGTCTGTAGGACCACCACTTAACCTGAACTTGGGGTCACAGGCTCATTTGTCATTTAGATAAAGACTGGACCACAGTTTACATCCAATCACTGTGAAGACCAGGTCATACTCACAGATCCCATTTACAAACTTTTTCTTAACATTGTATATAGTCAATTACAGTAATTATGAATTTCAGAGTGCCTGAGCATTACTGTCTTATCTTTTTGGGTAGTTGGCATCTTTGAGAAAATTGCAGGGCTTTAAAATGGGCTTCTCTTGCCCACAACTGACTTCCCACAATAATTTAAAGCTCCTTGAAGATAGTTTGTTTGTGCCCACATATGCATAAACAAATGCTCACCCCCTCTCTGTCTGCCCTATGGTTATACAGTACGGAGTATGTAGACAGACTGAATATGCACGTTGGGTATTCTGCAGCTTAACTACAGGAAAATATAGCCCACGTCAGACGCATGCTATTCCTGCAGGGACAGAAGCTTCCTGCTCAGAGCTGCACGATCTCTGCATGGACTGATGGAGAAAGTCTGAAGGCCAAATAAAGAAAAAATTAGTTCATACTGTACATTCTGTTCTTTCAGCAGTTACTCCCAAAACAACGGCAAATGCGAAGCTCAAGTTCCAACCTGGATGATGAATTAGTCTGTATTTGGAGCAAACACATACTTTCATGCACATTAGCTTCATCACTTTAAGCTCTTACTTCTCAAGATAAAATCAGTAAATTTATTCTGGATTTATTTTATGTAAGTTTACACTATCAACAGAATTCCTGGGCAGGTTTGGCTGTTTAGACGGACTATAGCAGTATAATCATCAGTTCTTTAGTAAATCCTAAACTACCCTCACCAAACGATGACCTTATATTCAGACAATATGGGGAATATTAGTTACTGTACTGTAGTTACTGTAAACAAATACTTAGAGTAGTACCTTAATATGCTACAAGCATTTCTTTTTTTTAGCAGAAGCTATGTCACGAATAAACTCTCTTTCACCAACTACACCCAATTATCCAATAGCATATGTACTGCGGCACTATACTGACTCATTTGAATCCAGTGCAGTTCAGTTTTATTTAGACAGCGCCAAATCACAACAACGGTTGCCTCTAGGACCTTTATATTGTCAGGTAGACCCTACAATAATAAATACAGAGAAAAACCCAACAATCATATGACCCCCTATGAGCAAGCAGTTTGGCGACAGTGGGAAGGAAAAACTCCCTTTCAACAGGAAGAAACCTCTAGCAGAATCAGGCTCAGGGCGGGGCCATCTGCCATGACCGGTTGGGGTGAGAGAAGGAAGACATGATAAAAGACACGCTGTGAGTTATTAATTCAACAGTATCTTACTCTAATACTCCAAATCTCCACTGTCCAAGCTGGGCATATAGAGAGGTGGAGGTTCTCATGTATAATACATATTATGATGACACCATCATATTGCCGAGCCACCATCTACCTATGGGCTAAAATTACACATTTTAAAAGTACAAACTTAGAAATGCATCATATGACTTTAATTTTATGACAATGACGTGCAAGTTTGCTCGACAAAACATGTATTATGCATGACATTATGACATCATCACACTGCCTTGTGACTACATTTAAATTTATATACTAGAGCAAGATCTGAGCATTGCAAGGATCCCAAAAAATGGCCTCAGTCGATATAATAGTCTTGTATGTTTGTCTTGTAGTTCTTCTCTGGCTAGTTAGCCCTGATGTAACCGGCCGTGCCCCACAGAAGGTCGAGTAAACTCACCTGGTTTGGCCCCATGTCCATTATTCTATATTCGCTCTAAAATTGGACACTTATTAGCAAAATTAATGCAAATGCAATTAGTTGTTACACTCAAGTACAAACAGACTGTTTTTCTGGCTCTGGGTGCCAAATACCACGAATACACGTCTGTGTTTTCTCACGCTAACATTTTGTGATATGACACAGTGACAAATTAACTCGCAGTTCTAATGTGTTTTGTCTGGTTCTCTATTTTGCATTTGCAGAAATTCGGTGATGATTGCCAGTGCTGTGCTGTTTATTCAAATCAAACTCACGAATGCATTTCACATAAGAATTTAAAAATTACAAATTTTCTTAGCATGGTAAAAATACTATCTATAGCGTAACTAGCATGGCAAAATAAGAGCTGCAAAATATCATCAGAAGTAGAGGAGCAGCATTCAAACATGACTTTTTTTAAAGCGCTAATTTGGTCATTTTTTGTTGTGTTGTATATTTTGGCAGAATGCGGTCGCTGGGGCTGAACCTTTATGTTTTTGATTGAGAGTTCTGGTCTTTTATTGCCCCTAACGTTCCAATGGTCTTTGAGTCAGATGGGTTTGCAGAGTCCAACACAACGTTGTTGTTGGCAGGCAAGCGAGACTGGGGCGAGAGGGGAGAGCCGAGGAATGCTTTTCATGGAGAGCTCTTGACAGCGGGACACAGCGCTGATGTACCGATCAAGGTAGAGGTGTGTGAGCATGTGTGTGCATCTGTAAAATATTGTGTGTCTCAAAAGTTTGGAACGCTGCAACACAAACGAATCCTCAGGAGCTCATTGTTATTACCAGGTATGTTTGAAAAGTAACATTTACGTCTTTAGTTCTGCCCTGTACTGTAGTAAAACTTAAGATTTTAAAAACCAAACTCTATGTGTACTTTCCTGCAGTACGCTTCAGTGACAATTTGTCTGTTCTCAGGCTTAAATTACACCAATACTCACAAGTGTGCTATTTATGCCTTTGGAGAAACCTTGCTGTTATTGTTTATAAGCCATATTCCATTATCACATCCATAGTTTCTAAACTGATTATAAACCAACAGGACTTCTTTTTGCGTAAGGCCACATTTAGCCTTTCAGGCAGCTTATTGGACAGAATTAACTCACAAAAAACTGAAATCTCACTTATCCTCTTCCTTCTTTTTCACTGACACAAACGCACAAACATAAAATAAGTTGATCTTATGTTAATTGAGGCAGAAACTGCAGAGCACAAAGTGTACAATCATTTGTGTATTTCAGGAGCTTTCTCACACAGACGCTTTCTTCTTGTTCTGACCCATTCACTTCCACTCCATCAGCAGGTCAGCTGCTGCTTGTTACCCCATCCTGACAGTTAACTGTGTGCCTGAGGCTGGCACAACACTGCGGGCTGCACGACACACACATACAGTCACACACTTTACGTAAACCAAAAGCATACACTTGTCTCTCTCTCGCTCTCTCACGCACACACACACAAAAGAAAAACACACAGCGGACAGAAAAACTTTGAGGAATCTGCTGAGTGGTTTGTTCAGCAACTTGATCCCCTCCGCGACTCACACCATCAGTTCCCGAGCGCACACACACACACGCACAATCAATCATTTTGCTTTTATAATAGATTTTACAGTTAAATTATACCGTCAGACCTTTCAGAGAGACATGATATATTTTCTCCTACATGTTCGCACTTTCTTTCTCTTTTTACAGTCTCTGATCTGTCCTTCTCTTTGTGCTCTTTCACTATAGCCTTTCTAATAGCTAGTTATTTTGTTCCGGCTTTCCTCTCTTCTCTCGACTGCACCTGTCTGCCTTTCCCTGGAGGAAAGCTCCTCCATAATCAAAAGTAAGAATCAAGGCTATCACTTAGAAGAAACTTACCAAACAAGTTGCTCAATTACAAAAACAAGGGAAAACTTGAGGTTAAAGATTTGCCCTAACCTTTGTGAAGAAATAAACCCTCAAAACTATACCCAACATGAAAACTCTTCACGGTTACCACAGAATTATGGACTTCCTTCCAGAAACAACGATCAATATGATCAATGTTCAAATTTCAGATAAATGATCTGAAACCACTTGTGCAAGGTGTGAAATCTACCACCGACCGCTTCTTTTCGGGTTCATGCTCCGTTAAGAGGAAAACATTTGCTGGAGAAAAAGATATGACTCATTTATAATGACACACCCCACCCAGGAGAGAGGTATGAAAGCTATTATTTTACTTTACTTAGGTTTAGAGTTTAATAGTAATACATTTTCACTTTGTTTTACATTATGCAGCTGTTATTAAAAAGGTTGTCACTCTTCAGACGGCTCACTGGTGCAGCTGCGTGTAATCTAAGGCTCCTAGTTTCTGAACCTTACGCATATGTAATTCAGAAATGAACATATGTCTTCATTTGTAACTATACAGCATTGTATGAGTAACACATTATTGCCTAACTTCAGGCCAAAATCTTGAAAAACATATTAAAATTCCACAGTTTAGCGTTTTTACATGGACCTTACTGACCTAAAGGTAAATGCAGTAAGTATATTAGGTATGCCCTGCAAGATATTTTCAACTGCTCCTTTATTTTTCAAGGGATCGCCACAGCGGATGGATCGGCATGTTTGATTTGGCACAAATTTGACAAAGTATGACCTTCCAACCCTCCCGTTTATCCAGGCTTGGTACTGTGAGTAAACTAGCTTGTGACGCCCTGCGTCTCCTCCCGGTCTTCAATACGTGATTTCTCACATGTAAAGCAACCAGGTCTGTGTTTCTGACAACATTAATATATACAAAAAGTTACATTCATAAGAAATGTTTAAGCAACCATTGAAATTCTGGTCTGTTGAAATATAAACAGTGGAGTAGTTTGAACTCATAGAGAAAAGACAGAAGATACTTGAACATGGAAAAAATGGTATAAGAGGCCTTTGGAGGAAACATGACTGTAAAGTTCTGCAAACCAACAAGAACCTGAGAGCACTTTAAACCTTGAGCATTCTTTTAAAGCTTATAAAGGGCTTTATGAAAACCACATCATGCACAGTATGCACTTGTGAGAGTGGGTGTGCAGGAATACTGTGGGCTAACTACATAACTGCAGACTCAGGGAAGTGAAGAAAAGTACAGTAAGTTAGAAGAAAAAAAAGAAAAGCACTGTGTGAAAGCCAGCGGAGAGGCACCACTCGCGCAGAGTTAAGGGATGAAGCCATGGAAGGATGAACAGAAAGCAAATAATCCACATAAACAGCTACCTGCTAACATTTGAGGATTTACAACTAAGCTGCAGACTGGACGTGCAACTGACATTTTAATGACTACCTGGGGTAGAACTGTGAGAGAATATACTTTAGCCTCTGTAACCCTGTATTTTCTTCGCAACCTGTGAGTTAAAAAGGAAAAAAGAAAAGGTAAAGATTGACAGTGCTGGAGAAATCTTGCAGTCCTGACTTGTTGGAAGGTGATCGTGTAGTTGCTCACGAATGCACAAAACTATGCCCCTCTGTCACTTCTGTCTTTGAATTGCTGGAGATAAAAAGAAGACAGGAAGTACATTAAGATACCGTGTCTATCTCCTGTGACGACAGGGTCTCCAAAACATCCACGTAGCCTGATAAGGTTTGTTTACACAGTTTATGCATGTCATATCTAAACACTAAACAATAGATGCTAGGCCTCAACGAAGGTTAAAGGCCACAAACTTCTAGTTTAGTGTGTGTATTTTTATGCCTTCAAAGTTCAATATCTCCTAATCAGAAGGTTGTCAGCTCAATAACAGCCTGCTCCAGTATTCCAGTGAGTAAGAAATACTGTCTGCTTGAATACTTTAACTACTCAAATAGAGTAAAAAGTATTACCACCATTCCTGGCTGGCCAGTGCATGGTGCAAAGTAAAACACAGAGATGTGCTGAGCCTGAATATGATGGCACACTCAGCTCACTTTCATCCTGATTCAAAACAAACATTTATTTGGTTTTAATAAATGCAACATTGACTTAAAAAGAAAACAACTGTTCAAAAGTTTCAGATCATTTCACTCCAACCTTCAGTACTGAACTCAAACAAACATTCATTAGGCTGCAAAGCCTTTTCCCCAACAGAACAGGAGAGCAGGTGGTCTGATTGTATGCAAGGAATCCAAGGCTGGGGTCAATTTACTTATTTAGTCACAGTCAGGTTACAGTCACTGTGAACATAACTTTGCAACGACCCAGGCACCAACAAAAGGAACACTATTTACACGTACAGTACGTGGCAAAAAACATTCATTTATAGTCTACAAATCTCTGTAAAATAGCCACTGTAAATATATACATCTGTATCTTGTGTGTCTTTTTGTGTTACGCCTTACAGATAAGCCAAGACATAGTTGACGTAAGATAAGAAATAGTTAACACGCTTGATTAGGTGCACATTTGGGTGAATGTGTGTAAAGCAAAGCGATGTCCTCGACCTGGCATTTATCAACATTCTGGAGGCAGACACTGTTACTCATTAACAGCGAGTGATAACGAATGCACACACACACACACACACACACACACACACACACACACACACACACACACACACACACACACACACACACACACACGGTACCACCTGTGTTAAGCACCTGATTTCAGTGGTAGAAAGCAGACTATTTACTCTAAGGGAGCCATCCATATTGACATAACTATAAAAACAAGAGACGAGGGATAAGCGAGGGCGCAAGAAAGAGAGCAATAGTCATAAAAATAGCTTATAGCTCCCCACGTTGTGAAAGGATGAAGATTTAGACAATTCAGTGATTTCAGAGCGATTTGTCATAAAACATAAAAAGAGAATTTGGGTATTTCATCATTTCCATTACACAATATTGTTGGTCATCATCGCTAATGTAAGAAGATAAAACTCTACCATGCCAAGAAAAAACAAAAAATCCAAGAGCAACGATTCCCGCCACCTTTTTCCAGACTCAAGTTCATTTAAAGGTGAACTGAAGAAATGACCTGTAGTCAATGCAATACAAAGGCTTATGCATTGAAGACTCTGTGAAGGCAACGTCAGTGCTGAATGGTTTAGCGACATATGCTGCCATCCTGGCAACATGATTTTCAGGGAAAGTCTTGGTTATTTCGGCAAGACCGTGCTGTATCTGCACATAGCATAACATCAATGGCTTCATAATAAAACAGGCTGAGCGGTGAACTGACCAGACTGCAGTCCAGACCTGTCAGCAGTTAAATGACTCTCACTCAGGCAGTGTTTTGTCCAAAAGTGAGAAGCCTACTTTGTTAAGGTGACAGAGTGGAGTTAGAAGTAAAGCTCATCAAATTAATACTTACTTGGTTATTAGGGCTGCCACGATTTGTCGACTAGTCACGATTACGTCGACTATCAAAATCGTCGACGACTGATTTAATAGTCGACGCGTCGTTTGAAGCTTTGTAAGATCCCAAAAGACGCAGGAATAAGTAGCAGGATTTAAGAGTGTAATAACGGACTGAAACAGAAGATGGCAGCACTGCATGTACAAGGATGCCAGCTGCCGTTAAACCCCGAAGAAGAAGAAGAAGAAGCAGCTGTGTCCCAGAATTCATAGCGCGGCCCAGCTCAGTTTCCAACAATGGCGGCAGCTAGTTAGTTTTAATGTTACTCTTATTATTCTTTCTGGGTCACAAAATAAACGTTTAACATATTTTCAGGCGAGAATGTAGCTGTGTAAACCTCAAATATCAGCTCAGTTTATCAAGACACCACATATTTTCAAAAGCGCTCCGACGTTTTTGGAGACGTCTGTTACCCACTAGCTCGATAGCTAGCCGGGGGCTAGGTCACTAGCGCCGTGAGAACACCGGACTCCCGGCAAATCGTTTTCAAACCCACCGCCGTCTTTCGCTACTCAGGTTAAATATATATGAGTCACTTAGATAAATTAAAAATGTTATTGTTTGGCTTTCTTTAGTATTTTATTTGTTCCTGAGTAAATCGGTTTGTCTGAGATTAAAGTTATAGTTTTTACACAGCTGAATAAACGTCAAGCAGACAGCTGATTATCAGAAGTGTGAGATGCTGGAGAATATACTCCGTTGTCCTGTTATATTTTAGATAGCAAGGAGTTTATTAAACTTCACCGAAACAATCTGCAAATTTCATTAAAATTGAATAAACTATCATCTTGTCTTTATTTTTAGTTAGCACAGACCTTAAAAGCTTAAAGCTGTAAGCTAATGATAGTTATATAAGAGCAGATGCTGCTGGTGCAATAAGCTGTAGTTTTACGTCCAGTGGATGATGATCTGATTAGTCGACTAATCGCATAAATAATCGGTGACTAGTCGACTATCAAAATAATCGTTTGTGGCAGCCCTATTGGTTATCACTTAAATAAACATGTCTTTTCTTTCTATTTGGATTTGTTTTGTACTCGTCAGTTTGAGCATCACACTTTGAAGATCCGCGATCCAGCACTCATCTTTTTCCCTCCTTCATCATCCTGCATTTCCTCCTCTCCCTCACATCTTTCCACCTCCTCCTCCACCTGTGTGTTTTCTGGTTCATTGGGTGGGGAGTTAAACATTCCAAGCATGCACATAACACACACACACACACACACACACACACGCATGCATGCATGCACACACAAATTCATGCCCCCCTCCCACATTCCACACCAATCCTCAGCCATGACTAAACTCCATTTGTTCAGCTCTGGTCACTGTCTTAGTCCACTGCTTGTGTTTGAGAGAGGGGATAAGGTGCTTGTGTGAGATTGCATGTGCTTAAGCCATAGTTCTTTTTGCTAATCTCTTCTTGTCAACTGACATCTAAATGTCCCCCAAAACCATAAAAAAAAAAAATTACCCAAAATAAGTTAAAGCCTTTGTAAGCGGCTTGTTGCTGCAACATTCTTGCCTGTGCTGGATTATGGTGATATTCTATATATGAATGCTTCTGCTCAATGTCTTCGAATGGTTGATTCTGTGTATCGTGCTTCTCTGAGGTTCATCACTAACCGTAAATCTCAGACTCACCACTGTGAGTTATACTCTCAGGTAGGACGGCCTGCTTTGGTAAGTCGGAGGAACTCTCATTTATACAGTTTTATATATAAGGCGATACTTGGGTTGCTGCCTTCTTATCTATGTTCCCTGCTTGTAATGAAACATGCTGGTCGGTATTCTCTTCGTCCGCATGGCTACTTGTTGCTTTCTGTTCCATTTTCCCGAACTGAACTTGGTAAAAGAGCTTTTGTCCATTTAGCACCCTCGGCCTGGAACAAACTGCAGAACGACTGGAAAATGACTGAATTCATTTCATTAAGTGCTTTTAAATCTAAACTACGAATCCTTGAGGCCAAGTCCATAACATGCAACTGTTTCAATTAGATTGATTGTCATTTTAACAGATTTTTTATTTTTATTTGAATTTTATTTTATTTTGTTTGTATTCTTTCACTTATTGTTGCATGTGTGTTGTTGCTGCCTGTGTTTGAGTCATTTCTGTAACTGTGAGACAGCTGCTGCTGCCTATCTTGGCCAGGTCTCCCTTGAAAAAGAGGTTTTTAATCTCAATGGGATCTTCCTGGTTAAATAAAGGTTAATAAATAAATAAATAAATAAAACACGACTGAAACAAGACTGGTGGTCTCAGTACTACCGTGGTGTATGCATGTTCCACACTTACATCTTTCCAGTTAAAACTTAAAAGCTAACATTATCTTAATCTTGCGAAGCTCAACATAAAGTTGACCAAGTAGCAGTATTTTAGTGATGTTTAAATGTAAGTAAATGGATCTCACTCATTCGTGTATTTTCATCTAGCACAGTAAGAAGTAAAAGTAGTCATTATGCTAGTTTAGTCTGAAGCTTTTGTATTCTATAATTTGCAGCTTGCAGGTTTAATCTACAGGTACATAACATTTCTGAAATGTTGCATCATGCTTATAGGTAGCTCGAAGTAGCAGATGAGTGTCTCCAAAGTTATGAGTGTCTCTAGTGAGCTTTTTATCAAGACAGTTTTATCAGGGAAAACCCTCTGACATGTAATGTCTCAATATTAACATTGATTGTTATTCTCTCAATGACAAATTCAAAAACTGTGGTCAAAATGTTGCCATAGGAGGATTCAGTGGCACTGATCAGGTCAATCAAAATAGCATCAAGTACATAAGAAACTCTATAGAAGAACTGACCCGAGCTTCTTAGTAGATAACCTGTTTTAGACAGTAAGGATAATCAAAATGTAAATTGGTACCAGTGATACTGACCTCTTGAATCAAGAGGAACCAGTTGAGTCTGTCAATCATTATATAGTGACGTTTAAAAAAAGACCCTAATATGATAAATAGAGTTGATTATATATAAAAGTAAGAGGATGAAGATGTGTTTTAGAGACAGTCCGATACACACTGTCAGCATACTCCATTACTGACAGGTCTAACATTGCATGTAAAGCAGCATCTGGAAATATCCAAAAGGCAAACACCAAAAGTACGTTTTTCAAAACATAATCAATATGTGGTGTAAAAGAAACCTCAGCTCTCTTTCTTTTACAGACGCAGGATTATGGTCCTTTTATTCCATCTCGCCCAAATTAGAGACTCGATGATCCGAGACATGTTGCAAACAGGCTTACTGTTCTTAACCACAAAAAGCTGTTTATTCAGAAATACATGGCTGCATCGGGACAACAAGCTGAAAAAAAGTAACGAAAATGTAACTTCCTCCCACTGGTCCATTAGCTGACAGTTAAACTGTAATTCCCAGGTTAAATTTTCAGTGTGTAATAGATGCTGTTAAATGTTCAAACCTAAACTGAAGTGCCGCTGTATTCTTATGTGAGCGCTTTCCTTTCCCCCACATTCTCCATTTTCCACTACATCCCACTGCCTTCCCTAAAGCTCCAACAACACAACAGTTAAATCCCAGAAAGCAGCTCATAAGGACCTTTGTTAATTACATATAGAAGAATAGGCCCGTTGTGATCTGGTGTGATAATGGTGCCAGTGCAACAGAGGGATTACCTTTGGATAATAATGCACTGAGCTGACCAGTGTGATGAAGGGCCATGTAGTGGGAAATAATTAACACAGCTAACTGTTCTGCAGACCCTTCAGCAAGAAATCAGCAGGATGTGGTTACTTGGAGCATATTAATGTCCTGAGTTGCCTCAGTGTAACTAATATCTGTTTTCAAACTCTGTTTTTGTAATCTTTTACAGATCTGGTCAATGTTTTGCCTTATTTTGGGAAAAAAAAGCAAGAAATGTCAGTTATGCAATTTTCTGCTGATTTTTAAACCACTGACAATAAACAACAGAGGATATGCTCACTACTTTGGCTGCGAGTACTAAAATGGCTGTAACACACAGTGTAAGGATCTTGCGAGCACTTTGGACACCAATTTCACTCCTTTTATTTTCTATGAAACTTATCCCTTCATGCCTAAAATGGCTCGGATGTAACTCTACCCCCACATGCTGCTCACATCCCCCTGCCGTATGGATTCTACAGCAACAGCTGGCACTGGGGATAAAGATAGAGTATTTGTGTCCCCTCTTATGTAGAGGTTTTCATCTGTTTGTTGCGGTGTATTTTTTTTAATTCAATTAGGAAAAAAAGACAGCAGAAAAATGACTTTCTATAGAAATCGTGATTCTTTCAGGAAAAAAAAAACAGCACTGTAGCGTTTCCTCCTATTGTAGGCATGGTATTTACTTTCATAATCCTTCCAAATATGAAATCTTTAGTTGTTATAATTTAAAGCTACAGACAAGCTGTCCACCTTAACATCCTGTGCAATTAGTTCCCACTCCCTAGAGTCAAAGGTCATCAGTATGTTTGACAAAATGAAGAGAGTGTGGCCAAATGTCTATTACATGTCAATCACATTTGACACCAAAGGTGTAATGGTGATAATGCTGGTCAGGCTGGTGTTGGGTTCCTGTTGTTTTGTTTATTACACAAATAACACAAACACACACACATAGATACAAGCTCACAGCTGCCCACAGTGGTGCATAACTTCAACTCACGTCAGTATGACAGGCTGAAGGGAAAAAAGTGTCCCAATGATCACTTTTCAATATGCCATTTGTAATGCCACCAGGAATCAACAGCTGAAGTGTGTGTGTGTGTGTGTGTGTGTGTGTGTGTGTGTGTGTGTGTGTGTGTGTGTGTGTGTGTGTGTGTGTGTGTGTGTGTGTGTGTGTGCATGGTAGGTGGGGGTTAAAAGGGGTCTGAAAAGATCTGATTTAAAGGCAGACAAGGAGCGAGAAAACAGCAGAGACAAAGAAAGTGAGAAAGGATTTAAAATGCCAGAGAGAGAAAGAAAGTGAGAGTGAAAACAGACACACTGCAGAGAGAGATGTAAAAGGCAGCAAAGTACATACAGTTAAGTCTGTGACACTCAAAAGACTTTCTTGTGAACACTTTCTACTGTTTCACCTTTAAAATAAAACAGTTCATGGTAAAAGGGTTTAAGTGTAAAGGCTAATAATGATCCAAAGTAACCTGGAGCATCATTCCACTGGGATATTGATGGATAAAAATGGGGTGTCAGCAGGAGTGTTTTCTTAAAATACACACTGCTTATGGTGTCTTTCTATTCATCTGCTTAAAAACACTTTCTATCCATTTCCAGTTACTACAAACTGGTATCTAGAAAGTCCATGTGGGTCTACTGGAGACTAAAAACACATTTTATACTTCACACCTGCACAGCAGATTAATGGCATTACATTTATGAGACTGTTTGCTTACAATTATCACTGCTGTCTATGGCTATATAACTAATTTTATTAAATTCAGTGCATAATTTAAACAGATGTTTTATAAATAGTTAATAGGAAACAATAAAGACAATAGATTTCAATCATTGTAAGCAATTTTTGTTGACTTATAATCACTTCACAACTGAGGTCTTTAATTGTTAAAACCTATGTTATAAGTTTGGGATAATTTATATTACCTCATTAAATCTATTAATACATGCTTGATGAAGTTTGGAACACACACTAGAGACAACGATGTAAAAATGCAGTGAAACTAATGCGTGCTGTCCTGTGGAGTTCCACCAGTGTTATTACAGACTCCTCTGGTGCCAGCATGTGCTTTCTCTGACCCTGCGTTACAGCCACACACATTCACAGTGTGTGTACATAAACTGATGCTCACACTCTCCCTGACCCCTCCCTGATCTGCCAGGTGCCCTCTGACCTGCTGTGCTGTAGCGTTGACCAAACATACCCCAACCCCACTGAGACCACAATACAGCACTGTGGCGCCACACAATAATGCACCATGTAAGGGAGAGACAGAGAAGCCGGGAAAGACGGAGAGCTGAAAAAAAGGGAATTGGGGGAAAATACTGCATATAAATAAAGCGGGAATGAAGAAATAATATTAAAAAGCTTCTGGAATTACAGATGTGTTGCACATGCTGGTCAGAAGAGAAATGTGTATAATATTTAATGTTCACAAAAACTTACTTTGTCTTCATATTATGTCCTTGCAGCATCATACTAGCAACTGTAACTCTCAGCCTTTCATTAATCCTCCTTTTATGTTAGGCTGTGCGATATGACCAAAATCTCATATCCCGATATAAGAATTCTATCGTCCGATAACGATATAAATCACAAAAATGTAACATTTTCTGTAAATTCTGTGAATCTCGGGCAGCTCGACTTGCGAGAAGTGTTTCCAGCTGCGCGTCATGTAGCTGGAGTCGAGTGTTTTAAACGATGCATGAAACGACACATTTTTAGACATAAGTTGTAACGGCCGCCGTTTTCTTTGTGAGTATTTATTACACGGCGTGCTGCGGGGAAAAGGCGGCTCTTTTTTTACTTTTCATCCATAAATAATCTGCATCTTTCACGTGATTCAGTTTATTTTGAAAAGTCTCAACAGGATCTTGAGCTTTATTGTGAAAGGTTTATGTGGAACATAAGCAAGCGGACACGCGATGCTGTTACCGTCGTTGTTGCTAACGACAACGCATAAAAACTAGCTTGTCCGTCCGTAGTGTGGTTATATTAAATATAAGAGAAAGAGAGAACTTTAAGAAACTAATATAGCCACTATAGTGACCATCAAAACCATGAAAAAATATTGCCGTAAACAGTTTATTTTGCGACACCACGAAACAAACGATAGCGTAAAATGAAACGACAGATGTTTTTATATCGTCATCCGATATATATCGTTATATCAAACAGCCCTATGTTAGACTACTGCTATTAGGGGTGTGCAATTATTCTAAAGACATTTCCAGTATTTTTAAATGATTACAAATTTAGTCATGAAGTCAGTTCAAAACTGTCTGTTAAATATTTCTGTTTCTTTCTCAGTATTTTTTCCACACTTTTTCTATCTTATCTTCTCCTGTTGCCTTTCCTTCTCCTGCACCCCCTCCACAAACAGGCATCGCGTCTTAGCAATACTGCGACACAGCGTCAGCCCCTGCAGAGAGCGTCCAGACAGCCCCATTAAACCCCACCATTAGCAAACTCAAAGCAAACATTGACTTTATCTAAATGTGGGCTAATAGCCTTCAACATTAGCAGACCCCATAAAACAGTGAGCTGCAGGACTGCTCCACAAGGTCCCAGCTCGTTGCCCGTGAAGAGGTCCACATCAGTGCTAGTTAATCTGTAGGACATGTCATATTGTAGAATAAGTTCTAGGTTTTGAAAACTCACACTTTAGACTAACACGTAAAAGGGACATGCACGAATATTTCAGGTCTCTTCTTTAAAGTGCATTGTTGGTATTTGGAGTTTTTTTGACAGCCACAGCTGCACCAGCCCAAACAGCCAACAACATTTGGCCCTGAAGTTAGGATTTAACAAGAGGAACTGAAAGAGTCATTTGGATCCTTTGAAGCTTCCCTTTGTCAGTTAATCAACCAGCACACACACACACACACACACACACACACACACACACACACACACACACACACACACACACAGTCTGTTTCTTCTCTCAAATAGAGGATAAAAGCCTCAGTTAAATCTTAAATTAAAGTGCATAATCGTTTAAACCATTTACTAAAGGGCTCTTTAGTTTTTCCATAATACACTAACAAAAAACTCTGTAGGTTAAAGGTAAAAAATACTGGTTCCACGCAAGAGAAGAAACATTTTCTAAGGCCTAGCGTGGATTCTGATGAATGTTTCACCCATTTTGGGTAATCTAGTTTTAGCACCTCCTGTGCGAACACTGAGACTGGCAGGTAAACACCCCCAGGTCATATAATGGTTATCAGCATGTCAAATGGCATTTACAATTGTTAGCTGTGACTAAGGACACTTTGAATGCTTAAACTAGTGAGGTGAAAGAGATTCATTTTATGTGAGCCATATCGCATACTAGTCCAGATTTGTATATATCAAACTGTAATATTGTGATACTATTATATAGCAATGCCTTTTATGTTCCCTAGTGCGCACAACAAGACATGCCCGGGCACTGAGGGTGAGCGCTGCGTGTCACCCTCTGGTGACAATTTGGTACCTAAAAAGGAGCTACCTCGACAACCTCCAACGAAGCAATACTTTACCAAATATGCAAGAAAACTGGTGATGTGCAACAAAAACTATACAAGTGACTTCACTGAGCATTATTCCATATGACAGGAAGAGCAAACGGTGAATGAAATTAGTAATATGTTTACATGATGGAAAAGCAGGGCCTTGGTAAGAAGTTCAACTCAAGATACAACCTCTTAGCTACTTTTGTTATGCGAAAACTATTTCACTATAATGCTAAAGCTAGCACGATGTTTTTAGTAGATTCACTCTCTGAATTAGGTAGTCTGTCCTTAATAATCCTAATTCGTGGAAAAGGATGGAAAATACCCTTCATTTACTTACACTGCTGCTACACTGTGATAAAATGTGATGCTATATTGCCCTTATAATGCGTCTTGTTACAATGAAGCACAAAGCAGTGGTCTGAAAAGCAGCTGTTCCATTAAAGAGGAATCATTCTGCTCTCTTCCATCTAAATCCACTAAATGTCAGACAGGCAGAAACTTACTGCTACGTTTTATTTTATCTTTAAAGTAGCCATTATTTTTTAAAGTTGTTGTTCCAGAGAGTATCTAATTACTACACCTAGAAATAAAAGCCAATTCTGTAGTTGTATCTTTTGTTTTTACCTCTCTTGGTATACTCGACTGATGGCTGGATAAAACAGACATTTTAAATTGTCGTCTTGGGTACTGGGAACTTGTGGCAGGAATTTTTCACAATTTGATGACAGATTTTTAACCATTGATGACAAACTTTAAATAACTGATGGAAAAATAAAGGGATTGTGAGTTGTAGTTTTCGTACCTATCACTTCATCCTGCCCTCCAGCCATCTTTAGCTCTTCTAAAAACTTAAAACCTGTGCTATTTATGTGTTCCACTTACCTCTGATTACTGTCTCATTCTCCACTCTTTACCTAACCACAGTTCTCTCCTACATATCACTGTTAGTGTTAGCATGCTAATTACATTCCTCAGTAGTGAGTGTGTGGGGCAGAGGGTTGTTAAGGGATTGGGGGCCTGTGTGTGCACCTCTATGCATGACTGCTTATATGTTAAATTATATTTATGGGTAGAATCTTCTACTTGTATATGTTTCCAGCGTCTGTGCATGTGGCTGTTTACACTCTGCACTTTCTGTCTGTCATTTCCTGCAGTGACGATGAACTGTTCTCTCTCTCTCCCCCTCTGTTTCTCAGTGTGTGTTTGCAGTGTTGCTTCTTTGGCAGCTTTCGTGGAATGAAGATGCATTTTTAATGTGGCTGTGGGCTTTTTTACACTTATTATAACAACAACCCACGGCGATGAACCCTCTCATTGCCGTGTCTGTTTCTCTCTCTTCGTCCAAATAATGGGTGGTTTATACGGCACAATCACATGGAAAACATGAAACTGTTTAGACAGAAGAGTACATCAGGAAACCATGTACAGAAACCCACAAATCATCTCATTTCTGGGTACGTCTTTTTTTTTCTGAATTTGCTTCCAGAGAGATCTAAGACTGTGAAATGCCATTTCAACATATAAGCTCGTACAAAGAGGAAAACAAAAATCTGGTGGATTAACTTCAATAATCGCATTAATATCATCCTACCAGTCGTGCACCAGTTGTTTGACCATCAAGCTGCAACAGCTGTCTTATATAAATACCAACTGACAGACTGATAACCATCTGACATACACATGGCATTTTTCATCACATAATTAATCTATCTCCATATTTGTAGATGCATACACAATAACAGCATATACACTAATAAACCACAACTGGATGTGCTCAGTGTCTAACACATTTAGTAGATCGTTCAGCTGCGTCTTCAGAAAGCACCAAAGCTAGCAGTTTAAGTCAGTAGAAAGTCAAAATGCAACATCTGCTCTACAGAATCTGGTTTCTTTGTATAATTGTTTAATGCTGAGGGAAATTGGACTTGAAGGAGGCCATTATTCTCGAAGTCTAAGGAAACTCTTGGAGAGTGTATTTGTAGCGGCAGTGGAAATATTTGGAAGTTGCATTACATCTGCTTCAATGTGCAAATCTGCCATGGTTTAACATTTTGTGAAATATGATTAAAATCACTACCACTCTCATGTCTATAATGTACATATTAAGGTACAGAAGGTAGCTTAACAGCATAAAGATCAGAAACGGAGGTAAAAAGTTTGATTCTGCCAAAAGTGACAAAATCCAAAGAGCAGTTCTGAAGTTCACAAAGGATTCCTGGAAATGTCAAATATTTGATTTGATCTGGAATCTAACTCTGTCCAAAGCTGCAGGCAGCCTTAAATCCACTGGCCTACTACTTTTTGACCCCTGAAACCAAGCTCGGTGCTGTTCAGCTAACAGGCGAGAATGCTAATCTCTCAGCTGCTCAGTCTCATGCTCAGCTACACACACTTATGCACGCAGACCCCAGTTCACACAGTGCAGTTGTGTAAGCCTCTGGAGTGCAGCAACTCTACATCTGTTGCAAGGGGCACCAAAGTTGCCTCTTTATCACTAACTGCCTGTCTCACTATCTCCGTGTCACTTCCTCGTTCCTCGGCACAATCCACAGCAACAGTTATTAGACCCTTATGTTTAATAATTTATTATTATAATAAACATTTTCTCTTTAACAATGTGGTAATTTTAAGGTAATGCTTTTTTACATAATGTCCTAAATTATAAAATAGCTTAAATTTACTTTAACTGCATCTTGTGTAGAAAGGCTAATGGTCTGATAAATGATACCATGAGACCTTGTTTTCAATTTGAAATGTCCTATTGTGAGCTGTGATATTTTTACTTTTCTTGTTTATTGCTGACATAGCTGGCATATTTCTCTGAGATATCTCAGTAGTCACACATTTAAAATGTTTCTTTGTATCATTTCCTAGAGTGCAGTGGAAAAATGTAACAAATAAGCCAGTCAGATTAAGATTCTTTTAGATTCTTGTATTCTTGTAGATGATATCTGCTGCTAACTTGTTGTAATTTGGATTCTATTATGCAAAAAAAGTTGGTGACGGGGAAGATTTGTGAGATTTGCAATCTTTTTAATGCTATAAAGCTCTGTTCGCCTCGTGCTCTCTTGCCCCCTTTCTTACACTCTCTGCTGTAAAGTGTTTTCAGCCACTGTCCATTTCCCCTCCTATTCCTACCTCACTTGTACCCACTGGTTTCTTTTCTCACTAGGTCCCTTCTATCATCCATTCTTACTCCAATCTCCCTAGTCCTGCCCCCCTTCCTTCCGATTTCTTTTCCACGTCTTTCCTCCATTCTCCTTAATCTTGCTCTCTGTCCTTCTCTGCTGCCTGACTAAGCTGACAGGCTGCAGTCAGTGAGTGGGAGGATATGCATTGTACAGCAAACATCCCTAATAGGCTAATCTAATCTCATCTCTTTGCGGTCTATGGCCCTGTGTTTACTTTCGGCCCCGTGTCTGCATGCTGGCTCTGCCTCGCCTCGCTGAATGCAGCTTTGTTCCGACTAAAAACTCATCGTTGGTGTGATCTGAGGAACGGGCGCCAGCTCCACAACTGTCTGCCCATAAAGCCTGCAGGCAAGCAGGGAATCGCTCTCATCTATGTACAGCTTGTTGTTGTTTGTCTCTATTACACTGATTTTCACTGACAAAAAACACATTGTTGAACAAAGTACAAGGAGCTGTTCTGTAACCGATGGTGGTGACAGACCCCCCTATACGGCTGAAGAATTCAGTTTGTGATCTGCACGATTATCTGAAGCTCTGACACTCCAGACATAAGTTATGTGTTAAAGGCTGTACGGTGATTTTTTCATTTACAGCCACGTGACTCTATGAGGTCAGGTGAAAAACTCAAGTACATCCCATGATTCAATAGCTGGTAGAGTTCTCATGCCACAGCATTTCAATTGGATTGATGACAGGACTTTGCAACGCCATGATTCTTTTCTTTTTCAGTATTCTGTTGCAAACTTGCTGATGTGTTTGGGATTGTTGTCCTGTGTTATGACCGTATTGCTGTCTGACAAATGGCCTCCCATTCGATTCTAGTGCAGCTGGTAGAGGTCTGTGAGTCGTTTGGTACTGGGCCACGAGAGTTGAGGCTCTGGTGTGAAATTCATGGTTTTCAGGGTTTCTATCTGTTTTAAGTGTTATTTTTTAAATCGTTTTGATTGTTACCTCTGTTTGCCTTGGTCATTTCCCGTGTGTTATGAATAAATCTTCCGTATTTTGGTACTGGTATTGGTTTTATTTTGTTGTATTTATCCGTGACACCTTAAAGGTCAGTCCGTGAAAATATTGTCGGACATAAACCGGACTGTGGTGCAAAAAAGGTTTGGGACCGCTGTTCTAGAGTGCTTTGTTGTACAGGAGTTCACGCTTAACTCAATGACTGCAAAGCAAATCGAAATCATCACTATTGTGCTTGATTCTTGGTATGAGGTGTTTGCTCTGATATGCTGTGTTCGGATTTTGCCAACATGGTGCTGTGCATTACAACTAGACATCTCCACTTTGGCCTCATTTATTCAAAGGACATTGTTCCAGACGTTTTGTGGTTAGTTCAGATGCAGTTTTGCAAGCCAGAGTCAAGCTGCCATGTTGTTTTTAGTGCAAAGAGGCTTTCTTCTGGCACACCTTCCAAACAAGCCATACTGTATACTTATTCAGTATTTTTCTAATTCCACTGTCATGAACTTTAACATTTAAGAAGCTAACTAAGTAGCTCTTGAGCTTTTTGCAATTCCTTTCAGAATTTTTTGGTCTGTGGTGGATTTGCTGGGATGTCCACTCCCGGAAAGACTACGGCATTGTGCAAATGCTCCAGACCAGCAAATTGCCAGCGCTTTTGCTTTTATAGATATGGTCACACTTGCTTTTAATTAATCAAATGCATTTGATTAGCAACCCCTGGCTGCAATTTACTTTCTTGAGTCCAGTAAGCGATAAGGGTGTAGTTAGTTTTTCACGCAATTCTGTTAAAACTGTATGAATAAAACAACCACTCAAAGAGAAAATTATAGTCAGCAGCAACAGTGACTGAAGTGACAGTGACTACATCTGGAGCTTATGGTGACATGTAGCTATATATACAAAAGAGTATCTGAATCCTGAAACTGAAAACCAAATAACGTTGCAAAATATGAAGATCTGAATATTCCAATAGTCAAAAGGTTTTTTTTACTTGATTGGTGTCACAGTAGCACCCTTGGGATAACCAAGAGGTCCCAGGACAGCACAGGAACATCTCAGAAAATGTAACAACCAGACAGTGTTTGGATCTATGGTAATTCAGTGACGTAGAGTTAAATGAAGGAATGCAAATACATTATAGTTTCTGAACAAATATATCAATTCTGAAAAGAAATTAAGAAACCCAAGGAGCAGAGGAAGATACTGACAAAAAGAATACACTGATGTAGCAGTGAATAAGAATGCACACCATGAAAACATCCCCACAACTATTTAACTGCACCAACCTTTATAAGGCTGTTGGATAGTCACACAATCTGACTGCAATACTCTACAGTTGTTGATTTCAGTACTTTTGTTACTCACCCCTGACAGCGGTGGAAATAAGGACCATCTCCAACAACAGACAGACCCGGAAAAGCCCCATTTTTGTATTTTTATGAGGAAGAAAAAAGGTCAGACGATTTGATCTGAAAGGAAATTAAATGACAAAAAAGATATTAAGATTCTTATTAATGTATAACACCTGTGGTGCTACTGAGTTCCTGCCTTAAAGGTGCAGTTTTTTTTTACATTTCTGTATGTAAATGATCACTTAATCAACCACACTTTTCCCTTCTGTCTTCACAGTCTCTGGTCACCTTTATCATTTCAACATTTGACGCTCTCTTATGATCAGATGCTGTCAAAATAGCTGCTTGTGAAAGGAAATGCAGTACCAAATGGTGAAATGAAAACCTTGCCAGGAATTTTAAAAGAAAAAATGCCCCAGAAATAACCCCAGAATCTCTTCTTTTTGATGCATCATATGTTTAAAACAATTTCTTGATCTAATCAGTGGCAGTGACAACAAAGTAAGGTGTTCATCCACGACCAGACAGGAGAATAAATCTGTCAGAACACTTTCTGGAAGTCAGACTACTTTCCTTGCAGATTTATTCTGTCCACCTGTCCATAAGTCTCTCCTTACTCCGTTTTTAATCTTTCTGCCCCATAAATTTCCTCCCAAACCTTATGAGATCTTATTTCAATACTTCACATCTTTATCTTTGATCAGTATCTGTCATCCGCTGGGTCTCAGCTCACTAGGAACTGCTACTCACTTTAAAGTGCAAGATAACTGATTTGGCAGGGACTGAGAATTAAGCTGAGATCTTCAGTGAGGTTAAATTTTATTTGCGTTAAACACCTTACTACAAAACGTTTTCATAAGGTGTTTTACGCATTTACAAGTACATTATTACTATTAGGCAATTTCACGTTATTTCTAACCAAAAACATTAAAAGTATTTAGAAAGGGAGAAAATTCTGTATTTTGTGATAGCTTTCATGAATATGAGTCCAGACTGGGTATCTGTACGTGTATGAAAAATGTGGACGTATTATCATGAAGCCACATCTGCCAATATCTGTCCGTTTTAAAACATTTGCACGATATGAATATGCTTCAAAAATTGGTTTTTACTTTAGTCCCTGGGAATTTGGTTAGAACTGCAACAGTTCTAACCGGTTACCAATTTCTATAGGATATGTTGTTTTCCAACATGCAAGCTAATAAAACTGAAAGATAGCAAACAAGTTCACTGTGAAAGTCACTATGAAGTGCAGAAACATTAACATTAATGTACTTTAGTGACTTTAGAAGACGGACTTACTGTTCTGTTCTCAGCCGTGTTGCGGTATCCTCAGTATGTTACCCGCCGGGGGGGCACCACGCCGTTATTCCGCAAAAAAAGTAATTCACCTTAAGTCCAATGACTGGAAGACTACAATAACTTGATTGTACAGACACGTGTTTGTGACTGAAATACCAACTTGTATTAAGTCTACTTGGACAAAGTAAAGCGACAATCATGCGACTAAACGCAGAAAACTGAATTCATGAGCACGGTCAAACACATGAGCGCTCAAAATGTATCTGTAGTATTTCTGAATGACAGCCCGCATGTAAACCGCTCCAATGAGCGGAGTAAGAGAACCGGGAAAAGAGGAAAGAAAACAGAGAGAGAGGAAAAAAATGCATCTACACTCTCCAGTAAACTATCGAGATAACTATGTTTAGAATAAAAACCTTAATATCATATCCTCATCGCCTCCAGCAGCGGTACGCCGTCTGTATTTCAGCCGCAGGCGAGAAAACAAAACTCCAGTCGACGGATTGTCCCAGCACGTAACTTTCAACCAATCAGAGTGCAGGCCAATCAGAAAATAGACCAATCAGAGAGCAGGAGCGTGCAGGACAAATTTGGAGCGGTTTATAGCTGCGAGGAGGGGGACACTTACTCAAATGATTATTATTAATAATTTTTAGTTACAGCAATAATGCACAAAAGAACAGAAACGTTACAACAGGCACTCCAGGAAAGCTGAACGAGTCTTTAAAAAGGAGATTTTTATTACAACTATTATTATTGTTGTTATTGTTATTATTATTATTTTATTAGTAGTATTAGCAGCAACAGCAATAAGAATAGTATCTATCAATATAGACTTATACTACTTTGACTAATGTATAATATATGATTTCACTATTCTATTCTATTCTATTCTATTCTATTCTATTCTATTCTATTCTATTCTATTCAAGCCCATCTACGATTTCGCGGACCCCAATAGACGTCTCCAGGTATGGAGCTACATTGCCCCCTAGTGGCACTTGTACGTTATTACAGCTATAAAATAAATAGGTACAACACGCAGAGGCGGTATATGTTGCACAGTGGCTTACAGACACTGGCTAAAAGTCGACCTCTTTATATGACTCCCTGTGATGAAATTAACACGTAATACCATGCTTCAAAATTATATAATATTTGCATATGCAGACACAGGGCGCGTACCAGCTTTATCTTTGAGATGATCAGTGACTCAGAGTGTGAAGGCACACTGAATCACTGATGTAAATGTAAAAAACCTGGAGAAAGTTGGGTTTTTGTAGGAGTTGTCTGGCAATTAACTCATTCCACTGGACAGAAGAATTATCAAAACAAATCTTCTACATTGCAGCTCTAAAAATGCTGCTGAGTGATTTTCATTGCAAAAACCAAGTCAGTTTCCAGGGAACAAAAGAAAGCGTCTACATTGAATGTGTATAAGTCTCACATGTTTAGTGCAAACTGTCACATTACCACAGCTGTTTGTTTACTTCTTTGTTCCACCACCAGAAGAGGATGTCTGGGTTAATGATGAATATGTTAATTGAGTGTGCAAAAAATTATTACATTGAATACCAAACAGATAATTAAAATAATAGATAACCTTTATGAGCAAATTCTATTACCCACCCAGCCATTCATTTTCTTAACTACTTATCCACTTTGTAGTGGCTGAAGACTAGCCCAGCTATCACAGTGTGAAAGGCAGGACAGGTCATCATTACAGGGCCAACACAGAGAGAAAGTAATCACGCAGTCTAACATCCCCACTGACATCAAATTAAGAAACTAGAATCACCAGTCAATCACATTCCCTCACATGCCTTTGGACTGTGAGGAAACTTCTTGTTGCATGGTGACTGTACTAAAAACTACATCACTCTGTTTTCCATCATATTCTATTCTATTTTAAAGTTGCAGTGACATCTCCTGGTAATAAGACCAACAGCACTTGTCATTGTTACCCAGAGTTCTGTTGATGTTGATACAGGAAATTATGAGGAAATATCGCCACGAGCAGAATGCTTATCATCATTTCAACATATTAATAAATACATAGCACAACAAAACAGCTCCAAACAAACCACTTCCATCACTTTTTTTCCCTGTTGATTCACAATCATTCGTCTGTAGGCACCTGTGACAGCATTTTGGCTTTCAGCTTAAAATCTGGAGTCAGATTTAATCAGCTCAGTGCCAAATCTTGAAAAGGATTGGCCATTTTTGAGGCACGAGTATGGCCACACATATATATGAGTGTTGCATAGATTTGGTAGAAGCAGGCTGTTGCTGCACTGACAAAGAACAATGCTCCACTTAACAGCAACTCAGGGTTATTTAATCGAGTGGATAAAGATCCATTTAACTTATTTGCAAACCAGTTAAATTAGAGGCATTAATGCAGGCCTCAGTGGGGTTTAGGTGTGGTTTTCACCACTAGATGGTAGCAGAAGATTATGTTAAAAGGACAAGGACGCATGCACACACACACACACACACACACACACACACACACACACACACACACACACACACACACACACACACACACACACACACTCTTTTAGATTTTACATACCGCTATACTTAAATCTTCTTAAAACTTCTTAAATCTACATGACAGATGGTGGGAATATGGTTGAGTTTGCTCCATTGAAATCCATGCACTGTGACAGGCAGCAGGCTGGAACTATTCCTGGTACAGACTCCTGTGTACGAACACGTATGAACAACACCATGTGTGTGATTTCTGTTTTGCTACCAACCTTCGAACAGACGATTTATGGACCATAGTATGTCCAAGTGTATATTTGTTGACAGTTCTTTGTATCTGTAACACCATCACTAGTTTTAAAGAGACACAGGGGTATAATACATACTACATAAGCAAAGTTGACTCTACACATAAAGTTGCAGACGTTGATGGTTTACCTTACATATCACTGTCATGAACATGAATTACATTTGCAAACTTCTGCTCAAGGTTTTGTTAATATCACTTACCTCTGCCTGACCATAGTTTCTACTGTTTCTGCCAGAAATCTCCTTTTTTACTATACATAGAGAGACCAAGACGAGTGGTCAGACAGCAGTGATGGTGGGTGCCAGTTTGTTAAGGAGGAAAATATCATAACTCAACGTGTGCAGTACATCACACTCAGCAGCATATTTCATACATACTGCATGTGCTGCCCATCAGAAAAACACCTCTTAAAGAGCAGTCTGGAACCTGTAATTTTATATAATGGAAAATGCTGATTTTTGTGAGAGGGAGAGTTATAAAGAAACTGTAGAGCACTTTCAGGACTAAGAATTTCCTTACTCTTAACAGGTTAGTGCAATATGGCGGTTTAGCTATGGCATTTCAAGTATATGCTAATAAAGAAAATTAGAGTTGGAAGTTCAGGTGTTGTGGATTGCCTGGCTGAAAGGTGACATAAGTGATGTATGTACTATGGAGGAAATTTATAATTTATTGGACAGAGATTCAATTTATTTAGTTTTGCCTCTGCAGATCAACATAGTGGATGTTTGATCAAAGAGTAAATGTGCACTGCCTTTCAGCTTTAATTCAAGGGGTTTCAGAAAGATTGTTCATTAACTGATCAGGAATTACAGCCATTTTTATACTTATTGCCCAACTTTCAGAGCCTCAAAATTAATTGGGCAAGCTAGCATCATTTTAAATTTAAGAAATGTTTTCAATACTTGAATGAAAATACTTTGCAGACAATGGCTGCCTGAACTTTGGAACTCCTGAAATGCTGTTTTTCCTCCTTTAAGACCTCTGCTAGACCTTTACTGAAGCCACCTTCAGCTGGCGCTTGGCTGTGGTCTCTCTGAACTATTTAACATCCCAAAAGCATGCTCTACTTGGGTTATTTTTCCAGTATACTTTAGGTCATTATCTGTTTGTGCTGTGAAGTGCTGTCTGATTAGTTTGGAGCATGTGGCTGAATTTGAGCAGACAGTAAAGCCCCGTACAGTTCAGGATTCATCCTGCTACTTCTATCAGCAGTCACATCATCAATAAACTCCAGTGTTCCAGTTTCACTGGCAGCCATACATGCCCATGCCACAACATTGCCTCCACTATGGTTGACAGATGATGCAGTATCCTTCAGATCACGAGCTGTTTCTCTTCGTCTCCAAACTTGTCTCTTCCCATCTTTCTGGTAGAAGTCCATCTGGATTTCATCTGTCCAAAGATTTTTTTTCAGAACTGTGTAGGCTCTTTTTTCCTCATTTTTGAGCAAATTCTAATCTTCCAAGGCTCTTGAGTGTAACCAGAGGTTTGGACCTTGTTGTAAATCCTCTGTATTTACATTCATGTAGGTGTCTATTGGTTGTCCAGCCAAAAGAAGGAGAATTGAGCCTTCTGTTTTTGGCTGCTTCCTTTCCTCCATCGTGCCCTATTCCTAACATCCTCCTCTGTCAGACTAACCTTCTGCATGTCCTCTTTCACTACATCCATGAGCCTCCTCTCAGGGCTTCCTCTTTTCCTCCTGACTGGCAGCTCCATTATCAACTTCTATTGTCCAGTATACCCACTATTCCTCCTCTGCACATGTCCAAACCATCTCTACGTGGCCTCTCTAGCTTTGTCTCCAAACTGCTCACCCTGAGATGTCCCTCTGCTGTACTCATTTCTAATCCTGTCCATCCTAGTCACTCCCAACAAAAACCTTCAATTCTTCCACCTTCAGCTTGGTCTCCTGACGATCTAATAACTTGTCAGTCAAATGTCCAATTAATTCTGAGCCTCTGAAAATAGGAAACTACTGTATGTATGCAAATTACAGCAATTCATAAACAGTTAATGCTAAGTTTTTGCCAGCTCCTTGAGTTAAAGCGTAAAGTTTGCACTTCACACATGAATTTACCTTAGTCCAACAAAATATGGTCACGAGTGTATGTTTTTGTTCTTGTGGATCAGCCTTTAAGGGAATACAGTGACTATCAACTCTCATAGTGCAGTCTGAGTGTGAATTAATACTACTGCAAGTAGTAGTTTCTTCTGTTGGTCAGCAGGAAGAAACCTGCAAATATAGCCTTCCAATTCTGTTAAAGCAGTGGGACATGGTTTTTTTCATTATTAGGTTTTACTGGGCTTCAGCCAGTGCAAGAGGGCATTTATATTCTGCAGGCGCAGCGAAATGTCACATTCAATCTCTACACTTTGTTTTCAAAAGGTCATAATTAGCTAGCAGTTTTGAAACAATTATGGCCAAAGTGCACCAATTTCCCTCTAAAGCAAAACATAGAATTACTCATGGAGAGCAAACTGAACTGCATGTATGTGTGAAACACTTGTGGTTTGGTGTTATTCCACTCTTGCTGCTTAGACCAGTATCAAATGCTTTGTCTCTGTATCAGCTGCAAACCCTAAACACAGCATGAAGATTGGTTTTCCACCTCCAGATTTTTTTTTTTGGTCTTATCTAAGTTGACTGAGCGTAAATTTTTCATTAGAGCCATTCAACACATTTACCTGTAGGAGCAGCTGAGAATAATTACAATTCGCTGGTCAGGCTGGCACATATGCACACACAGGAGGGAAATTAAACAGCAGCTGCTTAGAAACAGGAGAGCGTAGTTGACTCACTGTCACCATACCTGCACCATTTTGCCTGCCAGTTAAACGATTTGGAAAAACACTCAACCAAGTGGCAAGGTGCACTATTGAAAAAAGGAAAATCATCTTTTTAGCCTTTATTTATTCCCAATACTATTTTCTGAAATTTATGCCTTTCTGTGTAAGTGATAATGCTGTTGCTGGAGTGGACAGTTTGCATGTAGCAGCCTCAGCTGCTGTAAGAAATGCTTAAAGACTAAAAAAGGAGACAGTGATGGAGCCACAAGCCTGCTATTGCACACACACACACACACACACACACACACACACACACACACACACACACACACACACACACACACACACACACACACACACACACATATATGCAGATTATATATGCATCTGCATGTGAGAAATGCACCTCTTAGGCTAAAAATGAGCATGTTCTAAAACATGAAGGTTTTTATACACAGTATATAGAGTATACAAAACATATCCATATGCATATAAAGTACCTGTGTAATATGTGTGTGTGTGTCTGTGTGTAGTTTGTAGTATGGCGGTCTCACCTCAAGTCTGAACCCAGTGTAGCCGCTGGGAGGGTTGGGCATTTATGAAGGAATTCTGTAATTTTCAAAACTGTGGTTTGAGTTTCACTCTTTTTAACAAGCTGGTTTGGGCACTGATAATGGAAAACGGCTGCAGAGAGAGAGAGCGAGAAGGAGAGCAAAGGAGCGGGAGAGAGAGGCTTTTCACTCACTTCCCATTTCACAAAATATGCTTTTGCAGTTTTCTCTTTGGGGACTTTATCATTTTGGGCTATTTAGACAACAACCTTGAGACTGCAGAAGGAAAAGTTAGAGAAACAGATATAAGAAGGCATGTAAACCCATCAATCCCACTAAGCCCTCTGAACATGGTATCAGAGTCTTAACCCCAAAAGCACAACCAAGAAGAACCTAGTGTACAATCTAAAAACATCTTTAATCATTTACAAGAAGGTGTTTAATCAGGACGAATCCCTTAAAACAAGGTTTAAACATAAATTTATTTTCCATAAAAAAGAAAAATAACAAGAACAGCTTCCTAGCCATCTCCCAGATGTGGCCTTTGAATTGTATATTAACTTACACTGGTAACAACTAGTATAATGAAATCAATGATTTGTTACATTGTAGCCAGAGCAAATGCAAAATTTACTCAATTCTGAACCCTGACTGTGTGAAAGCCACGCATAATAAATAGCCCTATTGCTCAGCCTTTAGTTAATAATGGCATTAAAACATGAACAGTTGCTGAAAATTAGCATTTAAAGTCAAATATATTCCCATCAGCCACACATTAGAACCACTGATGGGTAAAGCGAGTAATATTGATTAGCTTGTTACACTGGCAGCTGTCAAGGGGTGCGATGTATTAGGCAGTAAGTGAAGACTCAATTCTTGAAGTTGTTGTTTTTGGAAGCAGGAGAAATGGACAAGTGGCAGGGATTGTAGTGACTCTGACAAGCAGAAATTCTGATGGCTATAGATGACCATCTCCTTAACAGCAGGTTTTTGGGGTGTTCTTCATCTGGTTGTTAGCAGAAAGTTATCCCTGGAAGGAAAAACAGTGAACTGGAGTTAATGTTGCATTTGGGAAGGGATTATATCAGAAATGCTGGTTATGAGAAAATCATGTCAAAGACACACATTGTATTGTTATAGCTAAACATAGAGCTGCATAACTCCACGATAACGCCTCAAGATAAACCACCTACAAGGGCAGCAATGGCCCAGTAAAGGTCCAGATCTCAGCCTAAAACGCTGTGTGCATAACTGAATCAGCTGAAGTTTTAAAGAAGAGAGGAACAGAAGTCCTCAGTAATAATATGAGAGATGGATAAAGTCATACAGAAAATTATTACTTCACGTTATCACTGCCTGCAGTGACTATACAAGCTACTGAATCATGGGCTGGCTAGTCTTTCACAAGACTGCATAAAGTCCTGTCCTGCGTCACATTACATTGCCATTACAATAGATTGGAGGCACACAGGGTCACTCTAAACTGTTACCACCAATGTAATCCTGCATAAGAAGTGGTAATTGTCCCAAAATAGAGATGATCCTTTACGTAGCATTTTCTCTCCTCTTCTTTTTTTTCTTTGTAGAGAAAACCTTGAAAAATTTACTCTATAGATAAATGAAATCTTAAATAACAAACCCTGCTTGATGAGACAAATACCACGTTGATAATCCAGCTACTCAAAATTCCACTGCTACCATCGTGCTGTATTGGAAATGTTGATCCTGCTGTTATCAATTCAGTGCACAAGAACTAAAAATGGCTTCTATGAAGTTACAAATAGTAGAAGAAATGCTTGTTTCACAAAAGGAACAGTATACATGGAAACAAAAGCTGTTTTTCCAAGCACAGCTACTGTTTCAACATCTGGATGCCAGCTAGCGCTTACATTGCCACACACTCACTCTACACACACTGGTCCAAGCGGCCAAAGGGGCCTGTTAATCTACCAAGAGAGATTTAACCCCCCCCAGACGGGGAGAATATAAAGAGCGTAATGTAATGGATCCAGCTGTAAAAGCACACAATGATACAGAAGAAAATACACCAGAACTTTGCATAACTCATTGTGACTGTAATCTAACCTGAGAGTGGACAGTTTCAGGGTCAGGGCTGGCCACAGTGACAGCATCAGACATAGACTGTATGGAATTTCTTAATGAAAATGATCTATTGAGCGGTGCTTGCTGCCCACAATGAAATTGAATGATTTGTTTCGTTTCATGTGTTTAAATTTGGTGATTTTTCATTCGTATAGATTAAAATCAAGCAGCTTTCACAATAACCCAACATGTACCGTTTTTATGTATGACTGAAGGATGGCTGGACACGTGAAGCCCAAGGAGGAACCTTCAGGAAATTTAATTTTCAGTTAATCCAACCTGCAAAAGCTGTGGGAGAAGACCAAAGCAGAAAACTCACACGGTCACAGGCAGATCATGCAAACTCCACGGGCCAGACCCAGGAAGGAAACGACGGAGCCAATCACCCACTTTCATGGCTTTGTAAAATAGTTTGAACTGTATAAATTTCAAAATATTTTTAAATTCTCAAAACTCCCATTTAGCATAAGAAAAAGAAGCCAGAGCTGTCAGAAATGGTTTCTGTTCAGCATTTAGCCTTTAACCTCTTTTCAGCCAACTCAGAATGGCTTTGCTATATTTATGATCAGCGTGCTGGTGGCCAACTACAACATGTAGAGAATGAGGAAAGGCTCTGACTGCATATACAGTACAATATTTTACATGCCAGCTGTGCCTGTGTGGGCCACTAGTACAGCCACAGCTAGTAGCATTTAGCACTTTTAGTGCTGCTGTAAATAGTGTGCGTGTGCGTGTGGTGCTGGTGGCTTTCTGACGTGTTGTTTGCAGCTTTTTTCTCTACCTTCCATTAACTATTAAGTTTTCATAAGAGCTGTATTATTAAGTCCATTTCTCACCTCCTCACACTCTGAGGTAATGCAAAGAAGGCTTTTACAAGCACTTAACACTAATGTTTCACTATTGCTGCAGTCATGAGCTCATGTTCTTAGCCCCCCTCCCCCCAGGTTTCACACTTAGTCCATATATATCTCACTTTGTCTCACTCCCTCTGCCCTCTTAAAGATGTTGAACTTTGTTACCACCTTGGGGTGTATAGTTTACAATCCATCGCATGCTCTGATTTGTAAATGTCTTGATATTTTGTTATTTAGTGTCAGAAATATTTTCAGGTGCTTTTAAGGCGACACTGGAACAATGTAATATGTGCTGGTCGCAACCTGGCTGAAAAGAATGTGATAAAACCAGGGTGGCACAGTAGACACAGTAGGATGCTGTTAACTTGTTTGCTTAAAAGAAGTAAATAAACCAAAGACTAGTACGAAATGCAGCAAAAACAAATCCGCTTTTCTTGCTTTTTTCCCTTTTTTTTTCACTTTTCTGCTCTTAGTTGCTTTGCCACTTCCACATTTGGCTATGCAAATAAAAAAAATGCAAATGTAATATCCTTTTAAAAATATCCATGTATAAAAAAGAAAGAAAGGAAATGTTAATAATCTTCTCACAACATAATTTTAACATTTTAAATTCCCCACTCTTCCTCTTCTACCAGTTTTATTAATTTTAGACTTAAGTAACATTGTTGATAAGTTGAAACCCACTGTCTTCAACACTGATATCATTCTTCCCAGACTCTTTGGACCTTGGAGTTTAACCTTTATAAGAACATTTTTAGGGATAAGTCCTGTTCTGGGATATTTTAATCTCTAATTTACATTTTTGGCTGAATTTCCAGGAAAAATTGTCTTCCAAAAGTTTGAAAGGCAATGATGAGATTTTTGAATCTGGGCTTGTTTCTAATGATCTATTATACATTGCCAGTGCTGGTTACTCAACCTTGCTTCCATTATGTGATCTTATTGCTGCATTTGACACAGTGGCTCATGAAATACTGATTTCCCAACTTCAGCGATTTATTGGTTTCCCTCTAGCCCTGCAGTGTATCACACTGGTCTATTTTTGGGCCCTATTCTGTTTTCAGCTACTCATTAGATCGATATTTTAAAAGCATAATAGTGTCTGCTGATCATATGCATCTTCATCTAGCTCTAAAACCAGATATTGACACCTCAGTAAATTCCTTAAAATGTTGTTCAACTGAAATTAAAACTTGGCTTTTGCAGAATTTCTACACAATGGGAATAAAACTGAAATCCTGTTTTTTAAAACCTCTTATTGTCAGGCCACTCAACATTACTTTGTTTCTTAGGTAGAAGTTTTGATTCCATTTTGAAATTAGATTTGCACCTTAAGTCCATTGTCAGAGCAAGCTTCGTAGCCTTAAGTACCCTTCAATCACTTTTATGCCCCTTCTCAAACGCTTAGGTTGGGGTTAGGGGTTAGCTGCCCAGCAGCTGTTAATAGTTCCAGGTACCAGAACGGATTCTACAGCCAATCAGCCGTTTGCAGTCACAGCACTAAAACTCTGGAACAGCCTCCCCCTCAAGATTAGGTTGTCCCTTCACTAACAGTCTTCAAATCTCAACCTTTACCTTTTCTCTTCATCCTTTTCATTTGACTTTTAAATAACTTTTCAGCTGTCGTTCTGCAAGCACCATGGGTTGATCTTTTTAATTATTTATAATGATGTATTTAGTTATGTTCACTTACTGTCTTGTAATTTCACTTTGTTAATTGTTTGTTTGATTGTTGTGCAGCACTTTGATCAATATCTGTTGGACTTAAATGTGCTTTATGAATAAACATGACTTCACCCCAAAACAAAACAGCAAAAAAGCCCCAACAAAACCCAAGAACATGGTGAAAGTAAAAACAGGAAAAACAGGGGCACTCAGATATCAGGTAAAACGATATTTTAAGTTTTCATCAGGCAAAAAACAAAACAAACAAACAAAAAAACAGATCGATGTGGAGTACTTCTAAGTCATAAGTAAATACAAGATATTCTTGTACGATAAATATCTGGAGAACCAACAAACTCATGAACACAGGACTTTTACCAAGGATGTTTGGGGTCATGTTGGCATTATTATTTTCCTTCTTGTCATTTTTGCTTTCCAATGATATTTGGTGGTCTTTATGCTACAAAACTACTTGGTTAATTTTAGGAAAAGATTTGGGTTTGGATACATTGATCACACATTAGAATCTTCTAAATCAGCGGTCCCCAACCCCTGGGCCTCGGACCGGTACCGGTCCGTGAGTCATTTGGTACCGGGCCGCGAGAGTTGAGGCTCAGGTGTGAAATGTCTGGTTTTCAAGGTTTTTATCGGTTTTCAGCGTTATTTTGTTATCGTTTTTATCGTTAACTCAGTTTTCCTGGGTCTTTTCACGTGTGTTATGAATAAATTTTCTTTTTTTCGGTACTGGAAATATGAAAATATTGTCGGGCATAAACCGGTCTGTGGCGCAAAAAAGGTTGGGGACCGCTGCTCTAAATTATTTGGCTATTTGGATCGTAAGTTAAGGAGCATATGACACTCATTTCCTTAAACAACAGCATAAAAAATAATTTTTGTCTCTTTTCCAGACGAAGACAAAAGTCACACACCCTCGATGGGACCGGGAGTTACCTTGTGTTTGTCCACCTGTAAATCAGAGTCAGGGGTTAAAGTTATCAGTCGGGCTTAACAGGCTGTATTTATTGGCTGTCAGTGTTTCTACAGGACCACAGGAATTCCACCAAATTACTGCATGTATGACTTACTGCCTAATACTCTCTACACTTGCACACTTGCAAGTTCACACATGAAAGTATATAAATGTAGGTGAAGTCACACGCATGAACCCACGCAGAGAGACATTAATTTTTATACTGTTTACCATTCCTGCAAAGACTTAATCAGTAGATTTACAGGCTCCCTCGGCCTGTATGTATTTCAGCATTCTCCTTTTATATTAGATTCAGGTTTCTGTTATAGGTTACACTGTTTTTATAGGCCAATTTAAAACTAGTGAGGTGCCCCCTGTTACTGCTTCAGCAAGTCCAGCCTGGTACAGCTTGTTTATATTAAAACGTTTTTCTTTCACTCCTAATAACAGAAAACTGTACAACTAAGACCTGCTGCTGCTGTTTCACTATCAGTGTGTAGAAGCAGTACACCATTTACTTTAATAGCAGTCAACACTATGATTTCATGGTGCAAAATTCAGCTTTTCCCAGGTTTTCAGTATACACGTGTGTCCCGGCACTAAAGGTTTCCCATTATGTCAGGTGCTCTTTGTACAGAACAGAATTTCTTTTATGCTGTCGGAAATGTGACAACATGAATCCGTTTTGAATTAAGTCTGTTGTGTAACGAAAGGTTACAACATGAAAATTACCTTATTGCATTTCATTGCTTTATTAAAAAGCGTGACCCCGCGGCCTGATGTGTTGGCTACGTCCTCACTTTCTCACCCTCATGAAAAGATTTTTTATGAAGCGCAACATCTTGCTTCCTTCCTTCAGTTTATTAAAAAACCTTCTTTCATCAACTGTGAGGCTGTTTTGTAAGAACTCACACCTTAAAATGATGAAATGTGCATGACATAATAAAATGTACAAATCTAAGCAGGATGGAAATTACGTTCTCCCTGCTTTTGCAGAACAAATAATAATAATAATACATTTAACTATTATTGCTTAAGATAAGAAAACACAGCCTAATAATATCCTATCCCTATTGGTAATATTCCTGGCTTGGATAGAAGCTTGGGAATATTGCTAAAATGCCATTTTTGCTATAAGCTCAATGCTTCCTACTCTGTTCAGCGCTTGAGGATTTGATGTCCTTGTGAAGTGAGGTAAAACATAAAGCCGTTTTAAAGCTTGTTGTGGAAGAACTGGTCTCTGTTGAGAGCTGACCTCAAACGATTCATTTCAATTTTGATGAATTGGAAAGCCAACTAGGAGCCGGGTCTTATTGCCCAGCAACAGTGCCCGACCTCACTGATGTTTTTGGACCCATATGAGGGAAAATTCCAGCAGCCAGGTTCCTAAATTTTGTGGAAAGCCTTCCTGGAAGAATGAATGGGGTACCTTATATTTATACCCGTGGTTTTGGAATGGTATCTTCAAAAGTTTCATGTATTCAGATGTAATGTTCAGGTGTCTACACACTATTGGCCATGTAGCGTATGTGTACACTATATGGTGAAACATGCTGAAACTGATTTTACTTCCTAGTTTTGGATTTATTTACCCGATACCTATTTTATGAAAGCGTCCTTTGTACTGTTAAATAAATCTGAAAAAAGGCATGAATGACATGATGGTATTTGGTGATGCTATGATGGTAATGCTATTTCACAGCCTTCCCATCTTTTTTCACCTCTGCTCCTCATCTTTGCACAATCGTGTACAAAAACAAACACACCCAAAGCTCCTGCATCTCACTGAAACACAATGTTAGAAAACACCCAGACCCAGCTCTGTGGTTAGATGAACATCTCTTCTCTGATCTGATCCCTATTTTCTCAGAGATCAGCTTCCTTAACGCCACACCTCTTACAAAGGAGCTCCTGTCTGAGGCACCACAGGTCATCACTACTGTGATAGTTCTCACGCAACAACAATGAAAACATCCCCTTTCTCTGATGGTAAAGGTGTAGTGAACCCAGCGAATCACACGATAGCATCTGCATAAACACAAACATGCATTGTAGTGCCCTAAAGATAAGGAAGAAAGGTTAGACCACCAGCTACTAGTGTTGAACTTTTGTAGCAGAGGAAAGACTTTGCATGGCCGTTTTGGCACATTAGGAAAGAGATGGATAATCACAAAATATTTAGAACAGAATTATTACTGAATGTTTTGTTTGCTCTTTTCTTTAGCAACGGCCGTAGTACAAAAGACATACACCAGCAAATATTTGATTCTGATAAAAAATTTAAAAAAAGGCAAATTGTGGTTCAGGCTTAAGGTACAAGCCTGCAGTTATTACAACTTTAATCATACACAAAAACAACCAAAATAAAAGTACTTGTAGTACTGTTTGTTTCCAAGTCTCTGAGTCTCTCCTGGAGAGATGGACCACCAGAAGATATTCCCTCAGTTGTAGTTTTGATGATGGTGATGACCTGTTCTTTCCAAAACACTCCAAAATGTACACACGACCCAGCATATGATTCATGTCCTTTTTAAATTTATGGAAAAAAAGAGTGGAGATACTCTAAAAGTCGAGCAGCTTCTCGGGCAACACACGCGCTCTGATAACCCAAACAGATGACAGACTGATGAAGATAAAGAAGCTTGCACAGTTACTGATAACATATACACGAAAGCTCAAAAGGATCCCGAAAAATCTCAGTGCGTTTGTTGTGTTTCCATAGCAACTGCTTGTTTTAACCATAAATGAACGCAAGGGCTGAATATTATTAGGTTAGCGCTACATGTGCTAATATCTTGTATTGTCATTCTGTTTTAACATTTTACTATGTGTCTTTTCGTGATTTATTCAAATTAAAAGTTTAATACTTCCTGAAACAGAGCAGTGTGTTCACAAGCAACAGATATGGAAGCAAATCCAGTTAACTTAGAAACACCTCTCCTCAATCTTCCATTATCTTAGTTCAAAACTAAATGATAATGCAAGTCTTCTTGATGTTAGGTGTCTCAGCCTTATCCTGTTTAGTGCTGAAACATCAAAGTCCTGAATATAACATAACAAAAATAAAACCTTAAATTAATACCACAAAATGGTTTTTATTACTTATGAAGCTTTTCAACCTTTTCTTTTCTGTCAAGTATAAACTTCCACAGTAAACAGTGTCCCTTTTCTCACGAGAATGCAGGATGTAACACATATAGTGGGAGAACATGAATGAACCTGCGTCTGTGCTGTAGGTACAACCAAGTGCCCACTAGACAGTTGAGCCAACAGCTTTGAGCAACCCACACTTTGGCATGGCCATTATTGGAGCTTTATCGACCTCCCACTGTGAAAGACTCAAGACATTCCTATACGCTGTAAATGTTCTCACTCTTGATTATTATAACTGTCTTTCGACATACCTGAATTGTCAGAACAAATTATTACTCTGGCTTATGGTGGAAATTGCATTTGGTGTTCTGACAAAGCAATGACTACTGGGTGGTTGGCCTTAGAAAGAAATCATTTGACACCACCAAAAAAATCTAAAGCATAACTCTTACTTTTGACTTCACAGTTGGTAAGTAATATGTAGGGGTTGGCAAAAGTTGGCTGTTATTGTGAAGCTCCAGACCTGCATGCTTTGAGAGATCTGTGACAAATGGTCATGTCAACAAAAGCCATATCCCTGCAGAGTTACTCAGACATTCAGAAAAACACAGATTTTCTAATATTCAGGGTTTTGGTTGGATGTACTGAAAGACACTACAAGCCAGAAGCGTAGAGTGAATATACAATGTCTGGTTAAACAAAATCATGCTTTCTGTCTTTTAAGTCTCCTTCTTTCCGTGGCTGGGTTTCCACATGTTTCTCTTTGAATATGTGAGGAATCTTGCAGCAACTATTTAAAAACAAAATTTTTTAAAGCTATGAATAAAGTTTAAGGTCACTCTGTTAGGTTGTTGTGATATGGTTGTTGGTTCCAGATGGGTTTGTCTTTGTATTTCAGGAACTGCTGATCTACTGGGATTTTTCCCACACAACCATCGCTAGAGTTGACAAAGAATAGGTTAAAGAAAGTGAAAACATCTAGATAGCGGTAGTTCTCTGGGAAAATAAAATACCTTGTTGATGCCAGAGATCCACGAGGGTTTCAAGCTAATAGGAAGGCAACAGTAACTTATATAATCACTCATAACAATCAAGGTATGCAGAAGACCATTGCTTGAAGCAGACAGGCTACGCCAGCAGATTACCATACCAGGTGCCACTACTGCCAGGAACAGGAAACTGGTGACATTTGATTCAGGTAGGTTTAGAATCTGGAATGCACAACATGAAATCACGGACTCATTCTGGCTTTGGCTGGTGGTGCATAATAATGTGAGGATATTTGGCACACTTTTAGCATTCTTTGACTACAGTGTATTCATCCTATGATGTCCATGTCACAAAGCTCAAATTATATCAAAGTAGTTTATTTAAAATGACACTGAGTTCACTGTACTAGTAGCTGCCAAATCTGCAGAAAGACAGTTCTGAATGCAAAAAGGGTTCAACCTGGCAAGGTGTGCCTAATGAATTGACTGGCGAATGTATTTAACTCAAAGGGTGACGACACCAATTTATGCCTATTGCTTCACCAGTTTATGTTTCATGACTTCACTGATTGCCATTCTTTTTTCTAACATCTCTCATTCTCCTCCCTCCTTTCATCATTCCTCTTTTTTCTCCTTTTCCTTCCTCAGTTCAAACAATTTCTTCAGCTTCCCACTTTTCCTGATTTTTCCCTTACCTTGTTGCACTCTTACTGTTATGGTTCTTGACATCGTTCCTACTCATTCAGACTATTGTAATGTATTTTATTCCCGACATTACATCATGTTCTTTGGTTTTCTCATGTGTAATACCTCACGCAGTTACGCTGCTGCTTTGATCACGGTGTTTTTTAATAAATGCATCTATTCTCTTACACTAACCTTTCTTCTTCTCCTGCTTCATTAGACTTTGGAATAACTGTTGTTGCGGCAGCGCTGGCGGTTGTGCAATTAAACTTGTGTATTTTAATGGCCAAATGCTTCATGAACCATTTGTTTATATTACCTCAACTCTCACAAAGCATGAATTTGGCATGCAAAACTTCCCTAACTAATTAGACCAAATGTTACCCTCGGCAATCCATTTTGGATTAGCAGGGCCTCCAAGGAAAAGCTATGACATACTGCATTCTTGGATTTATGTTATTGATGTTGTTCTAATTGGGCTAAATCTGGTTTAAAAAAAATCTTTTAAAGTGTATCCACCCTGCCGCTGGAACTCTGAATGCTTACATATGAAGGTAATCTGTTGTTTTTTCTTTGATGGTGACAATCAGTGGAAAGCAACGCGACCAGGGGGAAAGAGAGGGAGGGAAAATGATGACAAAGAACTGCTCAAAAGGGTTTAAGAGCAGAGAGAAATAATATAAAACAGAAGAAATAAACTGATGAAGTGGATTTCAAAAGAATGTTTTTATGTTCTGAACAGGTTTGTCAGCTTTTGAAATTGGCTCTGGGTTGATTATTATGCTTTGCATTCTCTTTATTTCTGTTTTGTGCTGCACACAGAAATAATTTTGCACTCCAGCAGAAATATCTGTGCAGAGTAGCTGATAGAACAAGAGAGGGGGGGAAAGGGTGGAATTTGAGCTCATGTGTTACTATAATCTACATCTCCAATTAGGTAAATATATCTGTACCGAGTCTTAGTCTTTCTTTGATGGCAGTAATCTGTGACACCTGACAAAAAACATAAAGAGAAAAGTAATTGGAACAGGAAAAGAGGCAAGAAAAATGTAACACGAGCCGATGATTATATGTGTAATCTGAATATGCAGCATATGGCACACAAGCAGGTCTCCTTCTTTATGCACCAGCAGCTGCTCATACATTTAATCATTTAATGTTCCTCCTGTTTCATCTTAAATTATGCACATTTTTTTGTGCATTTACATGCATGCTTTGCGCCCGCAAACACACACAGGCAAACAAATGAATTATACTCAATTTTCTTTCCTTTAATGAAGCGTAGACATATGGACTGTGTTTTCCTCTCTTGGTAAGATTTGTTGCTGATGAGCCACTAAAAGCAAACAAATCTTACAGCGTCATCTCCTGCCTCGTTCTTTTGGGCATGCCAACAATAACCAGGATTGCATTTTAGCTAACATCATGTAAATAATAAACCGACCACTCTCTCTGTGAACCCACATGACCTGGAGAAAGGCATGGTTTCCACTTTATCTGATCTTAGTGGGCAACGTGCCTTCTACATCTTCATTTCTCTGTTTTTCTGTGAATAAGTCTTCGTGGGATTATTACCATCTTTCATGTTCCCTCTTTTTTGGGCTGGAACTTTTCTATCCCCTAAAAAAATTAAATCATAGACAGTTAACTGCAGCATTGTAGTATGTTGAATGAGTCTTCAGTAAGTGTTTATATTTTCAATATGAACTTGTGATTTTTTAAGATTTTGGATTTGGATATTCCTGACTTGCAACTATCAGACATGTAATTTACAAACCCCGAGATCATTAAAATATACAAATGGATTAAAATGACTAATATGACCATGAGGATCAGAGATGGCAGGGTGAAGTTGGCTTGTAAGCCTCCAGGTGTTGAAGAACCCGCCGAGGGAATTTCAGTGAGGCCTTACTGTTGTTCTTGTATTGAGAAAAAGAGAATGAAAAACAGAGTTTGGGGTGAGGGTTGTGACAATTGAGACAAATGGGACAGAAAAGGAGTAGACAAGCCTATACAACTGTTAAACTGTTTAAACAGGAAATCTAATTAGGGTGAGATGTGGTCTTGTTCCTGAATCTAAGTTAATCTAAGTTATGACTTCATAAAATGAAAGCTGAAACTCTGTTGTATTTTTTTATAAATCATAATCAGCTGATGCTAATGTGGTCTATAAATTAATTTTTTTGCACGGACACAAGGAAAAGAAGACAGAGACATCTATCTGATGCTGCCAACATGACATTGATTCTTTGTAAACATCTGCAAAGACATCACACTAACACAAAGTTAGCAAAGGAGAAACCTGAATGATATTAAAGCCCTGACCAAGCTGCAAGAGCCTTCAACGGGTAACAAATCAGTGATGAGCAGTCAGGGTTTTAAGCCCTGCAGCTTCTATTTGTACCTGTGCAGGAGAATCACTGTGCAGATCAACGGAAAGCTCTTTTTGGGATTGTTTTCAGGTTTGCAGTTGGCCCATGTGTTTATGGAAAAATGAGTTATCTTCTCCAGGGAGTTTTTTTTTAAAGGAAATAAAAGGTATTGCTTCTTTGAATATTATTTTAATGTACTGAGTAAGTCAGATTGCCAACATAGATAAACTATATCTTGTTTCTTCCTTTCTTTCTAAAGGGACATGTGGCACAAGAGAAGATTGGTATTTTCTTAGACATCTAGTCCTCTATTGTATATGGCGGAAACAGACAGAGTATTTCTATTAAATACTAAATTTCCTTTTTCATCGCAGTGGCTGTGTGGCCCCTGTTAGCATCAGATCCAAAACCTACCACAAACAAATCCGGTAATTATAATGTGATAAGAGATGTTACGGGAACATGTTCTCCACTACCGGCTCCTAATGGGCAGCTGTAACTTCTACAAACATGTTGGTTGTTGTATCAAGAATATGATAAGTTCTTTGGTGTACCAGATATTTTCCGAGATACTGGTGTAAACTTACCTCTCTAATATATGTGAGTCATGCTGTAAAACTGGCGGTTGGGTGGTCAGGAATCTCCCTGTAGGAAATATCTGATATTTGATAAATGTGGCAGAAATCCGGGTTCATATCTGGTTATTTCCTCTCGTCATTGCTTTCTTTAAATTAAAGTACATCATTAAATTATCTCTTTCAGTACATTTTCCTCTATGCCTTTCTTTGCTTTCAATATTAATTTTCCTGGATGTACGTGGCCCTCAGAGATATTATTTCTAACGAGTGAGCTTCACAGTTTTTGCTGTTTGTTGGCTTGTTGTCTTCCTCCGTTCTGCTTATCACTGCCAATCAGATTGTAGGCTGTGGAGTGAAGTACCAGCATTAATGATTCCAGTAATGCTTTGCACAGTTTCTTGTGAAATGTAGTGAGAAGTCTCATTTTCTTGGATACACAAACGCTTAAATATAATGTCTAATGCCCATGAGAGGAACTGGAAGAACATTTCCTGCAAGCTGATTAAATCACTTTCTGACATAATCAGTAGCAGAACTCAAAACAATACATCCTGGGCAATTTAGTCCTTTGCATTTTGTTGTATAAACTATTTACTGCATCTATTCACTTGCTTTGAATGTTATCAATCAGTTAAAGGACCACTAACCACAAGCTACACTAGGCATGTTATCCATTCTGATCATTGATAAACACATTGTAAACAAAGTTGCAGTTTTGACTGAAAATTGTAATTTTAAAGTCTAATTTTAGTATCTAAACCTAACCAAATAATGAAGGTTGATTGGGAGTACGGTCCTTATATCCTCTATAGTCACCCATAACCATTATTTAATGAGATAATAACAATGGCGGTGGAGGACCCCTACTAGCTATTTCTATGGTAGTAATAACTACTCACAGTGACCACTTAATGGGCAGATTCCCTTTGGAGGAGGTGGTTCAAACCTAATCAAAGTATAGTTTTGAAGTATATAAGCTCTTTTTCAGTTCTCTCCAATGTATTTGTTTTTAGAGGTATTTTTTTTAACACTTCATCAACAAATTTCACGTCGCTAACTCGGGATTTATGATTCCACAGGAAATTTACACCTCAGCCACATCATAACCGCAAAACCTCTCTGAAATCCTACACTGTAGCCTACGGCGCAACCTGTCATGCACGTCCCTTGAAATGTAGCTACATGTATGGTCGATGCGGCCTGCAAGTATTGTGATTGGCCTGTTCAATAGCCTTGATTCTTCTTGAGCACTTTCAGCTGCTTTCATCGCGATCACGTTGTTCCTCTTCCTCAGACGTCTAAATCGTGCCTAAGCCCTAAGGATCTAAAGCCCCTCTAAGTGACAGGTCTCGCCGCTACATAAGCAAGTTTATTTTTTCAGATTTTTCAATTTCCAGGGCTGTACACTGTGATTTTTACTTGTTTTTGTAAGAAGCACTTCACAGAATATTCCTATTGCAGACAAACCATCATGCGATAACCACAGATGTAACCTGGAACGATTTTGCAACCCAGACATTTAAACTAAAATCTGAGCTAAACAACACAATTTCAGACAAAAACAGAAGCAGCTGCGTTAAAACAGGAAACGTAGCAGACAAGTATGTCGGGGGAGAAACCTGTTTATTGTGTACTTCACACCAAAATGAATGCATTCAGGAATGAGCACACGGTGTGTGCATGATGCATTAGTTGGTGGTGTGTGTGGGCTTTTCGTTTGACTTGTAGTGATTCAGCATGGATACAAAGCAGAAACATTGGCTTCCTATTAGAGATGGACCGATCCGATATTACGTATCGGTATCGGTCAGATACTGACCTAAACTACTGGATCGGATGTCGGAGAGAAATAAAAAATGTAATCCGATCCATTAAATATCACGAAAGCACCTCACAAAACTTGCGACATGACGTAATTCAGCTCATAGCTTTAGCACGTCGGGGCGGTATGCCTCACGTGACTGTGGCTGTGCAAGGCCTGTCGGCATTCTGGTTGAGCATTTGCAGCTTCGCTAGCAACCCCGCATTTCATCTCCCAGAGTGATCCCAGAGAAGTAAAGCAGTGTGTAAGTTCATCTCTGAATGTTAGTAAAGCATTCCCACTTTAAGCTTAACAACCGATATATGGAGCGACTTCCTCTTCTCTCCCCCTCCCTCTCCTGTTGCTACTTCAATCACGAAACTGATTAATGATCAGCTGATCGGCTTTTCTGTCGCGACTCCGTCTCTCTTGTTTGTTTTTGGCCAACTTTGCACCAGAAAGAGGAAACCAGCGGATAAACAACAGCAGCACGTTTAAGCTTGATCAGCTGTTGTTAGAATTTATTTAATATTTCTTTCTACACCAGGATCCTTTTCTAGCTGACAGCTGGTAACTGTGCAGGGGCGGATCTAGCAAAGTATAGCCAGGGGGGCCGATAGGGCATTAACAGGGAAAAGGGGGCACAAAGACATACTTTTCTTTCTTATTCTCATTTAAAATGTCGAGCTTTTAATAAATAATTATCTTTATCGTTGATTACGTCGATTAAGCATCACGAAGCGGAGGGTGGGGGGTGGTTCCATTTTTTTTTTTTTTTTGTGGGAGTTTGCAACCCTATTAGTTAGGTTGCTTAATATTTCTGCTACTCTTTAAAATACCAGAATATGGAGGATGGTGTAGGTTTACGTTTATTAGATTGATCAGTATTGCGGAACTATAAAATAGTTTTTTGCATACAGTTATAACAGAATAGCTTTAGTGTTTTTTAAAAAAACTTGAGTATGAACTTCTACAAAATGCAGCAACATATTAATAAAACAGTTTTATTGATTAACAAATACACTATATCGGATTCATATCGGTATCGGACATTGAAAAGTGGTATCGTGCCGTCTCTACTTCCTATGTGGTCTATATCACTCAACACATGAAGAAATCGATTTGAACTTCACACAGACACTGAATCGTGTTATTTCTCTAGACTAAATATGTTTTTGCATCTGTGTTTTCACTCTTATTTGTATATATCATACGTGTGCGAATGAGCCTCATTTATGCGTGCATTTGAATGAAAACCTCCCTTCTAAACAATCAAAGAGACACGGTGTGTTGATAAAACTTTGAAATCAAGCCAAAATAATAGAGAGGGGAGAAAAAGCTTCGATGGAAACATTAGTCATTCAGACATCAGTGCACATTAAATCTTACTTTGGGAGAGGAGGGCAAAGGAGCCATCGTTCTTAAAAACATTTCCCCATACAAATGTTATGACAGTCATGTCATTCTTCACATATTTCTAATACTGCAATAAGCCTTAAATATTCTGTCTTGATGAAGATAATCTGTTGGTTTAAGTTTTTGATTACGCGCTTACATTTACAACAGCTTTGACCTTTCTCGCTGCAGTGACTTCTGTATCTTGCCTGTTTACCTTTACTATTCCAACGCTTCTCTGCTCTTCACCCTGCTCATCTCATTCCTCCTCTGTTTTTTACCTCTGCCTCCTCAGTAAATCACTCCCACATTTTGTTCATCCTTTAACTGTTTTTTAAATCATCTTCATTTTTCTCTCAAGGATTCATTTCTTCAGCTGCATTTTTGCTACATTCGCACTGAAATTTGTATCTGTTTTTTTTTCCAACCAATTTTTCCCATTAACATAAACGGAGTTGGCACGACTAAAGATGGAAAATATTGGAGGAAAGACAAAGCAAAAAAAACCCAAAAACATTTAGAGACAAATGCTGAGATGAAATAGGAAGGAAGGACAGGATGAGCAGGAGAAATGAAGATGAATTTTAAAATAGAGAAACATAGAGACACACACAGAGAAATGAAGCTCACTAGAGAAGACAGATGTGAAGATAATTTCTCCTGGGATAAAGGGAGACAATCTGTAATCAGAACTGTAGATATTTAGAAGAAGGTTGGAATTAAAGGTATTAAACAAATGTTATTGAGAAAGACAAGCACTTGAGTGGATGCAGAAAAAGGGCAAAACCCACAAAGACAAAAGTAAAAAAAAAACACGAATTAATCAGAGAACAGTGAAACTTTTTTGATCCTTCTCAGGCTGCGGCAACTCTCCCAGTAATCTGAGGACTTGATGGAGAACACTTCATTTGATGGGTGTAATGCTAGCCTCTGTGACCTCCCAAAGCACTTAATGAGGAAATGACCGCCACACTCTGGGTAATTTGCGGCAATTAATTGCTATGGCAACCACTGATGTAAGGGTATCCGCTGTCCTTTAATCAGGCTGCGGGACTCATCTCAGGTAATGCTGAGAAACGTGAGAATTTATGTACACACACTGACTCATAAAACCACACACAGGCATACTTTCTGTTACAGTTGGCATCACTTAGCCTTTCTGCGGCAAAGCAGACCAATGAACATAGATTTCCTGTGGCCCAGGTCAAGTTTTCCAGTTGTCCTGGGTAACAATGAGCCTCTTAAACAAAAATCTTGTTTTACGACAACCTGGGCCTTTCTTTTAGTTTTCAGCACCTCTTAATGGTTGCAACAACATCACTGTAACAAATGCACCAAATTTTAGTGGGGAGTTTTTTCAGGGATGATGCCTTATGTAGGATTTTCCTGTAGGCGAGTAGCTCATTTTATTAGAATTTGAAGAAAGTATCGAAAAGTTCTTTAGATAATGAGTAAAAAGTTTGACCAGGTTGTAGCATTACAGGGAAGCTGCTGCAATTTTCAGGTTAATTAAGATTCATCCTCTTCTGCACCATGAACATTCATAAATAACTGAAGAGATATTTCAGGCCGAAACAATCCCATCCGTAAAACCCACAGAGGCTTGAAACACCTCACACCAGCCTGATTATAGCTATATGATAGGTAATAAGACACACAAGAGCAAAAATGATTGGACAGTAAGCGAACCATATGACCGTAAAAATATTCCTATGCCCAGCTAAAATGTGATGCTCAGTAAACAGCACGAGGGTTAGAGTTATTCCACATTTTATATTGGATGTTGGGAAGATTGCATCTCTGCAACCAAACCCACCAGGGATGTCATGAATAAGTTCCTTACTCTACAATCTACAGTCTAAACCCAGATGTCATGATTTACAATTCAAAAATCAGTAGAAAATTATAGAACTGTATTTCCATAAACAACCAATTCCTTGGAAAAGTCTGTGAAGTATATAAACTGCTTGGTCTCCTTATGCTGAAATGAAAAAGGGCTGCAAGCTGTAATATAAGAGCTGTTTTGCTGTGCAAATATTACACCACTGCAATTATTCAAAATGACAGTTAAAACCTCTTGGAACAAGTTGCTGCTGTTATCAAGGGCTGTTACTGGCTCATTACCTTCTTTTTACTTTTCAAAACACATTCACATGGCACAGGAAGTGTCGGGTTTATAGGAAATGTGGTCTTAATTTTGAGAAACAAAAAAATGTTACAAGTAGCACCTTTAATAACCTTTATGAGCACCAATTTAACACCATTGTTCTTACACAGTAAAGCCTAGCCATGTGGTTTGTAGCTGGAAGGACACCAGCTTCAATTCACATATTCACTGGGGAAATCTGCCTCAGGAAATAATCAGAAATGCCCTCATTCTTTAGAATATTAAGACGAGAAAGGCAGGTAAACTTTAGCAGTATGCAGTGAAGTTGAATACTTGCTGTAAGATGAGGACTGCGGTTGCGGGATCTGTCGTACGAGCTTGAAAAAGAGACTGCGTGTTCAGCAAGCTTTCCCTGAATAAATAAAGGTTAAAAACAAAGTCCACATCCCAGTGTTTCCACCCCACCCCTGACTCATCTCTGCTGGGGTTAGTTGTCCTTGTCAGCTTGCCTGGTGTCTGTTTGGTGGCGTAAAGGGAAAGCAGGCTGGCAATTCAGCAGTTTTGGCTGCTGCATCCCTCCTCTCTTCCTCCTCGTCTTCCACTCTTGAGCTTTCCACTTGGTTTTCATTTTCTGTGCAAGCCACAAGGACAAAAATCAGTCCATCTGTGGAAGTCCATGATTGCAACAAATATGTTTTTTCTTCTGTGTTTAGGCTGTTTTTTAGTTTCTAATCCACTACCGACAGATATTTAACAGACAGAGAAAAGGAGACCCCTATAAGGTTGTTCCTGTCTGGGTTTATCTCCTCTGTGCTTCTGTCCATTGTAGCAGAGGGGAAGTGGTTTGTGCAGTGTGGGCCATGGTGGCTACAAACACCAGAGACAGACAGATAATTATACTGTCAGACTGGGGAAATCCTCCAATTGTGTAATGCCTGCGTGTATGCAGACACATTCTCTCTAATCTGTTAATTGTTTTTTAGTGATATAATTTATCTGTGTTTTACTTGATCAAAAACAACATTTTCACACTCAAATCAAGTTTGGACAAACACGTTGAATCCTTGTAACCTGCTCTTGACTCTGGTCTTTGTAGCGCTTCAGACAGACATTGGCTAAGTCCCAAAAGGCTGGATTTCCTGGAGAGAACTCAGACGTTGAACCGCACTCATGCTAAACACTAGAAGGATGAGCGCTATGTCTCAGAAGAAATGTCCAAGACGAGCTCCCACGAGACTTTCTGGAGCTGTGCATAAATTATGTGGCTTTCGGCACATGACAGTCAGTGCTTGACCAGACTGGGTGGCACTGTGAGAATGACTACGAGGAACACTTCAGTGCCTCACTGCGATACTCTAGGGACAGTTTGCTTGCATTGAATCCAGTGGTCTTCATTGGTATAAAAATTCTGTTTATTATACTATATAATGTTTGTTATTGTTTATTATTATTATTATTATTATTATTATTATTATTATTATGACAGTGGGTGAGGAGATGTGGGAACAATCAATAATGCCCTAATGTGCCTCAGGCACTTAATAGTGAACGAGAAGTTTTATTGTTTATTCTCTAACAAAGACTGGCCACTTAACTTACATAAAATGTGTGCAGCTGCTTGGTCTAAATACAAATTGAGACACCCAGAAGCAAAATATTAACTCAGAACCAATCTCACAGAGATTTTTTTTCATATGTTTATGTATGATTTTAAACTCAATTTAAACATATTACCCTCAGAAAACGAAAAATGATAAATCAGTTGGATGAGGGTAGCATTCTGTCTAGGAGCATTTTCTTCCATGAATAAAAATCAAACACTTAACAATTAAGAGTTGAGCAACAAAAAAAATCAACCTTTAAATAATTTCGAAGTATTTTGTGTTTTTTGTGTTTCTTTTCTGTGTAAACCCTAAATAAGCAAAGCAGCGGTAATGTTGTTATTGTGGTTGTGAAATCAAAATTGTTGACATATCTAATCTCAGCTGTCATTTGTGTATCTAACGCCCAGAAATGCATTTTTTCTGCCAAGCAACACTCAGCTCTAAACAATCGTCTCCTGTCAGCTTGATCAAACTTTGGCAGGAAAACACGAAGTAGGGAGTGGGTACTTTCAGTCTTTACAGCCAGACTCAGGTTATGAATAATAAAGCAACGAGGACAGAAGCAAAATAAAAATAATTAAGGACGAGGCTTTATTATCCATTATATTTTCATCAAACAGTTGGTCAGTCATCTGCAGCATGTCTCATATCTGCCCTCTGACTGGTTCTTATCATGGCTCAGTGACACTAAAGCAACCTCGGTTTGACTGAAACAAATCATTGGTTGCTCAGTGAGGCTCAGAGGTTCAGCATTCAACACCCTCAACCTCCAGGCAACCACAATGACAAGGTGACTGCGCAGGTCACCTGGTGAGAGACAACTTTTCTTTAAATAACTGCAGTCTGACTTGCAACAGACTTGATTCAAATGGTTGTATGAGTATATGTGTGCGTTTGTGTGTGTGTGTAAATGAACGCCAAGCTTTTTAATAGATTTTTCACAATAACCCCGATATTATCCCAAACAGATTGCATGTAATTTCCAGCTTAACCTCATCCTATCACAAACTGATGGCAGGCGGATGGATAGGGACTCCTGATGTACCAAAATCGCTCAACTGACGGACTGGCAGGGGTTGCTGACCTTGTCCCTGTTTTTGAAGCACTCACTCGATAGCCACAAGTTCATCGTGCATTGTTGCAATCAATTGTTGTGCCACGGTCTCCAACAATTATGACTTTAGCATAAGATGAAACAAGTCTTCTTTATGCAGCCAATCAAAGAGAATAACATTTTTTTGAAAAACAATTTAACCTCAGTCAGAGTTCCGACCACAGACAAACTTTCAGTATTTGTTTCAGACTAACTGAATTTGCATTCACTGGGAAGACAAGTAATGAGGAACTGGAGCAAACTTCATTATGTGTTGCCATAATGAAGTCATTACATTTTCTTATCAGCCCTGCTGCAAATGACAAAGACATTTACTGCTTAAATGCTTTACACAAATATAAACAGATGTGACAGAGATTCAGTTTTATATGTGGCCTTTTGTTTTAGAGCATTTTATTTTTGAGCAGTGTTATTTCAATTATCAAAAGCTATATAAACATAATCTATAAAACTTTTTTAAATATTTACAAAAATAAAATATACCTAGTGTGAAAACATTTTATGTAATTTTGTGGCATACTTTACACTTTATAACTCAACAAAAGTATGACAGTTGCATCAATTTTTTTAATCATCACGTTATGCTGAGGTGCAAATCTACAGTCAAGGTAATGTTTACTGATACTTCTGGGAAAAATATTCAAAAGCTTTGATGCAAAATATAATGGAGGAGTGCTCGGTTGGAATGCCAAATAATTTGCATATTTTTCTCATTGTTTGAGGGCTAAAGAAACCATGCAAACAGAACCCAACAAGCACTGACAATGGCTCCGCTTAAAGCTACCAACCCTCTGCCTGAAGACTCCTATTGTGCATTATCATGTGTGGTTAGCAGGTCTTTGCCCAATTCATGTGCTATGCACAGCTCTGTTGAAGCTTATCTCTTGTATTTATCCAGCACTGATCCACTGTAGCTCTGCCTGGAAGCTGTTGCCTAGTCAGGAATTCAGGGTTGTGACAAGGTTTACGTTGGCTGAACCGCCTGAAACTAGAGCTCTGCCTTGCAATGCAGTCAAATAAATCATCTAAAGAGAGGGATGGTGCACAGAAAGACAAACAAATAGCTTTTTTACAAAACAGTTTTTCCAGGGACAGCTTTTTTTCTAAGAGACAGAGTGAGAGGAGCAGAGAGAGACACCGTTACAGATGAGCAGAAAGAGATACGGCAGGGTTTAAAGATGCTACATACATTCAGTCAGGTACTCTCTAAGTTCATTTATAGAAAAGGCCTTCATTGAAGATTACATTCCTAAGTATCATTATGTGGTTTGTGGTTTCATTCATAGCCTTAAGCTGTGTAGCACCAGAAAGACACCCAATCTTAACTCTGTTTAAACAGTGGTAGACTTTCTCAGAATCAACAACTGCTGGGGGTCGGAAGGAACAACGGAGACAAACAGAAAAACAGATGAAGAAACATAGAAGAGAGGGGACCAGGAGAGATTCTGAGATGCTGATGTGGCTTCACAAAAATCCCACTGAGGCATTTTGTGCATCTACCAAATAACAAGAAATGAAAAATGAAAAAAGTAAGAGGGACTGACGGACGAGAGAAGAAAAACTGAGGTGAAGACTGAAGATGAGAAGGACGAGGAAAAAGCAAAGCGTTGTGAATAATGCAGCACAATGAGAGGGTTATTGGAGCAAATTGCTTCTCTCTTTTCCAATCACGTTCAGCATGAAAGAATCTGTTCCCTCTGAACAGCAGCCATCAAGAGCACAATGCAGACATCAGAAATGCTCTCCCTTTCCTCAGCAGTCGTTGTCAACATGTTCATATTACAGAGTTCTGACTGTAACAGCGAAGCTGCTCAAGAACAAGTACAGCAATACTGTGTTATACAACTCAGGTTCAGATGTATGTCAGCCTTGCTTAAAACACAGAGAACTAAACTGTTTTGCTAGCTTTGTTACTGGAGAACCATAATTGCTGCTTGGATCTCTGTGGCATCACTGTGACATCTACAGCACAGAAGGTTACGCTGCATGGCTGGGAATACAAAACGAGCGAGGTTTGACCCCAGCGCCCTGCTTTCCAGATGTTGCTCGGTTGTAGCAAAACACTGGGTTTAAATATGGAAAAAAATGCAAATGTGCAGAGCTTGGTATTGGTTTCAGTTCCTTTAGGTCAACAAACAGATGCAGGCAGAAACTAAACCAAAACACTTCAGGGATGAGTGTTATCAATCATCATTTTTCACGGCCGTCTTACTTCTTCTTACTACACCACTCTTTTATGAAAGTCTTGCCCTGTCCTCTGCCACTGCTAATGGCACTATAATTCTATTAATTTAAGAACAACTGTAGCGTATGCTTGTACATAAGTCTTTATCTCCTCATTCAAAAGTGTACTAATCAGAACCGAACTTTGGATGAGCATTCTCATGAATACAGCAATTGTTAAATTCTTCATGTTTTTAAAAAATGTCACAACATCAATTCCCAATTGGCGTAATAACACTATCATCCCTCAGCGACTGTGATATTAAATCCTCGGTTTGTATTTCTTTAACATTATGTTCAATGTGCATTACCTGTATGTAATTTTAGGGTTACTAAAATTCGTATGTGTAATAGTTAAGCCACTACTAGATGCAAAATGACGAATTAGAAATAAAACCCTTAAAGATCTCACATAAATAGCATGTGTTACGACCTGTCTAGGGGCCAGGCCATGGCTAAATGAGGACACCCGCTGCCCCTAGACACAAGGGCTTATACTGTATATAGGGTGGTGGTCCTCAGCAGTATTGGTCAAGTTACTTGAAAAAGGTAATCAGTAACTAATTACTGATTACTTCCCCAAAAAAGTAATCCCGTTGCTTTACTGATTACTTATTTTCAAAAGTAATTAATTACTTAGTTACTTTTTAAAAACACGATTTACCTCCTGAAGAGGTGATAAAGCGATAGATCTTTCAGCCCAATTCTACTTTTTCTGCATAAATCATCATACAAAATGTAATCAAATGGAAAAGTCTCTTTTTAAAACTTGTTTTATCAGTTTTAATCTTTTAACTTTATGCATCAAGCAAAAATTTAATGATATGCAACATTCTCTGACTTGAATAAATTAGTTTAACATTTAAACCTATTTTCTGCACATTCCAGCTCATAAAATAAAATATTTTTTGTGTTTACACTCAGTCTTTCAAATAGATGCAAGTAAAACACAGCAGAAAATAAATAAAATCAAAGACTCAGCGGTCCTGTTGCTCTATTTTCACCTGTATAGCAGGCGGATGTTTACCCTGGTGCAGGTGTGCCGCAGCGGTCAGCGGAAGAATCCGCGAGTTTCTCTGTGAGTTTCCCATTACGTCGTAGCTACTCGGTGCTTGTTGGAAGTTTAGGGGTTTTTTTTGCTGTAAAAAGAAGTTTTCTTCCCACGCACAGCGGACACTAATGTTTTTGTCACTTTTTACGGAATCAAACTCAAAGTAAGGTCACTACTTCCACGCTTTAAACGCTGCACGCTCATACTCTCTCCTGCACTCGATATGTGATCCATTGTTGATCTGCACACAGCTGTTGTCACGAACGTCGCACTCGCTTACGTCACTGTCGTGACACTCTCGCAAAAAAATCACGGTTTTAGTAACGCAGTAACGCGGCATGCTTACAGGAAAGTAACAGTAATCTAATGACCTTTTTTGCAATAGTAATCCCTTACATTACTTGTTACTTGAAAAAAGTAATCGGATTACAGTAACGCGTTACTTGTAACACGTTACTGCCCATCTCTGGCCCTCAGGCAGGAGCCACTCATCCAAGAGCTGTACATCAGCACACCAATAACAGCTGGGCACCTGCACAGTTGAACTACCATACCAGTTAACAGTTACCAGTTTCCATTGCATAGTGCAGACACTTGTTAACACTTAACAAAAGACAGCTAATTCCTGCAAAGCTAAAGATATTTTTTCATGACCATGATGAAGATTGTTTATGTAAAATTTCATTTTGATTTTGAATGTTATGTCAGTGTTGTTAATATTCCTGTATCATATACAGAAAAGATATTTATACTCATTTACTATGAAGACAACAGATTCAGATCAACAACCATGACATGAATCCAGTAGGTTTCAATGTGTGCAGTATTACAATTGGGATCTTAAATTATTGACCAAAGAAATACATGTACTATGTCCCGTAGTTAAATGTCTATTTCTAGGTGATTATCACTGGCCATACCAACACAACAGTTTCCACATCAACATTAAACACAAGGTTTACAGAGGTTTACAAATCAGGCTTTGATGTTTGATGTAAGCTAGCGATGTTACCAAGTCAACTGTCTGTGTACTTGACTCTGACTCTGGGCTGTCTGCCCTCAACTTCACTGCGAAAGTGTCACAGCCGGGTCATTTGATCATGTCCGCTCAGTCACGTCACGCCCCCGCTGGCACCAGGCAGTTAGAGTTAGCCTGGTGGCTAATTGAAATGATGTTGTATAGATGTATTACCGAAGTGAGAAATTTATTAAAACAAGATCTCTGCTGTTCATTCCTTTATTGTTTTTTTGGTCTCATGTGTACAGAAACTTAAACTTTTCTCTAATAAAGACATTCATTTAAATTTAAACCCCCAAGATTAGTGTTGAGCCTTCTTGAAATATTTCCTTTGAAATTTTAATAGAATTAAACACATATACATAACAGCATTACCAGAAAATGCAATTTCAATGAACTTGGTAACACAGCCCAGAGATATATAGATTATTGACTAGATATTTGTTCTGGGTGAACTCCTTATGCAATGCACCTGTGAGATTTTTCTTTCCACTAAAGGGTGGACAGTAAAAATCCTATAAAAACTGAACTGTGAAGAGACATTTCTAAGAAAGGTTTTCCTTCCAGAAGGTGAACTTTAATTCAAGCCCCGAGGCTGTGTAGTTTTGTCCAGTTAGTTCTCAACTATAGTTAAACAAAGGCTAATTTTATAGGAAACATCCGCTGATGAGGGTCCAGAGAGACAAAGATGGACAGTCTGACTATTCCCAAACATGGTTCACTCCACACCCAATTTGGAAGTGATCTGACCGTCTGTACTGATAGAATCCAGCTACAATGTGTTTGACCCATTTTAAATAAAGCAAGAACCGGAAAGAGTAATTGTTCAAATAATTAAACCACGGTAACCAAAACACTGTACAGATGTTCTCAGCACATATCTCTATAAAACTTATATAAAACCACACTATCATTACAATTTTTCCAAATAACACTGTCTAGATTTTTTGCTTCACAAAATAAGTGAACTTGGCTTTAACATGTGAACATTTGTTTTTTTAGGTTGAATGTACATTTTTTTCTTTGTCCAGCTACAGAGAATAAACATAATAGTCTCCTGGTTAATGTGAATACATGAGTGTTATGACTGAGACTAATTTCGCAATTACAGACTCACAGAAATCCTGGTCTCCGACCACAAATGCACTTCCTCTGTGTTTTCTCTCCTTTTTCTTATTTTAATCGTATCACTCCCTCCTCCAAGTTCTTTCTCTCTTATTTTCTTTTTGTTCTATATGAAAAACAATTGCAACATTGACTCCAGGGTCTACAACACACATTTACAAACATGCACTCAGTGGATACTTTGTTAGGTACACTTTCCTTTTGCTTCCAGAACTGTATTAATTCCTCATGCCAGAGATTCAATAAGGTGTTGGAAACATTACTCGGAGAGATTTGTCTATGTTGACATGATAGCATCACACAGTTGCTGCAGATTTGGAAACTGCACGTCCGTAATGTGTCCTCCCAGTAAATCACATCCCAAAGATGCTCTATTGAATTGCGTTCTGGTGGTTGTGGAGGGCATTTCAGTGCAGTGAACTCACTGTCATGTTTACAAACTAGTTTGAAATTAACTGAACTTGTAATGTATGCAGTCCTGCAGGCCATAATGAGATAGCAATAGTCACCAACAGTACTCAAGGCTTCATGTCACAGTCTTAACATCTTCATGTCTCATAATCAGACAGCATTGTTCCAACCTTCTATTGTCCAATTTTGGTGAGCCTGTGTGAATTGTAGCTGCAGTTTCCTGTTCTTTCCTGTACTGGAGTGGTCTTCTGCTACTGCAGCTGCAGGTGTTGTACATTTGGAGACAGTTGTTTGTATGCCCTGGTTGTAAAGAGTGGTTACACGAAGCAGTCTGACATTGTCCCTGACCTTAGGCTTCAACAAGGCATTTTCACTCACTGCATATTTTCTCTTTTTGGACCAGTCTCTGTAGAGACGGTTGTGAGGGGAAATCCTTGTAGATCAGTAGTTTCTGGGATACTCAGACCCACACATCTGGCACCAAGAACCATGCCATGTTCAAAGTCAATTAAATCACCTTTCTTCACGATTCTGATGGTTTGTTTGAGTTTGGCAGGTCGTCTTGACCATGTCTGCATGTCTAAATAGTTTGTGTTGCACGTGATTGGCTCATTAGATAGCTGCATTAATGAACAATTGAACAGATGTATCTAAAGAAGTGGCGAGTGTTTAAGTCACCGTTATTAGTCACTTCTTCTGTGTTTATTCTAAGCTCCTCTGAGTTTGCTTCACATCTGATCCACACTAGCTCAGTTCAGGACCTCTCTGACCAACAGGACAAAATAAAACAATCTGAGATAAAGTATTGGGCTCTTCAGCTCACGGGTTAATCATTGGATTTTCTGGATTTCTTCTTCCACCAAGTGTTCAAACAGCCGTTCAAAGTAATTGATTCTTGCCCCAGGAATGCATACTAATATTACAGAACATGAAAAAGATTTTTTAAATACTGAATCTTTAATATTTTTAAACAAAATAAATTGGTATTACAAAAATTAGTTCCCTTTAAGCTATAGTGAAATACACTGGCGGTATAAAAGCTGTAAAAGTTTTACTTTTTCATTCCTGTTACACTGGAATAAAAAGTCATTGTGATAAGTAGTTACTACTATGTTACGCTAAGTGTGTGTGCAGATCCATTCATGGCTCTCTTTTCCTTTTTTTAATTGGTACCAACAGACTGTCCAAAGCACAAAACATTCTACTCAATTAAATGTCATTACATGTGTGTAACTAATAAAAGTTAATAGAAAGTGTGATTAACTCAGTGTGCAACAGGACTCTGACTGTGGTTGGAGTCTGACTGAGCTGTAAACTCAATTCAAGGTCATGCTTTGCAGGCAGTGTTTTAGTGGAATCTGAATGTGGGTTGAGAGTCTGCGCAGCGACTAAAAACACTATTTATTTGGATTTATTTGATTTTTCCTCTAAGAAACTGGCTGATCAATTAATCAAACAAATTAGTTTTTTCTGGATCACAGATTGCTTTGGTTCTTGGCTGACACGATGATCACACAATCCTGAGATTTGCTAATAGTCATTTTCTTCACTTTACTGCCTTAAAACTCTCTCTACAAAGTCTGACATTACTGCGCCTGAAATGCCAAGTTTTCCCCATTATGCGCACAGAGTGTAATATAAAAAGCTGTGCTGTACATCTGGGTAAATGCTGCATCAATAAGAACAAGAGCCATCTAGGCTTATGTGTTATTACTGGTGTAAAATTGTAAGTTCAGCGAAGAAAGTTCAAGTAGGTGAAGGGAAAAAAATCACTTTATTCCACAAGTGTTGCATTAAATTCACTGTGTAACTCTGGGTGGAAATGAGGCTTACAAGAGCTTCGGCCTCTGCTGTCACAGGAGACTACCGTGGAGCCAGAGTGCATTTAGTGTTTCTTTTTTTTCCTCTTTTTCTGCTTTCTTTTCACGCCATTTCTCCTCCTAACTCGAACCATTCCACCTTGGCTGCTGGCTACCAGAGAACAGAGGTCGTTAATTGTGCTCTATTATTATAGGAACTCACTGAGCACATACGTGCACAGATGGAAGAAAGGCGGCAAACACACATACACGGAAAAGTACGTGTAGGCATATGCATTGAAACCCACTCACACACAAACATGCGGCAGAGTGATAGCAAATGAAACACCAAGTGTTGGGTATCCAGGAGTGAAAGCAGGAAGAAGGTCTTAAAACTCTTGTCTCCTGAGCATCCTAAAATTCTTTTATTGACTTTAATTCTGTGTTTGTCTGTGTGAGAACAGGAAAATATGCATATATAAATATTTTTTTCCTGCACAGTGTGTTCTGGCATTGTTCATGTGCCCATGACAGCATTAACTTATAAAATATGTACCAGAAGAGCTTGGTATTGTTTGAGGGCTAAACAAAATGTTTCCCCTAGGATTATGGTATTGACTGAAGAGGCTGGAAGGGTAGCTAAATTACAGAGAACACTAGACAGACCTCATCCTGGGGTGTAAAATTATTCTGAAAACAAATGATGTAGCAACATTTTGCCTATTATGAACCCACAAGCATATGGCTGCAGCCTCAAGGAAAGTGCCTGCAGTTCATTTATTAGAGTATGAAGAAAGCCTTTCCTGCATGAAGCCACAGTGTTTTTCACTTTTAAATAAATAACCTTATTTGTTTCCCAACAACAGCGCGCACATTTCCAAGCAGCACTCGCAGGCAAGCTGATCATTAAATGTTAAATTTACACAAACACACACACACACATATTACATTATTCATCACATTTTCACAGATTTGCAGACTTGCTAACCCACAAGACCAAAATACTGTCGCTACGCCCCACACAATGCCGCAGTTTCTGTTATTAAGGGAAGGGGCAGTGGATTACAGAGACTGGTAATCCACCACATCTGAGCAGGCGGGGGATTCTGGGCAGTACCAGTAGTGTTGATTATGATCTGACACTCCTGTTCGCTGCTAACTAGAAGCATACCTGATACAGAGGAGGCACTTCAGCCACCAACTCTTGATCAGAGACATTAAAAACCCAATAATACTTGTCTTCTAAATGATGTGATCACAAAGACCACACGAGAATGAAAAAAAAGCATCTAATTAAACATCAGTTTACACAAAGGTGCACCAGAAAAGCATAAAATGAAAGAAATCCACACAGCTTTATGTGCCAGATTTATACAGCTGCAGTTCAGCAGCTGCGTCTCGATTCTTTCGATCAATCGTTGTGAATTTCGGGATCTGATTATAAAAACATCTCGACAAACAAATATTTCGACATGCCACTTGCTCTCATTATTTTATTCTTCTCCTGTGGTTGCATTTAATTAAATGTCCCGCCACACTGCTTCTTCCCACACCTTCTCCTTGTTTACATTTTGTGTCCTGCATGATGTCTGCAAACATGACTGTGTTGTTTTTTTATGGAAGAGAAAACAAATGTCTGCTATCACCTCCGTGCAGCCGCTGCGATAACAAACATTTCTCTACAGTTTGCAAGAATATGAGTTGTGTTAACTTTTTTTCTTTTTAAACACAGACACACTTTTCATTATACACAAGAATAATATGTTCCTACCGGGCAGTTTGTTTTGCATCACATGAAACAAGGAAATAATACGTTTTTGTTTACACTGTTTTTTAACCATTTCCCACAGTATTTCAACGCTCTGTAGAAAGCATCGCTATCTTTAGTTCAGTCTCACTCAAACAAAAAACAAACAAAAAAACTCACAAACCATGAAGACATTGCATTAAACATAACAAATATTTGCATATTTTGTTCATTTCAGATAGAGAAATATCACATGATCAGCAATTACAGCCAAGCAGTGGTGATCTGGGGGACTTTTCTCCCCCTGGACTCTTAGCTGCAATACAATGGCACTAAAAGCGCAGTTCTTCATTTTGGAAATGCTAATCTGCGCTAAGCAGGCAGCCTTCAGAGCACAAGGTCCAGATTTCTAGAAGGTTTTTCCATTTCACACATAACAAGGTGATTCTTCCAATTTCTTTACATGGAATAAACTTGAATAAAATTCAGCAAGACCTACCGTAGGTGCTGCAGGCTTACCGTGTCTTACCTGCAGGCTTTAACTGTCCATTTCACATTTTTGCTTTTTGTTTTAGTGCCTTTGTGCATTACTTTTGTCACAGTATAATAATAGCCTTTAAGCTAATCCACCAAGCATTAAACAGATTTATCTACACACTTGATGACAAATCTAAAAAAAACAACAACAAACTTTAGTTTTATGACTGCACAGACAACTATGCAATACATTTAAACTCTCTCTTATCTGTAACCAAGATCATATGATACTTCATGGGGAGATAAATATCCCCTGCTGGGTGGTTTCATCTCATGGAAGTTTTTAAAATTCATCTACCCGTGACATGTTAGTCAGTTTTTTAGCTGTGGCAGGAATCAAATCTTATCTCAACTTAAAGGCTACCCCCTTGCCTAAATGCTTTGCTTTGAATATGGTTGATCTGATGGGATAGCAAAGGGAGAGCTGAGGTGAATAGGTGGATATAGGTCAGGGAATTGTGTTTATCTGGCTAAAAATGACATTATAACTGTGCTATAGAAGAAGCTACTTTCAGCTGCTTTCAGCTTAATCACATGGGGTTGCCACAGCAGGTAACTCTGGATGTTTGGTTTGAACTTCCAAAGGATTTCTGTCTCCTCCCAGAATCTAACCACAGATTTTTCACTTGGTAGGTGAATATGTAAACCACTACACTGTAATGGCTCTATAAACTTACCTTCCACCCTTTTTTTTCTTCTGCACTTCTAATTCAGGGTTGCTGGAGCCTACTGTCACAGGACAAAAGTTTTTTTTGTTTTTTTTAATTGAAGGACTTCTTGGTCTGCATATTTCACACACACAGCATTGACAATCATGTCACTTTAGGCAGTCATGGTGTTAGCCTTGAACACCAAGAAATTTAACCAAATGCAAACAGTAATACCCCGTGTTAGAGTCAAATGTTTTCTCCACCCATCTATCCACCCTGAGCTCACTGATAATTTGTTATTTAATAATTTCTGTAGTTAACTTTATTCTTTGCGTTTAGCCCTTTCCAAGGCATTAGGTGCAGCAGGCAGCCACTGTAAAGGCATCAACTTTAATGATTTGACTTAGCGAGAGAAACTGGAGCTCCTGGAGGAAACCCACACAAGCCCCACCCTGGCCAGGGTTTGAACCCAGGGCACCCTCTTGCTTTAAGGCAACAGTACTAACCACCAAGCTGTGGCTCTGTAACACAATCAAAACTCTTCATTCTTTGTTCCCATCATTACTGGTATAGACAGGGGTGCACATAAGTGGTCCGCAGGCGCGCATGCGCTGTCAAAATAAAAGACGCGCACCAGATAAGAAGTTGCAACGCGCGTTTGCGTCCATATAAAAGGCACTGTTTTTGTCTGCTAGAGTGGGATTTTCATGCCATATTCTGCACCACATCTCTGTGCGTTCATCATTTGTTTGAAGCCAGCTCACTTCCTGCAACCACTTTTCCGAGAATACGCGCTTCGTTTGCGGTTCGGACTCCTTCTGACATTTCTTTGGAGGTGGAGGAACACCGAAGTAACTTCTTAAAGGAGCTTGCTTCTTCGACATCTTTAAGAGTTCTAAAGAAATATCTGTCCTCCTCCAGAAAATCTTATGTACGCAAACGCGCGTTGCAGCTTCTTATCTGGTGCACGTCTTTTATTTTGACAGCGAATGCGGACCTGTGGACCACTTATGTGCACCCCTGGGTATAGACACCAAATGGTGCTGTAATTTGAACATAAAGGTAGTTTTTAAGGGCTTCTTCTAAATATGTGTTATCGTATAGCTGTATCACTTGTGCATAACTAATGATAACCTACTTGAACAAACAACCTTTGGGTTTATGCACAATGTGAGGACAGTCTCCTAATGTCTGGAGTTCAATTAGTTATGAGATTATGAGGCTTATGAGATTGCATTTCAGTTTCCTCTGTTTCACTTATTAAAACAGGATAATTGTACTCTGCAGGTTAGAAACACAGTAATAAAAGTGTGTAGTAGTTTGACTAAGACTAATTCCTCCAAACTTTAAACATATTACAGTAACATAACCAAACAGAGACACACTTTGCAATTCTGGGCTAATTTAGTTTTATTATTTCACGGGGAATTCCCCTTCATTTTTGTGCAAGACTGTCTGAATATAATTAAATACAGCAATGCCTGCAGTTGTACCATGGCCACTATAATTACTTGTTTCTTTTTGGCTTGCAATGCTGTTATAAAATTGTATGTCAGTGCACCCTGAAATCATTCCAGTGAAAAACTGTTTTAAATCAGTGGAAAAGACATATTCCAAGAGTTTGATTTACTTCAAGTTTTACTTGTAAAAATGATGATAAGTCAAACACATAATATTATTTCTTCGGCATGGTGCCAAATTATGAGAACAGTATCACACTTTGAAACGTTATGATACTGAAAGGTGACATTTCCAGGGTTGGACACTTGAAGTCCTTGTTTGGAGTCATTGTAGGAAATGTGGTATTTAACAGGGCTGGCATAGTGATGCATCAGTGCTGTTGCTTCATAGCAAGCTGGGTCCTACTTGGTGTTTGTATTTTCTCCCTTCTCCTATTTGGGTTTCCTCCCTTAGTGTGAAGACATGCATAGATGTAAGTTTAGATGTCAGAGTGTGTGGTCTTGTGATGGGACTATCAACCTGTCTTGGTTGTACTTGGTTGCCTGCCCTATATCAGCTGGAATAGATTTGATTCCCTCTCTTACCCTGAGATGGAGAACTTGCTTAGATAAAAGTCTGTTGTATGTATACAATGCTATTTGCCATCATGGTATTTTCCCACTATCCAGTAAATGCTCACATTTCTTTCAGCTAATGGAGTCTCAGAACCCAGCCTGAGACAACCCTGCTGACATCGTCAATGTTATTTTTTTATTTTGTACCCAGGAGAAACAACTCTTGGAATGATTTTGTTATGATAGATTATGGATATATAGCAGTGATTGTATCCAAGAAGGTAGGAGATGCCTTTTATTTTTAAATGGTTTAGCTCACTGATCTGGTCTCCCAAGCGGCATAAAGTTAAACTCCTGGATGACACAGTAAGTACATTCTTTGATTTAGCTAACTGGTCGGTTAAAAAAAAACTATAACAATTCTTTATTTTTATTAGGGGGCCACAGGGTTTCTTTGACGTACCTTTGATGGGTCCCTAGACTGGAGAGGGATGAAACACATCCACCAGTAGTGACATGAACATACTCAACCGGCAGTTTTATCCACACAGACAGAGTTACCTCACATAAAACAGTCAAGGCTTTGTTTAAGGTTATCAAGATATTATAAATGGTTCTGTTACGTGTGGATCTTGAACCACGGTATAACCAAGTGCAGGTGGCACTAGCACTCAGACACATGTGGCAGTAAGGTAAACATGTGTTTTAATATAAAAATCAGGGAGTACACATAGGCCATAGAAGGTGAGGCGGCACTAAGAACACACATACACACCTTCCTTTGCTTTCAGTGCACATCTGAAAGTAATTCTTGGTGTGTGTGTGTGTGTGCTATAAGAAGCCTGTTGGATTTCAGGCGACCCCCCTTACCAGGATGGTGAAGAAAAGGGGAAGAAGGGTGGGTGGTGGTAGTAGTGGTGGGGTTGGTGGAGGTAGGTAAGCGTTTTGGGAAACGTCGAGGGAACAGCAATTAAAATCCCCTTTTCTCTGTCCTTTTGATGGAATTCCCAGCAGAGTCAAGTCAAAGCGGGATTAATCAGCAGCCCTCGTCCCCCTGAAACTTCCATCCGTTCTTTCTCTCGTTCTTTCTTTTCTCCTTTTTTCTTTCTTTCTTTACAAGTGTGTGTCATTTCCTCATTAATATCCTGGGAAAGGAAATTGAGGGCTCAGGCAAAGCAGTGTAAACTTTTTTCCTTCTCTACTCCTAAATAATTTTAACAAATGTGTGGCTGAAACTGTGAAGAGCTGGGCTTCCTCTGCTTGCCTCGGTAAACTAATGCAAAGATTATCACAGAGCCGAGCCTAAATAGTCATTTGTAGAAAATGTTAGCGCGTCTGTGTGAACCCGACAATGATTTGTGTGTGTACATGTGATAAAGACTTGTGTGCTTGCACATGGGCATGCGCCAGCCCTCTGACTCTTCCCCCTGTATTTGAATGGCCTTGTTATCAATGTAAGCCATGCATTGTATTACAACCTGTAATTTAGTTTACATTGTGCTTAGGGAGGCAGTAAATTACATGGGTTTCTGCTCAAAATGAATAGCCGGCCCACTTCACATTTGAGACAAATGTCTTTACTTTTGCTACTCCGTGCAGATTTTTTTGCTAACAGTGCTCTGAAACATATAATTTTGTCCCAAACTCCTGGCTTTTAAAAGCAAAGTCGAGTGAAATCTAATAAGCCGCTCTCTGAAGGGGCTTTCTCTTGCTCTGTCAGATGAATGCTTGTTATTTAGCTATTCCCGCTTACTTTTTGGATAATATTTCTGCTTTCGAGCCCTTTCACGCTCATCCCCTCCATCTGTCTTTCACTCTCTCACTCTAAAACAAACATACCAACAACCCCCAAGAAAACACTGTTTGGACGTGCATCCATTTCATCACAATAATCGAGTCTGTGACTCACACACTTCCACTGATCTTTAACTGTATCAGTTAAATTTTGCCATGAGAAAAGAAGACTGCTACTACACAGTTTTACTTTCTTATTAACTTGCACTTTGGGAAACATCATGTTCATTCTGAACACAAAGGCGTGCAACATCTGGAAGAGAAATACAAAAGTAAAAGACAGAATTCACAAGTTTTATGCTTTGAAGTCATTAAATACCTAAATATGTAAATGAAATAATAATAAAAATAATAATAATAATAATAACAAGGTAATTTATCACCCTGAACCAAAAATTGCACTTATCACCTTAAAACTTACTGATGTGATTAATTGAAATGTATTTAAGGTTGTATAGTGTCTAGAGATTTTCTGTATATTTAACTCATTGCATGGCAATTAATTAATTTCATGTTCCTACAAGAATAGCAATACAAATTTATCATCAATTACTCCACGTATTAATACTAGCAGAAGCTTTTGTTCAGTTATCTAAACTTTTAGCACATTTGCACCCAAACGTCACAAAGTCTGAGCATGCTGTCAGTCTTTGAACGGTTGCAGCTGTTTCTGGAAAGTTACGAGGATAAAAATGAAATGCTTTGAGTTTTTCCTCTTAGTTATTTGGCCTTTTTTGATTAGGTTTTTATTTATAGCTTATGTATTTTTATTTTTTAGTTCCAATGTATAGCACTTTGTGCCAGCTGTGGTTGTTTTAAAGTGCTTTATAAATAAAGATGGATGGATGTAACAGCATGTTTCAGCGCGCGCAAAAAGGGCCCAAATAAACATCAGGAAAAATTGATTCTCGACCCGTTCCACTGAAATAATCACATTGTGATGATGTGTGTTGAAAGAGGGAGGCACACAAACAGGGAGAGGCGATACACTCTTTTCAGTTTGACATAAATTTAAAAAACAGGGAGAAGAGCACCAAGAGTACAATTATACGAGCAAAAACGAGCAATCCTGGGTGCCAAATGGAGGCTATCTGGCATGGTGCAAGGATCAGCCCTTGTGTGAAAATGGCTTTAAGTATGTACTGTGGCCCACAGCCTTTTTGGAACATCCCATATATTTCCAGGACTGTGAACTGACCTTTGGCAAAAGACTAGCTCTTTCTCTTCTTTGTATTTCCTGCATTAACTGTAAAATAAAGCAAACAAGGATAAAAAATTGACCACAAAACATTGCTTTTTGTCCACAAACCTTAAACTCTTTAAAACTACTGTCAAACATTTTTATCCTCCAATCAACTTACTTACTCTGGCTGAAATCTGCCTGTCACCCCACCTCACATTTACTTTTGCAACTCTGGATTATCCTCTTCACCCTCCCATCCCTCTTTCAAACCTCCCCTTGTCCCTTGATCCACCTCTCAGACTTGTGCATGCATGGTCCTCTCAGACATTTAAATCCTCTCTTCCTTATTCTTCCCTCCTGTGTGCTATAATTTCATCTCTATTTTGACTTTATCTGATCACTGCTATCCCTAGTTCAATCTCCCACATCCCCTCCCCATCACTCTTTTCATCCCTCCATTCACCCTACCAATTCTACCACGGCTTTTCTACCTTTCACTTTTAACACAATTCATCTCCTTGTTCTATCCTCACGAAGCCCCCCACCCCCCAATATGGATTTTCTGTGTTGTTTTCTCCATCTATCGGTCTAATCTAATTTATTTCCAAAGCATTACCAAGGAAACTACTTTGTGAAAGTTGTTTTACAGATTAACACATGACATATTTCCATTCATTCCTCCATCCCTTTCAAAAATCTTTCCATCAATCCAGTCATTCATCCATCCGCGTCTCCTCATTGTTTCACACGAAATATTTCCCCGCCTCAATGAGTGCAGGTGCTTTCCATTACATCCACACATATACGGCGCATACAGTACGAGCGCACACACAAACTTTGAAGTACTCGGCTTCATCAGATCCAAACCACAGGAAGGGAGATGGCGGATCAGAGATAAGCAAGCAGCGTGGAGCCGTTCATGTTCACTTGTGTGTGTGTCCTGCCATGGGAGACTCCTGGTGAGTTGGTCTTGCCATTTACCAGCAGGCTTGTTGCTTTGATGTTATGACTTCAACGTCTCAGGATTGTTGGAGTGAAAAAAAAAAAGTCCTAGTTAGACTTATTTCATTAGAGATCAGTCACTCTATTATTTCAAGCAGAAACTGAAATCATGTTTAAATTTCTCAAACCATAAAGCACATAGAAAAGGTAAAACTTTCATGCCTCGTTTCTAACTTCAAAGACTTGGCTGTGAGTGTTATCAGAGTAAATGCTTACATCAGGTCGGGTCATGACGCTACGCTGGGGCAGTTATAGTAAAAGCAATCTTTACATGGGAAGTACTATAAAAGCATTTGTCCAGTAGTTGTTCTCTCTCTGTACTGTTGAAAGCACTAATTAAAATGATTATGATATTTAAATGGGGCAAGCAGTTAGACTTGGACATTTAGTTTCAAGAATCAAACCAAATGTCTCAGATTTAAAATCCGTCTCAGCAGCTGTGGTATATTGATTGAAATCTTTGTCTACAGCTGTCATGTTCACTTGTCACTACATAACTGCTTGGTTGCTCAACTGCCATCTGTATTTGTCCACACTGATGAAAGATGGGGACAATTAACCATCTTAGAATAAACTAACTTTGTGCAGTAAATGAAAGTATAAAGTATGAAGTACTGTTGAGGTGGCATGTAACGCTTTTTTCTATTTCGCAGGAGGTGCTAGAGGTAGTTGAGGCCTATCAGAAAAAGAAATTGTGATGTTTTGATATCAAAATCAAAAAATGTGTACTTCAATCTCAAGCTTACAAAAGTGTTGGAAATCAGCCCGATCAACGTCTAATTTTGTTGAAGGTGACCTTTGCCCTGCCCCCATTCTCCATTCCAGAAATGGCTGGAGGATATTCACAGAGGAACAAGGGTCAGACATCAAACCTGTATGCACACCTGGGAGCTGACCAGTTCAAGTGTAATCTTGTAGTGTTGACCACAGAGCAGCTCCCCCGGAGCACCCTTGGGTTCAGTGTTTCGCTTTAGGGCAATTACATTTTGTTCAGGGGTAGAAAAGAGCTTTTTTTCATGAGGGAGAACAAAGAATTTTCCTTTCCTGAATCTCTGTCCTCACCTGAATACTTCTGCTGGGTGCTTGACAGTGAGTTCTGGGACTGAAAACTATCAAATGTTGGTTTTTACACACTCTACCTTAACCAGACAACCAGGGCTGTCTTTCACTTTCCTCTGTAAACCTCTGTGAACATCATCTTCTCTGTTTCTTTCCGTTTTTTCTGGTTAATCTGTGATCTATTTACTGATGTATGATCTTTATCTAACATGCAGCGTGTACACCTTCCTAATATGGTTGGACAAGTTTAAAAATACAATACAAAATCCTTTGTGACAGAAATCTAACAATGTGCTGGAAACATTCCTCAGAGATTTTGTCCACACTGACATCATTGTGTCACACGGTTGCTGCAGATCTGTCGCCTATACATCCATGATGCAAACCTCCTCTTTTTCCAAAATTACTCTGTCACATCGAGACCTGGTGACTGTGGAGGCTACATGAATACAGTAAACTCACCGGGATTTCCAAGAAACCAGATTGAGAAGATTTCCGCTTTGTGACATGGAGCACGTGTTGTGTGTTCTGCATAAACTGAGATCAAAAGCAGTCTGGCCATTTAACTCTGACCGCAGACATCATCACAGTATTTTCACCAATAGAACTCCCACAGAACCATTTTCCGTAAACCCTAGAAATGGTTGTGTGGGAAAATTCCAATCCAATCAGCAGCTTCTGAAATTCCTCAGATCAGCCCGTCTGGCACCAACAACATGCCACATTCAAAGTCGCTTAAATCACCTTTCTTCCCCATTCTGATGCTTTTGTCTTCAAGATCATGTGGACACGTGTCTCGTTTTTCAGCAGCTCATTTTGACCATGTTTATATACCCGAGTTCCTGTCACTTAGATATTTCTGTTAACAAGCAGCTGAACAGATGTACCTAATGAAGTGGCTGTGAGCAAGTTTACTGTTAGAGTTCTGACTATCATCAGGAACTTACTCAACTTACATTTTTTAACATTTTAACATTCAACAGTAAAAATACAGGTCAAGTTGTTGCATTATAGGTTGTCATGATTCAAACAATGTAAACTATTTTAATGTGCCATTACCACCACAGCAATTGAAGTGAAAGAAGCAGTCTCTCCCTACTTTAGAATAAGAGTGGCCACACAGCAAAACTGTGGGTTTTTTTGTCATCTACAATAAAAGCACATTGAACAAATATTTGTAATATTATAATTAATTTAGATTTTGAATATAATTTAATATTTATATTTAATATATATGTTTTTTTCAGGCTACCATGAGGAAATCTCCTGGCAGAGATGAAAGGAAGCACACACACTGAGGTATGCACCTCTCATACCAGGCAGAGAGCCTGCATGTTTGTAATCATATCTTAATAAATGGAACAGATAGCATCACAGGTAGAGCACTGGGGGTGGAAATGAGACGCTGATAGGGTAATAGTATTACCCTAGATTCTGTAACACACACACACACCCACAGTCAAACACACATATTCCCCCACACCTGTGATGGTATTCCCCCAGTGGATCAGGTAACATGCAGTAAATTAGCCAGTGATCCATGCTGGCAGTTGAACGGGGTAAAGTCAGCTCAAATTTGTGTCAGAGCATTTAACAAGTGCCTACTTTCATTAAAGGTTTCTCTCTTCTGAAATGATTTCTTATGGGTTTCGTGCCCTGTGTGGCCTGTTTATGATTAAATGTCCCTTATCATAATTATTCTTTTATTGTAAAATATTCAGAACTTATGGTACTTTTATGATATTTTTTAAGAATGACAGATATCAGCTAAGCTTAATTCACTGTAATTTAAAAAAAAAGACCCGATTCTTTTTCTTTTTTCAGTCAAAGGACCTTAAAAGTTGAAAGTGTTTCTCTTGTATCACACCGACATTTGTGTGCATAAGCACACACACAAAACATACACAGACACACACAGGCGCATACTCTTCCCAGCTTTGGCTTTTATATCCCACCGCGATTTATGCCTGTTTTGATTGGCCTTCAGAGCAGAGTCAGCCGGGTTTAGAAGTGGCGAAGAGGAATGTGTCCACACCAAGCACGCACTCACACGTTTTTGCATCACCTTCATATCTCTAGAAACATACACCCACACCTTGCAAAAACAGACCCGTTCTTTCTATTTTCCTGTGACACAGGCGCAGACTGAAACATATCTGAATGAAACGCAGGCACTGACGCTCACTTCCACACACCAGGCAGGAATGTGTTGTTGTTATACGGTGTAGGTTTGGAACTGCTCGTTACTCAGCACCTCCACACTGATAAGACTACAGCTATCAGATAGAGAAGAATGTCGACGCAAACCAAAGGAAAGTGCAGAGATGGATGGAGGGAGGACAGACAGGGAGAAAGTGGCGAGTGAGGGAGATAGGAAGTAGAAATACTATTCAGTCCTGTCTTTTACTTCCTGGGCAGATAAGTTTATGTAGATTTTAAACGGAAACCCTTTGAGCTATGCTAACATCTGACTCAAGAAAGTGCAAATACAATCAAAGTGCTAATGAGATTTTCACGGTGAGAAGATTTAAGCTGATCTGGTCTTTTGTCTGAGCTATTGCCCAAATTTGAGCTACTATTCAAAAGAAATGACTGCACGACTTTTCTCAAATGTCAGATTTCAAACTCTAAACATATATTTTCAGAGACAAAGACAGATTAATAACACTTTGGCATCATTTCATGAATGACTCCATACAGGTGTGTAAATATACTGTGACAGGAGATAGAATGGTTTTGAACATCAATATCAGTATTGAAAGTCATGCTGAATCGCATCTTAGCTCTCTTATTTGCAACTCTGATGCAGGTTTCTGTGTATTCAGTCATCAAAACAAATGATTTTTTTTAACTTTATCACTGAAAATTACTTATTTTAAATGTGCATTTACTTTCGTATTCAGTGAAAGAATAGTTACAATAATGCTTAATGTCTGGTAAAATGTTTGATGGCTTTTATAGATCAAATGCATCAATATCACAAATAATATTGTTGTTACTTAGTAATGAAACCAGATTTTGTGACATTGCCCAAACTCCGCTGTGTGCTGTCAGATGGTTATTTATAGACCTTATTAGACATCTGGCATCCAATCAATCTAGCGTCTCCCTTCCCTGCCTCCTCCTACAATTTATCCTTTCATCCCCCTTCCCTCTCTCCCTTCATTTGTATCGCGACCTCTGACCATTCCTTGTTAGGGCGGAAAAGGAAGAGGTTAACCTCTGCACTGAATACACACACACGCTTAAACACATGCACACTATTTTAGTGTAATAGAGCCTTTACAAAGGTTCCTCGAGGAGTGTAGGTTTACAAATCAACATCTAAATAATTAGCTTTCACTTTAAATTAAGTGAAGATGGCACAGGCTTCTGCAACACACTATAATGATATGCACAGAAATAGCTAGCTGTGTATAGCTTCAATTAAGGCATTATTGGAACTTCATTCTCATTGTCAGATCAATTAAAAGTTGCTATGTTAAACATATTTAAAGGCTTGAGGACATGGGCACATTTGTCGTCTTGATCTTTTGTTTACTCAGCTCTGTTTTTTCCTGTTAGACAAAGGATTCTGTGTCTCTCTCTGTGTGTTTGAGTGTAGGAGGCTTTTTAGTGACTGTGGCTACCGCACTCGCTGTGAATAGAAATATTTTAGTTGGTTATTTGCCACTCAGAAAATAACTATATGTATATCTCTCTTTCTTACTTTCCCCTTGCCTGTTTTTCTCTCTTTTATCTCCATCTGATTTTTAACCTCTTTTAAAGAACACATTCATGCATCCCATTGACATAAATGTTGGACTGAGTGGTAAAAAATAATAAAACAATTAACAATTAACAAACTGAGTTTTAGTCCTTGGGTAGCATTTCTGCCAACAGTGAGGACATGGCTAATGTGTCTAATGTTTGTGGCTGTTACACATAAATGTAAGCACTCCTGAGACCTTTTTCCTGCTGTACCGTCTGCAGACAAATGCTGCTGTGCCTGTCAGTAAATAGCTTAGGGCTGTGGTACAGCATACTTACACACACATATGCAAGAGGTCAGCTGTGCAGATGTGCTGCTGCTCAATCAGTAGTTTAATCACATAGGTTAGAGTTTAATGACTTATTATTACCGAACCTTAAATCACACAAACACATGGCTGCCCAGCCATTATAGGTGGTGTATGTGTGTACTGTACATGCAGATCTACAGCAAATAACAAATTGCTCTACAGAACTGTGCGGCTTTTCTAAGTGTTTCCAGGTCTTGTGTTTCACGAAATGCACAAAGGCGAGATGTCGTGGCCAAATTACACAAAATAAAGAAATATTTCCTCTATAATTTTGAAATGCATATCACACACTAAAAGAAGGAAAGTCAGGTTTCTTTTCAATATTTCTGAAAGAGTAAAATACACTGTAAGAGTATCACTAACTCAGTCTGTCCACAGACATTTGGATCTCCTGAGCAAAATAATCCTTCTAACACACAACTAAGGTTTCAGTTTGATGGCGTGTGTCTCTGCGCATGATTGTGTGCATCAGTGTGATGTTCTAGAAAATAACACCATCAATCAAACACAACACGGGAAGCAGCAAGAGAAGAAATATCTTCACAATGAAACAAAGGTGGTGAAGCAACATATGGCATTATTTAACTGCACTTTGAGAAGCACAAGTGTGTGTGCTTAAGAAAAGAGCTGTGCAATATTTAACTTTATTCAGCTTTACGTTGTGGACTTTATGGGGACAATGGTCTATTAGAGGCCCTGGAAACTTTTTCTTGACTTTCATCATAACGTACAGTCCATTCAGAAAAATTCTTAAGAGTTACTGTTAAGCTGAATTGGCTAATGGGAACAAATAGTTTAAATTAGGACTCAAGTAGGTGTGCTAGGTTCAAGGTTAAAATATGAGTTAATTTAGCACATTTAAAATAAAAGACCCACAGGAGCAGAGTTAAAATGAAGTCACACCAAAGCTAAAACTAACCAGTGATTAGTAGAAAATATCATCCTGTAGCATATTTAACTGATTATTGTATGCGGATGCCTATGTGAGGAAAAAATATCATATTTTAAAAAGTAACTCACACAATGTGCCTTTGATATGTTGGAGGTGGATGTGTCCAGTCCAACCTTCACCCAGGGAGAAAGTGGTGCAGCCAAAGATCATGGAAGTCAACAAATTATAATAATACGCACCAAACTATAAACAAAATGATCTGGGGTATTGTGAATTGGTTGGTTAATTAATTTCGTCTTTATTTTATGGGTAGCAGTTAAACTACTTCTCATAGAGTGCACATAGACGATGAACGTATATGTGATGAAACCCACTGATCTGCAAACTCCTTTTAGGAAGTCTCAGCCAGCATCCTTTCATTGTTGCCATCTTGATGTTTTGAAACCAGAGAGCTGGATCGCATGTTGAAACTGAGGCTTGCTGCATGTTGTTTTGGGTAAGGGACTTGTTAGTCAGTGAGCATCCCCTCGTTTAGCCTCCTTTTTGACTTGAAGAAGAACAAAATGAACTTCGTGCAGTTTTGAATATGGCTTGAAACTAGTGATTAAGCCCATGAATTAATCAGGTCCTTTAGTGACCAACTACAAAATGATGAACAATGTTAAAATCCCTTTATATGTGAATGATGTATACGTGTTAATCCTGTAGGAATTTAAGAAAGCAAGTAAAGCCTTAATAAGCCTTAATACCTTCCCTGAGTACTGTTTTAAACGTATGAATCACTAGACATCTCAGAATAACTTCATTCTATGAAGAGTGGAAAGTTTGATTTTTAATATATTTTTCAATTAAGTAAAAGCACAGATTACTTGAATATTTCTTCATTAGTGCACATTGCGTTAAGTATGTTCTAAAGTCAAACAAAAACTCAAGATGGATACAATTGATGCTGGAGTTAGACTAGCTGGCCTAGAGTGAGAGCTTAAGTTACTCCTGAAGTAGTTAGATGAAAAGACGAGGATAGATGAGGGATCTCTTGGTCAGGGTTTTCTCTACCCCAGCTAGGAAAAAAACTCACATGTGGTCCATTGCGGGTACACACGTACACACATGTTATGATAGCCCCCTTCGAAAGTTGGCTTTCTCTTCTCTCGTCCTCTCTCCATCTCTCGCACACACACACAAAGGAAGTGTGTACACAGTGTATGTGGAGATAATAGCTTTGCAGGGGCCACAGCAGAGCTCAGCCAAAAATCTGTCTGGCTAAAAAACCCATTAAACCACACATTCTCTTTCACACACACACATATGAGGACGTACTTCATCACAGGCATTAAAAAAAATTGTTAAATTAGGCCCACACATCACCTACATTAATACCCATGGGCACTCACACAGCTTTGTAGCATGAACCATTAATATGCCATCAGATATCAGACCAGTTAAATTGATGGGGCCCAGTGTTAAGAGAAGCCCAAATTTTCCACCAATTATTCTTTAATCTATCGAAAGCTGAGGAGGTGGAAGCGAGGAGAAGAGAAAAGGAAAATACATGTGAGGAGAAGCGAAAAGCGAGAAAGGGCAGGAAGTGAATATCCCAGTATTTGCATCATATTAAATTAACTTGAATGTATTAACTATGATCAATACTTTAAAAAATGCTGTCCTTAATTTTTTATTTATTTATTTTATTACATGTTGTTAGGTAAAATATTATGATAAAGTCAGAATAATCTAGAGTAACTACTTGAGGCTTATTTGTTACTTTTACTTTTACACTAATACACAATTACGTTCATCTCATGGCATTTTTCTATTGCAAGTTAAAGACGCTGCAGTAATAGAGAGAAAACAATCAGACAATTGGCCCTTTCACACAGGAAGCGACATGTTTATTATGGAAAGAACAATTAAAGTGTATTAAAGTTGACAACGTTGAGAAGATGTTACTCATATTTCCTTAAAACGAACCAAACGACCTTCTATGAATATATTTTGTCGTTTGCATGTGCTGTTAGGTTAAAAAAAAAGGGAAATTTCCTGTGGCAGCACAATATTAATGCATCCTTGTTTACCTCTCTGAGCATGGATGCGTGAAGCTGTTGCTTTCCACATAAAGAACCACAAAAAGATGCTAATTAGTAGCACGTTGTTTTGCAGACCATAAAAATGAAAACATTGGTACAATAAATAAAGAGGGAATTACATAGAAAGAAAGATGATGGGCATTTGTGAAGGAAAACAGAAATGTATGAGGGATGTGGTGAGACTCAATGACTTGAAGCGAAAGAAAGGAAGTTTTGAGATTAAGAAGCGGGCAGAATGCGATGCAGGGTTGAAAAGGGCACCAAAGGAATGGCAAGAGAAAGAGTGAGAAAAGAAAGACAAAACGAAAGAAAGAGTGGGCCTAGTTATGTGGTGTGAGAAGTTCAGCGGCAGCCAACTCCATTCACTTTTGAAATGCTTAATGTCTCATTTTGTCAGGCACTCTGGATGTTTTTGGTTTTTCCGCTTTATGCACTACAGCGGGGACTCTAGGAGAAAATGCTTAAGAAGGGCTCATGAATCAAAGGTCCTGAACAAAATTTTAAACCCTCAACCTCAAAAGTTAATGACATGCATCTTAGCGCAGAGAGCCCAAACAAAGCCTTCAGAGAGTGGTTTCATAAGCATTGGTTTGTCCTAGGAAAAATAAGATAGTATCTCCTTCATTTTGAGTGTTTCAGTGTGTGTGTGATTGTTATTTATTTGTTCACACAGCTCTTGTTGCCTTCAGCGACAGGACAATTTCCATTGAGTAACAATGGTAATCATACAAGGTCAACCCAATTAACATTTATGCAGCATTTTCAATGGGGGACAAGTCTGAATTGCTTGTGTCACATTAACGGAATCGCACATACATAATAGGGTTGTGATTTTCTCTCGGGGTCTCTGTGAGTTTCTCAGCTCGTGACAAACATGCATTAGATAGTTAGATAGTTGCCTGTGATGCATTTTTGCTGTTCCTAGTCCAGGAAACCTCGCTCTCTTGAAAGGTATGCCCAAGGACAAGTGTAAACTATCACTCACTGCAGCATCAGGCAGTGCACGCACTGTGTTGGAGTTCGTGCCACAACTCTGTCGTTTCCACCATAAAAAGATTTGTTTTGGTGACAAAAAACTGGCACAATAAAACTGCTGGGCTCGACATTGGAGCCATTGACGTCAGTAGCAATGGATGAGGCTTCCACAAGAACTTCATCAATTATTGGAGGATGCAGCCCACACATTCTGTCCACTGTGATTTTCTTTCCATTGAAATTACTCTAAATTCTGCTAGTAACACTGTTTAATAACAGGATCTCAGATTTATCAAAATGTGGGCTGGTTTTCAAAAGACCCCAAGGCCAGTATTGGCAGAACCAGCTCTTCATCACAATGAGGGAGAGACCAGACATTAGAATTTGTGATTAGACTTAAATGGATTCATGTTGACACTTGGTGCCACAAATGCAACAAGCCTTTACACAACACATTGTGATGGTCCTATGGTTTTGTGCTGATTTTGAAGTTTGAATTAGTAGTTTTATATTTGAGTTGCTGTTTAGGTTTGTTTCCTCCGTTTTTGTGTTTAAGTCTTCAATTTTTCTGTTTATTTTATTTCCTGAGGTTTATTTATTATTATTTTTATGTATTATTTTCCAATGATGAGTCTTCAGTGTTGTACTAATGCTCTTGGGTTATTGTGAATTCTATTAAATTTCATAAATTCTGTTTTCATAGATGCCTGAATGTTAAATGTAATTGTTACACCTGGTAGAGGAGCCACACTGATCATTTTTATTAAAGATGAAAGAATTTAGACAGTTTTTAACTCTCAGTGACGTTGCAGTGTTCATCTGACTTTGGGACCTGAAGAGTTTGGACCCGGAAATGGCTAATGACCGGATAGCCCAACTACTGCTGTATTTTATTTTATTTTTTTTAATCTAGGGTATCCGGTTGTTAAGTCTGACGTCACTAGCCGTGTCTGGCTTAAATAGAAGAAAATACAAAACATTAAACATGTTAACAACACAAAAGCCATATTAAACGCAGACTACTTTAGGCCTGGAAGTAGGATTCATCCCGTCATCACTTAACAACCGGATAACAATGCTTATGACTTTTTTTTTACATTAAGGACTATAGTGCATGGTACTTTGACAAGATATCATATCATTAAAAACACATTGAACCAGTGAAGGTCAGAAAGTTTGATTATACTGAGTAATGAAAACAAGATGTGGATAAATGTGACAAACTGTTTAGAGTCCTCCTCCTTCCTTGGTTTGCTTAGTCACTCTGTCAGACACTGTGTCTTATATGGTGAACTGTTGAACATTAAAATATTTAGCAAAGGATGCAACTGTGCATCATCCATGATCGCTCCCAATGCAAGTCTTCTGTCTCTCTTTCCTTCAGATGCTTGTAAGGGATTGAGACATTCTTCATCTGGGTGTAGATATTGACTTCTGGATCACAGGTAGGAGGGCAAAAGAGGAAAAAAGGAACAATGATGAAATGAAATCAGAAAAGCCCAGTGTCTAGGTCATTAGTTTAATTTGCATTTGAGGGTTTTTTTGTTATTATACACCCTTGTCTCCTTTTACCTGTGTTTCATCATTGATCTGCTCAGTAAATGTAACATAGTCTTGCCTATCAACTTGTGTGTTGTCAGATCATCTGTTGGTTCTGTGCGTTCCTCATTCTTCTTGTACCTTTTTTGTTGGAAAGTGTTTTATTTTACTTTTTGATCAGCCAATACAGCCTTGATTTTTGTTTTGAATCTCTTTGTATATCTGTCTGTACATCCTGTTCTCTCCTGCTGCTCCTGTCCAAATGACAGAATGTTAAACAGCTGGTGAAGTCAAGAATATAACTATATCCCATGTAGTGGCTTTTTTGATGACATTACCAAAATGTACAGCCATATTTATTTAGACTTTTAACAAATGCCAGCACAAGACAGGTCAATAATCTGTTTTATTTATTTAAATATATTTAATTTCTTTAGCCTTGTTAGATTAAGAATTTAATAACTGCTGTCACAGGTAATTAAAGATTGTTAGCAGTTTTAAATGTATTATAAAACGCCATTACCATCTCAGCCCCATCTAAGCTGAAAGCACAGTGGTGTGTTGCTGAAATCCAGAGGCAATTGTTACAGATTTGATGTAAGTTTTATGTTAATTTACCACGCCTTAGGTCTGTTAGCTCTGCAGCACCAACATCTTTCACCAGTATTGATGACTTTACTAAACTAATGACCAATCAGGACAAGAAATGAATAGTTTTATTTCCCATTTTTCTGTTCTATAGGCTCAGCCTCTAAACTTTTCTTTGGTTTGGTTTGCCATCCTCATTTTCTGTTGATGGAAAGGGCTCTATGTGTGTGTCTGTGTATGTGTACCTTATTGTCACAAGAGTAAATGGATGCACATGTGGATACATGTGGTTAGGAAATTTAGTGTTGATTATGCTGAATTTAAGGGTCATAAGTCATTGTCATGCTTACCCACTTTCAAATTTTGGGATGTATTTTGCTAGGACAGGCGACGGACTCTGTTGAGGTTTCTCTGTGCAGAGGCTTGGCTTACTTTCTTTAACAGAATGCTCACTACTGTGCCTTTTTGGGTACATCCAGCACGGAGGAAACGTCTGTGTAGACCCAGGAAACTCTGTCGGGATTTGGTTTCCCTGTATGCCAGAGGGCACCTGGCGGAGCCCCAGGAGGTGCTTGAATTAGTCACTACAAAGCTCCTCTGCTCTAGTGACGCAAAGCTCATTTTCAAAGCAGCTTCTTTTCTTGACATCACAATCCTGCACCCACACACTAGATTGGGGGTATTAATATTGCATAATAAAGTGTTCATACAACAGTGGTAGAAGGTCCAATATCCCCGGTCTTGAGCAGAAAGACTGATGATGATGTGTTTTCCACCTCAGCAAATCTATTAATGCAAGTTTCTGCAAGGCACTGAAAAAATTCATGACTAACTGTGAATCAGTCTGTTTCTGGAACTGAACAAACACCAAATGCAAACCATTAAAATTTAAATTAGATATGGGATGGATTTCTAAAAGCTTTGGGAATTTTTGAAAAACCTTCGAAGTAGATTTGTTTACAGAGAATTAATCAAATATTAAACTAGTCACAAGTCTCCCTTTTGCTCCCACTGGCAGGAAAACTGATGTTTTAATTAGAGTGAGACCAAGAATGAAATATTGAATTGCTCAGTTTGAGACCTAAGTGTTACAATATTTATGAACTCATCCATCCATCCATTCGCTTCCGCTTATCCTTTTCAGGGTCGCGGGGGGTGCTGGAGCCTATCCCAGCTGTCATAGGGCGAGAGGCGGGGTACACCCTGGACAGGTCGCCAGTCTGTCGCAGGGACACGCAGGGACAGACAACCATTCACACTCACATTCATACCTAGTGACAATTTGGATTATCCAATTAACCTATCCCCACAAGCTGCATGTCTTTGGATGGTGGGAGGAAGCCGGAGTACCCGGAGGGAACCCACGCAAACACGGGGAGAACATGCAAACTCCACACAGAAAGACCCCGGCCTGATGGTGGAATTGAACTCAGGACCTTCTTGCGGTGCGGCAACAGTGCTAACCACCGTGCCACCGTGCTGAACTCCCCACTGTTAATTAAAGACTGAGACACTGCTGAGAAAAAGCCCATCAGATTTTTTTAGATTTGGAGGAATGCACTGGATTAATTTAGACAACACTGATTCAATTAGAAATGAAATTATTTTATAACTGCAATTGACGATAATCCACCTTTATTTCCTTCTACCAATAGAGGGCAGCAGCACTACTGCAACACTCTGCAAGTCTTCATACTTTATCTGCTCTGAAAACTCTTTTAGCCTTAGTCCTGCTATCTGCACCAAGAGCTGTGTGCAAGTCTGTGTAGTGATGAAGAGTAGTTGGACTATTAGCAAGAGCTTTAACTTTTGCCTGTGGCCACTAAGAATATAAGTTTAACTCACCTTAAATCCATACTTATTTATATTGAGCTGATCATATATGTATATATGTATCACCTGTCGCAACAAGCCTCGTTTCACCCCACAGTCATTGTACACTGTGTGGATTTTCTAACACCATAACAGATAAGTTCAGCTTAATTAAATGTAATCAACTATGACTGAGCTGTCATCCAGCATTTTTGTCATATGCTACTTGTTAAAGCATCTATCAATGAAGTTGACACACAACACAGACTCCCGCAGGATGATGCATGATAAATATGGCTGAAAAAAGACGCGCCTCAAAACCAAAACATGATAGCAAGTTCATTACGTTGATAAATGGGCTAAAAAAATAAAAGAAGAGCTGCTGAGAAACCAGCTCAAATGAGTACGCTGCTTCCGTGGATAGAGTTTTACTCGAGTTTGGTTTACAGACTTGGGGAAGATAAAGGACGAATCAAAGTTTGTAGAGCTCTCCGACTCTCCTGACATCAACAGAAAGAGAGAGAGAGGGAGGGAGGGAGAGGGAAGGAGGATTTTGGGGGGAACCTAAATACAAATCTGTTTGCCTCTCTCGCTCTCACAATCGCCAGGCGAATCAGTCTGTGTTGCGCCACTGCGCTTTCAACTTTTTTTTTTGTATGTGTGTGATTATAACTCCTTTACTACTCTCACTTTTTACTCCCTGGCAGCGGAGGGATGTTCCTTGGAAGGAGGTTACACCCCAGCTGAATATTCTCACCTTGGAAGGTTTAGAAGCTAGGCTCATAAGTTCTCGGAGAGTTTGGGAATGGAGAACATTTGGGGAAACTTTTACGCATTGAGCTGAGTGACGCACGAATAGATATTTAAAGTTTTTGTCTAGCGTGTCATATCTACGTTGTTATTGTCTTCTTCGTCACTGGCAAAGGGATGTTTTAAGTAGACTCGTAGTTACCGAGTCTCTGGAGAGAAGTTTTCTGAATTCGTGCAACAGCGAACTTAATTTGATTTCGGCTTGCGTTTTTCTTTCTTTTTTCCAAAATTCTGCCACAGAAAAAACGTCCTGTCTTCAACTTACACAGGATCCGCACTTCCACTGTGTCTCCTTCACCCCCCGCGGATTTTCAATTAACGTCTGTTGGAAGTAATTTCGGTGGATTGCTATAATGCCTCCGACCACACCGGGGAAGCGCGCCGCGCTCTGCCGGGTTTGGGCTCTAGCTTTCGCTCTGCTGGTGTGCGCTACATCGGTGAATGGATGCCCACACAAGTGTAGCTGCTCCGGATCTCATGTGGACTGCCAGGGTCTGGGTTTGAAGACTGTGCCCAAAGGAATACCGAGGAATGCCGAGCGCCTGTAAGAGCAGTTGTTTTTTTTCAACTTATCTGTAATTGCATCAATTTAACCAAAGTTCATCATAGAGGGCACTCTGACCTTATTATTCACCTTTTCTCCCTTTGCATTACTCCCATGCTCCTGAATTGTGGATAGTGCATTTTAAACTTAACATGCTCTGTAGGAAAACTGCACGTTTTCGCAGATTTTTCCGAGCAAAATATTTTGAATACCATCCATCCATCTTCATCCGCTTTATCCGGGGCCGGGTCGCGGGGGCAGCAGCCTAAGCAAATACATTTTTAAAAAACATCTCGAAAACTTAGTCGTGCATTGTTAAACTTTCATCACTTGCACATAACGGTACTTATTTCATACAGCAGGCTACTGTAATAGCATCCATGTGCATCAACATCCCATTTAGTTTATTAAATTCATCCCATTTAGTTTATTAAATTCATGTTTTTATATTATCTTATAAACCCCCCGTCCTGTATGTAAAACTCTATTTCTGGTACTTTTTTATCGTTGTTGCCATGATTACTACTCAGGCTATATAAAGTTGGGACATAACTTTTATATAAAAGTGGATAAAGCTTTTTTTTTTTTAGACGATGACTGGCTTTATGTGGCTTTTAAAAATCGTAAGGAAACTACTGCTATCAAAAATCCTGTCAGCATATTACTCAAAGGGTACGTCTTACTGTGAAAAGCTGCAATGCCTTTAGTTTAAAATACTGCTATTTTATTCTAGCTTAATATATTGCACACACAAAAGTGCCCTAAAATCACCTGCGACCCCCAATGAACAGAGGTGGTTAAGAAAACAGTCACCAACTATGTTTTTAGAGAAAGCTTTTGAAATTTTAAACAGGTCAAAAGAATGTGAGAAAGTCGCCTTAAATCACTTTAAATTGTATTCTTTCACATGCCTGGGTAAGACTTTCTAAAGTTTTGTAGAATATGAGTAAAACTGAACTAGATCCTCAGTGTTTTTCACTTCAAGAACTACTGGTTCTTTCTTTATTTATTCTTAGCCTGGGTGACAGTTTAAAATCATATTCATTCCTTAGGCAGGGACAGAACACTGACAGGCGCTGCTGCCACCTCCAGCCTGATCTTGACACGTATACATCAGCGCAGCCACACACATGCACTCACAAACACACACCTTTGCTGTTAAGGTATGGAAGTGATTATGCATGACAACAGAGCAGCCAAAAGCCCTGCAGGGGATCAACAACAGACCTAACCTGAGACAACAAACACAATCAGTAGGCTGCTGAGGAAAGTGGGGGGTCATGTTTGTGAATATGTGTGAGTGTGTGTGTGTGGATGTGGGGGGTACTGGTGGATATGAACATGTGATTAGCATGTGTGTGTGGATTTTTGCTTGGCTGAGCTGTTTCATGTTTGTGTGCCTGCGTGTTTGCACTGGCTGGTGTGATTGCTTTTCTTGTGTGTGTATGTATGAGTGTTAACAATGAACCCCCATACCTCTGCTATTCAACAGGGCTGTTGTGACCTCCTAGGACCTGTTGGCTTTTGCACAGTAATCCCCCGAAGACATTTAGACCCAAGAAAAATAAATAATTAGAGCAGGTTGTGATGGGGAGGTGGGATAACGGGGTCTTCTGCGTCTCCCTGGGGTCCCCAGGGTGGAATATTTGGGGTAGCAGCGCCCCCTCCCTCCCTTTTCAGTCCAGAAACTCTGTGTTTATGTTTCTCTGATTTATCCAGGTCAGTGTTTCAGATGTGACTTTGGCCAAGAGTTGCTCTTTTCCTCCCTCTTTTTCTACCTTCATCTCGTTCTCCCTCTGCAGATATATTTTAGGGAGTCTGGGTTGGGAAACATTAAAATGGATGAGATTCTAGTCCTAAAGGTTACAACAGACACTTTGTTTTAAGAGAGATGAGCATCATTGCCCTAAGCAGGGATTTGATTTTGACAGTTGTGATAAAGTTCATGTGGACAACAGATTCTTGTAACAAAAAAGTTGTTAACTTCTAAGTAAAAGTTGTAAATTTCAAAAAGTTTCTCAACTATAATCGAATACTTCCACACTTCACCACTGACACATTTACAGATTGCAAAAGCGTAAGGTGATGATTTCCATTGGCAGAGATTCTTTAAGACTATAAGTTTTTATTTTTTCGTCCATATTTCAAGACTTTCCGGGCTTTTTCTATGGTATACTAACACACTCGTCATTGTGGCTTGACATTATGGTATAACAGACTTTTTCATGGTGGCAAAAACTGGCAATAAACTTGAAGTGAAGTGAAAAGTCACAATTAGGGATAAAAGTCCTTATGATTTGGGTTAAAAAAAAGAACTTTATGAATTGTTCATGCTTAAAAGAGTTTAACTGATCATTTTAAAATGAAATGGACCATATACATTTAAATCAATTCACATCATCCTAGAGTAGAACAGCGGTCCCCAACCCCCGGGCCTCGGACCGGTACCGGTCCGTGAGTCGTTTGGTACCGGGCCGCGAAAGTTGAGGCTCAGGTGTGAAATGTATAGTTTTCAGGGTTTTTATCGGTTTTCAGCGTTATTTTGTTATCGTTTTTATCGTTAACTCGGTTTTCCTGGGTCTTTTCACGTGTGTTATGAATAAATCTTCTTTTTTTCGGTACCGGTACTAGTTTTATTTTGTTGTATTTATCCGCGACACCTTAAAGGCCGGTCCGTGAAAATATTGTCGAGCATAAACCGGTCCGTTGGGGACCGCTGGTGTAGAATATAGTTCAAGATCTCTGTCTAAATAAATAAATAAATCTGGGTAAATTTCCAACGTCCAAATTTAAACGTGCGACTATTTTGCTGGTAATAACTGAAATGAGTAAAGATAACATAACCCCCCTGGAAATTACGCCCATGGTTTCAACATTGCTTTAAATATTGTAGCACTGAAATCCTCCATCTTTTTTCTGATTTAAAAGTTTTCTTGTCTCTCTCTCGCTGAAATATTAGAAAATATAATGTGTATCTGTTACCTCACAACACTAGAACATGCATCAAGGGCGCAAAACATGTAGCATTTAGTTAAGGCGAGGCTTTCACCTTATCTTTCCGGGAAAATGTTTTTCAACTTCTACATTGCCGCACCCTCTATAGACACATATATCGAATCAGAGTAATTTAGAACGATTGCTTGAAGTTTTATGAAACCAAATGTAGAAATTCACAGCAGAGTAAAGCAGAAGTACGTGACACATGGAGTTAAGAGGATTTCATGATATACTGTCACATTATATAACACTGCAACATTTCACAGTGGTAAATTTCCTGAGAAACGGTGGATGCCTGGAGTGAAGAGAATCAGTCAAGATGCACTGTAAAGCATGAAAGCACTGTAACACTCATGTAGCTTTCACAATATGCCCCCACTTAGCCTTTTTATTACACACAGTGCGAAAGTTTGAATCTAGTTTCTTTCTGCTACATGTGAAAACGAGTAAGCAAGCGCCGCAGTCCACCTGTCATAACCACAGAATCAATCTCTTTAAAAGCCCGGTCTTCCTCACTATTGTAAACATTTGGAAAGGTTAACGAGAGAAAAACTGTGGTGGCCCCAACTGTTCACTTAACAGACACACTCACATGCTGCCAGCCTCAAAGATTACCTCGGGCCAGTCAATTCCGTAATGTTCTACTTGGAAAGCCACTTGAGGCCTCATTTGCATCTAATTTGAGTGGAGGGTTTTTGGGGGTAGCTTAACAGGCTTAACGAGGTTGGGTAAAGTGAATTGAAACATAAGAACGGCTTTTCTCTCTCGGGTTCGGTTCACACCTGCCCTACAGGGTCTGCATAGACACACATACAAAAAAGCACAAACACTTTTTTCCCCTGAGATTCAAATTCCAAACTGTTGCCTCAACTGCTGTGAAAATGTGGGAGAATCAAATGCCGTAAACTCCAAAGGGAGCTTCCAATCGCTCGAGCTGCAGTTTTTTTTTTTTTCTGCATGTGTTTGTGCAAGCTTTGCATGTTTTAATTTTGTCACAATGTGCATGTGTGCATGATTGCATCCTCATACATGCACTGTGTTTGTAGTTGACTGGCAGCAAGTTTCCTCAGCCAGCTTTGCACAAACTAAATTTGAGTTTAACAGTCTAGTTTTCTGTTCCCTCGCTAACACCACCAGTAAATTTTGGCAAGATTTGTACAGGCAACACCTTCTGTGCTTTCTCTCTTCTCAGCTAGTTCTTTCTCCCCTTCTGCTCTTTAATTTCCCTTCCCCTCCAAGCTTTTTATCTTTATCCCACCGTTGTTTTTTCTCCTACATCTCTCGCTCTTTCTGCCCAACTTCTTTTCTTCTCTACTTTTCCTTTGCTTCACTCCTCAGTTCTACCACTTTTTTTCTGACCTCCACCTCCCCCTCCGACGCACGCACTCACACACACCATCAGTTTGCCAGCAGCATCTCACAACCCCCATTTCCCCCCAACGTGCCAGCCTACTGTACCACAGAGCGCATAACAGTAGGATCCCTGCTGCTGCTGCTGCTGCTGCGTGTGTTTGTGTGGACACACACACTTTAGCCGCTGCTTCTGGCTCTTATCAAAGCTTAGTGTTGATTGGCCAGTGGGCGCTCTAACCACCACACCCTCGGCTATGAAATGGCATTTCATGGTGGGGCTGGAATTTTGTGTGTGTGTGCGAGATCTCTGAATACTTTGGTTCTATCCTGCGCATGGAGCAGACCAGCTAATTTGTGCTGACATAGTTCTAGTTCCCTAAATTTGGAATAATTTGATTGGATCAATCTGCAATGACTAAAGTACTGTGGTGTAGACTTCCCAGCTACTTTTGGCTCTGTCTTGAATATTTATCTGACATCATTGCAAATAACAGTGTTTTGTATACAGCTGCTAGCCCCACCCAAAGAGTCTGATAATGTTAAGTTCAAAATGTGTTCCAACAGTTTTGATGTGTTCCATGAATCTTTAGTTGTACTGCTTTGTTTTATGGGAACCAGGAAACTAATTATGATGTTTGTGCAATATTTCTGCATATGAATGAACACAGCCTTTGGTAACTGTTGAACAAAAGCCATCGTTAAGTGGAGACCGTTCTTTACTGTTATCGTGGGTATGATGATGATGTAATTTGTCTGAAGAGCAGCCGAGTGTTATTGCAATAGCAGACAGAGCTAAACTCAGAAGTAAAAACCACAGTGAGCTTGCTCTTTTCCAACAGCCTCTTAATGTCACGCCTATCATCCATGGCCATCTTGTGGTAATCACTTTGTGCCCTTCTAACTATGTTTGATTCAGTTATGGTATGCCAAATGGCACAAGTGAGGCTAACCAACATTTAGGCTCCATTTCTAGGTCAGTGGGTGATATTCTTTTCCTCAAGTTTCTCCAGCATGCGGGCACATGACCTTTCTATATAATTACTTTAAGCTTGTCAAAGAGGGAGCCAGCTGGCGTTGATAGTGGGCACTGCCCTTCTGGGAAATGGATCAAGCCGGATGCTACATTAAAACATACAGACATATTCAAATGTAACGAACAAACTAAACACATGGAGGTGCACGTACCGGAGTGTACTGCACTTGTGAGGGCTCTTACTATATACAGTAGGCTCTTACTCTAACCTAATCATCAATACTAGAAAATCCAGTTTTGAACACAAAGTTAATCCTAAAGCCTTATTGTTGAAATGTGCGTTGGTTTTTCTTTTTTTTTGGTCTATTCTCAGCACATTACATATTGTATCAAATTATGCCAAAGCTGAGACGGATGAACATTGTTTCCTGGGAGCATAAAAAAGCTTCTATAATGACTCAGGGGTGGTCAGTCCATTTTCTTTCACGTGAGAAACTGGTACTGATATGAAGGACAGAGCCAAGAAGCTTATAAAGAGATAAAATTAATATTAAGCAGACTTGAGTTCCACTTGTTGAAACAGTCCCAGTTTCTCATGTGACCCTTTGGGGAAATTAATTACCTACCCCCGGACAAGCCATCAATAACTAACACATTTCATTTGGAGTATAAAACGGAAGAGAACATGTCTGAAAATCCTTCTTAACCAAGCTGGACCAGAAAAGGTCTGTTAACTGTGATGGATGTGAACACCGTGGGTGTTTATTTCACAGTTTGCTTTCATTTCCACTTGAAAGCAAGTTTTGTTAACCTGGGGGTTGCTTTAACACCTGTGTGATTAATTGACAGCTTGTATTTTCTTCTTCTTTTCGCGGTACTAATGTCTTAGGTGACCTCAGTAATTAACTTCTGGTACGATTACAGAAGAATCCTGATTTGATGGCGACTGAAAAAATAGGCTACATGTGATTTTCTTTTAATCTTCAAACAGCTATTTGATGCAGTAAGAAGCAGCCGAAATGTTAAGGTCCCAAAACGGGTCCTCAAAAACTTAGTGCAAGAGAACACGCAGGCATGAAAAGGTACATAATTTAAATGAAATGCATATTCATGAAGCACATAAAAAGTGCAGTCCCACACATACAGTGCACACTCATCATTAGGCAGGCACAAGCTCACACAGTTCACTCTCATGCATTCACCAGAAATAACATGAAACTGGTTAGATGGAAACTTTGACATATAATGAGAGAGAATTTGTGTCACATAGAAACAACCCAGAGTCACGAATGACCTTCTGTGACTTTCTGCTGAATGAGAAGTCCTCAACTTGGAGGACTTCAGAGTGTGTGTCATACTATAACACTAGTATAGATTTGTGTGTGTGTGTGTGTGTGTCTATGCAGTGAGCTTGGAGTTGTTTGATGTTAACAAGCTATGCCACTGTTTTGTTAGGCCACTGTCACCAAAGCAACATATTATTTCCCTTCTGCACGGACTTTATTTTCTCAGTGTGAGTTTCTGTTTGTACTCCTTCACTACACCTGTGTATATACATTTTTATGTGGTTATTTGTGGGTATGTGGCAGAGTAATAGAGTGACTTCCACCACAGTGTTCAGTTTGCAGGCCACTGCTCAAATAGACTATTTATGGAGTCTGGAAGCTTATGGAGAAACAGGTCACTGCACTGTGCATGCATGCATCAGTGCTTCTGTGTCTCTGTCTCTGTCATTCATGTCCTCTTTCAATCTCTCATTCACCCTAATCTCATTTTCTTATCCTCTTGTTCACTCATTCTCATTTTTTTCTGACCTGGGCCCCATTGAGGAAGCAGCAGGGCTTGTTCTTGTCAAGTGGCCTCTCCGCAGCCAAATTACCCCTCCACCCGCACCCCAGCCCATTCACTTACAGTACAGCAGTAGTAAATCGAGACAAAAGCAATGCAACCCTATAAACTCTTGCAAAGAAAAGAGCTAACCAAATACAGGGCTGGTTTACAGCCCCTTTGGCTTGTGACTCTAAAAGAAAGGGATGCTTTCAGGCGTCTCCCTAATGTGGTCAAGCCTGTGTGGTTAACAGCGACACCAAACTATGAAATTTCTCGAGGTGGATCAGTATTAAGATAGAATATAGACTATGAAGGAAGGGGAAATAAATTGGGACTGACAGAAAACAAACCAACTGATGATGGAACACACAAGGAGATGCATTACTCTCTCAGATTTCAACAAAATCTAATCAGTCTGGGGTATTAAATGTGAAAGCTGCATAACAAACAATTTAAAGGACTGAGACATAAATAGGAGAGAAATGTGGTGTAAGAGATGAAGATGACTTTAAGGGGGAAAACAAATCCAATAAAGCTAAATCAGAATGAAGCAGTGTTAAAAAAGAAAAACCCAAAATTGAAAGCACAGATTAGATAGGAGGGAGATGTATTTTGCATCATTCAGACAGGATTCCCCTTTATGGAGTGAAAGCGAGTGTCCTTCAGTAAAGGAAATATTTAACTGACTTTTATCTCCGGTCTCTCTGCCCTTGTTTGTACCTTTGTTCTCTTTTCTGGTGCTCGTCTTTCATTATTTAGTTTCACTTGGCATTCCTAGAATCCAGCAGATTGGACAGCTCTAAAACAAGCGTATTTATTTGTACAGAGAAGGATTACCCAAATATGGGTTAGCAGGCATAACTTAAAACTGCTAGCAAAATTTCCCCATACCTCTGAGAAGTATACACAGCCAGCAGAGTCTAATAAGCCCCTTTTCCATTAGTACCTACTCAGATCGACTCGTCACGGATGGCCACGACTCGACTTACATTTGTGATTGTCCTCATCACAACGCATCCGAATTAATACCCAACAAGAAAGGTGGATGTGGAAGAAAGAATCTACCTGCTGCTCGGTCTCTGGCTTTTCATCAGGGAACATGGCTTTGTTTTTGTAGCCATTTCCCTCGTTCCCTGGTTTTTAAAAATGGCGGTTTTAATTTTCGTGAATGAGATGCGCTCATGAATCATCGAGTGACGCCACTGACCAGCCAATCGGTGGAATGCAGTCAGATGACGTCACATTTTAGTACCTGCTCGGATCGTTTGGAACCCTAAGCGAGCAGGTACTAAAAAAGTACCAGGTACTATGACCTAATGGAAAACCCTGAAAACCTTGGCGAACCGTGTCGACTCGATCCGAGTAGGTTCTAATGGAAAAGGGGCTATAGTGATGTCTTGCTCTAGCTGCAGGAAACCTATTGTAGCAGACAAACCTTTGATTTCTTGGACAACCGAACAACAAACACTTGATGCAACGACTGTAGTTACAGATTTAACAAAGAGACACATAGAAAAGATGTGAAATATATATAGAGATGAATGATTAAGGCAGATGGAATGCCTTAATCATTCATCATGAGCGAACCATTTTGTACTTGTCCCAAGTACAAATGGTTCGCTCCATTTGTACTTGGGACAAATGGAGCGAACCAATGAGATACACTTACAGATGTACAGTACAGGCACTTGATCATAAGTTAAAAAAAAGCAGAGCCAGAATTTTAGAAAGTAAAGGAATGAAATACTAATTAGCCTGCTCTGTAATTTTTCTTTTAATTTTTTTTAATTTTCAGCGTTTTTAAACAGATAAATTAGGCTTCAGCACTTTTGCTGACAGATATGAAACAACGCTAATGCTGACATATTGAATCTTTTTATTTCTCTGTTTTCCTGAAAGCACAGCCTTTAAATAACCTGCCTTGTGTAATTTAAAAAGAACCTGATCTCAGCGCTCTCAAAGGTACTGTAGCTTGCGTTTGCACTCATTACTTACTTTTTTTTCTTTTTAATTGTGTGTATATGAGAATAAAGAATATGTGACTGCCCAGAAAACTCTTGAGTGATGATTGCTGTATATCCCAGAGAGCAGCTTTGTAACAGGAGACAGTTTATTGCCTATTATCATCACTATGACAAAGATTCAAAACAGCAGTAAAGGGTTGCACAGGAGACCAAATGTTCCACAAACTCCCCAAGATTTCCAAAACTGAGTTTTTTGCAAACTGTTGTAGGTAATATACAGACTCCAAGTGTAGGCTGGTGTTGATCAGGTTTTCCTTTTGAAAGCTTTCCATGGCTACATCTCTCAATTGTGTTACTGACTCAATCTTGTGCATGTAACAAAGATAATTCGTCATAGTGAGCACACTGCATAAATGAAACAGTTAAACAGCACATAAGCATCTATCATTTTACCAAGCATATTGACGACCTGGACTATTATTTGTAGGTGCTCCAATTAGCTGCTGCATGATAGTTGATTTTTTTCCTTTATTATCTAAGATATTACATGATATGGGGCGATCGTGGCTCAGGAGTTGGCAGTTCATCTTGTAATTGGAAGGTTGCCGGTTCGAGCCCCGGCTCCGACAGTCTCGGTCGTTGTGTCCTTGGGCAAGACACTTCACCTGTGGCCTACTGGTGGTGGTCAGAGGGCCCGGTGGCGCCAGTGTCCGGCAGCCTCGCCTCTGTCAGTGCGCCCCAGGGCGGCTGTGGCTACAATGTAGCTGCCATCACCAGTGTGTGAATGTGTGGATGTGTGGATGTGTAAAGCGCTTTGGGGACCTTAGGGACTAGTAAAGCGCTCTATATATATATATATATATATATATATGTATATATATATATATATATATATATGTATATGTATTTATATACACAAATACATTTACCATGATCCCTGTTACTCTCTTGATTACTGTTGGGCTAAGTCTCTTTCTCATTCTTGTTAATGATATACTCTTGACTGTATTTGATGTGTTTAATTTGCCCATGCTTCTCCCTACTGGCACATGCACCAGTCTGTGTGTTGATCCAGTTTCCTATTATACGCAAAGATTATACCTTCTTTTTGGTCTAAATGTATTTATGACATCTAAAGTTTTTCCTCATATGCTACCACTGAATTTATTTTTCACTACTGTTTTCACAGTTCCACAAAGGCTGCTAGTAAAGTCTGCATAGGCCAATTAATCTTCCCCCTTTATTTGGTGTACGTTTCACTTGCTACATAGATGTGCTCCTTAAAAGTGAGAGCAGAAGAGAGCACTTAAAGCTGCCTTAGTTTGCATTGGCCAAATGTAATATCTAAACATTTGCAGTGGATGGATTTCAGCTATACCAGAGCCAATTTCAAAGCAGCATGACACCTGGCGAGCACAGAGCTTAGAGGAAAAGGAAGAGAGCAATTAGGATTCCTTGTGTAAGTGGTAGATTTAGAGAATGAAATTGAGCACATCTATCTATGAGTGAGAAGGACGGAGAGTAAAAATGGAGGAATGAGAAAGTGAAGCGGCACAAGAGCTTTTGGAAAATAACATGAGATTAGCACAGGAAGTGAATGCATTTGGAAATGAGGTGTGGGATAGAGGTCAACAAAGGATGAAAGTGAGTGAAAGAATGAAGGGAGAGGAAAAAAGGGGAAAGAGGAAATGTCACAGTGTCCGAGACTGATAAAACAGAGAGAGGAAACTTCAGTGCTTTATCTTTATTCCCTATTGTCCCTGATAGAGGGGAAAAAGAGGACAGAGTTCAAGAAAACAAAAACCAGACAGACAGAGATACAGGGTCAAGGTGAGAAAAAGAAGCACAGCTAATTAGCCAACAAGCAGACATGTCAAAACATTTAAGCTCAACACTGAACTCTGATAATCTTTTACCACAGTGGCGTGTTTTTCATTTATTAGTATATTTGAAGTCACCTGATATTTATCGTTTAACATTCCTTTCTAAAAGTTCTCTCTCTTGCCAATGGTGTAGCCAACCAATAATATTGTCCTGAAGGCAAATCAGTCCTGCTGCCACCTCCACCTCACACACACTATGCATTTGTCACCGTAAAGTCAACCCCGTGTGTCACTCTAAGGCAGCCAGACTGCAAAGTTCACTTCTCAGTGGTCTAGAGTGAGATGTGGTGGGGGCTGTCTCTGCCTGTGTGTGCATGTCTTTGTTGAATGGGATATTAATTCCCTGGACACCTGCTGTTTGCATTCTTGTCTTATCCCCTAGTCGCAAACACACACATGCTTGCACGGCTTACTTCTGCCTGTAATGGAAACAACGGTTAGGGCTTTTGTGCTAACGTATTTCATTAGTAGTCTGAATGCTGGTCAGTTAACATTTGATGCTAAGTTAAGCTTTACTGCCAGGTGGGCTGTACACCTAAGCTTTAACAGACCAGGTGCATGAGAATGGCAGCCCCATCAGCTGTCTTTGCTTTGCTCGTAATGAGTTCTCTGTGCACACATTTACTTATTCCAAGGAGTTAAGTGAATAGATTTACTAACTCATGTAAAAATACTGTGGGTAGTGCATTTTATTTATTATTTCTGAAGTGTACCAGTAGCACCATTTAGTTATAATGAACAGAATTCTTTTATAAAAGAGGGAGTTGTTGTTTATTTATATTATGCTAGGTATGACTGGTTTTCTTACCTCCTAACAATGCTGTGCTTTTTTTTGACAGCTTTTTCCGATGACATCACTGCCAAGCAGTGTGCTGTGCATCCAAGATTTTCATTTAATTTCATGCCACTTGTCTGTGTGTTTTCATGGCAGCGATGTAGACTCCACAGTTTTTAGGCAGCGAGGTTTGATGGGATTCTGCCATTGTGCTGTACCTGGAACTGTATACTCAATAATTGCTTAACTGCAAAGCAATCTCCTTAGTAAGAGCAGAAGTTTCCACTGTGAACATAAGAAAGATGGAGATAAGGTTTGAGAGATTAGAGAGAGAGAAAAAAGAAAATAAGGGTAGGAAAATTGTAGCCAAGTGTAAAACAGTGAGAGATTGAGATAAAAGAGGAGAGATTAGGGATGGAGAGGAAAAACAGATGAAGGTGAAGAAAAAGTGTTTAGTCAACTGTGAAACAGTGAAAGATAAGACGTGAAAGATCGAGACAGGGAGAGACGAGAGGGAGATTACTGAGAAGAAGAAGAAAAGTGGAGAGTAAGGCTGGGAATGCTGGGTAAAGCTGGCTGTGAGAGACTGACAGACGGACATTAGAGAGCAATGATCAAAGAGAGATTTGAGATAGATGAGGAGGAGGATGGAGCGTAAATAGAAAACTGAAAGATTGTAACCAAGGGTAAGCTACACATCCACTAAACACTTCATTAGGTACGCTTTTTCATTATGGTGGTGGATCTCTTTTTGCCTTCCGAGCTACCTTTGCTCTTCATGCCATACATTCAACAAGGTGCGGGTGAGTGTGGAGTCCATTTGTGTACGGTCAACTTAATGTCATGTTCAAGAAATTAGTTTGAGATGATTCAAGAGAAAAACAGTTTTACTGATAAGAACATGTTTGGTGCACCTGTTTGACTTGCTGGAATCAGCCATCAGAGATGGATCATAAAGGGAGGGACAGGAATGGTCAAGCACATTACTCCCATGTCATTACACAACCATCAGCAGTCCGAACCATTAGTAGAATAAGATTAACCCGTGTGAGAATTTTAGTCACGGTTTCCTGTTCTCAGGTGACAGGAAAGTGGCAGCTAGTGTGGTCCATCAACCCATGCCACTTGTCACTTAGGCTGGTCTTATCTTACTGTCTGAAAGATAAGGGGAGATAGCAGAGGGTACAGCCAGATTTATGGTCAAGCAGTGGTAGTGCATTCGCTGTCCTTTCCACTCAGGGGATGCCCATCTGGAGGCAGTGTAAAAAGCATGTGGTACACCCAGTCTGTAGGCTACTCTTACTTGTGCTGTTGTTGGTCCATCAGCCAGCCTCCCATTCCCAGTGAACCTCACTGTTACCCTCTTCTCTATTCCAGCCCACTTGTCAACCTGTAAACATTTGTCAGATACTTATGTCATCCGCTTCCAATGATGCGCAGTCAATATCTTCGCAGGGGTAGGGTGAAAACCTCTCACCTTCTGTACAGCTAGACTATAAGTGTGGTAGAGTAACAAACATGAACAAGAAAAACAGTTTATTTCTGAAGCAAATCAACTCTTTCCTCATGTTCAAATTAATAAATCAAACCCCAAGAAGGCTTATCAAGTAATTGTCAGTGCCTTGCATTTCAAGGAACTGGCAAAGCCAAACACTTGGAAAGCTTGTGACAAGAACCAGCAGCTTATAGTCTGGATAGTGAAGCAGCTCACTGTCAAAATGTTATCTGGTGTCTCGAATGTCTCACATGAAACATTAAGATGGATGAGACTCGGCATCAACGTGAAACTTCATTCTGCTTTCTTTGTCTTTCTCAGTTCATTGCTTTAGTGAGCTATACATTAATGCAAAAGTATTATACCTAAGCAGAGGATGTTTATGTCAAGCTCATTTCTCAACATGTCAGTTTATTGTCGGAAAGCAAAAGTTAACTTCAGCTAGAAATGTGGGCTGCACTCAAACCAGAGACGTTGTGAATAAAATAGCGGTTGCTTCCAAACCCCTGGGCATCTGACAGACGATGATAGATTTAAAATCTATTTTAAACATGCAGTGTTATATCGTCCCACAAAACTATTGTTTATTACTTGTTTTCCTGATCATGTGGTGGTCGTTTTGTTCCAGTAGTCATGAACAGCATTGCCGCAGTAACATTTTGGTCTTCACCAACACCTGAGTGAAACAGTTTGGTTGTTTCTGTGCTAAATGTTCTTAAGCATTCATCACCTAAACATCTACTTTCATTTTATGCCATTAAGTGTTGACGTGTTTTATTAACACATTATTGTGGGGAAAAAAGGCGTGTCTGGAAAAGAGGCGGAGGGCAGGGGTGAGAATGAACTGAAACACTGTAAATCAAATCCACTGAGTTGAGAGTTTCTACTATTCTCTGCAGAGTTTTTAACTTTTCATTAGAAACGCTCCCCTGCCCAAACCACACAAACCCCTTTTCTAGTAGTATGAATGGACATTTTCCTGCTGTGTGCCACTTATGAGAAAGAATATCTGTGGAAAATATTTGAAGTTGTTGTGTGAAAACATTGTGGGATCATGTGCGATATTGCCATCTGATCTATTGTTTGGATAAAATATTCACATTCAAACCCTTTTCAGTGTTTCATATTTTTGAATGTAAACACAAGTACGTGACAGGGATCTCATTTCTTGTTGCTTATGATTTAAGCCAGCTTTCCTATACTTCATCTGACGTGCCGGGTTGGATCAGTCATTTTTGTGACATCCCACTGCTACATATGAGATATTGTAGTTATTCATTACTCTGGAGCCCTTTCAAGAACACCCTGTTGGACCAAGGACCCCATTTTGCGCTTTGGAGGACTGGTCTGGCCTATAGCAACCCTCCCTGTCACAAGCTGGGGAATGGCTCTTATTAGTGGCCCTTGCTATGTCAGCTTGAGGAAGCCTTTTGAAACCTAATATCGTCTTAAATCAGATTTATAAATGTTTAGGTGTATTATGAAAAACACACACGCTGCCTGCGTTGGCAAAACCTAGTTCTGTTTGTGTGTGTGTGTGTGTCTATGGTTCTGAGAGCGAGTGAAAGCTTTGGAGGAGCTCTGTGTGTGAAATAAGAGAGAACATTGTGTGTGTGCTGTTTGTGTGTGCCCTTTCTTTCTGTGTGTGCGTATGTTTTTTTTCCTTGCCCTAATTCCTGCAGTGCGACAGCGTTTCAATAAACATCAAACCCATATAAAGGGAACCAGTCTATACACACACACACACACACACACACACACACACACACACACACACACACACACACACACACACACTCAGGCAGTCAGTTCATATTGCAGTATGTATACATTTTGCGCCCGTAGTTAAAACTAATTGAATGACAGTCAGGAAACATGATAAGCTTTTAAACTGTGACATTGGAAAGAGAAAAAAAAATTTTTATTGAAAAATTTGTTTTCCAGTAAATAATTGTGCATCAGAACAGAAGTTTCTCGGTGCTTGGTTTGCTTGTGTTTGTACTTGTATGCATGTGTGTGGGCCTATATGCTGTGGAGCATTCTCATGCCCTGTCCTTCTGCCACTTGGTGGGCGCTTGTTTGCTTTCACAGTTGTGTTAAAGTTACATTATACTCACAACTGAATGTAATTTTGACTGAATAAGTAATTTTTATCCTGTTTTTCTCTTTCTAGGGATTTGAATAAAAACAACATCACCAGAATCACTAAAGTGGACTTTTCTGGCCTCAAGAACCTCAGGATTCTGTAAGTTTCTTTCCTTTTTTCAATCAAATTTTTAGTCAGTAAAACATTAGGCTTTGCTCACATTCCCTCCAGTTTATTTGAGGACTTTAACTTATTTTAAATCAGTCAGGATGTATGAAAATGTATAATTCAGATTGCAGTTATCTGCTGAAATCTTCTTGATGTTGCTTCTTTGAGCTGTATGTGAGAATACAAATGTCTGATTACACATTAAACAGTGCCTTTGAACACAGTCTGTATAATGTCTGATTGCACCCATGCGAGAACAGAGCAGGTAATTGTCTAGTGAACTTAGAGCGGGCCATTGGGAATTATGCATCCTGACTTCTGTATACTCTACCCAGGCAGCTGCTTGCTTAAACTAACCTAAATTTTTCTAGCAGAATCCTCTGAAGCTGACTATCTCCTCATATGTGCTGCATGCGAGGAACCAGCACTTCCAGATAGTTGCCATCATTAAGTCACTTTACTTTTTCCTTCTTAGGTACTAAGTTGGCTAATATTAAGTTGAATCTACCAGATACAGTACCATCAGGTCTTTTAATCTGTCCTCTCTTTAATACCTAATTGTGACTTGTATTTGTTTCTTTACAAGGAATCCCATTAACAAAAAAGTTCCATGCTGTAGCAATTAAGCAAATGGTATATTTACCTAATGGGCCCGTATATGGCTATAGGGGGAAACAAGTCTCTATAAAATAAAGTTTCCCATCCTAATGAGGGCATTTAGAACAAGAGAGCATGCAAGTGTACTATCCAAGGAGTTGGATTTTGCAATTACTGGATATTTACAAGGTTAAATAATAGAGTAATGGTGAGCTGACATGCCAGCAACAAGCAGCACGACTTCCATTTACTATACAAGCAGCACAACAGCGAGATGTTGACCTGGTACGGATACGACGATGGGAAACTAAGTAAAGCAACTCATACTGAAAGAGTTAGTCACTGTTCCTATGAAAAAAAGAGAGATTTCAAATTAGACTCTCAAGTCTTTCTGAATAATGCTGGGGAACGCTGACTTTTGCAATTCTGGGAAAACCAAAGCTGAAATTTCAAAGCAGTAGCATGATTGCTTAGAGATGTGCAAACAGGCGAATTTGAATCATATCTATTAAACTGAAGCACAAAAAGTGCTTCAGAAATACTGCTGGTCTTAAAACAATACTCACTCATATGTAACAGAAGTTTTTTGTTATGTACACACTGACTAAAAACAAGATTGCCTGTAGAGCATTAGGGGTGTGCAGCCTGAACCAATTTCATGTGCATCACTGGAGATTTCAACCGTTCTGATATTTTATCTGTTCAGAAATGATCTTGTTTCTGGGGCAGGAAAAAGGGAGCTAAATCACTCTGGCCACCATTACAATTACCAAACACTGAGCAGGTCCTTGTTGGGAAACGTATGAAAATCTTTAAAGTATAAAGTGTATATATTGTATTTTTTACCTTTCTGGCTTATCATATCTGAATAACTACACTTAGTTGAGATTGACTGCTCACGTTCTCTCAGCTGTCCTAATTAAGTTCAAGGGCTCCCTCACTCCTTTTCCATAAGCGACTAAAATCAGTGTGTATGTGAGAACTTTAATAACTATAATCACCGCTGGCTGCATGCAGCTTCCCTCCACACTCTGTTTTAACCAAACCAGCAGATAAAAATACACTCCCAGTACAAATCCGCTAAGGAATGGAAACGAGTTGCTACATGTGAGTGTTTGCGCTTGTATTGGCATCTGTTTATTCATATTCCTAAATATAGGACCAAAGTGGAGTTTGGAACGTATGTCAGTCACTGGGTCAGGATTCATCTGTGCTTGAGTTTTTTAGGTAAAAAACAGAAAAATTAAAAATGTAAGTGTTTGCATTCTGCATGCATGAAACACTGTGAGAAGGACCCACAGAAAAAGGCAGTGTATATGTGTGTGAGCTGAGTGTGGCAAGCCAGCAAGTCGTTTCATGTGGTTTGTGATAAACTGCTGTGACATTTCTCTTCTCTAAATCTCTGAAAGAAATTGGGAGGAGACGGCGTGGGAAAGAGGAGATGGTCGGGAGAAAGCGCACTTTCAGAGACATACATATTCTAGTATTTTGGATCCTACAGCACACATGGTCACCAAAAATTGTCTTATCTTTGCTTTAATAGGTAACGCTGTTATATACCAGAACTCTATCTCATTCATTCTCTCTCATAGACAAACATAAGTGCCTAGTTCTGAGAGTCCAGTCATTTCAGCCATATGTGCCTCCTATGGGAGAACTTGTTTAAAGCCGCTAACATTTTTCCCAGGCTAGGTTACAGAAAAAAACAGTATAACTCCTAAATACCCCTGCTTACATCTGAGCTGTAATTACTGATAATTTGTCCTGCAGAATGACTTGTCTGCCCTCATGTAATCTCACTTCTGTTTAAAAACATCCAAACAGCTAAGCGATCTGGTTTTGCATTTGCACCACCAAAGACCACGGGGTGCGTAAAATGAAAATCTCGTAATTAGACTGATTTGTGACGCTTCAAACCTTCCAAATCAATCGATCACACGGCGAGCTGTTTTCTGTTCAGGCGAAAACATCGAATTTGATTCAGGGGTTTGGATATTCTTTAAATTTGCACAACACAGCTTGCCTCTGCATGCACGCTACGTGAACAACACTTAGCCTAATATCTTTGGCAACCTCACTTTGCAAGATTTCTTCCAGATTGTGGCGAAATTGAGTAATTCCAAACAAATTTAGATGTAGGTGAAAACTTGTACTTGATATTGAACGCTTGGCCGGGGAAATTCAGTGCGGTTTCACCCATTGTGTGTGTAAATAATAAGTGAAGTTAATATCCCCTGAAGTATTTGCTTATTTCCTTCAGAGGCCGAGTTCTCGCAGTTTGCTGTAAGGTAGCGTGACATCATTGTTCTTTTTATAACCGTTGACTGAAGTTAGAGTTATTAGACACTCCAGTCCCCACACACATGAATTCAATTCTTGTTTGCTCTCTTTCCCCCCCATCTTTCTCCAATGTCTCTGTGGATGACTAATGCTTGATACAGACCAATATAAAAACAATACCTCATCTGAGCGATATGCCAGCATTGACTCCCCGCACCATGTGTTTGGCTTAACATCCACAGCCTTTCTAAACTTCATTCAATAAATCAGCGTGCGGTTGATCTCTCATTTGGACAAATAAAAACTTTGATAGTTATTCAGAGTTATGCCTTGATTTAGCTTTCCCTGGAGTACACAGGAAATGCTTTTCTATAAGGACAGGAACAAAAAGAAAAAAAAAACCCTGCTATGCTGGAATGAACATGCTGGATTAATCTTGGCTTAATTGTAAATTATGATTGATGCCGGAGTCAGAAATGTGCACATGCTTATGTGTGTGTTTGGGAATTCTTGCTACCAGTGCATAACTCCCTACCTGCGTTAAACGATTCCACACATACCTTATCGTATGTGTTTGGGGTGTTTCTGTTTAGAAACTGATTCAGAATGCTCAAAAGCTGGAGCTATTTTTTATTTATTTCAGTTAACAGCAAATATTACTGATGATTTTTTTGAAAAACATTTTTATAAAGCAAAAAATGCTCCCTGTAATCAAGAGTTATTTTTCCTGGAAAATGTTTCGTTATACAAAATGAACAATATTGTGAGAATAAGCCAATTACCATCACTCGGTGCGCCAGTTCTTTGAAAGTGTTTCAAGATGCTCTGACTTTTTTATTTATATGTTTACATACTTTATATATATGAATGTGCGAGCGCGTTTGTCTGAGCTTGTTATCTTTCATCCAAGTCCAACATATCTGTGTGTCTCTGTGTAGAGTCAGTATGACAGGCCATGGATTAATGCCTGGATATGTAAACGTTTTGTTTGAAAGAATATTTAAAGAAGAGGCGTGCCAAAACAATTCAAAGTCCACATGTTAGGCCAGACAGGACTCTTTTTGAGATGACTTGTCTCTCACTTGATCCAGCTTGTCATTCTGCATCTTGCTGTTTATATCTGGCTTGTATCTTCCTTTCACTTTTCTCCACCTTTGCTTTTCAATGTTTTCTTTTCTTCCTCACATCATCCACTTTTTTCCCCCCTTCAGCTTCTTCCTCCCTGTCTTCCTCTCAGGACATGTCACTCCTAACATCCTCAGACAGAAAATATAAACACACATATCAGTTGAGATGTTTTCTCTCCATTTCTCTATCCCATCTGGAAAACCTTAGTTTGCCCCCAAAACATGACAACACTGAGAAAGCAATGAAGGGGAGATATGGGTTACACTGAGAGCACCGCAGAAATGACTGAAGCGAAATGGAGAAGATATCAACGGAAGAATGAGAAAGAGATGGTTTGTTAATTGTTTCTTTTGGAGTGGTAGGTTGTAACATTTGTGAAATACTTTGTGTCACAAAATGTTTGTTTCGTGCCAGATTCATGTGTTCAGTGCACTGATTGCTTGTTTATGTAACCGCTTTTTTAAAAGTGCAAGTGTCTCTCGAGTTGTTTGCACTGGCCAGAAAAACACATTTATCTGCTGTTTCTGGCTGGAGATGGACATTCCCAATTCCACGAGTGCCTCACAATTTGATATTTAAATTGAATCATTTTGAAGACAGACCGAATGAAACTGTGTAAAGTTACTGACGTAAAGATCGGCACTTGGGACTTTTCCTGCCTTGTCGTGATCACAAAGAGTCACAGAGTATATTTGCGTGTCTTGCTTTTGCATTTTTAAAGTTACAAAAATAACTACAACATATTTTCTTTCTGTTTCATTGCCTGTCACCACAGTCATCTTGAGGACAACCAAATCACTGTTATCGAGAGAGGAGCCTTTCAAGACCTAAGACTGCTTGAGAGACTGTAAGTATGCCATTATACACAGCTTCCTATAGTGCATATGTGAAAAGAGGTACCATACTGTGAGGTGAAATAGGTCTTTTATGCATGCAAAGAGCTCCATAATAATAATGTGATCTGTCACAAAACTTTTTTGCTGTTTTTCCACTTTGACAAAATTGTACACACCTTTGATTTTCTGCTCCTTACTTTCTGTTCTGTGCAGCATATTCACTGACAGAGATTTCAACTGATTGATATCCAAGTCCACTTCACACACTACCTAGGAATGTGTGTATCTGTCAACTCACACCAAGGCTTTAGGAAACAGAATCAGGGTGTTAGTGTACAACACAACACTTCCCACACATACACACCTGCATGTTTATGAGTCCTGGTTAGAGTGATGATGGGAAGACAGGTTCCAGAAAGAGGATTCCTTTATGTGAGACAAAGACCGAATGACACAATGTGAGTGTTAGAGGTTTTTTAGGAGTGGCATCCTCATAAAAAAATATTGTGTACAGCATTTCTAAACCCAAGAACGGGCTTTGTAATGAATGTTGAATTCATAAGCTGAATATTTCTTCATTCAATTTATTTCACCATTGATGCAATTTTATCTGAACACTGTAAATTTGTCATTATCTTCTTTCAAATTGCTTTTGCAGTCTGAAAAAGAATGCCACAACATTATTTATTTTGATTAACAAATGTGTGTCTGTTGTAAAATCATTCATGAGAGTAAGAATGGGAAGGAATTTACTTCACACATGGATGGTATTTTTCAGTATACATGCTGCAGAGTGGAGAAGAGAGATAAAACCATTAGATCACTGCAGCTGTCAGCAGAGCTCTCCTAAAATCCAGATATGCTGAGCGACAGAGACGTGTATATCTTCCCTCTAAATGGAGATCACACATATGATGTGAAAGCAGAAGGTCACTGCCCACTTTAATGTTAAAAGGCTCTTTAATGCAGTGTGTCAGGAAGGGTGAGAGGTTACAGAAGAGGGGGAGGGAGGATGTTGGGAGTCTTAACAGTTGTTTGCCAGAACTCACATAGACAGCATTTCAGTTATTCGAGACATTTCAACAAATGTTCTTATGCCATTTTAGCCCATTTAATAAATCAGAAATTAAATATCTATGCTTGTTTGAGGATGACATTTGTTCTCCAAAATGAATCTTTCTAAAGAGGGGAAAAACTGCTGCAGTAGATTAACGGTAATAACAAGGGCCTGCATTTTTTACTTTACTGATAGTAAAATGGTTTTTAAAATGCTTTCTTGACAGGGTCTCTGATGTTGTGTCTGCCAGGGTGAAAGGTCAGGGGTGAGAGGCCCTGACGCTGAGTCCATGTGATTTATGGAGTCACAATGTGAAAAACATGGGGCTTATTTTGTCATCCCCTTGGGTCAGAGCATTCAGAAAGTCTGAAATGCCAGAATTCATAGCCATTTGTGCTTTACTCAGTTATAAATGAAGGATATTTTGCAAAATAAACGGCATTTGTTAAGAGGTGTCTTTTCAAATTATTTCTTTTGTTCTTTATTTGAGAATAAAGCCCTGCTCATTATGATTAGTAAGGTTTAGTCTCCAAACTCTTTCATTTTTTCTGTGATTCTGAGTAATAGGAATAATTTGCTAAAATATGAATGCCACAGACATGTGGTTTGGTGTTAAGTAGGAAGAAAACCTCATCATTAATGCTTAAAAATACACAAAGAATTATTCTCTTGAAACTATATCTGTGCTCTGAGCAAATGTCCTTTAATGACTCGTAGCTGTAATAGTAGCTGTGCTGTACTCACATACTAGCAGGTATTTTCTCCCTTATTTATTTCAGGTGGTGTGCATCTCAATTATTCTTTCCATTGGTGTACACAGGAGTGAAAGCCACTATCTTATTATCATTATCACAGGGTTAAAAGGTTGGTGTCTGTGTCTTCTCCAGCACAGATCCTACTTTGTGACCCTGCGACCCTCCACCCTTCTTTTCTTTCCCCTTTCCCTTCCACGCCTCGTTTCTCAGTGTAATGCTTTGGTAGCCTGATAACACTTTCACTCCCTCAGCTTTCACTGTCTTCGTTATCTCTACTTTAGCCAACCCCACCTTTCGTTGCACACATGCATACACAAGGAAACATCTTTTATCCTAAAACGCCTCGTTCTGCTGCTGTCTTTCTGTTCATCAACCTGAATTTTTCCACTCTTTTCTTTTTGGCCTTTGTAATTTAAAGTCATGTGTTTATCTAATTTTCCAATGAAAATACTAAGATAAGGAATGCTATTTTGCATATAAAGTGTGATTTTCATCCCACAATAGTTGAGAAGACGCATCAGAGAGTTTTGCAAAAGATTGCCGAGAATATAAAACCATCCACAGGTGGCAATAATCAAACATATGAGCAACGATGTGGTTAAAATTGGAATGTAAAAACATTCTGTATGCGAGAGCAACACTTATAGATTGTCATAATTATGTGGGTGCCTTTAACTTGTTTTTATTACTTGTTATTACTTTTCCCGGGGTCATAACTCTCTGTGGAGGTAAATGTTTCTGTGTAAATGCACATGTTCAAGTCTTTGGTCACATTTATTATATTTTAAACAAATATGTATAGCGTTTTAATTACCTTGTGGTTGCATCCCGGTGTTTAATATGAGGTGCCAGACACGATAAAAATGAATAAAATGCTAGGATTTCTTTCCCCTCTTGCCTCCCCACTCTTTGTTGCGGTCATGTTTTTGTTTTTTTCAGAGGCAAACATATTTGTCTCATTTTCTTTGCATTCCCTCGCATCCATTCCGATGGATGAGTTTTGGCAATCCCACTCCAGAAATATTATAACATCTGTGAGTCCTTATATTGAGAAAATGACTGTTATTTCTCTTACTGATAAATTCAAAAACTGCAGCTAAAAAGTAGCCAGAAATGCACCGGAGTAATTGACGGTACTGAACAGGCCAGTCACAATAGTGCAGGACACAAAGGTTTGTAGGATTTCAGAGCAGTTTGCAGTTCTGACGTACCCACCTAGCATAGATTTAACACAGCGGTATAAATCCTCTGTAAGTTTGTAACTTTATGTTAAAACATGCTTGTAGCCCAAAATTGGTCCATCTCACACTATCAGGTTAAAGCATATGCAGTGAGGATATATTGCTAATGCACTTTAAGGAGTGTAGAAACTGATGTCCTGTATACACAAACCATAGTGTGATAACCTCTAGGCCATGATCACAGGAAGTCAGAGGCTTTTCCATGAGTTTAAACTTGCTGACCTTTTAAGGTCATTCAGTCAGCTGTGTGGTGATTGTTCAGTCAACACAAAAGCGCGGATGCGACTGATTTATTAGAAGATGTTTTTGCCCTTTTTCTCTTCCCAACGACATGTTTTCCTTCATTTTCCTTCTTCTATTTCTCCCTGCAGTCGTCTGAACAGAAACAAGCTCCAGTTTCTTCCAGAGCTTCTCTTCCAGTCCAATCCCAAACTAGGACGACTGTGAGTACACTTTGATTTTCTTTTTTTTTCATCTTCTCTCCATTCATGATCTCTCTCTGACTCTCCTCCGTCATTCCGTTTCCCCTTTTGTGCCGCTTTTGATGTGTTACGTGATCCGTTTGAAAACACGACCATGGTGTCAGAGGTTTTATCCTGGTTGAGGGTTCAGGTCTCGCGCCAGGTGACACAGTGCCGCTCTGTGCTCCTGTCGAGAGTTGAAAAAGGCAGTGAGTGTCAGATGTGTGCGTTTGTGTGAGTATGCTTGATTTTAAGAGGTGAAAGTGTGCCTGCAGTGAATGTTTTGCTTGGACTCGTGTGGAATTTTTATTCAGGAATATTGGGTTTTCCCAGAGTGTAAGAGTGTAAGAGCAGGTCATACTGATGCAGCAAAGCCTCCCACTTGTCCTCCTCCTCTCTCGTTTTCATCTCACATTCCCAGACATACTCTCTCTCTTTGTTTTAGTCCCATTGGTGCATCCATGCTGCCTCCCCATCTGTGCTCTTTCTTTCCACTCAGGTTGTCAGGTTCTCTATTTGTTTTATCCTCAGAGAGGATAGTCAGCTTAGGTTGAAGGTTGAAACACCTTCTAAACTTTATAGCTGTTTACATTGGGCTTCTTTCAAGAGAACTTGGAGTTAGAGTGTGTGTGTGTGTGTGTGTGGGTGCATGCCTGAATTTAATTGTGTGTATAAGTATTATTGGGTGCGTCTATAAGTTTGTACACCCTACTGGATATTTATTTGTGTTACATGTGTCATATCGATGCTGCGTTTCAACATATCAAGTTTATGTGTGTTCAGCATGTGTGTGCATGCCTATGGTGAGAGGTGTTAGGATAACAAATACCAGCGCTAGGACATTAACCCTTTAGAGCCGGTCGGAGCGGGCACGCTCCATTTTGCGTAACTATTTTTAAATCCCGGTAGCTCTGCAACCACGTAAGCTAGCGCAATAATTTTTTTTGCATATGAAACCGGAGGAGTTGTACTTACATCTTATGCCATCAGCTTGTCCTAGGTCACAGTTTCCTTCCACATATAGCTTTGCAAAAACTGCATAAAAATCACTTGCAGCAACAAAAACATGATATTCCAGAAACATGCTTCGCCGATCCGATCAGCTGTTTGTAACACTTCCTACGTCCATCAGCGCGAACTATCACATGACCGCATGACCTGCCCGAAACCGGAAGTGACGTCATTTTGCGGAAATGTAGTTTTTTTACGATCGGGGCCTTATGAGCCTATACTGGTGTTTTAAAAAGTTATGTTTGAGTTTATGACTTTCTGTGTCGTTTCTGGGATGCTTAGGACTCATATTGCACTGCTGGAAATAGTTTATTTTGATGCATATGCTGTTATTTTGCAAATTTGCACTATAATATTTATTTTCGTTTTTCCTGCAGTGTATAAAAATTGGTGTATTTCAAAAATAAAACTATGAAGACACTCAAAATAAATTTCCTGTGGTGGGAAACTAGTTTGTGCAACTTTTTTGTATTTACAGTTTTGAGGGATGAGCCTCTTAAATTTCTCTAACTAGAAATATATGTTAAAAAAACAAAAACGATTTTCAATTTTTTTGTAGTTTATTGCACTTTTTTGCAATTTATGTAATTACTATGCACCTAATGCAGACATATTATTAAAGTTTGGGCTATAATGGTTGTATTGATGTATAGCAACTTGAAATGCTCCCAAAAATGGCTCCACAGCATGTAAAAATATAATATAAGCTCTGGCGGACTTGGTTCTATGGTAGGTCTTAAAGGGTTAATCTTCTCACTTCTCTCATTCTCTTTTATAATGTTTCCATGAGGCAGAACCCATTGGAAGCTACTGTAACAGTTCCTTGTTCAAAAGATTCTTGTTCCATGTTTTTTCACCTTTTTGAAGTGTAGGTTGACCAAAAAGCAGAAATTAAAGGAATACTCCAGTTACTCCACAATTACAAATTCGCTGGCGAGAACTAACATGTTGATTGAAAGGTTTTGAGCTCCCTCCTTCACGGAGAATGACAGCTATAGTCAGCTTAGGTTTGCAACACTTAAAGCGGATTTGAGCAGCGAGCCAGAGCCATTCCAGTGTCACAACATCAACATGTCCAAAGAAATGTCAAAAATTTGATTTTTTTTTTCCACAAAATAAATTAAATGTACTTTTCCAGTGCATATATTCACATCCTCATACTTCCAAAGCTTTGCTGAAAGTATTTTGGGCTGGCACTGGAGAAGTGGATTGTGTTGCAGGAAAGTTTCTGTGGACATTTTATGACATTTTGATTTGTTGGTCCACTGTTCAAACCCTTTCTTCCATAACCGCTGTGACTCAAAGAAATGTTACAAGCTTTTGCAGCAACCTATCAACCTACAGGCAGCAACTATTTAATACTCAAAAATGGATTCCTGAAAGTTGAGCTTTATAAGGAGATTGACTTGCTGTTTACGATCTGAAAGACTGGAATAAACATTACGTGCACAGTACATCATGCCTTTTGTCCACTGCAGGCTTCTGCCACTGTTAACACAGGTATTAATTAATATACTGCTATCAGCTTAAATCAATGCTTATTTATCAGTAGAACGTTTGTTCTGTACTACCTTTTTCAGAATAAAAGTGATTTATAATGTTGTCAGTTTCAGTTTTCCTCCTTAGTTTCTCACCGTGATATATTTTGTTGGACGGACATATTTTGTGTTTCATATTTTTGTGGTGATGTGTGATATATTGCTGAGGCAGAGTAGACTGCTAAATTGTCATCTACGTCAGCTGTGGCTTCCAGGATCACACACAGTTAAAAGTCCTCATAAACGCCAGGGACACACACAGTGACAGATGCAAATGGAGACGAATACAAATATTCCATCACACGCACATTTTCACATGGCATTTTTTTCAACCCTTTTCCCTTCTTCTTTGTGAATGACAGCCTTATTTCCTCCACCTCCTGGCTTACAACTGTATAAAACCCCTAATTGCTCTCGAAAGCTATTATTTATCACCGGTCGAATATGGATCCCTATAGAGCTCTCAGACAACTCAGGAGAGTGGAAAGGGTGAACGTGTTCCAAACTTAACATTATAAATCTCATGTTCTTTATGTCCCTACTTTGCCATCAGCGCAATCTAAATTACAGTGTCTGGAGTTTCCTCCGGCACATTTTTTCTTTCCACTTTTCCTCTTTTTTTAGTGCTTTTTCTCCCATCCTCGCTGTGTTTTCTAAGGAAGTGGTGGTAATGTAAGCACCAAGGTATGTAGAAGAGAGCGTGTGTATAAGAGGGAAGGGCAAAAAGAGGAAGAAATGTAGGTAGAATTATGGGATAGAGAGAAAGTCAGATGGTGGGAGACTTGCAGAGAGAGTAACAGCAGGAGAGTAAGGAGGAGGAGACAAGGAGGTTTGCTGGTGGCTTTCTGGTTTGGGTTCGTAACCTTCCTCTCTGTCAGCCTTGGTTAGATATTAAATGATGGCAGTGTGATAGGAATTACCTCTTAACCCTCCTATTAAAGCTCTGTGGTCTGAGGTTTGGAAAAGGGAGGAGTTGGAAGGAGCTGGACTAGCATTAAGTGAAAATAGCCATGGGTTAGACGTTTCACTCTTGAGGAGGGTGCAGGGGTTTGGATAAGAGGTATCAGACTGGATAATAGTTTTTAGTCTAGTCTTTAATCCTGCAGGACTATGAATCAATCAAAGAGGTTGTCTCTTAATGGAAACTTTTCTAATTTAGCCTTAAGTGCTGTTGCTGAGTGCCTGACAAAGACTAATGGACAACACATATAACGGAGGTCATGAGAAAGGAGGGAGATGGATGGATGAAGGGATGCTGGTGGAAGATAAAGGTTTCTTGTAGATGGATGAAGGAAGCGGAGTCTGTGGTCCCACTAGGTGCTTGGTAGGGGGGAGAGAAAACATAAATGGGAAGGTTGAGATGGATCGTGGACTGGAGTCTGTGGGTTTCAGTGTGTGCAGTCTGTGGTCGTTTCCCCCCACAGTTTGCAGAGACTGCGGTCTCACAGCACATGCACACAGACACACACGGTTGCACATAGTAAGCTCGAGCTCTGAGTAAAATACATTTGCGAAGAGTGTAATGAATTTTTGGTTTGAAATATAACGTATTGACAATATCTCAAATGGAAAAATGAAAGCTACTGGTTACAGGGCTTTTGTGCCTCATGCACATTGCACTGAGTCAGGGAGGTTTGCTTTGTTAAGTGACTTGATGGCTGTTGGTCTCCTGTCTAATAATGCTGACCCAGACTGAGCCTCATCCTGTTATCTTCGCTTTCTCCTCTGGGAGTTTGTGTGTGTGGCTGCATGCTTGTTTAGCGCATAAAAAGGACTTGAATTAGCTCTGGCTCACAGCCCATGTTACTCATGAAGCAACAGGATCCCCCCCCCCCCCGCCATTTAACCCTAGAACACTATCGCTATAAATAGTAACACGATCACTAATGCCGGGTGATTTTTACCCGATATAATATAACCAATGAAAGGTAATCAAATATATCAAAATATGACAACACATGACAAATTAGAGTGGTCTTCTTTTACTTTCAACTGTGCCATGTCTAACAAAATGAAAAATAAGACTCCTAAAACAAAATAATGACTCTGGAAAGCTGGTCTTTGGTCCACCCATTCCTGGGACATTTGAGACTTCCCTGGTGATGGCACAGGCTCCTCGACACGCAAACAGCTGCAGGAGAATGAAATCATATAAATGTATTTTCTCGGGTGTAAATCACCCAGCGATAGTGTTCTAGGGTTAAGCAGCTCAGGTTATGCTTGATTGGTTTGCATAAGGCAGAAGATGAAAAATGAGAGTAATGTTATACTAAAGAGATATTTCCCGTTTTCTTCATGAATAAATCCCTAGAGCTTCAGATGCTGAGTATTTCACAGTGTTGAAGGTGATCTTTGACCATGTTTCAACACTTATGGACTGTGAAATACTGTAGAAGCTTTGCAAATTTTAATGTAGCTCCTGCCATATAATGGATATTACAGAGTTAGTCAGCAGACTATAAATCTCTTCTGCTTGTGCTATTTCTAAACAGTATTTTTGGACACAGTGTGGCAAAGCTAAAGTACATAAATTACATCACTTTATCACATAAGCAACCAGAAAAGATGTGCTTTAAAATGAATGTTCACTGCAAATTTACAAAGACAAGATTGTATTAAATTTGTGTCTGCAATAAAACAAAAATGAATCAAGCAAGAAATAAACTAAAGGTTTAGCTGGGGATAGAATCTAGCTGTCAGATTATAGTTGGTTAGCATGCGTCAACATGAAGCTTGTAATGATTATCTTTCATTCCAGTGTTATAGATTGTTTGCATTTGTTTACGATACACCTAAACAAAAACAGATAAATATAGTAACACACTACACATCCAAGTAAAATCCCAGCTGCAGTGTTAAGCAGCTTCATTCTGCTCTCTGCTGACGGAGCACTGCTGCTGGGCTCCGTCATTCTCCTTACTGCACCCCATAAACTGCATTACAGCAGGATATCAGCAGCCAAACATTCAGACTAAAAGGATCTTTTGGAGGCTTAATAGAAAGAAGGAAATTTAGTTTATGTCCAGAGGGAGGCCGGTAAGGAATTTTATCCAATCCACTTGTCCTTCAGAATGCTTCATCCCTACATGTTCACTGGGTGTTTACCAATTTGCATTACAAAAATACCTATAAAGGTTTAGCTAAACAAGAGGGGGGAAACCAGAGCTGTGGAAGAGTAAAATTCAATGAAGCAAGGTTAAAAGAGAGAAAAATCGCCCGGATGACTCTAATGATCAACAAATCATGGCATGGAAGGTTCCCACTTTAAATCCCTGCACTGATGACTGGATGGTAATGAGATATTTTCTTCAGCACCATTAGGTTACTCTTGTGTGAAGCAGTTTATCTCCAAATGCTTCAGTGATTCTCCCAGATGTGAAAGTGTGGTCTTAACTCTCCACAGTTACTGTAAATACAATATACGAGTTAAGCCAGGGGAAAAGACGCTGCAGAGAGAGAAGAATGAGAATGGGAGGGAAGGCTGGAAAGATCAGGGGGTCATTCGAGATGTCTTTTCCTCCTAATTAAGTTAATGGAGAAAGACGAGGAGCCTGCCTTTAATCTTGGCTAATTGTCCATTTAGAGGCGACTGCCATAGTTTACCTGCTGGAATGTTAGGTTAGTGTTACAGGAAGTGGATGAACTTTGTGTGTCCAGTGATTGGTTACGACAGACTGGGCCTCACTGGTGATTGGTTGGAACGATTTGGAAGGGTGAGAGGTGAATATAAACAGTCTGTACTTACATGTGTCTCCTCTTTTTGGTTATTATCTCGTTCACTTATTGACTTTATTCCTCTTTCTTTTTTTGTGTGCTCTGTTGCTGTTAGGGTTAGGGTTAGAAATACTGCCCTGCACAAACTGAACAAACAGCTTTGATGTTTCTTTTGCTCTCTGGGAGTATAAGATTGTTTTGGTGTCACTAGGCTCCAGGCCTTTTGTTTGGTTTTCACGCCACTGTGTGCTGGTGAGAAACAAATAAGTCTCAGATATATAAACACATAGATGCACACATAAATACATCTCTCTCACGCCACCTCTCCTGCTGATTTAGAAGTACAAGCACTGGACGTAGAAGTATGCACTCTGGTCATTCTGTGTGTGTCAGACTTTATACTGAACCACAGACCCATGACAGAACTTCCTAATAATTAAACAAACATGACCCAGATGTACAAACTGCGGTGTGTAGCTGGACCACAAAGCTTGTAGGACCTTGTACACAGCACCAAGGGCACTATTCACCAGTAAAATGCATGTGCATTTCTAACATGTATATCAGTCTACCTTTATATTTTGATGAAATCCTTTTGAAGCAATTGGCACAAAAGCAAAAAAGCAAAGGATGTTCTTGGATAAAGCAGCACCTGGAGGCTCATAGGCCCCAAGAAAGAGCTGCACCACTGGGCTCATGCTGGTATTCACTGGTATTCAGGGAAGGAAAGGCTTTTACTGAGGGAACCTGACCAGAGCTCTTCTAAAATAGGTCTGCTTTTAGTGGCTTGTGTGTGTGTGTGTGTTTCCCGCAGCCCAGACGGCAGTGCGATTTTGTCCCAAGACATATTTAGATAAATACACACTGCTGTGATATTGAAAACCGAAAGAGAGAGAGAGAGAGAGAGATAGGGAAAGCATGAGAGAGTGAGGGAGAGAGGGGGGATGATAGTGCGATAATTTGGGAGATTTGGTTACATGAGGAGAATTTCTGATAATTCTTTCATCCTTTCTCTGTTAACAATACTTTCTAATTTGTTGCACTGAGCGTGTTTGCATGTAGCTAAGTAAGTGGTTGTGTTACTGTTGGCTTATTGTAGCAAACTGCTTTAAATAAAATCTCAGCAGGAAATTATATTTTAGTTTTTGGTTCACCATTTCTGGTGCACGTACTCATACACATGGCTGGGTCTGTCATTTCTTGTATGTGTTTAATCTTTGTTTCATCTTCGTGCTCCTGCTACCTTATGTTGAGAACCGTCAGTCTTCAGGATTTCCTACATAGAGAATGAACATATGAACAACTTTATATTGTTTGTATTTCTAAACTTTTCCTAAATTGAACAAAAACTACTTAAAAAAATAAAAACAGAAGAATGATTTTGATCTCCAAATTAATTTTTTTGTTCATAATATTTCACTCCATTGTACAAGTGTTTATATTCATATAAAGTCTCTGACACCAATTCTTAAACATGCAGTTCAAATGCATAAAGTGTTTAAGTTTGCTTCTCTTGCTGTGAAAGCGCTGGAAAAGCCAAGTCATAAAGTGTGTGTGTGTCTAAGCCTATGTGTATTTTCCTTTGCAGACGTGTGAATAAAATAAGCCAGAGTGTGTCTTAGTGGGGCAGAATGCACCATCCAGGCGGTCTTAAAGTTCACAGCAGCAACACCTTTCCCTTGAAGCTGCCTACTTCAGCAGCTTGCCAGTTAGCTAACATGCTGCAGGGCCAGAAACTATGAGAAGTTTGTGGGAGGTTGTGTGGTTGTTGACTTTTTTCTTTCTTTAAGTTTTTACATAGCAACAGATTTTATATGTTTGTACTAGAGATGGACCGATCCGATATTACGTATCGGTATCGGTCCGATACTGACCTAAATGACTGGATCGGATATCGGAGAAAAATAAAAAATGTAATCCGATCCATTAAATATCACGAAAGCACCTCACAAAACTTGCAACACGCCGTAACTCACCTCAGAACGTTAGCACTCGGAGCAGTATGCATCACGTGATAGAGCAGCTGTGGCATGCCGGACCTGTCGGTGGTCTGGATAGCATTTGGAGCTTCGCTAGCAACCTGGCATTTCATCTCCGACAAAGTTATCCCGAGAGAAGTAAAGCAAGTGTGTAAGTCCATCTCTGAATGTTTGTAAAGCATTCCTGCGTTAAGCTTAACGAGCGACTGCCTCTCGCTCTCGGCTGCTACTTCAATCGTGAAACTGCTTAAATGATCAGCTGATCGGCTTTTCTGTCGCGAGTCCGTCTTTGTTTTTGGCCCACTTTGCACCAGAAAGAGGAAACCAGCGGCTGAACAACAGCAGCACGTTTAAGCTTGATAAGCTGTTGTTAGAATTTATTTATTATTACTTTCTACTCGAGGATCTTTTTCTACGTAGCTGACGCTGGTAACTGTGCAGGGGCGGATCTAGCAAAGTTTAGCCAGGGGGGCCGATAGGGCATTAACAGGGAAAAGGGGGCACAAAGACATACTTTTCTTTCTTATTCTCATTTAAAATGTCTAGCTTTTAATAAATAATTATCTGACACACAAAGTTTTAATTTGATGTAAAATGAATAGAAGTCAATTACTGTATATAGTGACTATTAAGTCTAATATATATACCCTAGTAAGCTATAGTACTTTTTCCTTTGGGAAGGTACCATCTGTGCAGTCTGCAATTTTGTTGAAGAAAGATGTTGAATCTATTTAATATTTCTTGAAAAATAATTGATTTCTGTGCATTTTTTTTCACACTGCATCAAATTAAGGTTGATTACGTCGATTAAGCATCATGAGGTGGCGCGTGAGGGGTGGTTCCCTATTTTTTATTTATTTATTTTTGTTGTTGCTGGGAGTTGGAACCCTATTAGTTAGGTTGCTTAATATTTACGCTAAGTACTCTTTAAAATACCAGAATAGGGAGGATGGTGTAGGTCTAAGTTTATTAGATTGATCAGTATTGCTGAACTATTAAATATTTTTTTTGTATACAGGTATAACAGAATAGCTTTAGTGTAGTTGTTGTTTTAAACTTGAGTATGAACTTGCAGACTTGCAAAATGCAGCAAGATATTTTAAAAAACAGTTTTGTTGATTAAAAAACACTATATCGGATTCATATCGGTATCGGCAGATATCCAAATTTATGATATCGGTATCGGTATCGGACATAAAAAAGTGGTATCGTGCCATCTCTAGTTTGTACTAAAATAGCACAGGGACTGCATGTGGTAGTAATTTCACTACGCAAATGAAGATGATTTGATGGGGGATGTAACAGTGGAGCAGCTAGTAAACTTGGATAAAGATATCTGGTTTTCCCTTTGACCTCCTTACTCTTACAGAGGAATGGTATGCAGACACATACTACATTTTCAGTTGAGCTCATTTGTCTTATATGTCAGCGTGTAGGGTAAAGCTCGTGTTTACAGTCTAGGTGTTAATTCATATGCATGTAGGGATGGGAATGGAGAACCGGTTCTTGTAGAAACTGGGTCCCAGTAGTCCAGTTCCTTGGATTTGTTAGTCTCGATCCCGCTTCATGCACTCGCACTACAATCAGCTGATTCCAGTTCCCGTGTCAGAGGAGGAAAATAGCGACGGGTACTAAAGGATAAATATGGACATTTATTTTTATTGCACAAAAGGAGAGATAAATGGCAAAGTGGAAAACTGCATCCAAGAAAGAAACAACCACAATATGCCACCAACACAACTTTGGTTCTTTGCCAGCATCCGCTAAGACAGCGTGCTAACGCTAAGCTAGCCAAAAACCCAGAGTGACAGCTGCCGACCCCAGCAGCCAGACCCTGAACTTGAACAGGTACCAAGCAGATGCAGTCAGGCTGCTTCCTTTTCCACCTGTTCATGTTTCTAAAGTAGAATCACTGTGGGGTTTTCATCTTTGCTTTGTGTGATCAGCTTTGTTTTCTGCTAATGGAAGGATCTTAGAGACGTGCGCCTTCATTGGAGATTTGAGTTGGTGTGTGGGGTTGTGGCCCCAGGTTTATATTGTTGAATGGTGACTATGAGAAGTGTCTTTTAGCTATTTTACAGAGTAACATGAAAGTAATGTAAAGAGTAGTATAACAAATTACTTTTTCCTGTGAGTAATTAAGTAGCATACTGCATTACTTTTAAGAAAAGTGTTCTGTATAATGATGACTTTTTTGTTTAATGACTCCAACACTGACCACAACAAAGAGGGCAAATACCTCAGCAAACATGCACAAACATGTGACGCACAGCATGGAATTAATTTGCATTAATGTAATTTCTTTATTGCTGCTTAGCAACGGTGGTGACTCTCAAGACAGAGCCAATGAGAATCCAGTGACAGTCCATAAGTAATCGAATCAATGAGTGATGTCAAAATAAGCTAAACATGGCAACACAGGATAGTAATTTGTGTGACTGCATATTTGCTTATATGTTCGTATAAGTCCTATTTTCCCGTGTGTGTGTGTGTGTGTGTGTGTGTGCGTTGGTCTGTCAATCTGTACTTGCATTTAAGAAGAGACAAACTTGATATAGGCCCAAATACACTCACACAGTGTTTGTTTTATCCTAATTTAGGTTTACATGAGACCACTAATCTAAAACAGACTTGGCTCACTGGAACGATGGAGGAGGATGACAAGGAGATGAAGGAAGAAGGGGAGAAGATAGGAAGAGCAGCAGGGGCACATGATAGAGAACAGGAATTATATGTTTAGGGGAAAAACACAGGACTGGGTAACAGGTGAAGATGGTCGAGTGAGACATAGCAAGGAAAGTAAAAATGGAATGAGACGGAGATTAGGGTAGCTGGAGGAGAAAATAGGGCTGTAGATACTCTCTCTGAATAGGAGCTTTAAGAAAATAGAAGCTTTTGTTGATTGTTGACCTGCTTTTTCCCCCCTTCTTACAGCAAGGAGTAATGATCTGGCTCTGATTTGAGATGCTTTATTTTTCCTAAAGGATATTTTAAAAACCTGGCAACTAACTTCTTTTCTCTCTTTTCTCTCTCTCTCTCTCTCTGTGTATGATTGTGTGTGTGTGTTTGTGTGTCATAGGGTGGGTTTTTGTAGTAAAAGCACAATGGAGTTGTATACACCCGGCACTTCATTACTGACAAAAGACAAACCACTAAACAAATATAATTCCCTCCCATAATTACATTCATGTGTATAAGCTGATAAAAAGGACAGATTCTTTCCTCAGCACTGTTCACTGCTGCATGTTTTTTTCTTAGTGAAACTCAAGACTTCTTTTTTTTTTACATGGCTTCCAGGGCAACACAGTACTATAAACGGGTAAAAAGAGAGGCTCATGCTGTAAAGGTCAAACTGAAATTCTGTGATGATTACTACAGAGGAAATAAAAAGTGCAGGAGTAATAAATAATAAGTACGATTATCCCATGAAAGATTTTTTTCACATTTTTGAACAGGTTTCTTGGTGTTAGCCTGTGTTGTAGAGATGTCGTGGTTTGAGTTAATGTTACGCTATTAATCATGTCATCCGAACATCTCATTGTAACTATCTGATTTCAAAATAAATCTCGCAAAGTGTTATAGCAGCTGAAACCTGACCTGCAGACTAACTGTTGTTGTAGAGTTATGGTGATGTCATCTGAGGGTGTCTGTCTTTAATCTTCTCCTAAATTCTGGGGAAAACTGTTTCCAGGTTATTTACTGTAATCTGACAGGTGGGGGGAGTTGGTCGGTGTAAATTGAAGCTCCAGCCTTAGTGTGGGGCCCAAAAAAGAGATGAAATATCTCAGCGTGTGATTACACGTGCCTGCAAAAAGATAGTAAGCAACTTCAGATTCACCACTGCTTTGTGGGCTGAATTCTGTGCAACAGGTTTAAAGTTGATAAGCAACAAGATGCAAATAAGACTTTTAATTTATGCCCACTTCCAGTAATCAATAATAATATAGAACGTGATGTGACTTTTATGAAGTGAGGTAGAAAGCAATCATCTGATGGATGGCTGTGTGGGCCTGCTTGACTTTAAAGCAGGTCACTTGAGTTTATGGCCTGTCACAGATCTGGGAATAATGGTTTCCTCAACCACGAGCTTTACCTAATAATAAATGTACTATATTTGCCATGCACAAATGCTGCAGAACACAAAATCTTTGTTGCGAACGTTAAATAAAAATAAGAAAATAGTATAATCTACTGTCTCCTGGCTCGCAGATGTGCTGTCTGAAAACATGCAGCTGTCAACAAAACAACCAAATTATTAAATCACTGTGGTCATAAGGCTTTACATTTTAGTTCATATTATAGAACCTAAGAGTGTTTCATTATAAGAAATGAATAAATATTGACGTCATTATTTTTGATCAGATTTCTGGAAGTTCCCTCATGTCACTGTTTGCCGGTCTAACTAATAGCAGCAAAATGAAAATTCCATATATGGAAATTCAGCCTGCTCAGTTTTCTTGAATGTTAATCCCACGTGAGTTAAAAATTGATACTTTGCGCTATTAAACCTCTTCAGACACCTTGAGATACTGCAAACACAATGTGCAAAGTGATTAACGTCAGGATTTTGTGAATCGGAGTCGGTGAGAACGTCTCAGCTTGTGCGCGTGTGTGTAACATTTCACTTTGTGGGAGGTCTGCATAGCTCTTGCTTTCTTTGTTGATCATTTTTATGGCTACATATGTAGAACTATATGTGGAACTGGCTAATGTCTCTCTCTCACACACACACACCTGCAGACACATGGATGTATCTCGAGAGTTATGCTTTCTGTATATGGGCTCACAAATGAATGTTTGAACACGTGTGTCTTTTAGTTACACTTGTGATTTATTCTGTTTAAGTGAGGTCTGATTGTTACAAATGAGCCAAAACTGTTAGTATTGCTCTGGTATAATCAGAGTTATACACACGCACACATATGCACAGAATGGCCCAGAAACACTGGAGATATACACATTGACCCACACACTTTGGAGACGCGAGTAAACACACATCTCTTCATCTGTCTTGCTGTCACACAAACATGGTCATTCAGTGACTAAGAGCTTTGTAAGGTGGTGTTTCACAACTGAATGCCAAAAGAGGAAAATCTTTTCCCAAAACAGTATTTAGAGTATGAAAAAAATCACCAAATTAAGCAAATTTGCTCAGCAAAATAAAAAATTAATAAAGATCAGCATTTATAATGTTTGTATTGGTATACATTCATGTGAAGTCCTTCTGCTGCAGTTTTTATCTACAAGAAAACCATACACGCAGTAACTAAAGCCAGAGAAACATTTTGGAAGTAATTACTTAACTACAGTGTCATACAGTGACCTGTGTTGTGTGATCAAGGTTTGTCTGGTTGTCATTATGTTATTGTGTCGTAACATGTTGGCTATAGTGAGCTAAATAACTCTGGAAGGTTTAACATCATCCATGTATGACTGCAGACGATTCAATAGCAAAAATAACAAACATAAGCTGCTACATGCAACATTTTGTCATCAGTAAATCTTAACCATACTGAGGCTGAAACATTTGAATAAACACAGCAAACAAGAATCCTGCCAAGACGATTGGCAGCCACAACCCATCCTCAGAACTGAATTGTTTGCCACCTTTTTGATTTTGTTAGAGATGTGTTAAGTTGCTTTATTATACAGAACTAGAACATGGTGCTGCTGCCCTTCACTGCAGATTAAAGTTTTCACCCCTTTAAATATTACCATTTGTTTACATTTCCATGGTGGCTATAAAAAGCCATTTCAACATATGGCATTATAGAAAATGTTTTATGTGCACATCTCAATTTTAACCTTGTACTGCAGTTACATAAAAACTATGGTACAGCCTTTAACAGTTTGGGTTACCTGTTGCCTTGATTTTGCTGATATTTCTACACAGCAATAGTGAAGCATATTCTTTTACAGATGTGTATTCCCCAACAGGTTGATGAGTGCATGCTGTTTGTAGCTGGCAGCCTCTTGCAAAGAGGGTGTTGTACTAAAAACCTCCTTGTGATTGATTTGGTTGTTTGCAACTAGCTAGTTTGCATGAAAGACACAACTTGTCTGCAAACAGTCTCCAACTACTGGCTGAGCAGGATTGAAACTCTGAAAAGTTTGCTTGGAATTGCAACTGGAAAAGGGAACTGCCTTCAGAGTAAAAGTTGGAACTTTTGTAATGTGTAAGGCACAGTGTTGGTCAAGTTATTTGAAAAAAGTAATTAGTTACTAATTACTGATTATTTCTCCAAGAAATTAATCCCGTTACTTTACTGATTACTTATTTTCAAAAGTAATTAGTTAATTTGTTACTTTTTAAAAACATGATACACAGCCTGAATACATAATAAAGCAATAGACCTTTCAGCCCAATTCTGTTTTTCTGCGTAATCCATCATATAAAGTTGAATCAAATGAAAAGTCTGTTTTAATCTTTTAACTTTGTGCACGTTGCATCAAGCAAAAATGAAATTACAGTCTTTGACTTGAAATTTGTTTAACATTTAAACCTATTTTCAGCATATTGCAGCATATGAAATAAAATATTTTTGTGTTTACGCTCACTCTTAAAAATAGATGCAACACAGCAAAAAATAATTAAGATCCAAGATTCAGCAGCACTAAGTCCCGTCGCTCTTAAGTCTATTTTCGCCTTTTTAGCAGGGAGGTGTCTGTGAATTTCATATTCCTGTGGCAGCATGCTAGGTGCTTGCTGAGATTTGAAGTTGTAGAAAGGAGTTTTCTTCTCATGTAGAGTGAACAGCGGACACTAATGTTTTTGTCACTTTTTAAGGAATTAATCTCAAAATAATGTCAGTGCTTCCACGCTTTGAACGCTACATGGTCGTACTCTCTCCTGCACTCATTATCCATTGTTGATCTACACACGTCTGTTGTTGCACGCTCATACGTCATTGTCATGAGACACTCCCACAAACAATATCATGGTTTAGTAACGCAGTAACGCAGCATGCTTACGGGAAAGCAACAGTAATCTAAGTACTTTCTTTCAATAGTAATCCCTTACTTTACTCATTACTTGAAAATAGTAATGCGTTGCTGCCCCATCTCTGGTAAGGGACAACTTTTACTTTGAAGGTGAATGGTCACTGGCCACAGCAGCCCCCAGCAACCACAAGCCAAGTGGTTCATAAGCATTTTTCCCTGGTAACAGTTCTTTAGACCTCTGTGACCTGTGACACTGCGGATTACGTAATGTACAGTTTTACTGTTGTACTCCAAGGGGTCATCTCTATGTTTTATATCATTCATAGTAATTACAATAAGGAAAAATAAGATGCTTTTGAAAGCTGTTTTGCACAGTTTTTGTGCAGATTTTTGAAAAAAAGAGGGATGAGAGAGAAAGCTTAGATAATGAATGACACAACATTTGAGATTTAGATCACATGGAAGAGCACCAGAGCTACAAACAGTCTGACTGTGAGACAGAGGAGAGGGAAATGAAGATATAGGAAATGAACGACTCAGCAGAAACAGAGATAGAAAGCGAGCGAGAGAGTGAGTGAGAGAGAGAATGAGAGACAACCACATGAATGGGGTAAGTGGAGATTTAACCAGACCTCGTCTAAATGCAGAACACCGCAAAGCCACTTTAAAACCTGTACAGATATATTTATACATCACATACAAACGCTCACAGCAAACACTGTGGACTTGAAAACACACTGACATTATGAGCAGATAGCACACGGGACAGACAGCCCCGTTAGTCGGGTTCAAACATGGCTTTTCAGGTGTCAATATGGAACTTTAAAATGGACCTTGATTTGTTCGATTTACTTTTACCTTAAACATTTACTCCTGCATTTACATTGTTAACAAATATTATAATTGCGCCTCCACTCATGTTAGCAGTGATGCATTTGAAGCCATGTTTATAGCTAAATCTGTATCCAAATCTACAGTTACGCCTAAACAAAGGCATACTTCGACAGGACAATGAATGAAAAGCCGGTTCAGTGGGAGCATGTAAGAAGTGCTTATTTTTAGGTTTGGAAAGATAATTAAAGATCCTAAAAAGGCCATGACAGTTTGTGTATGTTGCTCAAATCATGTTACAAACAGCAGGCTTATCTTGTTTGCGTTGAACATTCTTCTCACGGCTTAAAACGCTTACAGACGTCATCGTGTGTTGTCAGTGTGTGCATGTGTAAGACAGAAAAAGATTAGGAAAGGAAGGAGATGCACATCTTTCTTTGAAAGAAAGATATTATGTGTTTGTTTATGCCTGTATCAGCTAAACAAAGGGAACAGGAATGTGCATTTTTGTGTTTAAACATAGAAATATGAAACCATGAAAAAAGTCCAAGCAGTCTTCTTCTTTTCATGTCTTTTCCTCCCTTTTTCTTCTTTGCTTTGTTTTGCCTTTTTACGCTTTCACATTCACCCTTGGATTTAACATCTGACATCAGAGAGAGGCTAATACTTTGCAGACTTTGGATAACCTGTCAGGTGTTTGCTCGTCTGAGGGGCATTTGCTTTTTTAGTGAGTATTTGTCAGAGCATTTTTTAACTATCACCAGGATCCAAACAGGAACGTGTCTTCCTCAGGTATCAGAAGTTTTCTTGTTACTTTTAAATATCTTTTCAAGCTTCTTCAAGGAAGCTCAATATGAACAGAAATGTTAAACATAGTCAGCTGACAAATGAAAAGTGGGTATCTGAGAGATGGGAAAGTTAATAGAAATAAAATAAATCCTTAGAAATGAAAGTAAAAACAAGCACTTTTTTAGAGGCAAAGAAAGAGAATGTATGCTCTGCCGCACACATCGTTCTCTGTAAAATTATCATCCTGAATTTTGGTCACTTTTACAAGCACAGCGTCACGCTCGTGGTGTAGCCCCATGGCCTTGTGTGTGTTTCAGAATGCCTGTGATACGTTTCTGTTTCAATCAAAGACAATAGGCTCCAGTGGCTTGCCCGCAAATTTGTAGCTTCGCTTTATAAGGCCACCGAGCCACCACATCCCCTCCAGTATGAAACAATAGACCTGCTTCACATCCAGCATAGATTAGCTGTTGATTACACTGCTTTTATACTACTTTTGCAAAGCTGCTCCAGCTCCATATAAGCTTTTGAAATCCTTCAGGGAATACAAAGAGAAAAGGGCAACATTTCTCAAGTTTAGATTCAGAGATGTCGCATGCATTTACACAAAGTTAGGCTAAAACTCAAATATCAGCATGCCGTTAGCTGTAATTATAGCATCACGCTCAGGGTAAATTGTATAATCTTGCATGCATTTACACAAAGTTAGACTAAAACTCTAAGCAAATATCAGCATGCTGTTAGCTATAATTATAGCATCACACTTAGGGTAAATTGTACACTCTGGACATGCTACACCATGGTACTGAGATACATCATATACCAAGTTTTGCAAAAGTTGAGTTGCTGATTAGGTAAAAGCACATGTTTAAGAGGTGGATACATAAAACAATGAATACATTTTATATAATCAAATAATGTGTGACAGAGGGTTTTGGTGCCACAGATGGGTTCTTTCTTTGTTTGTTTAACTCAGTCAATCATTCTGCTCACCCCAAGCACAGACCAGACTGTTCGTTATATTTTGGATTAAATAAAAACCTTGTACAGGCATTACCCAAGCTTGAATCAAGCACAAGTGTAGTTCCCTGTTAATAAAATGTGTAGAAATTGATGATCAGGGTAAACACTGACTTCTGTGGCAACAAATGGCAATTGCAGGATTCCTGTGCATTCATTTCTGATGAGCTGTTAACCTAGAGTGGTGAAGTTTACTGGAACACACAATTAATCATCATAATCATCAAATGCTCCACAGCTGGCAATCCAGGGTTACATTAAAAAACAAAACAAAAAACACAATGTTAGCAAAGTTTGTACCATTAGGATGTGGAAGCAAATCAAAGAAAGCTGTACTTCCCCACACCAAACTAATACTTAAAACAGTGTTGAGGCAAAGTGTTACAGCTTGAGAAGATGCTATCTCTTTTCATCAAAATGTATAACAAGAGGCTTAACCTCTGCTGAAATGAATTGACTCTGTTTAAGATCAAAACCTCGAGCGATGACAACTAAGCTAACACAGCCCACATCAAACAAGTGCCACAGAATAAGACACAGCTGTCAGCATTTGGCTGTAAGATATACTCCAGCCACTGAGCAGTTGTTGATGACCAAAGAGCAGCTTAGCCAGTAGCCAGCCTATCCATGCAGAGGTAAAGCTTGTTCTCTGCCAGGGGCGATTCTAGGATCAGAGCTTTGGGGGTGCTGAGCACCCAGAGAGCTGCCCAGCCAGCCAACATACACTTTACTTGTCGCAATGAGACTTCTTCCCTGTCTCTGTCAGTCCCTGCATCCTCCCTGTCCTCGTCGTCTGTTGTCTTCGTCTCCGTTATCAGTCATCATAATTTTACCCTCTCTGTGCAAGTCTGCTAATTTCTTTATTAAATCATAAGATTCTTAAATTCATCAAGTCTCTCTGTGCCTGGGTCCTCGTCACTAAACATGACATCACTTTGTATATTTTAACACAATTTAATCCCACATTTGTGAAAGAAAAGCAAAACACTTTTTTGAAAGGTCTGTAACAAAACCATCAAATCTGATAAAGGTTATTTAAATGCTGCAAAAGACGAATGGATTGGAATAAAAAAAAATACATATCCTAACCTTAATTACTGGTTTATTAATAATGAATGATGCTCATAGTGAGTAAAAAGTAAACTGAGTGCATTTTTTGGACAGAGATTCACTTTTAATGTGTATGTATAATTTAATACAGATGCACAAAAAAAACCACACTCTCAAAACAGAATAAATTATTACAAAATATTTTAAAAAAATATATAAAAATGGCGGCAACTTTGCCTGTGGTACAATGTCTATGTCAGAGATTTACAGTTAACAAACAGTCAGGTGAATAATCAACACTGAGACACTTGAGATAATTAACGTGCTGCACGGGTGAACTACTCAGAGAGCAATCACACCCAGTGCGAGGCACAGCTCTTTATTTATAGGTTACATCGTCAATATGCAAATATAATCACATTTCCTGTTACGCAGGTCCTGATGCTGTCTGTGTGCAAGCTGTGTGTGTGTGTATCACAAAGTATGTGTGTTGCAAGTCAATTTTTAAGAATAATATAATGCAAGTCAACTTCTGCGGATATGTATTTCTGTACTGGTCTCTTGCGGTAAATGTCAGTGTCACAGGGTCAGCTTCCTGTTTCTACAGAAAACTGTGTCTGGTGAAATATGTATAACATAACATTTGAAGCATAATCAAATAAAACAATAAAAACTCCCTAACAGTATACCATGCATGAAAAAATCTTTACTGCAGATACTAATTTTACTAATTTAATAATGCTAATTTTGTGTTGTAAGATTTATGAGTTTCATGCTTTCATAGTGGTACTTAATATAAGTAAGTACTTTAATATAGGGAGAACACAACTTCCAGATTGTGTGAGTAAAATCTGTTTTTTCTGGGTTATCTATACTTTTGTTGTTAAAATCTTCCATCTCAATTAAGTACTGTATGCTTTTTATATTTTTAGTAGTGTGTCACACAAACAGCAAATATTGTCAAAAAAGTAAGAAATCTTTGGGGGTGCTTTGATTCATTTTGGGGGTACTTCAGCACCCCCAAAATGGGCTAAAATCGCCCCTGTTCTCTGCCCAGACTAAAGGAGTTCAAATTGAGAAAGTTGGAGGAGCTGATTGGAGGAGGTCTAATTCATGGATCCAGAAGGCAAGTAACTGAAAAGAAATATCTTGCTTGCAAAACAAGCAAACCAAAGTCTAAAACTGCTGTATACAAGACTGCTAGCATCACAAGAAAAGGAGAAAAGAAGAACAGGAATCAAACAGGTTGTGCAGTGGATTACCATATGTGCACACACCTTCTGTCTGTTGGGAACACAGTTGAATCAAAAACGAATGGAGACAGAATCTGTAGGAGAGAAAGAAAAATAAATTTCAAATGCCAGCAGGAGATGATACTGATGACAGAAGGATGTTTGATGTATGGAAAAGTTTGTCTCCGCCGCTGAATATCAATAAACTGCCGTCTGCAGTAACCAATACTGACAAAAGAGAAATAAACTGTGGCGACAGAGACACATTCCGAGAGAGGGAGGAAGAGGGGGAACAAAATTAACGGAACAGAAACAAAGACAGGGAGGGAAAAGAAAGGGAGGGGAGAAGGGCAGCAAAAAAAGAGGGAGAGAAAGATGAGAAGAAAATGACAAGAAAGGAGAGGCGAGATGAAAGAGGGAGAGGCTCGAGCCAGGCAGCGAGAAAGGGAGACATTTACATTCAAAAACCATGCTATGTAACATATCCTAAACTCACATAAAACACATCAAAACTCATTTAACGTTTAAAAGTTGCATGTTGCAAGTTTATAGTCAGTCTTGGAAACCTATGCATGACTTTAAATTCATGCCTTGTCCTTTGTGTATAGTGTTAATGTACTGTGCTGGTTATTTAAAACAAAAAAACCCCACATAGCAGGTGATGCCCCCCTTTTAATCTGACTTTGAACAAAAGTAATTTGTATATGATGCCAAGTAATACAGAGGACATAAAGCATTCATAATTAAATACACACACACAACAAAAACACAACAGGAGGAAAAAGAACCAAGTGACTTAAAAAAACTGAATAAGAGCATGTGATGGCCAAAAGGAATAATCATGTTGAGAAGAGACATGCTGGTGTGGGGCATAGAAGAAATGACAGAGTGAGGAACGACACTGAGATCGAGAGGAACCCAAGAGAGAAAATATGAGACGGCATCAGTTACTATCAGAGAGCTAAATAAATGGCCACAAGCATCAAGTGGTGCCGAGCGCTACTGAAGTCCACACTAACCACTGCCTGGCGGTCACTTTCATGTGGTCACTTAAAGATGATGTCACCCGGCAGCTCCTTGGTTGTGCACTGCCCTGCTGCAACATGCTCAGCTCTTCACTCTTCTGGCTTTATAAAAGAACCCAAAGGTGCTATGTGTCTTTAGCATCAATTAGTGGTATGTAACATAAACCCGTGTGACCATCAAAGTAAAAAACTGGCATTTTCCTCCATATATATCTTGTGATTTTGGAAAGGATCTTTAATATTCCTGCTATATTGAGATGCTGAAAATGGAGGCACAAGTTGCATGTTACATGATAAAAATTTCGTAAGCAGACAACTGTCGTGGTCATCCAGTCACATGCCAGTTTTATGACACTGTTTGGGAAGCAAAAATCTTCTGACACTTTGTGTGCAGACACAGCATCTGTTCTTTACAAGCTGTTGGACGCTGCTGACGAACTGTTGGCTGACAAGTGCATGAACATGTCTGTATAAAAACACACACATAAATACACACATAAATACACACACGCGTTCGTGTCACCTCACCGACAAGGTGCTCACTGATCCTGCTGTCTTTCATGCATGTGTTTGATCGTGTTGCTCCACAATGCCTCGTGCCATCCGAAAACGAAACATGTGTTAGTTTGTCTGGGAGATTACGCATGCATTCATAGCCACTGAAATCACTCCACAAAGTCAGTTTACATCATGTTTACTGACGGCAACCGTACTCAACAGCCATGTTAATAAAAATGGCCATTGTTTAATGCATAAAATTTTACAGCAGTCTTGAGCTTAACTTTCTTTTATTGGGCTACTTATGCACTCGAGATCTGAAACTGTAATGTCTGCAATTACGTTTTTATATATAATTATTGTAACTGGTAGTCGGTTTCGCTCTCTTTCTTGTCTCTTATTTTTGCCCTCTGACATTTCTGACATTTCTTTCATATTTGCTGTGAGTGAATCAAGTCTGAGTCACACAGACATGTGGCTTTCATTAGACCGTCTTTGTAGTGTTGTTAAGATGACCAGACGCACATACGTGGACACGTGCCCACAAATACACAGACATGGGAACATATGGACGTCTGCAGTGCACGTCGTCATAGTTTTATGAAGGGGCTTCAGACACTGTTGTCAGGATGAACTTCAATGTGTGTGTTTTATGTTAAGTTATGTTCTAGTCATTGAGCAAGCAATATATACATAGGGAAAAGACATAATTGTGCAGGCAGTAAGCTTTCTGCTTGATTAGTTTTACTTGATTTTCTGTTTTCTTACAAAAACAGAATAATATAAAATGGACTTAGAAGGCGAAATCTTTAGATATTTGTTGATGATCTCATAAATCTGTAAAGATGACTATAACTCCTCTTTTGGGAGTTTTTCGAATCTTAGTAGTTTGTTGGTTATGTTTCCTCCCTTTAATTCATAATTAGTAATTCGAGAAAAAAATAGATGAAAGGAGGAATCAGACTGTTGCATCAGTGTGAAAACTATAAATGGTCTTGTTTATAATGGCTAAAGCCCATCCACCCAAACGCCAGCTGTCATAGGGCAAAAAGCATGGTACACCCAGGGCACCAGTGTGTCACAGTGCAAAACAGAGAGACAGACAACATTCACACCTATGGCCAATTTAGAATCACTAATTCATCGAATCCACATGAGTCTGTGGAAAGAAGCCAGAGTGTCCATGAGAGAATCCATGAACATGCAAACTCCACACAGACAGGTCCCAGTCGGATGGAGGTTTAAAACTCAGGAATTTCTTTCTAGGAGGCAACATTTGTAACCACCACCCACTGCGTTGCTCTGGCTAGAGGCTAACTCCCATTTTTTAAATTTCAGCATCTTTTCATAAAAACTTCGCAGACTCCATTTGTCAGTTTCAGCCGCTGTAGAGTGGCTACTGATTGGGAACTGAGACGAAAATGTTTTGTTAGTGGCTTTTCCACTTTTGTCGTGCTCATATCACTTTTAGTGTGCCCCAACACTGACCTTACCATGACCCAATCATACAATCAAATCACACATGCCTAAAATCAGCAGACTGCAGCACAGATTGTCATTGTTGTTTGATAAAGTCAACAGTGATAACCAGACAAGGGCAGAAAATCAAGAGGCGTCACTGACGTCACCGACTCTCGAACACAAAGGATTGTGGGAAGCACAGAGGAGGGAACATTGTCGTCTCCGAGAGCCCACAAAGATGCCAGAGATTTGTGTGTAAATATTTGTGTGCATCGTATTTTGTGCCGTTTGTGGGATGCGCACTTTCTTTGCTTGTGTTCAACGTTTTATGTGCAAATCTGATGACATGCAATAATGTCATGAAAGGCGAACATAGCTATGCTCTGAAGCTGTTCTGATTTTAATTAGCGCTGTCTCGTTAACACACAGACTCGTGCGCACACACAGTTACGCACTTCTTCCTGGAACACTGCAGACCTACCACACTCATATATGGATTATGTTTTAAATGACGGGAATGAGGCTTTGAACACACACACAGATGCACACTTGGGGGTCCCGATGCCCGCTTCCTTTGAAAGTGTTCCCAGTTCTTTAGTGGCAGATGTACATGTACTGTATGTATCCTTGTGTGTGTATGCAATGGTTTTTATATGTGTGTTCCATTCTCATCATCTAAAACCTATCAGGGTGTCTAATTACAGGCTTGTAGTCGACCAATAACGTCTTCTGGAGCCAACTGCAGTGTCTAAGTACCCAATTTAGAAAACCAAACAGTGTGCTTTAGCACAGAAGTCACGATCATCAATGTTTTACTTCACCCCCTTTAGTTTAGTTTAGTTGTTGCCTTTCCCTTAAGCTAATTTGTCTTCTGCTTTTTTAGCTAAAATCTGCTATCTGCTTATAGATTACGACTCAGGATTTTCTGGGTTCAAGCTGAGTGTGGTCATGTGTTTTCTCAGGAGGTGCTTCAAGTGTCCTCCCACAGTCAAGAGACATGCTTGTTAGGATGATAAGCCATTGGTGTGGATACGAACATAAATTTTTGTCTTAGTCTGCTGGACTGGGTGGACAGAAGATTAAGTTAATAAAAGAACATCAAGCTTGACGATTATAGTCTGGGTCTCCTGTTTGAGACGGGTGCTTTTCTATTCTGATTTTGCAAAATGGTATTTGTTTTCTGTATATAATGTAATAATAGTATGATATGAAAGAAAACAGTATGCTGATTTAATTACTGCAGTGTCGTCTTAATGTCCCTGTAACCTTTTCCTATTTGCAGTGTGACAAACTTAATTTACAGGGGGATGTTTGAGTGCGCGTGTGAAGACGAAAACCAAAACGAGAGCACCAGAAAATGAGAGACAAGAGAAAACAGAGGGCCGAAAGATAAATGGCAGAATGTGGTGAGGGAATAGAGAAATGAGTGTGAGAGACAGAGAAAGTAAGTCGACAATCAACACTAACATAAATCACATCCTACTCTTCTTTTTCTACTCCCTTTCCTTTCCTCGCAGATATCTGCTGTCAAAATCCGACATCCTGTGGAGGCGCTGGTCACCTCCTAAACTATGTTGTCCTGACATTTCCAGAGTTATAGATCATGCTGGAAATACAGTCACACTCACAAAAGCATGTCGTTTGAAATATATTACCTTAAAGCAGGAGGTGATTCATCATGGGTCATGAAGGAGGCTTTTACTTGAGATCTGAGTATTATTACGTGCACATACTGCTTGCCATCAGCCTGAATGCTGACAGCTCTGAAAAACTTTCTTTTTTTTTTACACCCCAGCACAGATACAATCCTTTCGGTTGTCTCCTCTGAGATTTTTGGGATAATTGGAGTTCCTTCCAGTCAATTGTCTGTCTGTCCAGTTCAAGAGGTTGAGCCTTTGTGTCCGACAGCAGTACAGCTCTGTCAATGAGCTTTTATGAGTGCTTGTCTTGTTCCAAGTCCGGCTCCCATTCCTCTGTGACTACTACAAATTTCACCAGACTTTCAATCAGAGGTATAAAAACCATGCATGCTTGTGTCAGACTGAAAAACGTTACCACCACTGCTCCTTTGCTCTAATGACTTCCTAATTGTAAGCAGTTTGACTGTCACTGCTGAGCACCGTTCATTTGTCTAGAGAGACTATTAGTGACTATTGTAAACAAGGACATGCGTTTTCATGTTGTTTTTTAATCAATGGAATAAAAGAGAGCTTGGAATGCCACTTATCACAAATACCAGTTCTTTTCATGTATCCCTTGAATAAATATAATCTAAAGTTTAGATCTGGTAAACTGGCTGTTTGTTTAGATTCTGAATATGACCATTAGTGGCACTAGCCTTGAGTTACTCTGTTAATCATGCTTTCTGTTTGAAGATAACTGTAGTAGCAAATTCTTTAAAAAAAAAAAGAAATCTCTGGATTCATACAAAAAAGGCCTCGCCACTAAATGGTTCACTTTGAGGTTTAATACACTTAATGGGCAATAAAAGGAATGGTTCTCTTCCCCGCTGATAATCCCTCTTTTTCTCTAAAGTGTTTCCTTTTCTTTCTTCTACTTTAAATCATTTCTACCACACACACACAGTGCAGACACACTATGCACACAGTTACAGACCTTCTATTAATCATCAGTCTAATTCTGGAGGTAGATGTAGTAATAATAGCAGTTTCAGCTTTTTGGCTGTGCTCCGCTGGTAAATAGACCATTCTGCCTTTCCGGAAAAGCCTTCGAGATGAAAGACTCCTCGAGGAGCCACGTTAATGAAATTTGCTGAGTGAAAACTAAACTGGGAGGAAAGGCCCTGTACCTGAAAACGCACACACACAGGCACGCATGCACACACTTACACATGGAAGTAAGATCCTTGTAGGTAAGCAGGCATGCAGATGTACACACAGAACATAGGTTTTCATTCAGATATATCGTGACACTCATGTATGCACACACAGACACACCTGACTGTAGGGTTGAGGGAGTTCCTTCACTCAGTGTCTTCAATGGGTCACTGAACACTAGCCATGCAAAGACAGGTATAGGCTCCCAGTCCTATATATAGGCAGACATTGTTAAAACAGTCCCTCGAGACCTGCCTGTTTCTGTTGAGACTCCATAAGTTCGATCATTTGTGAGTGAAGACTTGGTATCATTCGCCTGAAATATATGTAAGTTCTCCAAAATGATGGAAACAACTGTGTGTGTGTGCAGTTAGTGTAGTCACTCATTAACTGAGCTTTAAATGCATCCCTTAATTAGCCTTCAGCCTAATTGGCCTAATCACAACTCTCACAACTTCAGCTGTGGCAACAGTTGCCATGGCAGCGCAGTCAACACTGCCAGATACAGTATCTGGTGTTTTATTTGTTTACTTCACTAAGAAAACTCAAAGGAAAAATGGCACGGCATTTCCCTGAAAATGAGGAAAATTCACATAAAAGTTTAGGTTGCAGAAATATCCACAAGGGCTACTTCAACCTTAAAAACACAGACGGCATTGCGTTCTCTTTTGTTTAAACACTTGTGTCATGTTTCTTCTGTAGTTGTAGTTGTGTATTATTGAAGAATCAGATTCCACCACTAATTGTATACTATGCAAGAGCACTTGCCCAATCATTTCCGGCTGTTTTCCTTACTAAAACTATAATTTACCTAAAATAATCTCCCCGTGGTTCCTAAACAGGTACACTGATATTTGCGGGGTTATCGTTTTTGAGCATTGCTTTTAAAGGTTTAGGTCAACCATAAATGGATCAGTGCGGGTGTTCTGTCATTTTCTCTCAGCGTTCTCTGTGGACTGCTGTTATTCTCCAGCACTTGGGTTTGACCTTTTCAGCAAGCGGTTTTGGATTTTAAATCGTAGTAGATTTCTGTGTGAGATTCTGACACATTTAATTCTTTCCTGGTGGTGGAAGAAAGGTCAGAAAACTGATCTTCTCGCTCATACACATGCGTTCCACCATTGCTTTCTATGAGAGAACTTTGCAAAAACATCCTGCTGTTTCCTCACAGCCTCATGTGGTTTCCTTGACTAAACCTAACAGAGCAAAAGAGGGTAAGGTGTTCATGAAAACTGGTCATGGTCTCGGATGGGGGGTGGAAATGGCAGTGGTTAAAGGTCAAGAGCAGGCAGCAGTGCAGATGGCAGGAAGGTGACATATGACTCCCTGGTTTCAAGACTGACCCAAAAAGCTATTAAGTGGTGTTTGCCTATTTACCTGACAAGGGTGACAGACACAGGAGTGTGTGAGTATGTGATGGGTCAAGTTTTCAGTAAGCTGGGCCGGTTCAGCCATTGTGTCTAAGCGCTCCTCCAGACCTATAAGGTTATTTAACTTTAACATGCATGTGCACATATGTGTATACCTGAGTCTATAATGGAGTTGACTGCACTTACAGGTCTGGGCACTGAGACAAGGGTTATTGCTTAATTTCTGAACCCTGAAACAGCTTGTCATCTCATTTTGTCAGTTCTTTTTTCTCTCTCTTCCCCCTTCATTCGTTATCCTCCCTTACGCATTCCTTTCTTCAACTTCCATCATAACCTGGAAATGTTTTCCCACTTTTTTTTGCATTAGCCTTATTCTCAGCGAAGCTTATAGTTTCTCCAATAAACAATTACGAATGCATCTCAAACATAAGTATCTAGTTTGCTTTGTTAGTGTATCGCAAAGGCTAACATGCACTGACTTATCCATGTTTATTAGTTTGTTAAGATGTGACCTCATTATGATCATAGAGATAGTTTTGCATTGTACAACTGCTGAAATCACTCAATGATAGCTTTACCTGAACACGCTTCATGTCTTTTCCATTAATTATGTATTCTTTCCTCTTTCTCCCCTCATCCAGTCTCCACAGACAGCCAGAAACTCATTTCTTCTGACATTTGTTTTCAATCTAAAGCACCATCCTTACTTTTCCACTCTGTGGACCTGTAATAATAGAATTAACCTATGTGCAGGAGTAGACCACAAGAGAATATCCCTCTGGCAGTTTTCTGTCCTCCTGTCCTTGCCAGTGCTCCTCTTCTTGGTCTAGCTCATGGGTTATTTCTCTCTGTTTCTCACTTCAATTTATTAGGCAGTTTTGTAACGCTGCTGATGAATCTCATTTAATAAATCAAGGACATAAAATAAGTAATTATTACTAAAATAAGTGGTTGAGTTTTTCTAGCTTTAATTGATCCTGTATCTATAAAATAACAGAATTGCTGACATTAAGCTGTAATGTAAAATGCATCCAGTATTGAAAGGCTGCTAGTTATATTTATTGGATACTTTTAAACTTTGTGGAAGTTGTACTTGCATCCTAGAAAAAATGCCTTTGATTTTTTCCCCATCTACTGCTGCTGCCCCTCTGATGAGCCTTCAGTATTAAAAGAAAAGGACACAACTGTTATATCTTCACTTTTATCTTTTGTATTTCCGCCTCTCTTCAGTCTGCCTCTGTCCTTTCCCCTTTGTCTTTTGGTGGGTGTGTGCAGAAGATGCTAGTTTGAGCATTTTCATGTACCCCTTAAGGTATTTCAGCAGTGAGATGCCATCTTTATGAAGAATGGGAGAACTCTCGGTGTTTTGTGTTCTCTTTTTTTAAAACATAGATTTCAATCAGTAGTTAGGGTTAGGGTTAGTAGTAGTTTAGTTAGTAGTTTTTTCTTTAAAGTTGTATTTCATTATCCAGGTCAAAAATGGGACTCACAGTTCTAATACCTTTGCTCTATAATCACTCTGTCACTCACGGGTTGCTCATAAAGTGGCTCCAGCTTGTAACGTTGTGAGTGTGGCTTCTCTTCCCATCACCTTTAAGTTCCTGTTTCCAAATCTCAAGTCAACTGTCCAAGTTCATCGACATAGCAGATGTGAAATCTGTTTTATCTTGGAAGAGGTTCCAGCACAGAAATATCATCAATTATCCTCCAGCCTTTCATCAGATGACCTCTCTCATTTCTGCGGTGCCTGACAGAGCAGCGTTGCGGTCGCTGTGTACGTGTATGTATTTGCCTGCGTACATGTCCGCCTGTATTTGTACTCAGCTTCACATTGAGGTCTTTTTCGTGTGTTTGTAAATGCACATTTGTGTGTCAGCAAATGCGTCTGTACATGCGCCATCTACATGTATTTAATTTAGAAAAAGCTCTATTTATATTTTTTTCCAGTTCGATCCTGCCATCATAGATTAATGTGTCATTTCTTCAAGTCATTTAAAACCGTTAGAAAGAAATGAGCACTTTTCCCTGTGGCTGACCAGCACATTAACAGCACAGCAGGAGACTCTTAGCCCCCTCTAACACAACACGTCTGGTAAGCTCATTTGCAGAGCTGCTATTAGCATATGCAAGCAGTTGATTGAGTAATAAACCAGACACGGAGACTGATGTCAAAACCCTATTCTTGGAATGATTTTATTGTAAAGTGTTTAACTATTATTAAAAGTTAAATTGATTTTTTTTCCCTGGCTCTTCTTTTCCTAGGAAACCGGTAGTTCACTTATCTTTGTAGATTTTGAAATAAGAAGGAAAATCAAGTCACAGTCCTAAAATTCCAGGTAGAGCAATGGTTATGTCAAACCTTTTATTCATTGGACTACATTATACATTACACACCAAACTTAGCAGACACATCTAACTTAATGTAATAATAGACTTTTCATCTCTTATCTAATTTGAAATCTCCCACAAAGCGTTTCTTAAATGTGATATGCTTTTGGTTATTTCAAGCTTGGGGTGCTTAATAAAAAAGGAATTTTTCCAAGTTAATAAGGGTAAACTTAAGAGTTTCCACCTTGATCATCAAGTGTCTACATTTCTGTTCTTATTTAGGGGCTTTTCCCCTTCATTCAGGTAAATGTTCTGTTTAATTCAATAAAGGACTAATGAGCCAACTCTTTGCAGAGCCAGTGTCTGTCTGTGTGATTAAAGCATCGGATTCTTTATTGGAGCAAAGGAAAAGACTTGTTGTGGCCAAGAAAAGGGGTTTAGAACCCTCTGCAGTGATTAAGTTGGTATTAAGTTTGTAATAGGACCATGAAAGTGTGTGTGTGTGTGTGTGTGTGTGTGTGTGTGTGTGTGTGTGTGCGCGTGTGTGTGTGCTACCCAATCCTTAAACCCACCAACAATGCATTTTTTGAGGGTGGGTGTGGAGATGGAATTTCTAGTTAGAGGCCTTATTTAAAAAAAACCAAAAAACAAAACCCCACTATGGTCGTTTTAAGGGAAGCCGATCTGTATATCTGTCTGTTTGTTGTTTTTTTTCGGGTATCTGACCATCTACTCAGTACATGTCTCACACTTTCACATGTGATCTTCTTGCATGTGTGTGCCTAAATGCACATCTGTGTGTGTGCACTGATGTTGACAGGAAGTTGGTTCGTGAGGTATTGTTTATGACTGTGGAATGAGAATAGAACAAAACAAGAAAATAACACAGTTTGCATCAGTGTGTTTGTGCCTCTGTGTGCGCGCGTTTGTGTGTATTTTCTGGCAGGCTCACCACTGGGCCAGATGGAGAGAGTTTTCTGTCTGCCCTCTCTCTCCCAGTGTCTCTTTCTTTCTTGCTCTTTCTCCTTTCTCTCTAATCATAGTTTTCCTTTAGCTGTAAATAGGCAGGTTGGGAAATCTATATGCACACACACACACATTGCTGGCCATTGCTGCTGGCTTCATGCAGCATTTTTCAACCTCCCACGCTCATATAATGTGAAGGCAAAGCATGGACACACTGAAAACGCACACACTCGTAGAGTCGGCTCATCATACGCTTGGCCTTTTACTCACCCACGATCAGAGCAAGACACACACTCACACAGACTCAAACCACATAGAGAGTACAGAGAGGAGCCGATCACCCACAGCTTCCTCTTTTTACTATCCACTAAACTGAAATTACACACATACACATAGATTCTGCACAGGCAACTGGGATTTTGAGAGAAAAAAAAGGGGGTAACAGTGGATCTAAGATTTGTAGTCTGTAGATGTAATCTTTCATGTCTGTCTGATGTAATTATTTACAAAAATATAGAATTTGAGACACCTGGCAGCAGGAGAACTTTCTCCTTTTGGTGAATATATTAATAACACAGAATTGTTCAACCTCTAACTAAAATCTGAAATGCAGCACACACAAATCAGTGCAGTAAAAGGAAGAAAACGTTGATGCTACTGGTGTGCGTTTTACTAAAAGCTGCTCCATCAATCTACAGCCCTCAATTATTTCCACTTCCCACTGGTTGTGGTAAACTTGTACATTAATAATTCAAGCATCTTTGTGTGGTCTGATGCTGGATATTTTGTGTGTGTGTCACGATTACAAAGATGCTGGAATGGGTAAAGTTACATTCAGTCCATAGTTGCAAACAAAAGCACTCAGTGAAAACGTGTTCAGTGAACAAATGTCACACAAACCTCTGTAAATACCATACAGGGAAGGACACACGGCTTCATTTACTGAGATCAACAGCAAACCTTCCGAGCTTGAGAATGAATAAATATGTGAAAATGATTCAGCTCTGTCAGAAGTTTTACAGCATCAGTGAATGTATGTTTTAATTGTGACAGGTGGAGTGAATGATGGGGTTAGAGCTGACCTTACTGAGTGTGGCCGTTCCTCTTTATTCATCAACCTGCGCCAAACATTTCTTCAGAAGCACCCTCACTGACTGCATCAGTGTCTGTATAGTCTAATGGCAAGTCAAACAGCAGTCCCGGTGTACTCCAATCCGGTTTCACACACTGCAGAAAACCCCCAGAGTGATGCACATATCCCATTCTGGTTTTATCACCCCCTCCACGCATCAAAGACTGTTAAAGATGCCAGTATTTCCCAGTAAGTCCGTATGATCAGTAATGCTACTTTGAAGCTTGATAATAAAGTTAGAATAAAACAAACTTTGCTTTCAGTTTCACTCCATTTGGCACAACAAATAGTTTTTAGTCATTAAACCTGCCTGTCTTGGTCAGTATGTCTGTTTTTATTGCTAATGAACATAATTGGGCCAATTTTCTCATCATAATGGATAGGACTGTTTGGCCAGGCTGTACTTTCTAGTCTGTGACATCAAAGTTAAATGCATTTCGTCATGTCCATTTTGCTGCTATTTTTAAAGTTAATGAATCAAAACTGATGAGACTGAATGCTACAGTGCTGGGAAAATAAAATCTCTGAGTCCTGTACTTCTCCAGAGAATTAAAAAGAAAAAATCTTTTGGACGTTATCTGAATTCTGTCTGTCTCTGTCTGGTTATTGGGTTTAACCCTCCTTAGAAATGTCTTGTTCTTCAGTTTGTTTAAAAGCTTTCAGCCCCTCACATAGAGAGTTTATTTCATTTAGCCTGGAGGGCCTCTGTTCGTCCGTGTACACACACTCACTTTCATTTGACTCTTTTCCTTTTTGTTGTTTCTTTCACACCATCCAACCCACACGGCTCCCTTCTGTCCGTGGACGGCCCTTTTTCACCAACCGATTTCATTTCATTTGTTGGTACCTAAAGAGCTATGGTCCCACAATAACAATTTCTCAACTCGAACAATTTCTCACTGCATGTGTGTGTTTTAATGTAGTACACATGGAAGGGTTGGTATTATTTTAGAGAATATGTGAGTGTATGCATGTGTTTAAACCAAATGGTGTTTACATGTATAATATAAATACAATTAGAGAATTTCATGAGCATATTTTGTCATGCATTTGACATCAACTGAACCACACAGTGTTTTCTACACAGTGATGACAGCTTGCATGGCTTATTTTATCTACATTTCTGCATATGTTATGTTGTGTATCTTGTTATGTTAGGCTTAAATCCTAATATATTATCTAAATATGCTAATAAAGAGCAAGATGTTTTCAATTAATAAAATGTTTATTTAAAAAAATCATCTTTTAGAGTGATAACAAGTTTTAAATCTTTCCTGATTAAATATTAAACGGTTTAAAAAATGCAACTCATGAAAAACCAACTTTTGTTTGATTGCTGTGTGTGTGTATATGTGTGTATGAGTGAAGGCTTCTGTTTGTGGGTGTGTGTACTTGTGTATGTGTGTGCGTGGGTAGCAGCTGTGTCCGCCTGGCCTAGAGTGAATGGGTGTCCTCTTTAAGCTTCTCTAAAGACTGACAACAACACGACTGCTAAACGACTGGGAAAACTAAGTACCTCCATTCTCTGTCATTCTTCTTTTCTGTTCGCCTCCCATTTCCTCTGTCGCAGTGTTTGGTTTTCGGCAGAAGGACTGCAAGCTGCCACCAGCTCTGTTTGAGTTCCCTCAACTTTTAATGAGCAACGAGGGAAGCTGCTTTCTTTCTTTTTCTTTTTACTGACTCGCCCCTGTACTACTTTCCGTCCGTCTGTCTTACTTTCACCTTCATTCACCGCATTTCTCTTTCCTTCCATCTCTGCCTCTTTGCTCACTCTTGTTATCTATCCGCTGTTTCTTTGTTTGTTCTTCTCCCTTCCGTTTGTGGCTGCCAGCTGAAAGCTTTACTGTATTTACCAGCTTAGTCTCCTAATCTCAGTACAAACTACTATCGCTAATGAGTTTCTCACTGTATGCACTATGGGTGGCAAGGATGCAAGAAAGACAGAAAGGAAGAGAATGGACAAGCTTTTCATTTGATACAGTTGAACAGTGTGTGGAAAAGGAGAGCATTTTTTTTGCACAGAGCAGGTAGAGAGAAAAAGATAGCACAGCAGGTAGTTGGTGCCCAGTCATGCATGTCCCACAAAGTGTGTGTGTGTGTGTGTATGCATGTGTGTATTTCGGAGACCCTGTGACCTCAGGTGCCCTGCAGGTGTGTGCTTCTGCGTAACGGGGGGCAGGAATGTTTTAGACACACATGCACTCACACACACTCTGGGAGAGTGTGTGTGAGTGCATGATGAGGATTTCCCAAATCCTCATCAGCTGCATTCCTTGCTGCTTTGGCGGGGGGAGGGAGAATAGTGGATAAAGAAGCGGTCTGTAAAAGATGGAGAGAAGGTTTAAGAGAAAGAAGGACCTTGTGATGCACTGAAATAGGTGGACAGATACAGGACAGATATATGTTTCATGATGGAGTTTAACAAGTTGGCTTTCAAAGAGGATGCAAAAACTTTTCACGATGGTCTTTCACTAAACCCTCAAAAATTCTGGTTGTTTTGCTCGTGAAATTTGCAGTTTAATTAATAGAAACGTTAAAAGCATGTGAGAAAACTTGCAGAAAAAAGAGCAAAGATGTGGATGAGTGAGTAGAAAAGAAGTACAAGAAAACTCAACAGGGAGTGAAATGGAGGGGAAATCAATTGAAAGGGGGATGAGTGCTGCTTCCTTCCTCATGGTTCCCCGTTCTGTCTGTCAGCCTTTTCATTAAGAGCTAACAGGTGCCATCTTTCAATAAATGCGCTCTGTCTGAAAGTCTCTCTGCATGAGTATGTGCAAGTGTGCGTTTTGTATAAGCTCACTCTTCCATTCTGTGGGTCTTCATGTCTGCAGAACTATGCACACATGCTAGTTGTGTCAGTATATCCATACACGAAAGGAGAAGCGATGAGAACAAGATTGGCAAACAAAGGAGGCAACGTACTGTACGACTAAAATGTTCAGTTCAGTTCAGTTCAGTTCATTTTTATTTCAAACATTTCAAACATGTGCCTTCACAATCATTACAAAATATCATTCCATTATTTGTTTGAAAAGGAGTAGGCTGAAGTATTTACTTATTTGTCCCTACCCCCTCAAGTTTTACCTCTCATTCATTTAATTTTTTTTTTGTCTTAAATTAAACAAACAACATATGAAACATATAAACATATGAAGTAAAACAAAACATAACATACATAAATCAAAACAAGAAATTAGCAAGCCCCACCACAGTATAGTTTCTTTCATATGAAAAATACAGAATGTGTATATTTGCAGATACACAAGTTATGGAAAAACAACAAAACAAAACAAAACAAAAAAACAAAAAAACAACCAAAAAAGAACCGCAACACCATTACCAGCAACATTACCATCCTGGGTTAACCCCGTTTTCTTCATTCTTATACTTATTTAAAATTAGGTTTTTATATTTTACTTTAAACTGTTTTATGTTTTGACTGTCTTTTATTTCTTCTGTTAGACTGTTCCATAATTTAACTCCTGCAATTGAGATTGACATAGTTCTTAAAGTTGTTCTAGCACTTTGTATTTTTAAATTCCATTTCCCTCTTAAGTTATACCCACCTTCTCTTTCTATGAACAATTTACAGATTTCTTTGGGAAGCAATTTATTTCTGACTTTATACATTATTTGCGCTGTTTTAAGCTTCACCAAGTCTTGGAATTTAATAGCTTGCATTTTGACAACGAGTGCATTTGTATGGTCCCTGTACCCTACATTATTTATTAATCTAATGGCCCTTTTCTGTATTATAGTTATTGTTTGTGTGTTACTTTTGTATGTGTTTCCCCAGACCTCTACACAGTAGCTCATATATGGCAGTAGTAAAGCACAGTATAAAATGTGCAGTGCTTTCTGATCCAACATATGCTTTGCTTTTCCCAGGACGGCAATGCCCCGTGCCAATTTCCCCCGAACATAAGTAATGTGTGGCTTCCAACAGAGCTTGTGGTCAATGATCACCCCAAGAAATTTTATTTCATTTACTCTTTCTAAATATACATTGTCAACACATATTTCTACTTCGATGTTTTTCTTTTGGTTTCCAAACAACATAAATTTGGTTTTATCGAGATTCAATGATAATTTATTTATATCAAACCACTTCTTTAATATCGTTAATTCCTGTGTGATCATTTCCAAAACCTGTGGCAATTCCTCACCTGCACACAGTATATTTGTGTCATCTGCAAATATTACAAACTTTAAAATCTCCGATACTCTGCAGATATCATTTAAGTACATAATAAACATTTTTGGACCCAGTACTGAACCTTGAGGTACTCCACAAGCTATATCCATCAAATTAGATTTATATTCATTTATTTGTACATATTGTTGCCTATTCCCTACATAGCTTTTTAACCATTCCAAAACCACTCCCCTAAACCCGTACTTTTCCAGTTTTTTTAATAGAATTTCATGATTAACAGTATCAAACGCCTTCTTTAGATCTAAGAAAACTCCGAGCGCATACCTCTTATTATCCATACATTCCGTTATCTTTTCCATTAAATCTATCAGTGCCAAAGCTGTTGATCTGTTGCTTCTGAACCCATACTGACTATCTGTCATTAATTCATATTTTTCCACAAAACTGTCAAATCTTTTTATGAAGAGTTTTTCCAGTATCTTAGAGAACTGGGAGAGTATTGACACTGGTCTATAGTTTGTAAAATGATGTCTTTCACCGGTTTTGTAAATGGGAATAACTTTAGCAACTTTCATTTTTTGTGGAAAAACTCCTTTTTGAAACGACAAGTTGAATATATATTTTAATGGTTTTACGATACCATCAATAACTGTCTTTACCGTTACCATATCAATATCATTCCAGTCTGTACTGGTTTTGTTCTTAAGTCCTCTAACCATGTCATAAATCTCTTTCTCTTCCACTGCTCTTAAAAACATTGAGCTACTATTCCTTTCAATATTTTCACCAGTGTCCCTTTCTGTTCCATCAACCTTTATTTCTTCTGCCAGTTTTGGCCCTATGTTTACGAAGAATTCATTAAAGCCATTTACTATCTCCTCCATGTTATTAATACTTCTTGTCCCTTCTATAAAGTACCCAGGGTAATCATTATTCCTTGATTCATTTTTGATTATTCTGTTTAATACATTCCATATATCTCTTGTGTTATCTTTATTGTGTTCTAACCTTTTAATGTAATACTCTCTTTTACAGGATCTCATTATTTATTTTTGTAAGTTTTATACTTCATTTCAGTTTCTATTGTTCTCTTTTTTATGAATTCTCGATATAAGGTATTCTTTTTTTTGCTGGCATTTTGTAGTCCTTTTGTCATCCATGGTCTTCCTGCATAGTTGTGTTTCCTATTGATTTCAATTACTGGGCAGTTTTTATCAAGTAATGTGTTAAATGTTCTTAAAAATCCTTCGTAAGCTTTATTAACTTCTGTTTGTTCATATACAATATTCCAATCTTGCTTTAAAAGTTCATTTCTAAGACAATTTAAGGTCTTCTCTGTTCTTATTCTTTTGTAAATAATCTTATGTCCATCGTTGTTCACTTTATAATGGCAATTATACGATGCAAAGACTGGTAAATGGTCACTTATATCATTGATTAACAGCCCACTTTTTATCTTTCCTTCTATTATATTTGTAAATATATTATCTAATAGAGTTGCACAATGAGATGTTATTCTGGTCGGTCTTGTTATCAGTGGAAATAAACCTATGCTGTACATGGAATCAATAAATTCTTCTTCTTAAATGTAAAACTGCTTTAATTGAAAGGAAGTAGAATAGAGAGATGGAAAAGTCTACCCTTTTTTTATTTTTTTATTGTTACATTCAAGATAGTCAGCACTAAATGCAACACTAAATATGCAATTTATAATCAGGAATAGAAGCCACTAAATTTAACATTTAAGATGTTTTCTGTTTTTTTGTTTTAATTTATGTAGAACTGTTAGAGATTGAAAGTGAGGAAATATGCCCACCTATGGTTTCTGTTTTTCCACATTTATGTCTGGGTGTTGTACGGGGAACCTAAAGTCATTAGAGAAGTTTGAGCGCTTTCGTGTGAGATGTGTGACCCTTTCTCATACACAGTCACAGCAAAATGCGCACACATGCATATGGCCACAAAAAGCTAAAGACTTCAAAGGCATCTCAGAAATGCCAATCATGTTACCCTTTGTAACCCCTTCTGCTATCTCTCTGTCTTCCTTTGTGTCTCTTTGGCTACATTTCCATCTAGCTGTCAAGTGAATTTCATGCAAGAGACTGAATGTTCCACTGAACAGGCTTTTTATTTATAGACTATAATTAACTACTTAACTGTATGAAACATACCATAAAAACATAATAAATATAAAGGATATATATTTATGAACTTACTATATTACTCTATTTGCTATAAAAACCTTTTTACTAAGCAGTTGTTTGCTTGTAACATATCCACTATTTCTTCATAAACCAATTGTTCCTCTCCGCTTGGTGAACTATCTTGGTGTTTATTTGTTTTTTGCTCTTATGTTGGATCTTTAGCTGCTCAAAGCTTAATTATTTACACTAAATCGGCGCTACATTGCAGATTCATGTGGGAATCCCGTATATTCATGAAAATAAATAATCGGCAGTTAACAGCCGAACTGAAACCTGAACCATCTGAAAGTGAATTTTTACTTGGACGCATCACCCTGAGTTTGCTTCTGCTCACAAAGAAGCCCACAGCTTATCTTTCACTCTTGCATGGTGAAGAGGGCAGAAAGAGACTTTGTTATTCTGCTGTTGTGCGGGCTCTTTTGTATGTATCACGCATTCAGGGATACACCTGCACCAGGCCATCTCTGAAGGCTAGGTGTCAGCGCATCTCCATAGCACTGGAAGTGAGGGTTTGCACATACATGACACATGCACACACACACACGCTCAGGCACAGAACCGTATAGATATATGGATAGCCAAAGCTTCACACATTCCAACCTCTGAGAAGAGAAAAGAGTTGTATTTACTTAGTGCCACACTGTCTTCTGTGTATGTGCATGTGTGAGTGTGTGAGCAAGAATAGGAAGGGGTTGTGTGTGATTGTGAGCATGCTTGCATGTTTAACTTTCCCGTACTTTGTGGCCCCAAAAGGGGCTTTGATATAAATCTGTCGGACAGAAACAGGCCAGAGGAAGCACGATGATGTGTGAGGCTGTGGTGTCGTTTACTTTCACTACAGTTTACTAGGACTCGGATATCTGTTTGTGTCCGTGTGTATAATAATTTTATCCAGTTGGACAGAAATAACAGAAATGTAAATATGACCATGTGTGTCAATATATTTGTCCCTGGTGATTCATTTCAGTAGAGGTTAGAAGTCTTTGCTGGTAGATTATAATGAAAGTTGTACTGTTGGCATATTGTTCAACTAAGCCACTATCATCGAAACAGTTACCTGTGGAGGATACACTTGGATAAACTTGGAATAGCTTGGGTACGTTTTCTTACAAGCTTTGCGTAAGCTTTGAAATTGCGTAACATATTTGTAAATTTTGGACCCTTTTGAGTAAAAATGATACCATAATACTAATTTTTTTAAAAACCAAATAGCCAATTTAAGTCTTTGCCAGTCTGCAATTAAAGTAAACTGTACTGAATTCACAAACCAAATTATCGCTTCATTTTTCAGTCCTACTCTTAACCATATTTGATTTTTTTTTACACATCCATTTCTTCTCCTCTGCCTTCTCTCTTATTTCCACACTCATTTAATTTTCTCAGTTTTTATCTCACTTTCTCACTGTAATTGTCTTTATTTTGTATTTAAGAACAGCCCTTTTAATAGTATGTGCATATAGATAGCTTATTACTGTTAACTAGACGCATTAACACCTAGGTGATGTATAGGTATCTGATAAATGCATAACTAAATCAGTAGCTCTAAGAAAACTTAATTTAACCAGATTGCCTTGCAAATTTGCGTTCCGGACCATTAGTGTTGTTATTGGATGAGTTTGGAGGCTTTCAAAGTAGTTGTATGGGGAATCATGTTAAGCCAATGCAGGGGTTTTAAACTTTAAAATCAGGCAGTCAGGAAAGGGCAGTGCATGATCGGTATATGGTACTGATGGTACTGATGATATTCAGAAATAAAGGTGATAAAACTGGGAGGGGAATTCACCTCACACATGCCGAATAGCCACATGAGACAAGTGCTATTTTCTTTCTACTGGTTTTGTTTCCTGCTTCCTTTTTATATTTATTTGTTATTCTGTTTTTTTCTTTAAATTTCAGATGAAAATTCAGATGAAAATTAGCCTTTTGGCTACTTCAGTGCAATTTCTTTGCTCAAACTTATTAGAAATCACCAAAATGTATTATTTTTCATTTATGCATAACAACGTACAAAATAGTACTCAAGTTTCAGAAAACAACAAAATATCAGGTACAAGCATTTCTATAAAATGTATTACACACTCATTATCAGTGTGGCCAGGTTTACATTTCCAGCTACAAACACTAGGAGAGAGATTACTGTAATCCCAGTATATGAATTGGTTTCTTAGGCCAGCAACCACATTAGTATTGACTGTGAAGTCCAGTGCCACTTCATAAATTGTCTAGGAAATAAAGGTTTGTTATTGGAAGCAGGATTAGTTGGGAGCTTTTGTCTACTACACTTCCTGATTTAAGGCACACACGCACGCACACACACATCTTAACCTGTGTAAGGCTGACGGAGGTTGTAGGTTAGCCTTTTAGTTGATTAGCATCCGCAGCTCTGTAATTAAACTGGTAATAAATCTGCTTCTCGGTTAATGAGAATGGCTGAGTGTGACAGCGGAGACTCGCTCACAAACCCACACACTTCTCGGCAGTGGTCTTTCCCTCTCCTTTGACCTTTCACCTGAACTGATGCCGACACCAGCATACCTCGGTGTCACAGAGATGACCCGTCGTTACCACAGTGCCCTGGGCGGTGCACCAATCACAGCTCAGAGTAGGATTCCACTCAAGACGGATGTTTAAACCCTGTAATAACAGCCTGCCCAGCTAATTTATGATTGGTTGATTGGACCGCTGGGGTTCGGATAGAGCTGATGCACTGGGTCAACTGATCTATCCTTCGTTCCAAACTGCTTTTGGTCTCTTCCCGTAAGACGCATTAAGTTCTTCTGCCAGGAACGACAGCTGATTTTTTTTATTGTATAGTTTTTGTGTCACTGTAGAAAGCTCTACATCATCATTTAATCAGTCTTCTGTTCTAAATAATTTTAAATGAGTCTATTATGAAGGTCTTTAAGAATATCTGTTGCCAGAAAAGTTTTTAGTTTGGCAGTTTTCTAGCTGAACAGCCTCCATCAATGTCTCTGCCCTTTTAAATGCCTGTTTTCTACTTTCCCGATTATGTTGTTGTACTTAAAATTATAGGTTTGGAAGTGATTTAATCCTTAATTGATTTCTTTAGCACTTCCAAAATTCTGTCTTGAAAGCTTGCAGACATTAGGCCAGAAGACACTGTTATCTCTCATGTACTATATACTGATTGCTTTTTGATAGATTTTCTGTCAGGAAACGTGGACAGAAATGCGGTACGAGTCCTTTACGAGCTTGCTGGTGCATAAACCAGACTTGCCTGTCACAAAGCCCTACGTTGTTTTTCGCTCCAACTCCTCGTCCCCTCTGACAGGTTTTGAAATCTCATGTCGGGTTTACTTTGTCCGCTTTTGTGAAAACTTGTAATTTCAGCTGAACTGCGTCAAGATACTGAAGCCAACCAGCAATAGAACAATTATCAAATCACTTAAAGGTGATATTTTCCTTGCTTTTGCAGTTGCCGTAAGACATGGCAGGTTTATAGTTTTTTATTTTAACACAATATGGGCTCACAGCTTTAAGAAACATGTGGCAGAGTGTGTGGCAGGAAAACAGAAACAAAGAGTAGGGTGGAAGGAAGGAAAAGAGCCTTGATTTAAAATATTTTTCAGGCCTTCCTTTCCCAGAATTTTGCAAGAACTGTTACTGCTGCATTCAGAGGAGCCACTTGAAGATCATTGTGTTCAACAAGTGGATTTAATACAGGTTTGAAAGACTGAACTTAGGTATGGCAGCCCAATGCCTCCTTAGATTACTGCAAGACACACACACACACACACACACACACACACACACACACACACACACACACACACACACACACACACACACACACACACAGGATGACAACTCAAGCAACTCAGCTGAAGGTATTTAAAGGAAGAGGAAATGTCAGTCAACAGTAGGATTTAGAGACTCTCACCAAGATAAAGTCCTCTCCTCTTTTGTGTCCTTCTTAATCACATCTCTTTATCACTATGTCGCCTTCTGTTGCTCCTGTGCAGTTAATCTATCAGTTTTTCCTTTTCCTTCCTTTCCTCTAATGATTTCAAACTCTTTCTTTTTAATCTTACATTTTTATCTGCCTTTCTGGGCTTTCCTTCTTAAAGATTTGTTTAACGATCAAACCTTCCTTCAACCCCGCTCTCTGTTCTGTCACTTCTTTCTTGGATTTCTCTGTGTAAGATTTCACTTCTCCGCCTTTCCCTCAGTGCAAACGTTGTTGATGTTGGGCCTCGCGCACGTCTGTTGCACAGCTTGTCAGTGGATGACAAATGACTGTGTGTAATGCTTCTTTTCACTTTTCAGGCAAACATGCATTAATAGTATCACTCTGTCACTTTTGTTGGTGTGGCAAGGTTCAAGCAATTACTTATGTTGGCAAAGAGTCTGAAGGCAAATGTCATCATCGTACCCATTATCGCACCAATCGGAACACGGCCAAGGCACGAATCAAGGCCAACTTTTAAACATCCAGCCGTTACCGGCTATTGACCTTCACAATAGATGGACCACCACTGTAGGTCACTTAGTTACATTTGAAAATGTCACAATTGAGTAAAGATGTATACAGTATAATTTCCTGTTTAATAAAACAAGGAAAGCTTTGTAATGCTATCAATCTACTAGAACTTTGTGTTTCGGTGGTTCTCTCACTCGCTTGCTGACCGCTTAGCCATTTCAGGGTCACAGGGTGTGTGAAAAGTTGAAAACCAGGATTATTATTTTAATTGTTAAAGTCATGTTCGGACCTTTCCTGTCTTAATCATGTTCACTTTTACTTAAACTGAACCTGTTATGTGTATGCAGTCTGTAGATGCATGTTTTTCTCCTTTTTGTCTCCTGATTATATGATGGCAAGAAGTTTCACCTCTGACTCCTTTGTTGTGATTCCTCAGGTTTAGAAGTTGAAGGGGTTGTTGGAGGAAGAGGCAGGGTTAAAAGAGAGGATGAGATCAGCTAGATAAAACTACCTGACATGGTGGGGACACTTCTAGACAGGCGAATTCTTAGCATTCCCCAGTGCTACATTAAAAACAAGCACACGTATGCACACACATACAAGCACACACGCAGTAAGTACAAAGAATGACAGGTAGGCTTCCATAATCACCACAACAGATGTGTCTCTGGGATATCTTGGATATATTGGATATTTGGCCCAACTGGAAAATATTTGGCCCAACTGGAAAACTTTCACCCTTGTCATGCTGGTTTGTGGCCTAGCCCTTCACTTGCTCTTCCTCTAACTGTGTTCTGCTTTTTGTTTCTATTTCACTGTTAAACTATCTTTTTTTCTTTCTTCTCATTCTTCTCAACGTTTGCACCTGAATGCCCTAATGCACTGTCAATATTCAGATGTCCCAATATATGTCACACAATCAAACTCATACAAATACAAAATGAGCTTAATGAATTCTGGTTTAGAAATTAAATTTCCTAAAAACTTTTTACTTTTTACCTTTTTGTCTTCCATTATATACAGTTTTCCCCCACAGTTTTTCTCAACTCATAGACTTTTAGGTAGTATTTTGTTTTTTAACATAGGAGATCAAACTATTTTTGAAATCCAACAGGGCGCCTTCGCCAGAAATATACCTGGGTGTCCGGGCTTTTCTCGTAGGAACTATAAATTGTAGTTTTGAAATGTTCTATACAAATAACATTACAGACATTGCTTTACAAAATTCATGATTTTATGATTTAAGGCAGGTCTGTCTATAACTAAAGAACAACCAGTTTCAAACTGGCCTGTCGTAATTGACATAGTGCAGTTTAAATTTTAGATCATGTCCAGAGTTATACACTAATATGTTATTATAAAGGGTAACCTCTTAAGGTGTATATAAGGGATTTTTATGATGTAATAGATATCTAGATGATGTTGACACTGTTGGAACAAATTATGACAAAGCAAGAAATTGTTATTCAGGTAACCTGGTAAGAGGTAAAGCAGTTTAAATAACCATTTATGTTCAGCTAGTAATTTAATAAATGAGAGAAGCAGTTGTTATTACTCTGTAGCAATGTAATTGTGTTTCTTAGTACCAAAGGTTCTGGTCAGCAGAGATATCATTTAGTAAGTAACTCTGTGGCTACTACACAGTGGATCTAATAATGCAGTGAACATGTGTGTTTCCCATGTGCAGCTTTTACTGCTGACATTTTCAGATGTGTTACAGCAGGGGTGTCAAACTCAAATGCACAGTGGGCCAAAATTTAAAACTGGAACAAAGTCGCAGGCTAACATTAATATTTATTGAAAAAAAAATCTTCCTCCAGATGTAAAAATGAATCTTTCCTTATGGACTTAAACAAGTTTTGCTGAAAAGCTGAATATGGAACAAGCAAAGCTTAATACTAAACAATATATATATTAGCTGTATAATACCAGTAGGCCAGCTCTAATAGTAATTTGGTATGGCTTCGCGGGCCAAATGTAATTAGGCTGCGGGCCAGAGTTTGACACCTATGTGTTACTCCTGACTAGTGTTTTAACAGTCTACTTCAGGCAGAGAAGACAGATCCACTTCCACTGTGGCATGAATATTGAAACAGATTAATGATGTTGATGTAATTACTCCCACCAGTTGTCATCACACATTCAATATAGTCAAGAATGAGAAAGAGAGGTAGAAAGTGTGAGGAAGAGAGCGATTTCATAGATTACCACTTTAATTCACACCCAGGACAATTTCCGCTTGATGATAACACTCATCCAGTGTCTCAACCAATAAAGAAACACGGACAGAGATGAAGAGACTAATAAAACCACTCACTTTACCACCATTGCACTTTATTGTATCTTTAATTAAAAGAGCTCAACTTTAGGCGGGAGGTTCAATTACTGAAGAAAGCTATCTAAAAAGCTATCACAGCACACAGTCACACGAAAAGATCAAATCTTAGTGAGCTACAACAAGCTTCAACACACGTACACACAAACGGTAGTGCGAATATGCAGCATTTAACAGACAAAGTTGCAACTTAATCTGCTCTGTTTCCATTCATGAGCGTAAATGCACGTGTGTGTAAACAGATACACCAGCAGCGATGCAGAAACACACAAACCACACCCACATAATTCGGATTATTCTGATGTTCATATTTGCAAAAGAACGTAAATATGATACGGCCTCGAACATGCACGCACTCACACAAACGCATACACATTCCAGCCAGCCATTAAAGCTTGTGTTGGTTAGCAGAGGAATTTGCATCAGGGTGTATTTTAGTGTGTGTTTGCTTTTTGTTCAGCATATTTTAAATAACGACATCCTCTTTATATGCGATTTTGTCTTTGGGTGGTATGGTGTGAAGGATATAATTTCAGCCATGTTTTTGTGTCTGCCTATTTGTGCGTGTGAAAGAGTATGATTGTGTAGTAGGCTGGCAATACAGCCCCAAACACCTTGGCGTCTTTTCATGCTTCTCATACCTTTTTCCTCCCATCTTCTGATCCTCCTCATCCTTCTTTCTCTTCTTCTCTACCCACTGCCACCTCTAAACACCTTGTCATTCCCTCACTTCTCACCAGCTGCTACTTGTTCACACTCTGATCCTCTGTGCTGCCGACACACTCACACACACACATGTATGCAGACACGTGCACGTATCTACACTGATGTAGTACGGGGAAGCTTATACAGAGCATATAGACATGGCTGCTGGCTGATTTGTAGCCTGTTAGGGTCTAAAACAGAGACAGCTCTCTTTGCTGTACACATCCACACAACATCCATTGTACACATGCTTATACTCATACGGACAGATTTGAAAGGCTTGTACATATATAGAACCATATGATCTCACACACACATTCACACTGTTGGTCCAGAGCCAATCACGTATTTCCTTTGGTTTGGATTTGGTAAAAAGGCTGCTGGGACATTTTGCTGGATAATGGCTGCTCTCATTTCCTCCCTCTCCATCTCTCCATCTCTCTTTTCTTTACACTCATCCCGCTCTCTCTCTCTCTCGCCCTCTCTCTTTTTGCGTATGGTTTTAGTTTTCATCTCCCTTCTCCTTGGGGCATGCAAGCTGCCCAAACTTTTTGTGCGGTCTGTTTTCAAGAATTGTGTCTGTGTGTGTATATCTCCATGTTTGCATGCAAGTGAGACATTTACTTCCTGTTTGAAAGAAATATTGTGGATGCGTTTGATTAAGAAAGAGTGAGGAAATGGGAGCAAGAAAAAGATAAAGAGAGGTAAGCTCTGTGAGGTCTTCCATATTAGTCCCGCTAGCCGGTCTGGTTGTGAAACAAGCCAGTTCACTAATCTGACATCTCTTTGGGGAATACGCTCTTTCTTTTTATCTCTCGTCTCTCCATCCCCTCCATCGGCTTTCTCTCAAATTTCCTTCTGTAAAAATGGAGAAATGCCTCATGAATGTGTATGGAAAAATGAGAAACATATGGCTTCTTTAGAAAAACTCAACCACCTCCCCACTGAACGCAAATGTTGGCTTTAGGGTGTAACACATACTCACAGACCCACACCAGTACCCACTGACATACTTGGGCACACACAAGGAATATATGCGTAGTCTATACAGTATATACCCTAGTATACACGCAGTATTACATCTGCTTACATTACGCACACTCTTTTTAAAAATGAAAAGTTTTGACTACAGTAACAAACACAAATGAATGCACAAGCGCACACACAGTCACACACAGTGACGGCATGTTTTATAGTCCCATAAGTTGTGCAGTAATAGGAGTTAAGGTGCTAATATATGTGCTGTGTTTTAACATAAATATCACCTTAGCACCTACAGAGAGTATCATGAAACATGTGAGTGTGCGTATGGATGTACGTATCCGGTTTTATTGCACAAGTGAGGACCTTATTATTAGCTTTTTAAAAACACTTGTCTGGCGATAAGGGTCCGGGGATTCAAAGTATGCACAAATGCATTACAAAATGCATCAGAAAAACCATAAAATCAATCTGCATGTAGCCTTTTTTATGAGTGGATATTAACACTCCTTCTTGCAGGAGTCAGCAGCCATTATTGACCTCTGACCTTGTACAGGATCAGAGATCTTTGCAACTCCTTTGGCTTCACTCTTCTCTTGAGCGCTACAGTGACCTCAGTTCAGAGCTCACATTTAAACTTGTTCCTCATACAGCATAGCGAAATCCATGGATTTGACAATAATACCGCTATACTCGCTCTGCTCCATGTCATTCCTAATGAGGGATTTAATCCGTCTTAGCCCACCGGCAACAAATGAAAGGAGACAACGCTTTGCCATATCAAGTCAAACCTTAATCCAAGGAGATAAGGAAATAAACAAAAGGAAGATGATCCTGGATTGTGGAGGGGATCCTTTAATCCTTTGCACTTAGGCTCACATCCTTTAAATCATTATTTTGTCTCTCATCCAGGTCGCCTTGGATCCATGTGATTATGAACTGTGGGCTGTAGTCCAGTGGGTGTGTCAGTGCTGAGTCTCTTCTACACATACACACATAGAATAAGAACATTAACATCTATTTAACTTTTCAGGTCTATTTATCATCAGCTACAGATGTGCTTGCTATAGATGGGCTTTATCCTCGCAAACAAACACCAGCTCTGTGTCATGTTTTTAAAAGTGATTGGAAAAAATTCACATCCACATTAACACCTAAACTTCCTGCAAATCTACATTTAATACATACAGTTTAAATGTATAAAACAATGTGAAAAGGGAGACAGTTCATTGCCTGTGCTCTCTGTGTGTTTTAGTTTCAGAACTTGAGGAGGAAAAAGCATTAGTGTTACTTTACACCCAGCATTGGTTGCTTTAGTGGTTTCCGGCAGGTTCTGACGATCCTGACACCTTGAGCATTCGTCCTCTTTGATGAGGGATTCCTGTGGACATCAGGGCAACTATTGCTCAAGGGGAGAACACACATGCAGGAAGACAAATTTAAACACATACATGCCTTTGCACCACAGTCATGGACGCACTTAGAAATGGATAGCTCTAGGGGCACGACGCATACAGGGAAACACCGAGACACACACGGGACATGTCTAGGCGAGGAGCAGAGCAGATGGAAGCCGGCTTTGATTGCTCTGTTGACCTTTGACCTCAAGGTGAAAAGGTACCAAAAGGGCTGAGAAAGGAAAACACACTTTTGTGCAGATACACATATATACAAACTCTCTTTTTTTACACACACACACCCTTCAGTATTTTGCAGGAAAGTTTAGCTGCCTACTGTGTGGAGGTGAGGGTCACTACCAGCTGGCTTCACTTTGATGTAGAGAAAGGGAGAATGCAACTGTCACAATCTATCATTGGCTGATTACAACAGTTAAATGTAATAATCTGAATCATGGACCAAGTTGTCTGGCGTTGAAGACTGGTCAAACTTGTAACAGGAAAAACAGATTTATTAGTAGCGTCGTATTCTCATTAAAAGGTTTAATAGGTACCACTGGGATTTTCCTACTAGTTGACTTTTTGGCTTGAAGCAAGAAATTCAAGCAAATTTGCAAAATTAAAGGAGCAGTAGTGGGAGAAATTAAACTTTTAGTCTTGAATACGTACCAAGCTCCCATGACTCTAGATCAGGGGTGCTCACACTTTTTCCGCATGTGAGCTACTTATAAAATGACCAAGTCAAAATGATCTACCCACTACAAAAATCCAAAACATATACTTATTTATAAATATATTGAGGATTCTTTATATCTACAATGTATATACATGCATAACCGCAATATCCAATATTTCACAACACAATTAACTATGTAAATTTTTTGTCATTACCTGAGTTTACTCTGATGACTTGCACTGAATTGAATCAGCCAGGGATGCATAGTCCGGACAGTAGCTGCTGACGGCCAGGTTTAAGAGAAAAAACTCGCTGACTAGCTTGTCAGTTTTACTACACTTCGCGCCGCTGTTTGCGCATGCGCAGCGACCTAAGCGTCAGAAAAAATCTGCTGTCATCTGACTGGCTTCCCTGTATCAATCAAGTGACAGGATGGATGATAGGCTGGCATCTATTTTTTTAATGCCATGCGATCTACCAATACTACCTTTGCGATCGACTGGTCGATCGCGATCGACGTATTGAGCACCCCTGCTCTAGATCATCCATTTCCTGCCTTCTAATGATTGCTATATATCTCTTCATTAAAACCTCATTAGCTACTTTTTCACAGTCCATGTCCTCCAGTTTGTAACAGGATTTCTGTTAGAAATCTGAATAGATTGAGGTATTTTCTTACATTTAACATAGCTTATTCAACACCATAGGGAACAATACAGAGAATGACTGTTACCGAGTGGTCCTCATAAAGAGTAAGCTGATTTTTATCAGTCTAGTAGAAACCGGTATTGATACTAATATTGCAATTCCATGAAGTTTGATTGACGACAAAAAAATCAGTCAGAATAGAAGCAGCTGAACCAGAAATTTTCTGGCTTTAAGTATGAAAAGGAGGAAACTTTTTTTAAACCAGTAATTGTTATGGTTTAAAATCAGAAACACACAAGAAAAGAGACTGGTTGAACACCATCTCGACAGTCTTGCTTAACCCTTTAAAGCCGATCAGAGCAGCACGCTCCGTTTTGTGTAACTATTTTTAAATCCCGGTAGAACCGGAACCGCGTAAGCTAGCGCAATATTTTTTTTTTGCATGTCCGCCATTACCTGCCCGAAACCGGAAGTGACGTCATTTTCACGGAAAATGTAGTTTTTTACTTGTAGGCCTTAGAAGCCTATACTGGTGTTTTTATAAGTCATGTTTGACTTTATGCTTTTCTGAATAGTTTCTGTGATGCTTAGAACTCAAATTGCACTGCTTAAAATAGTTTATTTTGATGCACATGCTGTTTTCTTTGCAAATTTGCATCATAAGATTGTTTTTCGTTTTTCCTGCAGTATATAAAAATTGGTGTATCTCAAAAATAAAACTATGAAGACACTCAAAATAAATTTCCTGTTGTTGTAAACTATTTTTTGCAACTTTTTTGTATTTAAAGTTTTGAGGGATAAACCTCTTAAATTTCTCCAAGTAGAAATATATGTAAAAAAACAAAAACAATTTTCTTTTTTTTTGTAGTTTATCGCACTTTTTTGCAATTTATGTCATTACTATGGACTTAATGCATGCATATTATTAAAATGTGGGCTATAACAGTTGTATTGATGTATAGCAACTTGAAATGCTCCCTAAAATGGCACTACAGCATGTAAAAATATAAAGTAAGCTCTGGTGGCCTTGGTTCTATGGTAGGTCTTAAAGGGTTAAACCTATAAATTAATTGTTTCCATGAGAGAGATTTTCTTCTCAGGAAAAGATTCATAAGCCATTGATTTGATTGGATCAAGGCACAGAACTGGTTTTAAATTTAAATGAGTCCAAAGTATTCAAAAACAATGGGTGAAAATGATGTTGCATATTCTTACACATATGTTTCTGAAATTAATACAAACTGTGTGTTTCAGAAAATACTGAAAACAGGCATCAGGCAAGGAAATGATTGGAAGTTTTCTCCCTTGCTGACAAGAACAATCTCATCGTGTGAAGTGATTGAAAAAATATGCTCGTTCTTGTTAAATATGCAAAGTATTCACCCTTTCCTTGACACGTATACACAAACACACGCCACAGTTTACTGCCTGCCCTTATAAAAGCTGTTTTTATACCTTCACCCGGATCTGATTCAGAAGGTGTGTCATGTCCATGGACCAACTCCTCTACGAGCTGCACATGGCTGTTGTTTACCAGCAGAGGCCCATTAAACCCTTCTTATAAAAGTTGAGCGCCTCTTTTCATCCCTCTCCATTTCGATAAGTAGCCAACATCAAACGGAAACGGAGGTGACTTTACGACCCACGGCCTGACCCGACAGACAGACGAAGCTGCCTGGACTAAGATGAGTTGCTGTCTGTGTGTAGTGGTAGTTTGACTATGTGTAATTGATGGAGGGATCCTCTAACTTACTGCAGCTGTGACCAGAGCAGCATCAGCCACCCCTAAGCTCTTCATTAAGAGTTTGATTTATGTAGAAATCCAAAAGAACACAGATTTACTTTTCATGCTAAATGAAGCTGAAATTTCCTAAAGTTAAAAAAAAAAATATTGTGGTTTACCCTTTCATGCCTGTTCCTTTGGCATTTACCGTGACTAAACAATACAGATGCTCCTACAAACTTTGCTTTGACAATGAATTCAGGTTTCTCCTGCTGCTCTACCTCTGGATGTTCAAACTTTCAAAATTACACTCGCTACAAAAAGAAAAGGTCTTTTACTGTTTTCTCCATCAGTGAGTTTACAGTCCTTTATCTGCAAAGTGGTTAAACTCTCTACTTAAGTCCCATGTGGACTCAGAAACTCAGACTACATGTTGGTGTAATCTTAGCACAGGACGTGTGTCAGTACGTGTGGACGTCCTTCAGCAGCCCTGCCCTGCAGCAAGGCGAGTCTGATTAGGTTTTTACAGTCAAACTCTCTCCATACTCTGTTATTAGTGTCATTTTGCTAATGTTTGACTAAAAATACCCATAGGAGTGTACTATTAAAACACAGCAGGGCAGTGTTAATTGTCTTGAAACACTAAACCCTATTCTCCCTCACTCGGTCTTCGCTGTCAGTCACTCGTGCCCTTTCACTCACTCTCTAATACTTCGGACTTGTTCTCTGCCATGTCACACAGACTTTTTCTGAAATCTCTCCTTGTCTGCCTCTCGTGAGTCCTATTACAAGATGCTATCAAGCTCTAGCTGAACGTGTCCCTCTGCTGCCTAATGGTTGAGACACACACACAGATGCACACACACAGAAACATGAGTTTGAATGGGTGTGAGTGTGTATCTACACCGAGTTAATTACAATATATTTTGGGAGGGATTTCTGTATGAATCATACCACTGACTTAAAGCAAGCTGGCCATCATCATCATTATTATTATTAGCTCTATGTTAGACCATCAGAAACATGTGTTTGGGCTGGATGCCAAGCAAAATAAAATTTCCATGACAACATGCTGCCCCAGTCTGTGCTAACTGTGGCTGTGTGTGGCTTGGGTGCGTTTTTAGCTAGGAAGCTTTGGTCAGTAGTTGGTGGAATCTATTAATTTACTATGAGAGCACAACTTTACCAAAGTTTATGTTGCCATGGGCTGATGTCATTTTATTTTATGTTGAGGGATGAATATAAATACCCGTAAAAATAACATTGACAGTCCTTTTTTATGCTGCTAATGTGTCCCTAAAATCAAGATACATGTGAGGACAGCATGCTCATATGTGTCTGTGGATATGTTCTTCCATATTTGGTACATGTTTTTTTCGTGTGTGTGTGTGTTCTGTCCGTGGAGGTGTATGGGGTAGAGGGTGGAGAACTTTTGATGACACACACAGTGTACACAGCTGTGCTCCAGATGTACTCTGCAGAGTCACGTCTGACTCCCATTTGTTGTCTTTACGGATGGTGAACATCAGCACCCGTCTCATCCAACACTGCTGACCAGTGGACTCCCCGACCCCTCAGTTTGTCTTCTGATCAATCAAAGTGAAGACCATGCCATCTATAGCTGATTAATACACAACAAAGGGGTTGTAAAAGCTCAGAAGGAATACCTTTCACCTTTAAAAACTGATTTGTCAAAATCTATAAGTCATAAAGATGTTTTCAAATGACACCTGTTGCCTATAAGTGCAATAAAGTGCAGTATTTTACAAAACAACCATGTTTCTGTTTATAGTAGGTGTGCAGTGTACATACCAAGTGCATTTTATTCCTCAAGAAAATACTCAGACATCTTTTGTCACACATCCACCTACATAAATTACGACCATATTTACATCTGCTGCAGTAGTTTTCTTTGTCCCTGAATGTCTTACACAGTCTGTCTGTGCTACAGTCACAGTCAGAATGTGGAACAACCAAGTTTACTGCAACTGTGTGCAGTAAACTTGTATTGTAGTAACCTTTCAAATGGTTGCTTTGAATTCAAGGACCGGGTTTATGACAACTCTGCCAGTGATGTATTTGGACTGAATGGGGTCAAGTGGCAATGCATTCTATTTGTGAATATGCGATGATTAACTGTGATCTGACAAGAATCCAACTAGTTGGCATCTACCTGAGTTGAGTCCTCTATTCAATCAGTACATGCCACAGACAAATTGCTCTCATGTACACAGACTAACTGATGGCAGATTGATTATAATATGTTGGTAATCTGTCTGTGTTTATAAATTAGATGGAAATTATTTGCAAACCTTCTCCAATCTGTCAGCGATTGGTTGCGGTCACCAGACGGTGATAGTTCAGAGACAGGCCACCTCCCACCTGTGCAATTGTGCAAATGGCCACCTACAGACTGATGGTGTCACATGCTTCTGGGCGACCAGTAGGCTGAAACAACTTGATTGGTCACTCACAGCTAAAAGGCACAGGCAACCACCAGTATTTCTAGCTGCTGTGTTTCCTCTATTATGACTGAGCCATTACATTTCACAGTGCTGTAGGGTCATCATCTGCTGATTAGGGGAAATCCACATCTGCAGAAATCATAGTGCATCTAAAACGCGCATAAATAAATTGCTTTATGTATGCGTGTATTATTACAGCACAGAATAAATGTCTTTAAAAAAAATTCCAGCCTTCTGAGAGTGAATTTAGAAGGATATGATGGGTCACACGGTTCTTTTAGAGGTCAGTCTTCTGCTCTACTAGAGCACTGGCCCACCCGTTGAACCCGTCTGTCTCTCCACCTATCCATCTGCCTTTCCTCCCAATTTTCTCTCTTTATCTGACTGATTGAGCTGTATGTAACCTAACACCCATCTGTTTTGTGTAGGCAGTTAAAAACCAATACGGCCCAAATTAAGCTGCTTCACACTATGTCTGACTGGTATACTGAGCACACGGACCAGTGTGAAATGGCCCAGAATCAATGTCTTGCGTAGGATGTTAAATACCGACTTTCCTTCATGCTGTGTCACAGTTAGAAAAAGACTCCACAAGATACCATTAGCGTGTGATTGCACAGAAATGACACACACACACAATTCACTTTAATACCCATACTAAAGCACTGTCTTTCAGTGGTGTATGTATGTGTATATATAAGGCAAATAAGGTTCCCATTTGTCATAAACCATTTTTTAAGCATGTGGCAAGTTGTTGATGCTTTTGATAGTTGCTCCATAGTGTAGCAGTGCAAAGGATCCCTGGTCCAAGACTTGAAGCAGATAGATATCGCTAGGAAGGTGTTGTCAGTAAGGATATCTAAGTGAAAGAATCTGTATTTTAATGGCAACTGTTACTATTTCATTTGGATAAGAAGAAAAGAAACAGAAATGCTGTTGGCATTTTGTAATTCAACAGCTTCTGTAGTATCCACAGTGGTCAGAAATGTGTTGAGCGCTATCTGTTGATCATGCGTTATTTGTGTACCATTCATTGAGTTTTCATGCCGAGCCCTTTCTTTTCTTGACAAGTGTGTTTGTATTGTTTTTAATTGTCAATTGGGTTATTTATCAAGATAGTAAAGGTCTCGTTCTGGTTTCATGCCTTATCCAGTAGATTAATATTTGCAACATATATGTTTTTGTTTTCACAATCCCCCAACTTCATCTCTTTCCCTCTGTTTCTTCTGAGTCACTTTGTCTTCATCTGTCTTTCTCTCTAAGGCAACTTTCTCGTCTGGTAGTGATCATACATGCTGATCGTTTCAAAACCAGCAGAACTAATGCATAGCAGAACTAGAGCTGTGATGTCGATAGAGGAAAAAAAAACACAGAGACCGAAAGAGTCAAAGACAGGGAGTTAATAACAGAGAAAGCAGGGTACAGGAAGATTTGAGAGAGATTGTGT